>NC_054848.1:80174497-80819080 GCF_018345385.1 Vulpes lagopus
GGGAGGAGAATTAGAGGGAAAGAGAGGAGTGTCGGGTGAGGTGAGCAGGGCATCTGGATCGCTGCTGCCTGGCGGCACAAAGTTCGAGGATGTGGCTGAAGCCTGAGGAAGTGCTTCTGAAAAATGCGCTGAAGCTGTGGCTGATGGAAAGGTCCAACGATTACTTCGTGCTGCAACGGCGTCGGGGCTACGTTGAGGAAGGTGGAGGGGGTCTCACAGGTAAGCTGCGGCCATCCCCACCCACCTCGGGGCTGGGCTTGTGGTTCTTAAAAGGCGGTGAGGAAAACAGTTAACTCGTCGCCACCCACCGCCGGATTCTAAACCCCGGGTGGAGGGGCTGGGGTTCTTCTCCCGCCACCACCTTTCCGTCGCCCTCCCTGAGTTCTGAGAACCCCTCGCCGGGAGAGCAGCTGCTCTTTGGGTAGGAAGGGGGTAGGAGGAGGGGTCTTTTCTGAGGCGGAGGAACAATGAGGCGGAGGAGGGCTTCTCTCGGAGGCAAAGTACCTGCCCCGTCGCTTCCCTCGGGGACGGGGGCTGATGACGACTATTAGTCATCGACAGGTAGCATTGAGGCTGGTGACTGGGGTCAGTTTGCAGTTGTGGACTTAACTTTTTTCGCAAAAGCCCCTATCTATAATCACCATCCTGGGGAGTGCGAGTGCGGGTGCGGGTGCGTGTGTGTGTGGACGGGGAGGATGGTGAGGAGAAAGAGAAGAGCCCCAGTCCCCTCCTGAGGGATGGGCTTCAAATGAGAGATTAGCAGGCGGCGGTGGGGGGCGAAGGGGGTACGGGCGCGTGTGAGGGCGAGGGCGAGTGATAGGTCTCAGCATTGCTGAGCTCTCCCATTTTAGCATCTTTTACTTTGTCACCCCGTTTTCCGCCCTTGGGATCTTATTTCAGACTAACCGTCGTAATTCGTTTTCCTCTCGAGTGTTTGACGCTGCCCTTTTCTTTCAAAGCCATGCTTGTAAGCACGCCAGTGAAACAATTGCAAGTTTAACTCTTGCCGCCTAATCCATTCTGCCTTCAGTGATTTGATTTGTAAATCCAGAACCGTCCCTTGGTCTAGTGTGTACAGCCTCCAGAGAATTTGGTTTTGAGACCTCCCATTTTGGGCGGGGGCATTCAAACTTTTGGACACAGGGGAACGCTGAGATCTTTTTCGTGACAATTTGCAATTTGATATGGTGGCCTCGAAGTGGTGGGCCAGACTTCATTTAGGCAGCGTGATGTAGCGGGAGGAGGGAAGAGTACGAAAATCTGCGTTTTAGTCCCCTTCCCAGCTCTGTTGAATGGCATTCGACAAGTCTTTAATTTATTCAACCATAAACGCCTGCTGTGTGCCACATGGAATGCTAGTGTACAAAGACAGTTAAGATTCACTTCCCCTCCTTTGAATTAATGGCTCATAATCTGGATAAGGGGAAGACGTTCAGGTTAGGGGAAGTAACCAGTAAACCAGGCAAATTATATTTATAACCAGTAACTAGTAAATCAAGCAAATTATAATTAGAACCGAATAACTGAAAGGTTGTGTAAGGATTCATGGAGGAGAGGGCATGGCTTTTCATCCTCTGTGAAATGGTGTCTACCTCACAGATTTGAGAGGATAAAATGAAAGATAATAGGTGCCAAATCAGTGTGTGTTGTTAAGATGGTGATAAATGTGTGCTGTTCTTTCCTTTTTTTCAAGCCACCCCCAGGGTGGAGAGAAATCTGAGGTTCAACAGGACTTCTTTGTTTTTTAATTTTGCAAGACCTGTTCGTCTCATCCAGTTTGGAAAAAGGCCCTCTTGAAAATATGGCAACAAAAATTGCCTCATTAGACTTCACAATATATCATTTTCTGATCTTTAAAAATTACAAGTGTTATTTGCAGAGGAGACTTTCTATTTAACAGATGCTTATATTTTCCAGACAAAATTTGAGAAGCAATGTTCATAAATACCCAGTGACATAATTTGCCCTCTTTAGTCCATCAAGAACAGGATAGAGTATTTAAAATAGATCTTACAGTCCTGTGTTACAGCTAGTAATCTGGTTCTACATTTTACTTGGCCAGAATTTTTATGGCGCTCTTGTCCTCATTACCAAAGAATTATATATCACTTTGTACAACTGTGTTCCTGAAAAATAATAGGTAAATCAGATTGAGAATCAAATCAGTATAATGTAGTATGAAATAGTTTTTTTACTTGTTGCGAATTTCTTTTAATCATTCCTTGTTTTCTGTTTTTAGTTTCTCATTTGACATGTTTTCTTAAAACATGGACCAAATTGCACCAGTTTCTCTATTCCATCCACTCCCATGTACTCTTCAAACCCATATCTCTACAATAAGAGGTTGGTCTGCAGAAATACACCAAGATTTCTACCACACATGTATGTTGAGAATAGCCATAGCCCCATATTGTGGTTGATTGTGTATGTCTGCATGGTTGTTTTACCTGTGGTATTTTCAAAATGCTTGAAATTTCCACATGAATGCTGCCACTGTATTACATGTAAATTAAGCAAAATGATCAGAAAGGAGCAGAGGTGTTTTTTAAGGTTTGTTTGGTTCTATTTGGTCCAGAGGGAAAGTGTGTGCTGATTTTCATAACTGCTCAATTACTGTATTATTACTTAAAATTGTGAAGCCAACAGCTTTGCTATGCTTTACCACAAATCCACATTTGGATTAGCTCTCACAGGAGTTTGACTGGGTGCCAGCATAAGCTTGCCTTTATCCATTTTGTTCGCTGAAATCCAGTGTTATGTGCTACCCCTTTAAAAGATTCCTTTATGCATTTTGTTTAATGAAGAAGAGATAATAACCATCTTAGAAATGTAAATAGTTGTAATTTCTTTAAGATTTTATTTCTTTGTCATGTAATAATTGGCAATAACCACCAGCAATGTAATGACTTGAGCAGTGGACTTGAAGTTAGTTGACACTTTTTTCTTCCTAATAATGGAATTGGGGCAACAGAGAACCATTGGGTGGTTGTAACAGGAGACTAATTTGTAAGTTAGAATTCTGAGGTCCTTTTCTAAATTTCTGAAACACATCTAGTGGATATCTGGTAGCTTACTTATCATTTGCCTAATTATTTTACTTAATTGTCCTGGTTCAGAGCAGAGTAGGATATCTTGTGAAAATTTTTGTTATACATAAATGTTATTTCATAGTTAAAGTAATTTCCTTTCATTTAGAGAAGTAATTCACTCTTCTGGGTTTTTGCAGTTACCTTACATTATCCCTTGATCCTCCTGGCTGATAACGGTAATGACTTTTCTGTGGCATCTAAATTTAGCACCTGGCTTTATGTAATTGAAAATAATTTATGCATATTTGGCTTAATTAAGCACAAATCAACAGTTTGTTCTGCTTCATAGATTGGAGCTACTACATGAGTGAAATTATGGAGCTACATTCTAGTGTATGGGATGTAGGAAGACCTGGCAATAAGGAAGCTTTAATTTAGATAATTTGTTGAAACTATTTTATGCTTGAATATTCCATATCTGAAAAGTATAAGCAGGTTCATGTGTGTTAGACTGATAATCTCCCTCAATAGATCATGTTTTGGGATTTTAGAACAAGACTAAAAGATAAAATTTGTTAAAATAGAGAAGTTTTAGGCATTCTGTTTTCTTATCTCCTCTTTCATTTTGGCACCATTACTTTGAAATTAAATTATATGTAAAAACTAGAACATATTAACTTTTTTATATTAACAGTTTAAATGAGCTTTCCATTTCAAAATATTTTATGATATTTATATAAACTTAACAAATCACCATGTAAACAACTCATCATAATTAAACATATGATAAACAGTAAGGTAGCCTTTTAAAGAATTTCTTAATGACCATCCCTCAAAAATATAGGGCTTTCTTTCTTTTTTCCCCACTCCCAATTCAAGGAGCCCAACTCTGAAAATGTTCTAATTTTTTTCTTAGCAAAATATGCCTGCACTTCATGTTCACAAAGGAACAAACTGATAAAATTTTTGGCCTCCCAAGTACCTTATTATTGGGACCGAAGTGCCTGGATGGTGGCCATGACATTACATTTTAGGTAAGGAAATATCAAATCCCCACCCACACCCACACTGTAAAATAATAAATATCATTTTGACTTATTAATGAGAAAAATCCCATAGGGCAACCCTAAGGAAGACAAATCATAGTCTGTACTTCCCTCCTTTACTCCCTGGAACATTTTGATCCATGTGAAATCAAGTAAAAAATTACAGTTAACTCTTGAACAACATGGAAGTTAGGCATGCCAGACCTCCCACCCTTCCATGTGCAGTCACAAATCCA
The DNA here is from genome assembly GCF_018345385.1 of Vulpes lagopus. Taxonomy (NCBI): domain Eukaryota; kingdom Metazoa; phylum Chordata; class Mammalia; order Carnivora; family Canidae; genus Vulpes; species Vulpes lagopus. Next base: position 80,178,809 of record NC_054848.1, read on the forward strand.
TGCATAAATTTTTACTCCCCCCAAATTTAAGTACTTATACCCTCCCATTGACAGGAAGCTTTACCAATAACATAAACAGTCGATTAGCATACATTTTGTGTATGTGTTATATATGGTATTCTTACACCAAAGTTAGGCTAGAGAGTGTTAAAGAAATCATAGGAATAAATACATTTATAGTAATGAACTATATGGGGCAAAATCCACATATAAGTGGCCTGCACAGTTCAAACCCACGTTATTCAAGGGTCAAGTGTACTTTAAAGATGGCTAAAGTTAACAATGTAGAAAGCGATAGATGTTGATGAGGATGTGGAGAAAGGGCAGCCCTTTTGTGCTATTGGTGGGAATGCAAACTGGGGGAGCTACTGTGGAAAACAGTATGGAGGTTCCTAAAAAAGTTAAAAAATAGAACTAAGCTATGATCCATCCATTGCACTAATAGCTACAAAAGTAATATTGCATTTTACATATATATGAGTGTGTGTGCATGTTTCTATACACATACATACACACATACAACAACTTCTTTATCCATTCATCAGTTGATGATCATTTGAGCTCTTTTTATAATTTGGCTATTGTTGATAATGCTACTATTAAAATCAGAGAGCATGTGCCCCTTTGATTCAGTATTTTTGTACCCTGATGCAATATTACTCAGCCATAAAAAAGAATGAAATCTTACCACTGCAGTGATGTGGATGAGCTAGAGAGTATTATGATAGGCAAAAAAAGTAAAGTATGAGAAAGACAAATACCGTATGATTTCTTTTTTTAAAAAAAGATTTTATTTATTCATGAGAGACAGAGAGAGAGAGAGAGAGGCAGAGACACAGGCAGACGGAGAAGCAGGCTCCATGCAGGGAGCCCAGTGTGGGACTTGATCCTGGGTCTTTAGCCCTGTGCTGAAGGCAGTCCTAAACTGCTGAGCCACCTTGGCTACCCCCCATATGATTTCAATTATATGTGAAATTTAAGAAACAAAACAGATGAACATAGGGAAAAAGAAGAGAGGCAAACCAAGACACAGACTCTTAATCATAGAGAACAAACTAAAGATTGCTGGAGAGGAGGTGGGCTGGGGGGTAGACTAAATAGGTGATGGGTATTACGAAGGGCACTTCTGATAAGCACTGAGTGTTGTATGTAAGTAATGAATCACTGAATTCTACAACATGGAACTAATATTACACCGTATGTTAACTAACTGAAATTTAAATAAAAACTTGAAACTACAAAAAATAAAAAATAAAATAAAAATAAAGATCTCTTTCTTAAAAATGTATTTAAGAGGGAGGGGCAAGAGGGTGGAAAAGTAGGGGCCCACAACTCACCTGGGCCCACTAACTTACCTAGATAACTTTCAAAACATCCTGAACACCTACAAATTTGACCTGAGATTTAAAGAGAGAACACCTGGAATGCTACAGAGAGAAAAGTTTTCACTTCTAAGGAGTAGGAAGAAAAAAAATAAAACCAATAAAGTGGGGGAGGAGAAGCCCAAGTAGCCAGGCTAAAGTGGAGCGGTGAAAGACTCAGGGGTAGGAAAGCCCAGCCCTGGAAAAGCAGGAACTTTAAAAATCTGCGCCAGTTTTCCCTGACAGAAAAGTGTTTAGCAGGGAAATTAGGCAGAATCGCAGGAGGGGCAGTGAAGCCTCAAGGTTCCCTGAATCACTATAAGAGGAGGGGCGCCCGGCAGAAAGCTCACTGCAAACTGCAGTCTGATATCAGTAGAGGCCTGGAGTGCTGCAGCCCTCTGGGGCATTTGGGAGAAGCCAGTTGGTTAGGTGGGCTGGCTCCAGATGGAGGTGGCTGTGCCCTGTTCCCTTCAGGAGAGGCAGTCCCTGGGAGCGCGGGTCCAGTGGCACAGGGCCCCAGATCCCAGGGCGCCCAAGTGGACAAAGCCAGCCATCCTGTGTTTCCCCGCCCCCCACAGGTGGAGGCGGGGAGGGCACAGGACAGCGAGGACTCTCCTGCCATGGGGCGCCCCCAAGCGGTGCAGATCAGCACACCCCTGCCGGACCCCAGGAGCATCTAGGCCAGTGCCAACTGGGAGACTATAATTAGTTACTCAAAGGGAGCTCAACTCCAGACCTGGGAATCTGGCCACCACCATTGTTTTTCCTCTTTGTTTCACCTTGTGCCTGGGAGAGGCAGTGACACTAGTGAACAAAGGCCTCACAGGATAAACAAGTCCCACTGAGCCTGGCACCCGGCAGTTGGTGGGGAATCTCCCCCAGGTGCACACACCTGATAATCAGCACAGCAGGACCTCCCTCAGAAGACCAGCTGGAAGAAAAAGGGAAGAGCAGGTTTACTGAACAAGTAGTATGGGAAAGCTCCAGGACCAAGCTGGAGCTTGTTGTTGTTTTTTTTTTTTAATTTTTTTTATTATTTATTTATGATAGTCATACAGAGAGAGAGAGGCAGAGACATAGGCAGAGGGAGAAGCAGGCTCCATGCACCGGGAGCCTGACGTGGGATTCGATCCCGGGTCTCCAGGATCGCGCCCTGGGCCAAAGGCAGGCGCCAAACTGCTGCGCCACCCAGGGATCCCTCGTTGTTTTTATTTATTTTATTTTTTTTTAATTTTTATTTATTTATGATAGTCACAGAGAGAGAGAGAGAGAGGCAGAGACACAGGCGGAGGGAGAAGCAGGCTCCATGCACCGGGAACCTGACGTGGGATTCGATCCCGGGTCTCCAGGATCGTGCCCCGGGCCAAAGGCAGGCGCCAAACCGCTGCGCCACCCAGGGATCCCTCGTTGTTTTTATTTATTTTATTTTATTTTATTTTTTTTAATTTTTATTTATTTATGATAGTCACAGAGAGAGAGAGAGAGAGAGAGAGAGAGAGAGAGAGGCAGAGACACAGGCGGAGGGAGAAGCAGGCTCCATGCACCGGGAACCTGATGTGGGATTCGATCCCGGGTCTCCAGGATCGTGCCCCGGGCCAAAGGCAGGCGCCAAACCGCTGCGCCACCCAGGGATCCCCCTCGTTGTTTTTATATCAGACTAAAAATTTCCAATATTTTTTTCTTTTCCCACTTTAACTACAATATTTTACCAGTTCTTCATTTTTAAGTATTTTCCTTTTTGATTTTCATATTTCTACAATTACATGTCTTAGATATGTTTTTCACTTCTGGATTCCTTTCAACATACTCAGTTTAATTTTGATAGATACATGAGATAAGGGTTTTTGTTTTTTGTTTTTTCTGCCTCGTTTTGTTTTACAATGGTGGAAGTTAGCACCTTCTAAAACAGACCAACAGACACCCAGAGACAAGGGGAACACCCTGTAGGTTCATTCTGTAGGATTATATTCTCTCTTCCTTGCCATTCTGCACCCTCTTATCTTGTTTATGTTTTGGTGGTCAATGTTGGGGCTTTCAATAAGTATTGTTGGCTTATATAAATTTGGGATTGAGCATCTTCTAACATACAGAACAGTACACACTCAGAACCAAGAGAATCAACATCTAGGACCCCTCAGGTAGACTACATTCTCCCTACACTACTACTTCTTCACCACCACCATCCCCCCCCCTTAATTTTTCTTTTTCCTCTTTTCTTTACCTTTTTTTTCTTTTTCTTTTTTCTTCTTTGTTTTTGGCTTTTTATTTTTACTACTTTGTTTTAAAATTTATTTTTTACTTTAATGGTCCTTTTGTTTTATTTTATTCTGTTCTCTTTTTCTTTTATTTTCTGGTCTCTGACCTTTTCAAAATTATCTAGGGTGTATTTTACTTAGGTCATGGTTGATATTTTTGACTCAGCCCACTCAAACAGCCACTCTGCACTAGACAAAATGACTAGAAGGAATAATTCACCATAAAAGAAAGAACCTGAAACTACTTTCTGCCACAGAGTTACAGAATTTGGATTTCAATACGATGTCAGAAAATCAATTCAGAAGTACAATTATAAAGCTACTGGTGGCTCTGGAAAAAAAGCATAAAGGACTCTAGAGACTTTGTTACTGCAGAATTGAGATCTAATCAGGGCGAAATTAAAAATAGATTAAATTAAAAAAAAGATTAAATGAGATGCAATCCAAACTGAATGTCCTAACTGCTAGGGTTAAGGAGGTGGAAGAGAGAGTGAGTGACTTAGAAGACAAGTTGATGGTAAGGAAGGAAGCTGAGGAAAAAAGAGATAAACAAGAGCCCATGAAGAAAGTCGTAGGGAAATAAATGATAGCTTGAGAAGGAAGAATATACGTATAATTGGGATTTCAGAAGTGGCTGAGGGAGAGAGAGGACCACAAAGTATATTTGAACAAATCATAGCTGAGAACTTCCCTAACCTGGGGAAGGAAACAGGCATTCAGATCCAAGAGATAGGACCCCCCACCCAAGATCAGTAAAAACCGTTCAATACCTCGACATTTAATAGTGAAACTTGCAAATTTCAAAGATAAAGAGAAAATTCTTAAAGTAGTGCGAAACAAGAGATTCTTAAATTATGGGGAGAAATTCCAGATTAACAGCAGTCCTCTCCACAGTGACCTAGCAGGCCAGAAAGGGCTGGCTGGATATATACAGAGTACTTTTTTTAAAAAATTATTTATTCATGAGAGACACACAGAGAGAGAGGCAGAGACACAGGGAGAGGGAGAAGCAGGCTCCGTGCAGGGAGCCTGATGTGGGACTCGATCCTGGGATTCCAGGATCACGCCCTGGGCCGAAGGCAGATGCCTAACCATTGAGCCACCCAGGAGTCCCTATACAGAGTACTAAATGAGCAGAACATGCAGCGAAAATACTTTATCCAGCAAGGCTCTCATTCAGAATAGGAGAGAGAAAGAGCTCCCAGGATAGGCAGAAACTGAAAGAATATATGACCAACAAACCACTCTGCAATAAATATTAAGGGAGACCCTGTAAAAGAAAGAGGAAGCCCAAAGAAACAATCTACAAAACAGGGGATGAATAGGTAATACGATGACACTAAATTCATATCTTTCAATAGTTACTCTGAATGTGAATGGGCTAAATGATCCCTCAAAAGACGCAGGGTATCAGACTGGAAGAAAAGCAAGACCCATCTGTATGCTGTCTACAAGAGACTCATTTTGGACCCTAGAACACCTCCAGCCTGAAAATGAAGAAGTGGAGAACCATTTACCATTCAAATGGTCCTCAAAAGAAAGCTGGGTAGCCATCCTCATATCAGATAAATTAAAGTTTATCCCAAAGACTGTAGTAAGAGATGAAGAGGGATACTATATCATACTTAAAGGGTCTATTGAACAAGAAGACCTAACAGTTATGAATATTTATGCCCCTAATGTGGGAGCTGGCAAGTATATCAGTCAATTAATAACCAAAGTAAAGACATACTTAGATAATAATACACTAATAGTAGGAGACTTTAGCATGGCATTTTCTGCAAATAACAGATCTTCTAAGCAGAGCATCACCAAAGAAACAAGGGCCTTGAATGAACACTGGACCAAATAGATTTCACAGATATACACAGAACTGTGCATCCAAACGCAACTGAATACACATTCTTCTCAAGTGGACATGGAACTTTCTCCAGAATAGACCACATTACTGGGTCACAAATCAGGTCTGAACCAATACCAAATGATTGGGATTGTCCCCTTCATATTTTCAGACCACAGTGCCTTGAAACTAGAACCCAATCACAAGAAGAAATTTGGAAGAAGCTCAAACACATGGAGGTTAAAGAGCATCTTACTAAAAGATGAATGGGTCAACCAGGAAGTTAGAGAATTAAAAAGATTCATGGAAACTAATGAAAATGAATATACAACCCTTCAAAACCTTTGGGATGCAGCAAAAGCGGTCCTAAGAGGGAAATACATTGCAATACAAGCCTCCCTCAAAAAATTGGAAAAAACTCAAATACACAAGTTAACCTCACACCTAAAGGAAGAGAAAGAGAAAGAACCGCAAGTAAAACCTACACCAACGTGGAGGGACCTGGAGGGTATAATGCTGAATGAAATAAGTCAATCGGAAAAGGACAAACATTATATGGTCTCATTCATTTGGGCAATATAAAAATTTGTGAAAGGGAATAAAGGGAAAGGAGATAAAAATGAGTGAAAATAACAGTGAGGGTGATAAAACATGAGAGACATGTAACTCTGGGAAATGCACAAGGGGTAGTGGAAGGGGAAGTAAGTGGGGGGTTGGGGTAACTGGGTGATGGGCACTGAGGGGGGCACTTGGTGGGATGAGCACTGAGTGTTACGCTATATGTTGGCAAATTGAACTCCAATAAAAAAAAATAAAAAAAAACCTACACCAAGCAGAAGAAGAGAGAGAAAAAGATTCGAGCAGAACTCAGTGAAATAGAGACCAGAAGAACTGTAGAACAGATCAACATAACCAGGAGCTGGTTCTTTGAAAGAATTAGTAAGATAGAGAAGCCCCTAGACATCCTTATTAAAAAGAAAAGAGAAAAGACTCAAATGAATAAAATCACAAATGCAAGAGCAAGATTGGGGATCCCTGGGTGGCTCAGCAGTTTAGTGCCTGCCTTTGGCCCAGGGCATGATCCTGGAGTCCTGGGATCAAGTCCCAGGGCTGATTGGGCTTCCTGCATGGAGCCTGCTTCTCCCTCTGCCTATGTCTCTGCCTCTCTCTCTCTCTCTCTCTCCCTGTCTCCCCCTCTCTCATAAGTAAATAAAATCTTTTTTTAAAAAAGAGCAAGATCACAACCAATACCAAGGAAATACAAACAATTTTAAAGACGTATTATGAGCAGCTAATTGCCAACAAATTAGGCAGTCTAGAAGAAATGGTTGCATTTCTGGAAAACCACAAATTACCAAAACTGAAACAGGAAGAAATAGAAAATCTGAAGCGGCCAATAACCAGCGAGGAAATTGAAGCAGTCATCAAAAACCTCCCAAGACACAAAAGTCTAGGGTCAAATGGCTTCCCAAGGGAATTATATTAAGCATTTAAAGAAGAAATGGTTTTAAAAAGCATTTAAAGAAAGCAGACAAATACCCCACCAAAAGGAGAAGTATATACCAATATCCTGATGAACACAGATGCAAACATTCTCAACAAGATACTAGCCAATAGGATCCTGCAGGACATTAAGAAGATTATTCACCATGACCAAGTGGGATCTATCCTCAGGATGCAAGGCTGGTTTAACATTCATAAAACATTCAACGTGATAGAGCACATCAACAAGAGGAGAAACAAGAACCCTATGATCCTCTCAATAGATGCAGAGAAAGCATTTGACAAAATACAGCATCCGTTCCTGATTAAAACTCCTCAAAGTGTAGGGATAGGGGGAAAATTCCTCAATATCTTAAAAGCCATTTATGAAAAGCCCACAGTGAATATCCTTCTCAATAGAGAAGGGGGAAAGACAGTCTCCCCTAAGATCAGGAACACAACAGGGATATCTACTCTCACCACTGCTATTCAACATAGTACTAGAAGTCTTTACCTCAGCAATCAGACAACAAAAAGAAGTAAAAGGCATTCAAATTGGCAAAGAAGAAGTCAAACTCTCCCTCTTCGCAGATGACATGATGCTGTATATAGAAAACCCAAAAGACTTCACCCCAACATTGCTACAACTCATACAGCAACTCAGCGGTGTGGCAGGATACAAAATCAATGCCCAGAAATCAGTGGCACTTCTATACACTAACAATGAGACTGAAGATAGAGAAATTAAGGAGTCAATCCCATTTACAATTGCACCCAAAAGCATAAGATACCTAGGCATAAACCTAACCAAAGAGGTAAAGGATCTATACCCTAAAAACAATAGAACACTTCTGAAAGAAATTGAGGAAGATACAGAGATGGAAAAATATTCCATGCTCATAGATTGGAAGAATTAATATTGTGATAATGTCTATGCTACCCAGGGCAATTTGCTACACATTCAATGCAACCCCTACCAGAATACCATGGACTTTCTCCACAGAGTTAGAACGAATAATCTTAAGATTTGTATGGAATCAGAAAACACCCCGAATACCCAGAGGAATATTGAAAAAGAAAACCAATTCCAGGGCATCACATTACCAGATTTCAAGCTGTATTACAAAACTGTGATCATCAGGCAGCCCGGGTGGCTCAGCGGTTTAGCACCGCCTTCAGTCCAGGGCATTATCCTGGAGACCCAGGATTGAGTCCCACGTCAGGCTCCCTGCATGGAGCCTGCTTCTCCCTCTGTGTCTCTGCCTCTCTCTCTTAATTAAATTATATTTATATAATTAAAAAGTATATATAATAAAAATTTAAAATATATATAATATATATAAAATTAAAAAATAAAACAAGTAGAAATGTACTTTTAAAAAAACCTGTTATCATCAAGATAGTATGGCACAAAAACAGACACCTAGATCAATGGAACAGAATACAGAACCCAGAAATGGGCCCTCAACTCTATGGTCAACTAATATTCGACAAAGCAGGAAAGACTATCCACTGGAAAAAAGTCTCCTCGATAAATGGTGTTGAGAAAATTGGACAGCCACATGCAGAAAAATGCAACTAGACCACTCTCTTACACCATACACAAAGATAAACTCAAAATGGTGGGAAGATCTAAATGTGAGACAAGAATCCATCAAAATCCTAGAGGAGAACACAGGCAACACCCATTTTGAACTTGGCCACTGTAACTTCTTGCAAGGTACATGTATGAAGGCAAAGGAAACAAAAGCAAAAATGAACTATTGGGACTTAATCAGGATAAAAAGCTTCTGCACAGCAAAAGAAACAGTGAACAAAACTAAAATACAACCTATAGAATGGGAGAAGATATTTCCAAATGACATATCAGATGAAGGGCTAGTATTTAAGATCTATAAAGAACTTGTTAAACTGAGCACCCAAGAAACAAGAAATCCAGTCATGAAATGGATAGAAGAAATTAACAGAAACTTCAGTAAAGAAGACATAACACATGGCTAACAAGCACATGAGAAAATGCTCTGCATCACTTGCCATCAGGGAACTACAAATCAAAACCACAATGAGATACCACCTTACAGCAGTGAGAATGGCAAAAATTAACAAGACGGGAAACAACAAATGTTGGAGAGGATGTGGAGAAGGGGGAACCATCTGGCACTGTTGGTGGGAATGCAGACTGGTGCAGCCACTCTGAAAAATTGTGTAGAGGTTCCTCAAAGAGATAAAAATAGAGCTACCCTGTGACTCTGCAATTGCACTGCTGGGTTTTACCCCAAAGATACAGATGCAGTGAAATGCCGGGACTCCTGCACCCCAATGTTCATAGCAACAATATCCACAGTAGCCAATCTGTGGAAGGAGCCATGATGTCCTTTGACAGATGAATGGATAAAGAAGATGTGGGGTGTATATATATATATATATATATATATATATATATATATATATATATATATATAAAACAATGGAATATTACTCAGCCATCAGAAAGGACAAATACCATTTGCCTTGACGTGGATGAAACTGGAGGGTATTATGCTGAGTGAAGTAAGTCAGTTGGAGAAGGACAATCATCACATGGTTTTACTCATACGGGGAGTATAAGAAATTGTGAAGGAGATTATAAGGGAAAGGAGGGGAACTGAGTGGGAAAAATTAGGGAGACAAACCATGAGAGACTCCTAACTCTGAGAGGTGGGTAGGGGCTTTGTGGTAAATGGGTGATGGGCACTGAGAAGGGAAGTTGATGGGATATATGTTGGAAAATCGAAGTTCAATGAAAACAAATGAAAAAATAAAAATGTATTTAATTCCAGTATAATTACACAGTGTTATATTAGTTTTAGTTATATAATATAGTGATTCAACAATTATGTAGATTAGTCATTTCTCATCACAATAAGTGTACTCTTAATCCCCTTTATTTGTTTCATACATCCACCAACCCACCTCCCCTCTGGGATTCACTAATTCTGTATATTTAAAGAGTTTGTTTTTTGTTTGTTTATCTCTGTGTTGATTTATTCATTTGTTTCTTACATTCCACATGAGTGAAATTATATGGTATTTGTCTTTATCTGACTGAGTTATTTCACTTAACGTCTTAACCTCTAAGTCTCTCTCTGTTGTTTTGAGTGATAAAGGACAGCTTCATTGGTGGTTTTAAGATGTGAAAGATGATCACTGTCACCACTTTTTCTTGGTAGTCGTGGAAGGATTATTGACTGCTTACCTATAAGACTCAGGAGATTTTTTAGATACCTGTTGCTAACACTGCTCTCTTCCTTTCCCCTCCCTTGCTTGTTGCTAGGGTGTTTCTTTCCTTAGGCCTAGACAGGAAAGCACTACTCAGCTTTACCTTAGGATCATGAATCTTCAATCCTCAAGAGTTAAGTTAAAGTAATAGTAATGATATGTATTGTATACAAAGAGAGTTTTTTTGGCTAAGATATTGGAAATTTATAATGTAAGTAGGAAACTAATATTTGCTATTGAGTTGATTTCATTTTCATGAAAAAAAAAAAAAGACTAAAAGGTGATGACATTGACTAACTTATTTTTCAGAACCTCCTGCAAGGCTGACCTTTCTCATTCAAAGAAATCTTTAAAAGTAACTTTTTACTTGATTTCATATGGATCAAAATGTTTTAGGGAGGGAACAGAGCACAGTATAATTTGCCCTCCCCAGGGGTTCCTCTATGGAATTCTTTTTTTAATAAGTCAACTGCAAGCGAACATCCACAAATATATAGGTACACCATTGAATTCATTGATTCCACTCATTAACCGTACTACCTTTGTCTTCTGTGATTCTTTAATATTTTTATGTTTCTATTCAGCTGTAATTGTTTTATAAAGGTTTTGTTTCCTCGTCTGTAAAATGGGAGCAAAACCTATCTTCCTTGCCTCATGGCATTGTTCTGAGATTCAAATGAGTTTTGAGCAACTTTATAAACATCTGATACTCATTTATCTATTAACAGTACCATTTTCTTTTTTTTTCAGAGTACCATTTTCTATAGAGCCAAAGGAACATGAATATTCATACCATTTTCCCTAGTAATTGCATTTCCCATGTTATATATAGAAAGTGATTTGAAATAGTAATATTGAATATGTCCAATCTGTAGTGATTCCCCTACAAAAGTAAAACTGATAGTTATTCAGTAACTTTGGTATGATAGTTATTATGCATTTAAGATTTATAACCGGGGGATTCCTGGGTGGCTCAGCGATTTAGCGCCTGCCTTTGGCCCAGGGCGCGATCCTATAGTCCCGGGATCGAGTCCCGCATAGGGCTCCCAGCATGGAGCCTGCCTCTCCCTCTGCCTGTGACTCTGCCTCTCTCTCTGTCTATCATAAGTAAATAAAATCTTAAAAAAAAGATTTATAACCAAAATGATATGTAAGTATTACAATATAATATCACAGCAGTATTTCATTTTGATCTGAGTGCCCAAAACCTGGAAGTTCTCCAAATGCACTTCTACAGATAAAAGCATCACTTGTCTTACTGAATGGTATTGAAGAATATATATAACTTGAGTCACATTAGTTATATTTTTTTCAAAACATGATACTTGATGTAGAAATGATTCAGCTGATGAAAACTCTTGCTTCTCCTGGATAGTTGCAGTTGTGGAAGGACTATGGATGTAAGGTAAGGAAAAAAATTAATAAAAGAAATGACACCATAATGGTTACCTTACCCTGTTGGAGTACAGCTATGACTTGGATTTTATATTACCTTTACGTTAGAAAATCTGCAGTCTTCCACCTTTTGCTCCTGTTATATAAGTACAAAGATAAGAGTAAATCCTGTATGTGGTTGAAGAGGATAACATTCATTTAACACATACTTAACCAAGTACTTTTTAAAAACCACTCTTTTAGGTACTGGAGATAATAGCAAGTGAGCAAAACAAAATCCTTATTCTCATGGGACTAACATTCTAGTTGAGAGAGGCAAATAAATACGTAATACATGGCTATATGAAGGAAAATAAAGTAAGATGTAATTATAGAGAGGGGAAGAGGTTGGTGTTGTAGATAAATTTGGTCTGGGAAGGCTACTTTAAGGTTACCTATGAGCAGAGACCAGACGGACTAGAGGATATGGAGCTAAGCAGGTATTTGGAGGCAGAGTGAATATTTATAATTCTTTCTAGGAATTTTGTTATGAAGAGAAACAGAGAAGTGGGGTGGTAATTAGGTACTGTCCTGGATGTTGGGTATACAGTAGTGAATAAAACAGGAATAGATCCTACCCTCCCCCCCCCGAGTTCATAATCTAGTGGGACAGACAGATAATAAACAAGTAAGCAAGCAAATAAATAATTACTGGGGTAGTCAGTAATAATAATATCAGCCTGATTTGAGTAACTTACAGTCATGAATGAGGAGTATTTGAAGCCCCCAAAACAATTTTCCAAGGCCAGCTCTGGTGTAAAGTATGCTTATCAGATGTCCTGTTAAATGATACAAAGATTCTTAAAAGCAGTAATTAATAACAAGAGGTGGTATTCTGGTGGCAGAATTCCAGCATGACATCTGAGAAGCATCTTGTCAAAAAGCAGTTTTATTTTCTTTAATTATATCAGCCAAATATGAGAACTAATAATATCTGGGATGTGATTTGGTAGAGATAAATGAGGAGGACATTCTAAGCAGGACAAATAATGTGATAGAGCAAAAGCAAAAGATGGCAGTCATTGGGGACACAGCAGGTGTTACAGATTCATTTATTTGTGGTTGGAAAATATGAGACTCAAGGTATAATACCCTTAGCAACTAGAAAAGGTTCTTAAAAAGGAATGCCCTAATCTGTAGAATAGAAAAACCAGAGATGGAGAATTAAAGAGACTTGAGAGTTAAACCTTTGTTGTTTTCTATCTCTACTGTTCTTTTAACTCCAGTCTAGATGGTCTTGTTTTTTTTTCCTGCCTTAATCCAATATAAAGAAGTGAAGTTTTATTTTATTTTATTTTTAAAAAAATATTTTATTTATTCATGAGAGACACACACACACAGAGAGAGAGAGGCAGAGACACAGGCAGAGGGAGAAGCAGGCTTCATGCAGGGAGCCGGACATGGGACTTGATCCCAGGTCTCCAGGATCAGGCCCTGGGCTGAAGGCGGCTCTAAACCACTGAGCAACCCGGGCTGCCCTATTTTATTTTATTTTTAATATTTTATTTATTTATTCATGAGAGACACACAGAGAGAGAGAGGCAGAGGGAGAAGCAGGGTCCATGTAGGGAGGCCGATGTGGACTAGCTGGGACTCCAGGATCACGCCCTGGGCGGAAGGAAGGCGCTAAACCACTGAGCCCCTCGGGCATCCCAGAAGTGAAGTTTTAAAACAAGAGATAATCACATTTGTTGATTTTTAAAATTTTTTTAAAAATATTTTATTTATTCATGAGAGACACAGAGAGAAAGAGGCAGAGACATAAGCAGAGGAAAAGCAGGCTCCATGCAGGAAGCCCGAAGTGGGACTCGATCCCTGGTCTCCGGGATCATGCCCTGGGCTGAAGGCGGTGATAAACCGTTTAGCCACCCAGGCTACCCTGAACTTCAGTTTTTAAATCGCGTGTTCTGTCATATAGCTGACAGTGTCTGCTCTCTTCCCAATTTACTGTAGCTCTAGAAATTCCCATGTGTAAGGATGATTGATGACCTTGGATGTTCAGGCTATCAGATAATAAACCTCTGTGTATACATAGAAAAGCAACCCAAAGTTATCTACTTGTTTTCTTGTACTTTTACAACCCAGACATTGGCATATTAATTCCTGATTGACTTGCAAGGACTCAATGATGATTATAGCTTAAAGAGCTTCAAGAGTTCCCCAAGTGACTGGAAATGTATTCTAGTGCTAGCTTGCAGATTATTTGTTGTAGTTTTATACTAACTGACTGATTTAATGTACTTACAAAAACTGAGCTATTCATAGTATAAGACACTTATAATCTTGTGGACATTTCTACTGCTGCTGTTGCTGCTACCAAAAAAAAAATGACCTTTCTTACCAGTGACTTTGAACTGCTTTGTCCCCAGTCTCACAACTTTCTATCAAGGGACTAATGATTATTATGTTACTCAGGAATGATTACCTGTGGTCTCCCCTTTCTTTTCTGCCTCCTCACACATCCACATTCCCACCATGATTTTTCAGCTGAGCAAGACTTTTTTTTTCATTTTGTTCTTTCTCCTGTTCTAATACTACTTTTTCTAGTATATGTAAATAAGGAAGTAAAATTTGAGCCAGTTTTATTTAAAATGTAATAAAGGTAAAATAAATGATTTTCCCTACAAATTTGAAAATAATTGTTTGAAAATTTTAGAATTTAAATTCTTGGAAGGCAAATCTAGCAGTTAGAACTGTTTCATAAATGTTTTTATTTAAAGTTATAATTCCTTTATTTTGACAATTTTGTCTAGATGTCATATGATATTTATATACACAGACATTCATACACATGATTTTTTGTTTTTCAACCTGAAGAGAGTTACCTCTTTTGGTTCTTTTACTTCTACTCTTTTATCTTTCTTCTCAATAGTTTCACTTCCTGGTCTTCAAACTGAGAACATTATCCTTGTTTCCATTTCCTGAATAATTTCAACCACATTGCTTTGAAGAGGCTATCTGCATTGTTTAGCTCCTACTTTTCTTTCTTTATCCTTGAACTCTTAGCCAAATCTAATTTCTCACAGTCTTTTTTTTTTCATGCTAAAAGTGATAGAATTATTTTTTTTCTTTATCTCCAGATCCTTCAGGAATTTTGTCATTATTAGTTGAAATATTATCACTTCGTCTGTCTCTCCTCATTCCCATTCTCTTCCCCAACGCCTCCTCTTTCATAATATTTGTCTAGATTTTCTTATTTCTATTTCTTAAATTCTTCCATTCTTACCAGAACTTTTTTCATATCAAATGACTTTTTTCTCTGTAATCTGTACATGTTGCCATTTCCAAAATCTTTCTTGATACTTTATCCCCACTATGGAAACCCTCTGTCAGATTGTTAATTAATGTTAATGTGCATTTGTGACCCCTTTTTTTACTTTTTATTGATTCTTACATTGACTCTCTTACCCTCTCAGCCAAACAAAATTTCTCTTTATATCTTTATTCTACCCCCTTACTTTCTGATTTACCTCCCTTGATGCTCATAACTACCTACCACAAATTCGCTAATCTACCTATATTCTCTTTCAAAGCTTGCTTGTAATCTTAACTCCTTTTAAGTAGGGAAAGAAGCCTATTTTGTAATCGATTTAAATATTTTCTCAGAAATCTGTATGCTAAACTAAAGAGAAATGCCTCATAAAACAACACCAACACTCAACCAATCAAAGCTTCCAGAAAAGGAAGGTAGTTTTATATATTTCAGTCATCCCATTGAAATTTTGCTCCTGTTGTACCCAGCAATAATATGTTGAAAGTTAGGGGTGATACAAACCCAGGAGTAGAGAACATGAATTGTTCTCAGAGAACCAATAATTTAGGTAAGGAGACTAGATTCATATACATGAAGCATTTAGAAAGTAGCTATAATAACTAGCCTAAAAGATAAAAAAAAAACAAAATAAATAACTAGCCTAATAATCAAAATGCTAGGTTGTATTGCATAGACTGTAAGTGTTTCAAGTAATCAGGGAAAAGAGAAGGCATTATTGCTTGATGTTGCCAGTAAAGGTTCTATATGGGAAGTGGGTCTTAAAGAAAATGTAGAATTTAGATTAGCTGGACTGAGCTGGGAGCCTTGCATTAGCATATACAGGTAAAAAAAGGAATTGCTTAGCAAAGACTCTAACAGAGAATAATTGTGGGTTTTTTTAAAAGATTTTATTCATTTATTCATGAGAGACACAGAGAGAGAGAGGCAGAGACATAGGCAAAGGGAGAAGCAGACTCCCTGTGGGGAGTCTGATGGTGGACCTCTATCCCAAGGCCCTGGGATCAAGACCTGAGCCAAAGGCAGGTGCTCAACCACTGAGCCACCCAGGTGCCCCCGAGAAAGTAATTGATTTTAAAGCAGCAAACTTTGTTCTAGGAAGGAGTAGGAAATATAATCAGATAATTACATTGGAACTAATTGATCCAAAGCCTTGAATTCCAAATTGAGGCATTAAGAATTGTTAAAAAGAAAATCCCCTTCCTATACATTTTTGTTAATCAGGGTTTTATCTTATTTAAATATCCAAGATTTTCTTATATAATAATAGCATTCGTTAACATTGAGTGTTACACTACGTGCTAAGCATTGTTCTAATATTTGTGTGTAAGCATAGCTCATTTTCTCTTTACAACAACCCTTTGTGGTAGGTTCTATTTTAACCTTATTGTACAAATGAGGATGAAAAAAAAAAGGTAAATACAACTGGTTCAGTTTGGCACAAGTGACAGAATCAGTATTCAAACTCAGGAAATCTCTGGTACCAGAATCTACATTCTTAGTGCTATATGTACAACCTTAGTAAAGGATATATATAAGTGCTGTAAATATATAGTGAGATTCAGACGATTGAACCTGACTTATTTTTTTATTGAAAGATAATATTCTCAAGCACTACTCATATTGGATCACAGTAATCCTTTCATCCTGAATAGATTTTTTGCTTAAGAAAATCTTTATAAGGAAACTTTGGGCTGGAAATTTTAAAAAAGGTTAATCCATTGTTTTTTTTTTTTTTTCAGATGAAATGATACTGGTTTTATGTTTTGTAAAATCTTTATTTCACCGGTCTCTTTATTACAATAGGGCTTCTGGTTGGGACTCTTGATTCAGTCTTAGACTCTACTGCTAAAGTTGCTCCATTTCGCATCCTACACCAGACACCAGATTCTCAAGTTTACCTGTCAATTGCATGTGGTGAGTATGATTTTTAAAACGTATAATCAGGGATCCCTGGGTGGCGCAGCGGTTTGGCGCCTGCCTTTGGCCCAGGGCGCGATCCTGGAGACCCAGGATCGAATCCCACATCGGGCTCCTGGTGCATGGAGCCTGCTTCTCCCTCTGCCTGTGTCTCTGCCTCTCTCTCTCTCTCTCTCTCTGTGACTATCAAAAATAAATAAAAATTAAAAAAAAATAAAATAAAATAAAACGTATAATCAAAAATAAAAAATAAAACGTATAATCAAACAAATAAAGATACTAAGAAATTGAATTTTTTAAAGATTTTATTTATTTATTCATGACATACACAGAGAGAGAGAGAGAGAGAGAGAGAGAGGCAGAAACACAGGCAGAGGGAGAAGCTGGCTCCATGCAGGGAGCCTGACGTCGGACTCAATCCCAGGTCTCCAGGATCACACCCTGGGCTGAAGGTGGCGCTAAACTACTGGGCCACCGGGGCTGCCCAAGAAATTGAACATTTACATTTATTCTCCTCAGTTTTGATTTAAAATTTTTTTTAATTTTTATTTATTTATGGTAGTCAAAGAGAGAGAGAGAGGGAGAGGCAGAGACACAGGCAGAGGGAGAAGCAGGCTCCATGCACCAGGAGCCCAAATGTGGGATTCAATCCCGGGTCTCCAGGATCGCGCCCTGGGCCAAAGGCAGGCGCCAAACCGCTGCGCCACCCAGGGATCCCCTCAGTTTTGATTTAGAAAAGAGTTAAACATGTAACTCTACATTGAGAGACAAGATAATCTAATTGTTTAGATAAGAAGGATTACAGATTATTACAGTTTTTTAAAAAAAAATCCATTAGTGTGAGGGATGTAAAGCATGTGTTCCAGCAAATTTTGAGCAAATTTTGGTCAGCACTACTGCTATATGATTCCTTTCTTCAGCTTACCCAACTGCTGAGAAGATGAGAACCTCCTCATGAGATACTTCATTTCATCTGTAATAACTCAGGAGAATTAAGCCCAAAACTAAAGATTGTCCCCCAAGAAAGTATAAGCCTAAAAAATTGAAACATTTTTAGTTACACACCTACTTTCTCACAAAAGGCATTATATCCTAAGAAGAGATGTTTTACTGGTAATGCTATGTATTCATTCATGCTGAGATAGTTGAGATGCTTTCACATAAATATACCTTGTACATAGAAAATGAATTAGGATATCCTTTCTAATAAAACAACTCAAAATTTAAAAAAATGACAGTTTCTTTTATGATGCCATTATAATGTTGGTCTAAATTAAAATCCCAAATTTCTGACCTTTTTAATATTGAAAGACTTCCTTTTTCTCGTTCTTTCATCTCCCCCTCTCTTCCCAAGTAGATACACTTAAAAAAAAACCCATGTAAATTCCTGGATAGTTTATATGTGTGAACATACAGCATACCATGAGCTTTTAAAGATATGTGGCTTGTCTTTTGCATTTCCCTATATATTTTCTTTAGTGTTGCTGGTGTTTTCTCTTGGCTCTCTTAAATTGAATGCCATTTAAACAAAATGAGGAAGACATTATACCTGCTGATATTTTGAGACATTTGTAACCTCAACTCTAAATCTGGTTGGTAGAAGTTAGGTAGGGAAAAATGTCCATTCCACTTTAAAGAGGGAGGATTATTGTGTTACTTATTCCCCCAAATTAACATGATGCAGAGCTATAATAATTACCTACTAATAAAACTTCCTTATACCTAAAGGACCAAAATAGAGGCTTAAAATTTTCCCATGGCTTTTATTTGTGATTAATTAAAGTTATTATACTTGGTATTGTGACTTCAGTAACATGTTGACGTTGACATAGTATTGTCATGTGCATCTTGTTTGCAGTCACATAGATTATAGGGATAGTATTGACTGTATTATTTGAAGACCATGGATTAAATTCTATATTTATGTCCTGGCACTCTGTATATTCTCTTTAAAAATATTGGTTGCTGTAGGCACCAGTTACTGGCGTCTTGTTTTCAGAATTTTGTATCTTTTCTCATGAGTTGTATTTATTTTTTCTCCTTTCATTAAATATTTTAGTCTCTCATTTGAGGTGAAAAATAGTATTTGTCTCCATATATAGAGATTGAAATAGAGAATAAATGTAATTAATATCTTTATTCCTTTATGATCATCATTTCTGAAAATGAGCAAATATAATTTTATTTCTTTTTGAACTAAGCTTGTAAATATCAAGAGCAGTTTTGTTGTGGACTTTCCCTTGAATCTTTTATTCTTTTTCATTTTCAATTAGGAGCCAACAGAGAAGAAATTACCAAACATTGGGATTGGTTGGAACAAAATATCACGAAGACCTTATCTGTGTTTGATTCAAATGAAGATATTACTCATTTTGTACAAGGAAAAATAAGAGTAAGTGATGGGAATGTATTTTGTAGCTGGGATATTAAAATCTTTGACCATATTATTTTAGGATCACAAGCCATGTGGGAAGGTCATTGTTTTCCTGACACCTTTCAATATTGGCATAAGTATACATATGAATGTCAGAATCAGTGCTAAAGAAAACTATAAAGTCAATGATTAGTTTCTGGTCCCCTTATAAGTGCTCTTAGGGATATTTTCATTTCAGTATTTCTTAAGCTTAGAATTTGGATGAATCCTTTGCTCAATCAAAAAAATATTGAGCACCTGTATTTGTGTTAGCTCCTTGTGAGGCATTAGAAAAAGCCTAATTATAAAATTAAAGAAAATTTGCTCACCTCTGTCCTAAGAGAAGCACTTATGTACACGCATATATAGGTATATGTACCTGTGTAGATATATACGATTGTATTCAGTGAACTGTTTAAATATATAAAATGTGTTTTTATTGGTAGGAAGTAATTCGTTTTTAAAAAATATTTTGTCTCCTTTAGGGATTGATTGCTGAAGAGGGAAGACATTCTTTTGCAAAAGAAGATGATCCTGAGAAATTTCGAGAAGCACTTTTGAAATTTGGAAAATGTTTTGGTTTACCAGAGCAGGAGAAGTTAGTGACCTATTACTCATGCAGTTACTGGAAAGGACGGGTTCCTTGTCAGGGTTGGCTCTATCTTAGCACCAATTTTCTGAGCTTCTATTCTTTTTTGTTGGGATCAGAAAGTAAGTGGTTTTTGTTGCTTACCATGATTTTGAACATGCCGACTGACCTATCAACTATGTGGTGTTGTTAGGTTGTATATAAAGCAATAGGATTGATATTAAGAGTAATTAAACTATACATTAAAAAGTTCACTTCATCTAGAAAAAGAATCCTTAACATAGGAGCCATTGAAAGTATATACAGAATGCCTTGCATATTGTGGAAAGTGAATGAATATTAAATGATGGTGACCTGGCATATAACTCCTTTTTTTGTTTTGTTCTAAACTATTGACTTTCTACAATTCATGTTTTAATCTTTGTTTTAGAGATAGAATATAAACATAGTAGCCCTAATACCTAATGGCCCAAAGTTATAAAGAAGAATCAAACAGTAATGTTCATAACACACATACAGCTTTTATATCAGTGATTATGCAACTCTGTAAAGTAGCATATTTAAATATAAAATCTGAATATTTTTAAAAAATTCTTTAAAATTATATCTGTTCTTAGAATCACCAATTGTATGTTCATGGTCATGCTTCAAAGCTTTAACTGATCTTGAAGTCTAAAATGTTTTAGTTCACACCATTTTGAAGTGGTTAGCTATTATTTCAAAAGACCTGATTGATAAACATTAATCAGTATTGAGAAATTTAATCATATCTGCTTATAATTCTTATTTGCAGTAAAACTCATTATCTCCTGGGATGCAGTCTCAAAACTTGAAAAGACTTCAAATGTTTTACTAACAGAAAGTATTCATGTGTGTTCCCAAGGGGAGAATCACTACTTTTCAATGTTTTTGCATATTAATGAAACATATCTTCTTATGGAACAGCTGGCAAACTATGCCATAAAGAGACTTTTTGATAAGGAAACATTTGCTAATGACCCAATCCTTGATGATCCTCTACAAATCACCAAGAGGTATTCAGAGCTTAATACTTTTTATTAAAGTATTGTTTTACCAAAGAATGATAACATTGATTATCATTAAAAATTAACTGTTCTATGTTATATGATAATTTTTCTTTGGAATTAATCATTGATGTGTGGGGTATTTTTGTTTATTTGTATGCATTTCACAAATGTATCCCTTCCATTAATTTTAATCCTAAGAAGTAATAGAAGTTAGGCTTGAAAATTATTTATTGAGATCCCAGTAGGATTTGCCCTGGAGTGCTTTTAGAAATTTAGAGATTTTTATATGCATGGTTAGTCTAAATTTCTCTGTGAGTAGTCTAGACAATTTCAGGTATGATAGCATAAAATTATTGTTTATTTTTAAACATTTATAGACAACATAATTTTTTAAAAGATTTTATTTATGTATTTAAGTGGGAATGTGGAGGGGCAGGGAGAGGGACAAGCAGGCTCCATACTGAGCATGGAGCCCAACTCAGGGCTTGAATTTACAACCCTGTGATTATGACCTGAGCTAAAATCAGGCGTCAGCCACTTAATTGACTGAGCCACCCAGGCACCATGAGAAGTATCTCTGATAGCTGTTTGCCACTATATTTGGTTTGCTGAAACTGACCAGAGCCCTTTCATACTGCTGAACACTCAGAACAATTGACTGAAATGAGCATGCCAAAAGAGAGGGAGAGAAGAGAGGATCTAGAAACAGCTAGTGCATGCGTCTTCTGGCAAGGAGCATGAGGGTATAGACTGTATGGGAAACTGAGATTGCAATCCTATGGGTAGACCAGAACAAGTGACCTAGAGGGTTGTGTGATTACTACATAGCCCTAACTGGGTATGGTTGTTCTACTTGCCTATTTCTATTTCTAAAATTTATACATAAAGATTTCTTTTTGAGTGAGTCGGCCTGCTTTTCTGGAAAATAGATCAGCAAGGTGAATTTTTTAGAGGTCTAGGGGTGCATGATTTACAGATAGAACTCTATAAAGATTAGGTACTCATTTATTTATATTATATATAGTTGAGCATTTGTTTTGGTTTTTCCTTGATTGGCCACCATAAACATAAACGTTTTAGCCATTTTATTTCTCTTAGAATATCCTCTGAAAGGCCATCTATCAGTGAGTTATTCATTACCAAGTCTGTATTTAAATGATACAGGAAATCCATTTTTGTCTCTGTGCATTTTTAAGAGAGCCTATTGAATCATATATATATGATTTTATTTTATTTATTTATTCATGAGAGACACAGAGAGAGAGAGAAAGAGAGAGAGAGGCAGAGACATAGGCAGAGGGAGAAGGAGAAAGCAGGCTCCATGCAGGAAGCCCGATGTGGGACTCAATCCCAGGACTCTGGAATCACGCCCCGAGCCAAAGGCAGATGCTTAACTGCTGAGCCACCAGGCATCCCGAAAACCATATACATCTAAATCTTTTTTTTTCTAGTAAGTTGAAAAGAACAATAGCTTATTTAGACTCAGTCTCCAAATTACTTTTTTCTAAAACTGAATATCTTTTTTGCTTCAGCTTATTGTTTTTACCAATATGTATCACTTCTATAATTTAAAGAGTAGAGAAGCACATTAACAATAGTTCAGTTCAGTGTATATCCTTCCAGGCTTTTTAATGCATTAATTAAAAAGTATTTGCAAAAGACATGATTGGGACTAAACATCACATATTCTGCAGTCTGCTTTTTTCTGCCTTAAAATAATATACCATGGACATCTTTTCATTTATATAAATGAAACTCATCTTTTTTTTTTAAATCTGCATTTTATTTTTTTAAAGATTTTATTTATTCATGAGAGACACACACACAGAGAGAGAGAGAGAGAGGCAGAGACAGGCAGAGGGAGAAGCAGGCTCCATGCAGGGAGCCCGACGTGGGACTCAATCCTGGGCCTCCAGGATCACGCCCTGGGCCAAAGGCAGGCTCTAAACCGCTGAGCCACCCAGGGATCCCTAAAACTCATCTTTTAAAATAATAAAATAACCCAGCAAATTATAATTTAAGTGAGGTAAAATTAATGTGGTTTTCTGTTCAGAATTAGTTTGAGAGACATGATGAAATGCCATGTATTCAAACAGTATATACTGGAAGGATGAATTTGGTTTTAACTTTGTTGGCTTTGCGTTAGAACTTGCATAATTTACTTACTACCCCAGATGGCATTGCTGCTTAACACAAGTGTTTACTGCCTCTAGAAAAATTGTACTATTTTAAGCAGTTTTTTATTCGTATGTTTACACATCAGCTAACAAGTCATCTTTATTTGTTGACATCTATCCTGTGCCCAGTACTGTGCAAGCAGTGTTGTTTTTTTTTTTTTTGCCTCTAGTATGGATTTTTTTAAACATACATTTATTTTTTATTTTTGTAAAAGATTTTATTTATTTATTCATGAGAGACACACAGAGAGGCAGAGACATAGGCAGAGGGAGAAGCAGGCTCCCTGCAGGGAGCCTGAAGCGAGACTTGATCCCAGGACCCCAGGATCATGCCCTGAGCCAGAAGCAGATGTTTAACCACTGAGCCACCCAGGCGTCCCTAAACATACATTTAAATATTTGTCTTACTTAATTTTAATATTGTCTTATATGTACTGTTCTTGTCTAAATTTTGATCCTGTAAATTTTAATTTTTTCTGTTCATTTTTTATGTTGCATTTTTATTTTGTTTGAACTGGGTGACTCTTGATTTTCAGATAACCACAGATAAAAATTGTTTACCACGGGATCCCTGAGTGGCGCAGCGGTTTGGCACCTGCCTTTGGCCTAGGGCGTGATCCTAGAGACCCGGGATCGAGTCCCTAGAGACCTGGGATCGAGTCCCACGTCGGGCTCCCGGCGCATGGAGCCTGCTTCTCCCTCTGCCTCTCTCCCTCTCTCTCTCTGACTATCATGAATAAATAATAAAAAAAAAACCTTTTTTAAAAAAAAATTGTTTACCAGCACTGGTTTAGCCATATTTGCATATTATGAGCATATAATAATATAATAATAATCTTCTGGTAAATCACTCCTTAACAGATGGTTTAAAGTCCTACATTATCTCTAACTGTGCATTGTAATCTAGTAATAAAACAAAATTGGAAAAGGGAACAAGGAAAATGAATTTGTTATGAATCAGTGTGTATCTTCCATTGCATAGTTGAAGAACATAGCGTGTAGTATTTAATCTTTCTGATTTATAGTACATTTAGATTAATCAGTACAGGCATGTGTGCACTTTAGAAGTCATTATTTGAGCCCCCTTTGTTCTTTTCTTCAGAGGTCTGGAAAATCGAGCCCACAGTGAGCAGTTCAGTGCTTTTTTTAGGCTCCCCAAAGAAGAAACCTTGAAAGAAGTACATGAATGTTTCTTATGGGTACCATTCAGCCACTTTAATACTCATGGAAAAATGTGCATCTCAGAAAACTATGTCTGCTTTGCTAGCCACGATGGCAATCTATGTAGTGTAATCATTCCATTACGAGAGGTAATATACATTTGGTTACATATCAGTTTTAGTTTGAAAATGCTATCACTCACAGAATAAAATATCATTTAATTCTGTAAATTATCAAAAATTTTATTTGTACCACCCTTTTTGTAATTTTTAAAGAATCTTTTTTTTTTTTTGACAGGGAGAACACACACACAAGTGGGTGGGGGAGAGGGAAGAAGGAGGAGGAGAGAGAATCCCAGGCAGGCTCCACACTCAGCATGTAACCCAATGCAGGGCTTGATTTCACAACCCCAAGATCATGACCTGAGCCAAAATCATGAGTTGAACACTTAAACCGACTGAGCCACCCAGGTGCCCCAATAATCATGTTTTAAGTTCAGTATTATTCTTCAGGATAAAAGTACTAGGATAAGAGCCTTATAGTTCTTATTAAAAGTGAAAATAGAAAAAAATTAAAAATTTACAAACCAGATAAGGGTTCAGGATGACTCAAGATGGAGCATGATTGCTCATTTATGAATACTAAAACTTAGACTTTTATATTTGAAACGCATAGTCAAAGAATAGAATTGATAGCTTTTATGTAAGTTAGAAATAAATTGTCAGCATTGTAGCACTGAATTTTTACATTTGTATTGTTATTTTTTAAGGCTATGTGTTGATAAAACCTTTTTTTTTTTTGAGGAGTGAAATAACTTGCACTGAGTTTGTGTCAGTGGTGCAACTAGCATCCAAAGTCTGTTCCTTAATAAGTCATACCATGGACCAAAGCTTTAGCCACAAAAGATTAAGCTAAACATATTTTGCCTGAAAATGTCAGTAACAAGGGAGAATGTGATTCATTTATAGTATGTTTTTGCCCCCCAGGTTGTAGCTATAGATAAGACAAATGATTCCAGCAAATCTGTCATCATTAGCATCAAAGGAAAAACAGCTTTTCGCTTCAGTGAGGTTAAAGACTTTGAGCAACTGGTGGCAAAACTCAGACTCAAGCGCGGAGCAGCTTCAACTCAGTGTCATGATATTAGCACAGAGGTAATTATATAGCAATCAAATCATTCTTTTAAAAAAGTTTGTGTTTCATTGTGGTCCGTTCTTTCAAAAGCTCATAGCACTTTTTTTTTTTTTAAATTTTTATTTATTTATGATAGTCACAGAGAGAGAGAGAGAGAGAGAGAGAGAGAGAGAGGCAGAGCACAGGCAGAGGGAGAAGCAGGCTCCATGCACCGAGAGCCCGACGTGGGATTCGATCCCAAGTCTCCAGGATCGCGCCCTGGGCCAAAGGCAGGCGCCAAACCGCTGCGCCACCCAGGGATCCCTCATAGCACTTTTTCTATTCATGCTTAGATTTATTTTTTTAAAAAGACCAGAACCAAAGAAATTATATTCTCTAAGTCACATTATAAAGCAGAAGTTAGAATTAAGAACTTTATCCTTTTTTAGGAACTCATATTTATTGATTTTACTTTTTTCCAATTTAAATTCAATTGTCACATTTAAAAACTATTACCATTTGATCTTTCTTGACTATATCTGTAGTATCTCAGATAATACACATCTTGTGCTTTCATGTAACATAGCTTTTTTTTTTTAATTTTTTTTTAATTTTTTTTTTAACATAGCTTTTAATAACTCAAACTATATTTGAGAATTTAATAAGGCCTTAAAAAAGGACTCTCCTCTGACTCCTATAGAGAGACAGCAATTTTAAACCAGTTTGGGTATCTTTTTTTTTTTAATTTTTATTTATTATTTATGATAGTCACAGAGAGAGAGAGAGAGAGGCAGAGACACAGGCAGAGGGAGAAGCAGGCTCCATGCACCGGGAGCCCGACGTGGGATTCGATCCCGGGTCTTCAGGATCGCGCCCTGGGCCAAAGGCAGGCGCCAAACCGCTGCGCCACCCAGGGATCCCCAGTTTGGGTATCTTTTATTTAATATCAAGGAGCTCAGCCTTACTTAAATATTATAGCCCAAAGGAAAATAGTGGCAAAGCTATTTACTAGTAAAATATTAGAAAAGGCAAATATTTTTGGCAAAGGGTGGTTAAGAGCCTGATTTTGATGTTTTGTATATCCTTTATCGAAATGTAGGTAGTTTCAATTCAAACAATTTTCACTTTCAATGCCTGGGAAACTCACATTTTTAATAGATTGATAAAATTTATCATATTATAATTATTGTATTTTAATTAAAAATTCAAAGAAAAAATCAACATTGGTTTTACAGGCTATATTATTTTATTTGAATAGGATTATAGCGGCTTTTACCTCTGCAGAGTAGACTAAAAATTTTATGCTAAGTCAATTATAATGCAGTATTGATAAGACTAGCTTTTTCTTTGATAAAAGAAAAACACAATGAAAACATGTAATTACAGTATATATATATATCTCAGTTCCAGACCCAACATCTTCATGTTAACCATCAAGAATTTTCATGCCCCAACTTTATAATCTTTCATTCTCTTCAGGTGTGCACCCAGGATATTCCTTAGCTTGATGTTGAGGACACAGGTAAAACCTGATCAGTCCTGGTAGTTTCTCTCCCAGTGCTTCTATATTTTTGCTTATATCACTTTTTTTCCTGGCTTATTCCATTTCAGATTCATTCTCTGTGTTAGATTTAATCTTTACTTATCTTTCTTTCTCCTTCAATTTATCTGTATCTCTTAAACCTGAAGAACCAGAATTTTTCCCCAAAATCTCTCCGGTGCCTCTAGTAGTTGGGTATGATCAGTTGTAAAGAAAGGATTTCGTTTCAAAATGAGTTTATCATCATTTCAAATGTAATTCAGAGTTCTAAGGTTTTCTAGTTTCTCTTATCCACTTTTAGAGGTTTTAGTAAGAGTATATACAGAATACAAGTCAGTATACTGGTTTGCTAGGAAATGCTTTTTTTTTTAAATGTACTCATTTATCCCCATTCCCTATTTGCCCTATCTACCACCCACCTCCCCTCTAATAACCATCATTTTGTTCTCTATTGCTGAGAGTCTGTTTCTTTGGTTGTCTCTTCCTTCTTTTTTCCTTTGCTCATTTGTTTTGTATCTTAAATTCCACATTATGAATGAGATCATATGGTATTTGTCTTTATCTGGTTGACTTACTTCACTTAACATTATACTCTCTAGCTCTATCCATGTTGCTGCAAATATCAAGGTTTCATTCCTTTTTTATGGCTATATAAAATATTCCATTGCATGTGTGTGTGTATGTGTGTGTGCCACAATAATATTCCCTTGTGTGTGTGCATGTGCACACACACACACACACACACACACTATTGTATTGTATTGGCTATTGTAAATAATGCTGCAATAAACATAGGGGTGCATATATCCATTTGAATTAGTGTTTTTGTGTTTTTTATGTAAATACCATATAGTGTGATTCCTGGATAGTAGGGTAGTTCTATTTTTAACTTTTTGAGGAACTTCTGTACTGTTTTCCAGAATGGCTGCACCAGTTTGTATTCCCACTAACAATGCAAGAGGGTTCCTTTTCCTGCACATCCTCTCCAACACTTGTGTTGTTGATGTTAGCCATTCTGACATGTGTGAGGTGATATCCCATTGTAGTTTTGATTTGCATTTCCCTGATGATGAGTGATTTTGAGCATCTTTTCATGTGTCTGTTGGCTATTTGGGTATCTTCTTTGGAGAAATGTCTGTTCATGTCTTCTAGAGGCCATTTTTAAGTTGGATTATTTGGTTTGTTGGTATTGGGTTTCAGTTCTTTACATATTTTGGATATGGTTATAACCCTTTGTCAGATATGTCATTTGCAGATATCTTCTGCCATTCGGTAGGTTACCTTTTAGTTTTGTTTCCTTTCGCTGTGCAGAAACTTTTTCTTTTGATACAGTCCCAATAGTCTATTTTTGCTTTTGTTTCCCTTGCCTCGGAGACATATCTACAAAAATGTTGCTACAGCTGATGTGAGAGATACTACTGCCTGTGCTCTGTTCAATTTTTTTATGGTTTCAGATCTCACATTTAGATCTGATCTTTAGTCAATTTTAAGTTTATTTTTGTGTATGGTATAAAAAAGTGGTCCAGTTTCATTCTTTTACATGTGGCCGCCCAGTTTTCCCAGCACCATTTGTTGAAGAGACTTTTTCTCATTGGATATTCATTCCTCCTTTGTTGAAGATTAACTGACTATGTAATTGTGGGTTTATTTCTGGGTTTTCTGTCCTATTCCATCAATCTGTGTGTCTATACTAGTATTATGCTGTTTTAATTACTACTGCTTTTTAATGTAACTTGAAATCTAGAATTATGATACCTCCAGTTTTGTTTTTCCTTTTCAAGATTGCTTTGGCAATTTGAAGTCTTTTGTGATTTTTTTTTTAATTTTTATTTATTTATGATAGTCACACAGAGAGAGAGAGAGAGAGAGGCAGAGACATAGGCAGAGGGAGAAGCAGGCTCCATGCACCGGGAGCCTGATGTGGGATTCGATCCCGGGTCTCCAGGATCGCGCCCTGGGCCAAAGGCAAGCGCCAAACCACTGCGCCACCCAGGGATCCCGTCTTTTGTGATTCCACACAGATTTTAGGATTGTTTGCTCTAGTTCTGTGAAAAATGCTGTTGGAATTTTGATAGGAATTGCATTAAATGAGTAATTGCTTTGAGTAATAAAGACATTTTAACAATATTTGTTCTTCCAACCCATGAGCATGGAATGTCTCCATTCCTTTCTGTCATCTTGAATTTCTTTCATCAGTGTTTTATAGTTTTCAGAGTACAGGTCTTTCATCTCTTTGGTTAAGTTTTTTCCTAGATACTTTTTTGTTTTTGTTGCTATTATAAATGGGATTTTTTAAAGATTTTATTTATTTATTCATGAGAAACACACAGAGAGAGGCAGAGACATAGGCAGAGGGACAAGCAGGCTCCATGCAGGGAGCCCAGTGTGGGACTCAATCATGGGACTCCAGGATCACGCCCTGAGCCGAAGGTAGACACTCAACCACTGAGCCACCCAGGCGTCCTGGGATTTGTTTTTCTTAATTTCACTTTCTGCTGCTTCATTGTTAGCGCATAGAAATGAAGCAGATTTCTGTACATTGATTTTGTGTTCTGCAACTTTACGGAATTCCTTTATCAGTTCTAGTAGTTTTTTTGGTAGTCTTCAGGGTTTTCTGTATAAAAAATCATTTTACCAGCAAACAGAATTTTACTTCTTCCTTTCCTATTTGGATGCATTTTATTTCTTTTTCTTGGACTGATGGCGCTAGCTAGGACTTACAGTATTTTGTTGAATGGGAGTGGTGAGAGTTAGCAGCCTTATCTTTTTCCTGATCTCATAGAAAAAGCTTTCAGCTTTTTACCATGGAATATGATGTTAGCTGTGGACTTGTCATATATGGCCTTTCTTAAATTGAGGTATGTTTCTTCTATACCCACTTTGTTGAGAGTTTTTATCATGAAAGGACATTGAATTTCATCAAATGGTTTTTCTGCATTTATGGGTATGATCAGATGATTTTTATCCTTTATTCATGTGGTTTATCACATTTATTGATTTATGTATGTTGAACCATCTTTGCCTCTCAGGGATAAGTCCCACTTGATCATGGTGTATGAGCCTTGTAATGTGCTTTTGAATTTGATTTGCTAGTATGTTGTTGAGAGTTTTTGCATCTATATTCATTGGGATTGGGACTTGTAATGTCTTGTAATGTTCTTATTTGACTTTAGTATCAGGGGCATACTGGCCTTGTAAAATTAGTTTGGGAGTGTTCCCATCCCCTTTAATTCTTTGGAAGAATGTGAAAGGGAAGGGCATTAATTCTTCTTTAAATGTTTGGTAGAATTCACCCATGAAACCATCTGGCCCAGGGTTTTTCTCTGGTGGGAGGTTTTGGATTACATTTTCAGTGTCCTTACATGTTATTAGTAAGTTCAAATTTTCTATTTCTTTAGGTTTTATTGACCGTTCGTTTTTTATTGCTGAAAAATATTTCATTATCTGGATATACCATAGTGTTTATCCATTCACCTCATGATACCTTGTTTGCTTTCAATTTTTAGCAACTCTGAATAAAACTGCTATAAACATTCACATGCAAATTTTTGTGTAGACATACATTTTCAACTATTTGGGTATATAATTAGCACAATTCCTGAATCCTATAGTAAGGCTATGTTTTGCTTTGTAAGAAACTGCCAAACCGTCTTCTAAAGTGGCTGTGCTATTTTGCATTTCTGCCAAGCAATAAATCAGAGTTCTTGTTCTATATCCTCAGCAGCAAGTACTTGTTATTATCAGTGTTTTGGATTTTAGCCATTTTAATAGCCAGTAGTATCTCAGTGTTTTTTTTTAATTTACAATTCCTTAACGATATAATACTGAGCATTTTTTATGATTATTTGTTGTCTTTATATCTTCTTTGATGAGGTCTCTCTATTCAGATCTTTTGCCCACTTTCTAACTGGGTCCTTTATTTTTTTAAATTTAATTTCCTTTCATTTTTTAAATATATTTACAATAGCTACTTTACATTCTTAGTTTATAAAATGCAGGAACTGGACCCTCTCAAAGCCATTTTCTATTGGTTGCTTTTTCTTTTTAAATAGTTCTTGTTTTTATTTTTAAACTGGCTTTCTTGGATTACCCCCATGAGTCAGTATAAATTGGTGGTCAGCCAGTGATGGGTCAGAAGAGTTCCTTGAATGCCTTTAACTATTAAGTTTTCTACTTTTTACCAGGAAATCTTTATGTGAAGGTATACCTCAAACTTCAGGTAGCTTATAAATCAGCCTTAGGGGTTCATTGCTTACCTCCAAAGTCCACCAGAGTTGAGTGACTGGGGCCTTCCATTGTCCCATTTCTTTTCCAGGGAGTTTCATACCCCTGTACATGCATATATACTTCTAGATCCCCAAGAATCTGTCAGAATCTTTCAAAGTTCCCTGTGTTTATCTTGTTATCCAGATCTTCCTTTTAGGTTTTTAGCCAGGCTCTTGTTTGCCCCAAACTGAAATTATAGCCTTAGGCAGCTGTGATGTTTTCAGCAGATTACTATGACTTTCTGTAATGCCCTGGGGATGGGGCTTTTTTTCAGAGACCTGAGCTCTGAATCAAATCAAATGATAACAATACCCTGAGAATGGAGATTTTTCTAGGGAGCTATTGTTTGGTCAAAGTATTGACTGTGTTCTGGGGATGGGGATTTTCATAAAGGGCCAAAAGATCCATGGCTGTCTTAATGCAGGCTTTCATGGCTACCATATCTCTGAGCTTGGGAGGAGGGATGATGGAAATAGCTTCAAGTCAAAACTTCACAGAATCTGGTGTTCCTACTGAGGTTCATTAGTTTCAGTTGTATGGATGCTTTTCAGTTCATTCTGTGCCTTTGGTAAATTTCCAGTGTTCTGAACTGGTACTTTTTAAAATCTTTTGCCAGTATTTTGTTGCTTTTATAGGGCAGTGGGTTCACTGAAGTCCTGAGTTTGCTGTTCCAGACATTGATTTGTCTACATCTCTAAATTTGATAGAAACACAATGTCTTTCTGAGATGTTGCTTTTATATTTATTAAGTAGATAGATGGCAGTTTATAAATGACAGATAAAACATTAGCATTTCTATTTCTTGCAGAAATTTTTAAACATACATTTGGGACAATTACATTTTTTCTTTTTCAGGTTCCCATTAGTTCTGATTCTACAGACCCATCTGATAATACTGAGGTACGATCTTTGACATGCCAGAGAGAGTGCAGTGAAACTGTGAACACTGAAGCCTTAATGACAGTATTTCACCCTCAGAGTTTGGAGACTCTTAATTCCAAAATGGTAGGAAAACAAAATATTTAAATCTATCAATTGAAACAGTTGATCAAAAGTAAAAAATCTTAGAGCAGACTAGAATGTATCACAACTGAAAACTCTTCTTTTGGTGCTCTAAATCAGGTTTTCCAGCAGGTACTACTGTGTGACTTGTTTCATTCCATTACACAAAAGGTCTGTTATCGAAAAAACAAATAAAAAAATAAAAGGGCTGTTATCAAGAATTAAGATAAACAATGAAAATTGAACATTGGGTTTTATTTGCATTGATTGCCAATAATCCTAAAATCTGGGTGTTTGGGGGAGAGTGATGAGTCAAAGCTTTACCTCTTAAGTGTAAGTCTCTTCCCATTTTTATATGATTTTAGGTAAGAGTTAAAATAGTAAATTAAAGCTGTTATGCTCACATGGATTCGAAAGATTTGTGATGAGTGGTCTAGTGTTTGGCCCCTCTGTGAGTACTGATTTTGGCTTTCTGTGTTCTTGATTTCTGCAGGTATTGTCTCACAGGGAAGAGAGTTTTCAAGTTATTTGAAAGAAGTTAATTTCTCACCATGTTTACTTGCTATGATTTTTTGTTACAGTTGAAAGAAAAGATGAAGGAACAGTCATGGAACATCCTATTTGCAGAATGTGGGCGTGGTGTTAGCATGTTTCGGACCAAAAAGACTCGAGATCTGGTTATAAGAGGGATTCCAGAGGCCTTAAGGGGAGAGCTCTGGATGCTTTTTTCAGGTATTACATTTATTCATTTTATTAACAGGCATTAGCTATGCCCCTTTCAGAAGCTAATGCACTAAGTAAAAATAATTACTTAGTGCATATAGCTAGATGGCTAGAACAAAGTCTTATTCGTCATGAGTTCATATTAGTCAAAGAGAATAAGGTAGTTACATGTATTTACCTGTATATCCACACATCTATTGTCTGAGCAAAATAGTTTATTAGGCAAGATATGGCTAATTGAAGGTCTCTACCTCTAATGTCAAAGAAAATTTAAGGGGAAGAAGCAGTTCATGAAAATTCTATTAGATAAAATTGGTATGCTGATGTTATAGATTCTAGTGAAGGCTTTCCTTTTGTTTGTACTAGGATAGAACTTGAGTATAAAGCTAAATTTAATCCAATTCTTTATGTGTATATGTAAGTGGTAGGTTTATTACATTCCTCTTCTTTTGTATCTTAATGCAATCATCTGCACAGGTGCTGTTAATGACATGGCTGCTAATCCTGGCTATTATGCTGAATTGGTTGAGCAGTCCTTAGGGACCTGCAACTTGGCTACTGAGGAAATTGAACGTGATTTGTGTCGCTCCCTGCCTGAACACCCAGCCTTTCAGAATGACACTGGTATATCTTCTCTGAGGCGGGTGCTCACTGCTTATGCATATAAGAATCCCAACATTGGATACTGCCAGGTATGATTTCATTATAAGCCTATCTGTGTGCCTATTCCAAATGGTAGCACCGTATTAAATAAAGCTCCATTAATTTTAAAATTGTGATAAATAGGACAGAGATTGGGCTGAGATTGATAGGGGGTATTTTTAAACTAGGTAGGATGGTAGTAGGAATACTTAAGAGAATTGATATTTCATTACTTCATTTTTCTTTTAACAAATATTTGTTGAATTCATGCTCTGTAAAAGATACTGTGCTAGGTGCTTAAGACTGTAGAAAGATGAATCATATAAGGATCCTACCCTTGAAGGTATACAGATGAGTAAGTATGAAAACATATATTCATTGTCAAATAAAAAACAAGTGGGACAAATCATTAAAGAAATGTAAAGTTCTATTAGGATTTATAATAGGGATAAGTTATTTTCATCTGGAGGAATCAGAGAAGGCCTCGTGGAAGAGTTTAGCATTTGTAGGTCTTGATAATTGAATTTTGGATGTATGGAGATGGAATGAAAGAATGTTCTGGGTAAAGGGATCAATGTAACCAAACACAGGGAGGTAAACATGGAATATATTTAGAACCGTGTTTTGTTTAGTGGAAATGTAGGGTGAATGAAACGAAGTAGACAGAGAAAAAAATCAATAAGGTAAATCAGGATAGGTCAGGAGTTTGAATTTTATTTTGTAAGTAGTGGAGGAATCATTGGAAAAAATCCTTTAGGAGCACACTATTTTAATTAGGGAAGTTAGACTGCTAACACAAATAATCTCAAACAGGTAATAACTTAAACACAGTCGAAGTTTCCTCAAACATATAAACAAAGAAGAGCAAGAGCAAGTATTTAAGTCTATAGGCAGCTCTCCTTCATGAGATTATTCAAGGATTTAGGCTAACAGCAGGCCCCATCATCTTTAAACATGGCTTCCAACATGCTCTTTCATTGCCATTACCCCTCACAGGAAGCAGGAGAGAGCATGGAGAAACAATTGTGGTAAAATTTATTGGCTTTTAGGCCTAAAACCTGCATATATCACTTCATCCATATTATGTAAGGATCTTGGTTTAATGGCCATACCTATTTACAAAGAAGTCTGCAAAATATAATGTGACCGAGCATATATATGTTCAGATACTATCGAAGAAGGGGAGATAGGATTGTGGTGGATAGCTAGTAGTCTCAGCCACACATTCCTTTTAATGAACTGAGCACTCATAATGATTATGTAAAATCTTATCAATTAAATCTTATCAAGAGAATTTTTTCAAAAAGCAATTTAAGTGAACCAATCACCTAAATTACAAGTATTTAGCATATTTTAAGATCTCTGAGAGGTAAAAAAAAAAAAGAAGCATAGTGCTTCTTTCCTCAAAGAATTTACACTCACAGATTCTGTGATGTTATCTATATGTAGTAGTGTAGAGGCACCTTCAAAGTAGGTAGCACTTGCTTTTGACTTCTAAAAGATGAGAGACTGACTGGATGGCTCAGTCCAGTAGGCATCTGACTCTTGGTTTCAGCTCAGGTCATGACCTCAGGGTTGTGGGGTCAGGCTCCACACTTAGCACAGAGTCTACTTGAGATTCTCTCTCTGTCTCTGCCCCACTCACATACATACAATCTCTCACTCACTCACTCACTCACTCAATAGATAAATAAAACTCACTAAAAGATGAGAGTAAAATTAGAAACATGGAGGGCAAGAGGAAATTTATTCTGAGTTAAGGTAACAATATGAGCAATACCATTCAGGTAAGACTAAGCCTGCCATGGAGATCAGACTGGCTAGGTTCATGTTGGAATCAAGAAGTAACTAAACTTTGTGTGGGACAAGATCATGGAGAATCATTCAAGCCTGGGAAAAGTCTGAATTTGATAAGCAGGTTTATTGCTTTTGATGAAGGAGCCATGTGAGCCATACTGACTCATTAGTGCTGACTAGCTTGCTTTATTTTTCATTCTTTCCCCCCTCCCTCCCTTCCATTTATTTGATCTATTTTCCTCCTTTTCTTTCTTCCCTTTCTATTCCCTTTACTTTCCTTTAACCTCTCTACAGATACAACTCACATAACACAAACTTTATCTTTTATTGTTTTTAGCATACTCATAAATGTCATACAACCACCATCACAACCTAATTCCAAAACACCCCTGAAAGAAGCCCCATATCCATCAAGAATTACTTCCCATTCACCCTACCCCCAACTCTAGGCAATCAATAATCGACTTTTCTGCCTCTATGCATTTGCCTATCATAGACATTTTATGTAAATGGAATGATAAATATGTGTTCTTTTGTGTCTGCTTTCTTTCACTTAAATTCATCAATTTTGTAGCATACATTTGTAGGCTGAATAATACTCCATTGTATGGACATACCGCATTTCTTAATCTATTCAATGGTTGATAGACTTCTTGGATTGTTTAAACATTATGGCTATTAAGAATAATGCTGCCATGGATGTTCCTGTACAGCTTTTTGTGTAGACATTGTTTTTTTATTATTTTAGGTATATACCTAGAAGTGGAATTGCTGAGTTATATGGTCACTCTATTTTTAACATTTTGTGGTACTGCCAAACTACCTCTCAGAGATGGCACCATTTTACCTTCCCACCAGCAATGTACTGAGGGTTCCAAGTACTCCACAACCTTGATAACACTTCGTTGTCTCTCTTCTTTTTTTTTTAATAAATTATTTTTTTATTGGTGTTCAATTTACCAACATACAGAATAACACCCAGTGCTAATCCAGTCAAGTGCCCCCCCCAGTGCCCGTCACCCATTCACCCACCCCCCGCCCACCTCCCCTTCCACCACCCCTAGTTCATTTCCCAGAGTTAGGAGTCTTTATGTTCTGTCTCCCTTTCTGATATTTCCCACACATTTCTGCTGCCGTCCCTTATATTCCCTTTCACTATTATTTATATTCCCCAAATGAATGAGAACATATAATGTTTGTCCTTCTCCGATTAACTTACTTTACTCAGCATAATACCCTCCAGGTCCATCCACATTGAAGCAAATGGTGGTGGGTATTTGTCATTTCTAATGGCTGAGTAATATTCCATTGTATACATAGACCACATCTTCTTTATCCATTCATCTTTTGATGGACACCGAGGCTCCTTCCATAGTTTGGCTATTGTGGACATTGCTGCTATAAACATCGGGGTGCAGGTGTACCGGCGTTTTATTCCATCTGTATCATTGGGGCAAATCCCCAACAGTGCAATTGCTGGGTCGTAGGGCAGGTCTGTTTTTAAATCTTTGAGGAACCTCCACACAGTTTCCCAGAGTGGCTGAACCAGTTCACATTCCCACCAACAGTGTAAGAGGGTTCCCTTTTCTCCGCATCCTCTCCAACATTTGTGGTTTCCTGCCTTGTTAATTTTCCCCATTCTCACTGGTGTGAGGTGGTATCTCATTGTGGGTTTTTTTTTTTTCAAAACTATTTTTTTTAATTTTTATTTATTTATGATAGTCATACAGAGAGAGAGAGAGAGGCAGAGACACAGGCAGAGGGAGAATCAGGCTCCATGCACCAGGAGCCTGATGTGGGATTCGATCCCAGGTCTCCAGGATCGCGCCCTGGGCCAAAGGCAGGCGCCAAACCGCTGCGCCACCCAGGGATCCCCTCATTGTGGTTTTGATTTGTATTTCCCTGATGGCCAGTGATGCGGAGCATTTTCTCATGTCCATGTTGGCCATGTCTATGTCTTCCTCTGTGAGATTTCTGTTCATGTCTTTTGCCCATTTCATGATTGGATTGTGTGTTTCTTTGGTGTTGAGTTTGCTAAGTTCTTTATATATCTTGGAAACTAGCCCTTTATCTGATACGTCATTTGCAAATATCTTCTCCCATTCTGTAGGTTGTCTTTTAGTTTTGTTGACTGTATCCTTTGCTGTACAAAAGCTTCTTATCTTGATGAAGTCCCAATAGTTCATTTTTGCTTTTGTGTCTTTTGCCTTCGTGGATGTATCTTGCAAGAAGCTACTGTGGCTGAGTTCAAAAAGGGTGTTGCCTGTGTTCTTCTCTAGGATTTTGATGGAATCTTGTCTCACATTTAGATCCTTCTTCCATTTTGAGTTTATCTTTGTGTATGGTGAAAGAGAGTGGTCTGGTTTCATTCTTCTGCATGTGGATGTCCAGTTTTCCCAGCACCATTTATTGAAGAGACTGTCGTTCTTCCAATGGATAGTCTTTCCTCCTTTATCGAATATTAGTTGACCATAAAGTTGAGGGTCCACTTCTGGGTTCTCTATTCTGTTCCATTGATCTATGTGTCTGTTTTTGTGCCAGTACCACACTGTCTTGACCACAGCTTTGTAGTACAACCTGAATACCAGCATTGTGATGCCCCCAGCTATGGTTTTCTTTTTTAAAATTCCCCTGGCTATTCGGGGTCTTTTCTGATTCCACACAAATCATAAAATAATGTGTTCTAACTCTCTGAAGAAAGTCCATGGTATTTTGATAGGGATTGCATTAAATGTGTAACTTGCCCTGGGTAACATTGACATTTTCACAATATTAATTCTGCCAATCTATGAGCATGGAGTATTTTTCCATCTCTTTGTGTCTTCCTCAATTTCTTTCAGAAGTGTTCTATAGTTTTTAGGGTATAGATCCTTTACCTCTTTGGTTAGGTTTATGCCTAGGTATCTTATGCTTTTGGGTGCAATTTTAAATGGGATTGACTCCTTCATTTCTCTTTCTTCAGTCTCATTGTTAGTGTATAGAAATGCCACTGATTTCTGGGCATTGATTTTGTATCCTGCGCCATGCTACCAAATTGCTGTATGAGTTCTAGCAATCTTGGGGTGGAGGCTTTTGGGTTTTCTATGTAGAGTATCATGTCATCGGCGAAGAGGGAGAGTTTGACTTCTTCTTTGCCAATTTGCATGCCTTTAATGTCTTTTTGTTGTCTGATTGCTGAGGCTAGGACTTCCAGTACTATGTTGAATAGCAGTGGTGAGAGTGGACATCCCTGTCTTGTTCCTGATCTTAGGGGAAAGGCTCCCAGTGCTTCCCCATTGAGAATGATATTTGCTGTGGACTTTTCGTAGATGGGTTTTAAGATGGTGAGGAATGTTCCCTCTATCCCTACACTCTGAAGAGTTTTGATCAGGAATGGATGCTGTATTTTGTCAAATGCTTTCTCTGCATCTAATGAGAGGATCATATGTTTCTTGGTTTTTCTCTTGCTGATATGATTGTTTTACGAGTGTTGAACCAGCCTTGTGTCCCGGGGATAAATCCTACTTGGTCATGGTGAATAATTTTCTTAATGTATTATTGGATCCTATTGGCTAGTATCTTGTTGAGAATTTTTGCATCCGTGTTCATCAGGGATATTGGTCTGTAATTCTCCTTTTTGGTGGGGTCTTGTTCTGGTTTCAGAATAAAGGTGATGCTGGCCTCATAGAACGAATTTGGAAGTACTCCATCTCTTTCTATCTTTCTAAACAGCTTTAGTAGAATAGGTATGGTTTCTTCTTTAAACGTTTGATAGAATTCCCCTGGGAAGCCATCTGGCCCTGGACTCTTGTGTCTTGGGAGGTTTTTGATGACTGCTTCAATTTCCTCCCTGGTTATTGGCCTGTTCAGGTTTTCTATTTCTTCCTGTTCCTGTTTTGGTAGTTTGTGGCTTTCCAGGAATGCGTCCATTTCTTCTAGATTGCCTAATTTATTGGCGTATAGCTGTTCATAATATGTTTTTAAAATCGTTTGTATTTCCTTGGTGTTGGTAGTGATCTCTCCTTTCTCATTCATGATTTTATTAATTTGAGTCTTGTCTCTCTTCTTTTTAATAAGGCTGGCTAATGGTTTATCTATGTTATTAATTCTTTCAAAGAACCAACTCCTGGTTCTGTTGATCTGTTCCACAGTTCTTCTGGTCTCGATTTTGTTGAGTTCTGCTCGAATCTTTATTAACTCTCTTCTTCTCCTGGGTGTAGGAATATTTGCTGTTTTTTCTCTAGCCCCTTTATGTATCAGGTTAGCTTTTGTATTTGAGTTCTTTCCAGTTTTTTTTTAAATTTTTTTAAATTTATTTATGATAGTCACACACAGAGAGAGAGAGAGAGAGAGAGAGAGAGAGAGAGAGAGGCAGAGACATAGGCAGAGGGAGAAGCAGGCTCGATGCACCGGGAGCCCGACGTGGGATTCGATCCCGGGTCTCCAGGATCCTGCCCTGGGCCAAAGGCAGACGCCAAACCGCTGCGCCACCCAGGGATCCCTCTTTCTAGTTTTTGAATGGATGCTTGTATTGCGATGTAATTCCCCCTTAGGACTGCTTTTGCTGCATCCCAAAGATTTTGAATGGTTGTATCTTCATTCTCATTAGTTGCCATGAAACTTTTTAATTCTTCCTTAATTTCCTGGTTGACCCTTTCATCTTTTAGCAGGATGGTCCTTAACCTGCACGTGTTTGAGGTCCTTCCAAACTTCTTGTTGTGATTTAGTTCTAATTTCAAGGCATTATGGTCTGAGAATATGCAGGGGACGATCCCAGTCTTTTGGTATCGGTTCAGACCCGATTTGTGACCCAGTATGTGGTCTATTCTGGAGAAAGTTCCATGTGCACTTGAGAAGAATGTGTATTCAGTTGAGTTTGGATGTAAAGTTTTGTAGATATCTGTGAAATCCATATGGTCCAGTGTATCATTTAAAGCTCTCATTTCTTTGGAGATGTTGTGTTTAGAATACCTATCGAGTGTAGAAAGCGCTAGATTGAAGTCACCAAGTATAAGTGTATTATTATCTAAGTATTTCTTCACTTTAGTTATTAATTGATTGATATATTTGGTAGCTCCCACATTTGGGGCATATATATTGAGGATTAAGTCCTCTGTTGGATAGATCCTTTAAGTATGATATAGTGTCCCTCTTCATCTCTCACTACAGTCTTTCGGGTAAATTTTAGTTTATCTGATATGAGGATGGCTACCCCTGCTTTCTTTTGAGGACCATTCAAATGGTAAATGGTTCTCCAACCTTTTATTTTCAGGCTGTAGGTGTCCTTCTGTCTAAAATGAGTCTCTTGTAGACAGCAAATAGATGGGTCCTGCTTTTTTATCCAATCTGAAACCCTGTGCCTTTTGATGGGGTCATTAAGCCCATTCACGTTCAGAGTTACTATTGAGAGATATGAGTTTAGTGTCATCATGATATCTATTCAGTCCTTGTTTTTGTGGATTGTTCCACTGAACTTCTTCTTAAAGGGGAATTTTAAGAGTCACCCTTAAAATTTCTTGCAGAGCTGGTTTGGAGGTCACAAATTCTTTCAGTTCCTGCCTGTCTTGGAAGCTCTTTATCTCTCCTTCCATTTTGAATGAGAGTCTTGCTGGATAAAGTATTCTTGGATGCATGTTCTCTCATTTAGGACCCTGAATATATCCTGCCAGCCCTTTCTGGCCTTCCAAGTCTCTGTGGAGAGGTCTGCTGTTACCCTAATACTCCTCCCCATAAAAGTCAGGGATTTCTTGTCTCTTGCTGCTTTAAGGATCTTCTCTTTATCTTTGGAATTTGCAAGCTTCACTATTAAATGTCGAGGTGTTGAACGGTTTTTATTGATTTTAGGGGGGGATCTCTCTATTTCCTGGATCTGAATGCCTGTTTCCCTTCCCAGATCAGGAAAGTTTTCAGCTAGGATTTGTTCAAATACATATTCTGGCCCTCTGTCCCTTTTGGCGCCCTCGGGAACCCCAATTAAACGTAGGTTTTTCTTCCTCAGGCTGACGTTTATTTCCCTTAATCTCTCTTCATGGTCTTTTGTTTGTCTCTTTTTTCTCAGTTTCCCTCTTTGCCATCACCTTGTCTTCTATGTCACTCACTCATTCTTCCACCTTCTTAACCCTCGTCTTTAGGACTTCTTGTTTGGATTGCATCTCATTCAATTGATTTTTAATTTCTGCCTGATTAGCTCTAAATTCTGCAGTCATGAAGTCTCTTGAGTCCTTTATGCTTTCTTCTAGAGCCACCAGTAGCTGTATAATAGTGCTTCTGAAATGGCTTTCTGACATTGAATTGTAATCCAGATTTTGTAACTCTGTGGGAGAGAGGACTGTTTCTGATTCTTTCGTTTGACGTGAGGTTTTCCTTCTAGTCATTTTGCTCAGTGCAGAGTGGCCAAAAACAAGTTGTATTGGGAAAAGGAGAAAAAGAGAGGAGAGAAAGAAGGAAAGAAAAGAGAAAAAGAAAAAAGAAAAAAGGAAGAAAAAAAAGGAAAAAGAAAGAGAAGAAAAAGAAAAAGAAAGGGAAAAACGTGTGGGGGAAGGAAACAAATCAAAAAGCAAAAAAAAAAAAAAAAAAACAACAAAACAAACAAAAAAACCCCAACAACAACAACAACAAAAAAAAACACGGGGGAGTATCTTCTGATTCTGTATACTGTAAGTCCCTTGACTTCCCCTGGAAGTGGTCCGTCTAGCTGGTCTTCTGGGGGAGGGGCCTGTTGTGCTGATTTTCAGGTGTTAGCACTTGGGGGAGCTGCTCTGCCCCCTGCCTGGTGCAGGGCTCAGTGGGGGTTGTTTACCCCGTGAGGCCCCAGGAGGAACAACCACAGTGGCGAGCCGGCTCTGGAGTCCTGGATTCAGCTCCCGCAGTAACTACAGAGCTCTCTGTCCGCAGGGCCTGGAGGCTCCGGGGCGGGGCCGCTGATCCGCTCAGCTCGGGGCAGGAGCGTCCTTGCTGTCCTGGGCCCTCCCGGCCTCCGCCTGTGGCGGGGGGAGGCCGGATCCTGGGCTGTGTCCCGGAGCCCAGTGCTCCCGGGCCTTGGGTGGTGGATTCGCGCTCCCGGCCGGGCAGCCCCCTCTCCGTTGAGCCGCCGCGCGAGCCCCTCCTAGCTCTCCTGGACCCGTGCAGCCCCCTCGACACAGAGCCTCTTCCTCTGCTCGAGCCCCTCTGAGCTGCTCCCGGTCCATCCGTGCGCGCTACAGCCCTTAGGGAGCTTGGTGCACTCTCCTGGGCGTGCAGGTGTCTGTTAGTGTCCTAGGGAGCCTGAGGGCATCCTCGCCCTCCTGGGGTCCTGCTACAAATCCCTGCGGGCGCCTTTCCCCGGGAAGTTTGGTGCAGCTCCTGCTTCTCTGGGAAAGAACTCTCCTGTCCTGGGGGCACTCGCCCCAGCCTTAGCCTGGCTCCTCGCGGGCCCCTCCCCCTTGGATGCCTTTTGTTTCTTTATTCACCCCCCCACCCCACCCCACCCCCGTCTCCCTACCTTGATAGAAGCGCGAACTCTTCTCACTGTAGCATTCCAGCTGGTCTGTCTTTAATTTTTTATTTATTTTTTAATTTTTATTTATTTATGATAGTCACAGAGAGAGAGAGAGAGAGGCAGAGACACAGGCAGAGGGAGAAGCAGGCTCCATGCACCAGGAGCCCGATGTGGGATTCGATCCCGGGTCTCCAGGATCGCGCCCTGGGCCAAAGGCAGGCGCCAAACCGCCGCGCCACCCAGGAATCCCTGGTCTCTCTTTAAATCTCAGGCCGAATTCATAGATTTTCAGGATAATTTGAAGGTTATCTAGGTAATTTGTTGGGGACAGGTGATTTGGGGACCCTACTCTTCTGCCATCTTGCCCCTCCTCCCATTGTCTCTCTTCTTGATTATAGCCATCCTAGTGAATGTGAAGTGGTAGCTCATTGTGGTCTTGATTTGCATTTCCCTAAAATGCTTATTGGCTATTTGTATATATTCTTAGAAGAAATGGCTATTCAGATCGTTAGCCTATTTGTAAAGTTCGTTATTTATCTTGTTATTGTTAAGTGTTAATGGTTCTTTACATATTCTGGGTACCAATCCCTTATCAGATATATTTGCAAATATTTTCTCCTTCCCTGGATGTTGTCCTTTCACTTTCTTAATGGTGTCCTTTAGAGCACAAAGTTTTAGTTTTAAGTTTTTTAAAGTTTTTTTTAAAGTTTTTTTCAATTTTTTTATTCATGAGAGACAGAGATACAAGCAGAGGAAGAAGCAGGCTTCATGCAGGGAGCCTGACGTGGAACTCGATCTTTGGTTTTCAGGATCACACCCTGGGCTGCAGGCAGAGCTAAACTGCTGTGCCACCGGGGCTACCCAGTTTTTTAAAGTTTTAATGATATAGTCCAATCTCTCTTTTTTTCTTTGTCATGTGTGCTTTTGATGCCATATTTAAGAAGCTATTGCCTAATCCAAGCTTCAAAATATTTACTCCTATATTTTCTTCCAAGAGAATTATAGTTTTGATGCTTAAATTTAGGTGTCTGAGCTGTTTTGTGTTAATTTTTGTTTATGGTTTATGGAGGGAGTTCAGCTTCATTCCTTTACTTGTAGCTAGCCAGTTGTTCCAGTAGTAGTTGTTGAAAAAACTATTCTTTTCACTCACTGAATCACTCTGGCACCCTTGTTGAAAGTCAGTTGACCATAAATATTAGGGTTTGTTTCTGGACTTGCATCATTGATTTATTATTTCATTCATTTATATTTCTGTTCTTATGCTAGTATCACTTTTTTTTTTTTTTGCTACAGCTGGGTAATAACTTTTGAAATAAGGAAATGTAAGTCCTTTCATTTTATTCTTTTCCAAGATTGTTTTGGCTCTTTTGGATCCCTTGCATTTCCACATGAATTTTAGGATTAGCTTATTAATTTATGGGGGTCAAAAAGCCAGCTGGGATTTTGATAGTCATTGTATTGAATCTGTTGGTCAACTTGCGGAATACTGTATATTAACAATATTAAGTCTTCTTTTTTTTTTTTTTAAAGATTTTATTTATTTATTCTTGAGAGATAGAAGGAGAGACAAAGCCAGAGACACAGGCAGAGACAGAGCCAGAGACACAGGCAGAGGGAGAAGCAGGCTCCATGCACCGGGAGCCCGACGTGGGATTCGATCCCGGGTCTCCAGGATCGTGCCCTGGGCCAAAGGCA
This sequence comes from Vulpes lagopus, assembly GCF_018345385.1. Classification (NCBI taxonomy): domain Eukaryota; kingdom Metazoa; phylum Chordata; class Mammalia; order Carnivora; family Canidae; genus Vulpes; species Vulpes lagopus. The sequence continues at coordinate 80,223,232 of NC_054848.1, forward strand.
GGCGCCAAACCGCTGCGCCACCCAGGGATCCCAATATTAAGTCTTCTAATCCATGAGCACAGGATATCTTTCTTTTCCATTTATTTAGGTCTTTTAAAATTTATTTGTTTGTTTGTTTACTTGTTTGTTTGACAGAGCCAGCAAGGGAGCTAGTGAGAGAGAGAGAGATAGAGAGAGAGATAGAGAGAGAATACAAGCAGGTGGAGTAGCAGAAGGGGAGGGAGAGGGAGAAATAGGCTCCCCACTGATCAGGGAGCTGATGTGGGGCTCGATCCCAGGACCCTGGAATCATGACCTAAGCCGAAGGCAGATGTTTAACCTATTGCGCCACCCAGGCACCCCTATTTAGTTCTTTTTAAATCTTATTCAAAGTTATTTTATAGTTTCCACCTCCTAAGCCCTGTACTTCCTTTGTTAATTTTATTTCTAAATACTTTATTCTTTTTGATATTGTAAATAGAATTATTTTCTTGATTTAATTTTTGGAATTTTCATTGCCAGTATATAGAAATAAAATTGATTCATATATATATTGATCTTGTATACTGTAATTTTCCTGAGCTTATTAAGTTTTAGTAGATTTTTTTTGTGGATTCCTTAGAATTTTCTAAATATAAAATCATAGAATCTGAATGGTGATATTTTACTTCTTCCATTCTGATCAGGATATCTTTTGTTCCTTTTTCTTGACTAATTGACATGGCTAGAACCTTCAGTACAGTGTTGAAGAGAGCTGGTGAGAATGCATATTCCTGTCTTATTATTTATCATGGGGGGATGCAGTTAGTCTTTCATCATTGAGTATGATGTTAGCTGTGGGTTTTTAGTAGATTCTCTATCAGGTTGAGGAAGTTCCCATATATTCCTAGCTTATTGAGTGTTTTTACCATGAAAGGGTGTTAGATTTTGTCAAACAATTTTTCTTTGTCTATTGAGATAATCGTGTGATTTTTTTCCCTTTTTAATATCCTGTATTACATTGGTTTATTTTCACATATGTTGACCCACCTTGTATTTCCAAGATGAATCTCACTGAGTCTTGGTGTATAATCCTTTTTATGTGTTATTGGATTCAGTTTGCTTGTATTTTGTTTAGAATTTTTACATTTATATTCATAAAATATTTCAATAAATAGTTTTCTTGAGATACCTTTGGTTTTGGTATCAGGGCCTCATAGAATGAGCTGGGTAGTATTTCTTCCTTTCCTGATTTTTTGAAGAATTTATAATGGATTGTTTTAACTCTTCTTTAAATGTTTGATAGAATTTGCTAGTGAAGCCATCTGTTCTGTGCAGGAAATTATTTCATTATTAATTTAGTCTCTACTTGTTTTAAGTCTATTCAGATTTTTCTATTTCTTCTTAAATTGGTCTCTGTAGTTTGTGTTTTTCTAGGACTTTATCCATTTTATCTAAGTTATCTAATTTGTTAGCACATTCCCTTATAATCATTTTTATTTCTGTCAAGATTGGTAGTAATGTTCACTATTTCCTGATTTTAGTAATTTCAGTCCTTTCTCTCTGCTTTTATCTTTTTGGTTAGAATACCTAAAGGTGTTTCATGGTTTTTTTCTTTTTTCTTTTTCTTTTTTTTTTTTTAATTTCTTAAAACATCTTTTCAAAGAACCAAATTTTGGTTTGTTGATTTTTCCCTATTTTTTTCTATTCTCCATCACTTTCTGCTTGTGTAGAACTTCAAGTTTAACCAGAGGTGCGAGCTTTGGGCCTTTTCTGTTTCTTCTTGAGCATATACACAGCTCTGGATATGCACAAAGCCATATCACTCATATGGCCTTCTAGATTACCAGGAATATGTCAGAGCTTTAAAAAGCCACCTATGGATATCTCATTCCCCACCTTTTCATTTTAACCCTTTATTAGCCTATTGTTTGACCCAACTGTTATCCACTGCCTTAGCAAGCCATGTGTTCAATAACTGCCTCCAATTGTTTTCAACATAAACTCTGGGGAAAAGGCTCTTTGCCTATGGTTAACCTTGTCTTAGATCAAACAATCACAGACTTGGGAGTGGGGTCTTTATGTGGAAACCACCAGACAGGTTAAATAAATCATAATTATGTGGAAATGGGGCTCTTAAATAACCTAGACCCCAGTCGGTTCCCTAAGGTAGCTGCTAGGAGTTTTTAACCATGATTGCTAGAATGTTGGTTTTTAAGACTACTCTGAAGCTGAGGAGGGGGGCTGGGTATTGGCAATTTAAAATCCCAAAGAGCTTGCTGTTTTTACTGAGATTCAGCCATTTTAAATAAATGCTTTCTGAATTGCTTTAAGATTTTGGTTAATTTTTAGAGTTCTGAAAAAATGATTCCAACAATACTTGTCAGTGTTCTTGTTGCCTGTATCGAAGAGAGCATTTTCAGAGGGACTTACTCTGCCATTTTCACTGACACCTCCTCCCATTATGGCTTCTTGAGCAGGAAAATTGATGGAGTAAAAACTAAAGTTGAGGGGCGCCTGGGTGGTTCAGTCGATTGAGTGTCTGACTTGGTTTCAGCTCAGGTTATGATTTTAGGATCCTGAGATCAGCCCCGCATCGGGCTCCATGCTCAGCAAGGAGTCTGCTCAAGATTGTCTCCATCACTCTCCCTCTGCTCAGCTACCACCTCCCCTCCCATGGTTGGGCACATTCTCTCCTTCTCTCTCAAATAAATAAGTTAATCTTAAAAAAAAAAAAAAAAAAAAAAAAACCTAAATAGCCACTCTGAAAAACAGTATGGAGGCTAAAAATAGAACTACCCTATGACCCAGCAATTGCACTACTGAGTATTTTACCCCAGAGATACAGATGTAGTGAAACGACGGGACACCTGCACCCCAATGTTCACAGCAGCAATGTTCACTATAGCCAAACTGTGGAAGGAGCTGAGATGTCCTTCATCAGATGAATGGATAAAGAAGATGTTGTGTATATATACAATGGAATATTAGCCATCAGAAAGAATGAATACCTACCATTTACACCGATATGGATAGAACTGGAGGGTATTGTGTTAAGTGAAATAAGTCAGTTGGAGAAAGACATTATCATGTGGTTTCACTCATATGTGGAATATAAGAAGTAGTGCAAGGGATTATAAGGGAAGGAAGGGAAACTGAGTGGAAAAAAAATCAGAGACGAAGGCAAACCATGAGAGACTTCTAACTCTGGGAAACAAACTGAGGGTTGCTGAAGGGGAGGTGAGTAGAGAGATGGGGTAATCGGGTGACAGGAATTAAGGAGGGCATGTGATGTGATGAACACTGGGTATATATGCAACTGATGAACCATTGAAAACTACATCTGAAACTAATATACTATATGTTGACAAATTGAATTTAAATTAAGAAAAACACTAAACTTGAAGTCAAATACAGTGCCAAATCTGGCAAATAATTTACATACTTAGTACAATAATCTTTTTTTACTGGAGTTCAGTTTGCCAACATATAGCATAACACCCAGTGCTCATCCCGCCAAGTGCCCCCCTCAGTGCCCGCCACCCAGTCGCCCCAACCCCCTGCCCACTTCCCTTTCCACTACCTCTTGTTCGTTTCCCAGTTAGGTGTCTCTCGTGTTTTGTCACCCTCATCTATAAGAAAAGCATTAAATATAAAAATGAGCAATGAACATAAAAAGATTAGTTATAGAACCAAAAATACAGATAGATTAACAAAGCCTAAAAAAGTAAGTCCAGCCTTAAAGAAATTCAAATTAAAACCATGAAATACCATTCTCACTATCAAATAAAAAACAATTGGAATTCTTACAATTCTCAGTATTTAGTATAGGCAAAGAAGCAGTGAAATAAGCATTCGAACACTATTGATCAGAAATATAAATTGGTACAATCTTTCTGGAATACAATTTGGCAATAATATCATATCCTTTAAAAATAGTATTTTTGGGGGGCCTGGATGGCTCAGATGGGTTAGGCATCTGCCTTCAACTTGGGTCATGATCTCAGGGTCCTGGGATCAAGCCTTGCCTCTGGTTCTGTGGTCATCAGGAAGTCGGCTTGTTTCTCCTCCTCTGCTCCTCCCCCTACTCATCCTCTCTCTCTCCCTCAAATAATTGAATAAAGTCTTCAAATTAATAAATAAAAATAGTTTTCTTTAACTGAATACTTTCATTGCTGTATATCTTTCCTGAGAAAAGAGTTAAGCAATTGGATGAAGATTTATATACAAAGTTGTTCATCGCAGTGTTATATATAATAGTGGAAAATTGGATCCAAACTAAATGTCCAACAGTAATAGAATGGTCAAGTAATTTATAGTATATTCAACTTACTAGATTATTTCATAGTCATTAAATACACTGTTTTAGAAGAATTATTTAATGGCATTGGAAAGGTATAGTGGGATGCTAAGTAAAAAAATCAACAGTTTGGAATGAATTTTAGAAGGGGAAAAAGAAAGGAAAACACACACACAAATACATCAACTTGTTAACAGTGCTGATCTCTGGGTAGATAGGATACAGGAGATTTAATTTTCTTCACTCATTTCCATTCTTTCCAGATTCTATTCATTAAGGGTTTATTGCCTTTATTATATAAGTGCTGCGGCCAAATGTTATATAAAAGTAATGATCTGACATTTGTATGCAAGATAAATTAGGAGAAAGGGTGGAATAGAGAAGATAAAGCAGATTTAAAGATATTTTATGAGAGACTCTAGGCTATAAAGACAATTTGTATGTGGCAGATAAAGGGTTTCTAGCATGATTAAAATTAGGATAGCAAAGAGAATCCTATTTAATAGAAGAAAGATGTTTAGTTTTGAACACAATTGAGGATGATTGACATCTAGAGGGATGTTCTCCTATAGGTAGTTGAAAATACAGATAGAATTTGTTTCTCCAGTTTTAATGTTTTTGAAAATTATGTCTTTTCCAAGATTTGTAATAAGATATTTTATTCATTGAAATTAGTCTCAAATTATAGAGGTTTTACTTATTTTGTTCTATATTCATATTACTACAGTTTCTTTGAATTTACTGCTAAGTAACTGATTAGCAAATGTTAGTCTGACTTCACCTTCTTTTGCTTTGGACTGGCTCAGAGTTCTTACATTTCCATTATGATTACTTTTCATAGTTTTTATTGCTGAAAACAAGGGTTTGAAGAAGAAATGTAGGGACGCCTGGGTGGCTCAGTGGTTGGGCGGCTGCCTTTGGCTCAGGTCCCGGAATCAGGTCCCACATTGGGCTTCTGTGGAGAGACTACTTCTTCCTCTGCCTATGTCTTTGCCTCTCTCTCTCTCTCTCTCTCTCTCTCTCTATATATATATATATATATATATATATATATATGAATAAATAAATAAATAAATAAATGTTTTAAAAATGTAATTATCACCCAAATAGTATGTATGTATGTATGTATTTATTTTCTTTCTGTGACTTTTAGGCAATGAACATCTTAACCTCCGTGCTGCTTCTGTATGCAAAAGAGGAAGAAGCTTTTTGGCTTCTGGTTGCTGTGTGTGAACGAATGTTGCCTGATTATTTTAACCGTCGAATCATTGGTAAAACACACAGACACACATCCCATCTATAAGCACATATTTCTTTTCTAAACAATTTATATGTCTCTTGTCTATCCAATTATATATCAAATGGAAGAACTGATCAGTTAGGTTTTGAAATATACAAAATAGAAGCAATATCAAAATGTCACATTCATTGACATGCTCAAGAAGAGCTTTTTGTACTGAATATATGATTGGAAAGATTGTTTATGTTGCTTTTTTAAGATAAAGTGCTTGGTTTTTAAATAAAGTAGAAATTTAAATTTACCTTCTCTGTACTGCTGAAACAGTGGTGGTCTGAAGTATCCAGAGCTACTGGAACATTTTTAATAGTTTCCTGATGAGAGATAGATAGCTTAAAATCTCCACATTTATATGAATGGTATTGATGATATCTGCAAGGTTTGAAAGAAGGATCAAGTTCTTGGTTTGTTCATTATATAATATTTTCTTCAGTCATCAAATATTTATAGATTTTGATACTACTGCAAAGCCATAGGTGGTCTCTACTTTGTACCCTCATAAGCCTTCAGTATTATGGCTGGGTTATTGATCATATTGTCTTTCATTACAGTTATTTGTGTATTTATCTTAAGTTCTACTAGATATTAAGCTCTTTGAAGATGAGGCTATTTCGTTAATTGGTGTCTCTCTTATACTACCTATTATAGGTTTCTGCACATAATAAAGATTCAGTAAATTATTGTTCAAATGAATTTGAACTGAGTTTCTCAAGTGCTTCTTGACATACTTTACTAGCAGATAAAGAGATGTGTGAAATATAGAAAAGACACTCTAAGAAATTCATAATTTAAAGAAATGAGATATATTGGCATCCTAACAAGTGCAAAGGTATCAGAAACAAATCCTTTTGAAAGGTGTTCATTTTTAAACTTCCTTTTATGTTTGCCAGGTGCCTTGGTGGATCAGGCAGTCTTTGAAGAACTTATCAGGGATCACCTTCCCCAGCTGACAGAACACATGACTGATATGACCTTCTTTTCCTCAGTTTCTCTCTCATGGTTCCTCACACTTTTTATTAGTGTGCTTCCTATTGAAAGTGCAGTGAATGTTGTGGACTGTTTCTTCTATGATGGAATAAAGGCCATTTTACAACTGGGATTGGCAATACTCGACTACAATTTAGACAGACTGCTCACATGTAAAGATGATGCTGAAGCTGTGACAGCTTTAAACAGGTACTGTCAGAACCATAACGTTTCACTCTGGAGAGCCCTTTGGAGATTATGTCATTCAACCCCCTTATTTTACAGATGAGCCCTAGAAACTTTAAACATTTTGCCCAATTTCACAAAGCTAGTCAAATGAAAAATCTAGGACTAAAGTCCATTTCTCAGTTTCCCAATAGAATATTGTAACAGTAAATCCCTTTTGAAGTAACCTACTTGATAACATATACATTTATACTAATATTGTGGATTCCGCATGCGACAACTTTCATAGTCCCAGTTTGAGCTATAAAGTGTTGTTGTGTAAAAGTAATTTTAAGGGGGAAGGGGAGTTGATAATTGTTAAATATCCAGTGGGGGAAATTGTTCTGGTTTTCAAGTAATTTTAATCAGGTAGGCTGAGTTTTATTTATCCAGTGTTTTTTCTGTGAATGTTATTTTATATTGGAGTACTTGGGTGTTGTGTGTGTGTGTGTGTGTGTGTGTATACACGATATATGTATACGCTAAATGAATATTTGAATGGTGCATCAAATGCCACTTTGTACAGAATAAAATATAAACCCTCTGGCATTCAGAATGCTCTATGTTAAGGCCTCAATGTACCTTTCTTATTTCTCCTTAGATGCCTGTACATACCCTATATTCCATTCTTACTAGGCTATGTGGTATTTGCTGAGGACTCTATTTGCTTTCCTCATGCTCTCCTCTCTACCTCTGAAAAACTTTCTTCACCATCCCAGTCCCCTCCTTTGTCCTCCTAATTCTTAACTATCTTCAGGTTCCACTTCTTCATAAGACCATCCTCTGTCCTCTCGGTTGACGTTAACCTCTAAGTAACTAGGAAGAAATTAGCTGTCATTTTCTCTGCATTTTACTTCCACTGATTCTTGTATTACTGTCACTTTTGGATAGGTTCTTTGACAGCGTCACTAATAAGGATAGCCCATTGCCTTCAAGTGTTAGGCAGAGTTCAAACGTGAGTGGTGAAAAAGGCAATTATATTAGAGTGGATATTGCAGATTTGATTAGAGAGTCAAATGAGGTAAGTTTTTTTTTATACCACAAATATAATTACATAGCATAGTTTAAATGATTAAATGATAGTTGTATCTCTAATGGTATATTAAGAATAAGAATAATATATGTAAAGACATAATTTAAAATCCAGTTTCACTTTATTTATTTATTGGTGTATTTTTATTGATGTATAATTGACATGCAATATTATATTAATTTCATATGTACAACTTATTGATTCAACATTTGTATTGTATACATTGTGAACTGATCACCACAATAAGTACAGTTACCATCTGTCACCATACAAAGTTAATACAATATTATTGACTATATTCCCCATGTTGCACTTTATATCTCCATGGGCTTATTTAATTTTACAACTGGAACTTTGTACCTCTTAATCCCCTTCATCCATTTTACATCCCCCCAACTCCCTTCCCTTCCAGCAACCACTGCTTTGTTCTATCTATGAGCCTGGGTTTTGTTTTGTTTTATTTTTTAGATTCCACCTGTAAGTGAAAGCATGTGGTATTTGTCTTTTCCTGTCTGACTTATTTCACTTAGCATAATATCCTCAGGTCCATCCATGTTGTTACAAATGGCAAGATTTCATTTTTTCTGTGGCTGAGTAGTATTGCATTGTATAAAAAAGAATTCTGTGAACTGTTCTAGGTTATTCCTTCAGTTTGCTATTACAAACTGTAATATAATGTATTATGTATATAATATAATATATAATATATTATATATAATATTATGTATAATATTATGTATAATAAAACAATACTCACTTGCTTTCACAGATAATGACCACTTTTAAACATCTATAACCATATAAAAAGGTGAAAGTTAGGGCACCTGGGTGGCTCAGTCAGTTAAGCATCTGCCTTCAGCTCAGGTCATGACCCGGAGTCCTGGGATCAAGTCCCTCACTGGGCTCCCTGCACAGCAGGGAGTCTGCTTCTCCCTCTACCCCTCCCCTCTGCTTGTGATCTCTCTCTTCCATGCTCTCTGTCTCTCAAGTAAATAAATAAAATCTTTTTTAAAAAGGTGAACATTATTCTCTTCTTAAAGACTTAAGAATTTTTCCAATGTTCTTGCACTTAGTCTAGACACATAGTAGATGAAATTCTCTAGTAAATATATAGGAAATATATAGGAAATTATAGAAAATATATAGAAAAACTGAAATGTGGGAGGTGAAAATTTGCATAACCACTGAACAAGTTAGGAAAATAGGTAGGAATAGAGCCAAGGCCTCTGAGAATTGAGTCTGGTGAAATTCATTTATAAGAAAAGTGGATATTTATTATGAATGAGTATCTACTGAAATCATATTTTTTACAGAAATATGGTAATATTCGCTATGAAGAAATACACAGCATGCGCTGTCGAAGTAGATTATATGTCATACAGACCCTAGAGGAAACGACAAAGCAGAATGTGGTGAGTATCTACCCTATGGGGGGAAACTAATTGGAGTAACATTTTTTCCCAAGTTCTTTTAAAAAGTTGATTTTCCATGTGAAGAAAATGAATATAACTAAACTTTTGAGCTAGATTCTTGTCACAGCTTAGCTTACTATAAATTTTTTTGAGAGGTAGTAAATTATTTTCTTCTAGTCGAATTATGTTGATTTCTCCAAAATGTTCTTTGATCTTTAATATTGAATGCTTGATATAGGCATTTAAGCATAACATATTTGTGACATGCTTCATCAATAAGAACAGCTGACCTACATAGTAGTCAGTGCTGCTAATACATATTGTTATCTTTGGAAACCTAAGATAAGGTTAAAAAGATACAAAACAGTATGTTTTAAATACTCTCCTTTTTATTTTATTTTTTTAAATACTCTCCTTTTTAATATTTGGGTGGCTACATATGAAGCTGTTAATATTGGTTGCCTCTGGTGAATGGGATTAATAGAGCCTGGGTGAGAGAGGGAGAGTTTTACTTTGCTGTATATACATCCTTCTGTACCATTTCAGCTTTTATCATAAACATGTATTGTTTTTATTAACCTGTTTGCTTGAAGGCCACATCCTCAGAGACACCAATCTGAGAAAATAAACATTTCTGAAGATTCTAGGTTTATCTTTCAATTAAATAATTCAGTGACGTTACTATGACGTAGTTAGCATAGAGCTATTATTCTTATATATTAACATTAAAAAATAAGCAAAACATGTTCACTGTAAATAATTTAAACATGACAGAAATATAAAAAAATAAAAGTTCCCTATCCCAGAAGTAACTAATATTAAAATTATTTGGCATATATCCTTCCAGATATTTGTCTATGTATATATAGATGTAAATGTGTGTGTGTGTGTGTGTGTGTGATGGGGTGATAATAGTTTTTAAAATGAGATCATATCAGTTACTTTGTTCTGTAGCTTACTTTTTTTCACTCAGAAATATATTAGTCACTGCATATCAGTACATATAGGCCTCCCTCACTTTTCCTAACGTACCAAATAGTATACCATAGTAGGCACATGCTGTACAGGTGACCCTTGAAAAACACAGAGGTTGGGGGCCCTGGTTCCCTGTGTACTGGAAAATCCACATTTAACTTTTGACTTCCCAAAAACTTCTGTACTCTTGAACAGCATAGGTTTGAACTGTGTGAGTTCACTTATACATGGATCTTCTTTGATAAATACAGTACTGTGAATTTATTTTCTCTTCCTTATGCTTTTCTTAATATTTTTTCTCCTCTAAGTTTACTTATTGTGAGAACACAATATATAATATATATAACATACAAAATATGTTAATCCACTATTTATATTATCAGTAAGGCTTCTGGTCAATAATAGGCTATTAGTAGTTAAGTTTTGGGGGAGTCAAAAGTTATATGCTGATTTTTGTGCAAGGGGTTCAGTACCCTTAAACCTCACATTATTCAAGGGTAAACCATACTAATAGCCTACTATTGACCAGGAGCGTTACTGATTCATTCAGGTTCAGACATTTTTAAAAAATGAATATTGAGTGTTAGTTTTGATCAAAAGACTTTTCCATATCTTGATATTATATATTTTTCCAGCTTTGTTAATGTAGTAAATTATATTAAGGAATTCCTAATGTTAGACTTATGTTGGATTCTTAAAATCCTATTTGGTCATGTCATATTTTTTTTTAATATTTTGCTTTGATGATTTTACTAAATAGCTATGTTCTTTACATCTATGCTGAAGTGACATTAGCTTACATTTTCTTTCTGTGTGTATGCTAACTTTAGTTTTCATATCAGGGTTGCACTCATGTCAGAATGAATTTTGGAATAAATTACATTTTTCTATGCTTGAGTATAGTTTAGATCAATAGGAATTATACATTACCTGAAAATTTGAGTGATTGAGCCTATAAAACCATCTGGATCAGCTGCCTTTTGGTAGAAGGCAGATTTTTTTATTACCTTTTCAATTTTGTCTGTTCAGAATTTGCTCTTCCTGGGTTAATTTTGGTAATTTATTCTTTTCCTAAAAAAATTATCCATTTCATCTAGACTTTTAGATATAATGATATAAAGCTTACAGAATTCATTCAACAGATAGTTAATGCTACCTCCTCTGTGCTGGATACTTTTAATGACCTCCATACCTGTGTTTATATTATCATTTTACTTCTCAATGTTTATTTGTGTTTTCTTTTATCACACTTGCCAGGTATTTGTCTATTTTACTTTTTTTAAATTAACCAATTCTTTTATTTATTGAGTATACTAGGTTTTTAATTTCCACTATTTTATTAATTTTTATTTTTACTTTTGCTTTTAGATTTCTTAAATACCAAAATCATTATACCATTGATACTTATTTGTCAAGTTAAGATAAAATTACATATTTTCTAAGCTCATTACTTCTTGGATTATGTTTCTTGGCACAGAGAGGGAATGCACATCTCTCCCAATGTCTTTGAAGTATTTCATGACAGTCCCACTTGATGACTTGACAGACTGTTTACGTGGCAAGAGAAATATATGGAATGAGACTTAGAATACCATTGCTTATATTTATAGACATTAAATGGATGTCCTTTTGGCAGTTACTGGGTATGAAGGGATAAAGGTGAAAGTACACATCAGAGTAGAATTGAACTGTAGTCTATGTACAACCTTTTTAAAGGGCATAATGGTGCATTTATCTTTGTTATTTAAAAAGTTCAAAGAAAATCATTTTATTCTACCAGAGGGAAATTTCTAAATGGGTTCATGTGTTAAATACTGAAGTGTTAAATTTTAAATTGCTTTTAATCTTTTTAAAGGTGCGTGTTGTATCACAAGATGTGAATTTGAGCCTTCATGAATTGAATGAACTTTATGTCCTCTTTAAGGTACAGTTGTTTTTCTTCAGGTGAAAAATAATACTTTTAAGCAAAATTTTTACCACCTACCACTCTTAAATATTTTATAATTATTTTAGTAGACATGCTTAACAGAAAATAATTTTATAAATTTTATAAATTCTTTGTATGACTTATTGACTTTCCTCTTTTTATTTGTCTTAATAGAAAGAGCTGTTTTTTTCCTATTATTGGTGTTTGAGTTGTCCAGTATTGAAGTACCATGACCCCAGTCTGCCATATTTGGAACAATACCAGATTGACTGCCAGCAGTTCAGAATGTTATATCAGTTGTTGAGCCCCTGGGCTCATGCTGCAAACAAAGACTCACTAGCCTTATGGACATTCAGATTGTTGGATGAAAACTGTGACTGCCTTATAAACTTCAAAGACTTCTCCTCAGCAATTGGTAGGGTGAAGTCCAATAATTTTCTTTTTTAAAAGCAAAAAATAAGATACCCCTAGAAGTACTTAGTACTGCCTGCTCTTGTCAATTTAGTTAGATTTTATCAGCCTGAGTTACATTAGATTTTATCAGCCTGAGTTACATTAGATTTTATCAGCCTGAGTTACATTATCCCCAGCTTTAGCAGTAAGTGGATCTTTTTCTGTGTTTGTAACTAAATCTTAAATATATTGGTCTCATTTTGACCCAACACTCTCAGAAAAGCAAGCTGTTTAGATATGGATGTTTTCAAGGTTAACATGAAGGAAGAAAATGTCTATATCTCACCCAATTCAGACACATGGATACTTCAAGAGAAGCTTCCCCCCCCCTCAGTAAAAATCAACCACATAACCTAGAAAAGTGATAGAGAAATAATCCTAACAAACATGCTGTACCTATAGATAGTTCATCAGTTACATTGTTCCTTTGCTTTTCCACACCCTGGCATACTTTCTTATTAGGAATTAACCTTGAAGAGGAGTTCTCTCCTCAAATGAGGCATAAGGCCTCATTCAAAAGAAAAAAAGAAAATTTAGTTTGGGGGAAGGGAAATTAGCAGGAGAGTTTTTTTCCCTCTGATGAAGGGTATTTTGCTTCTACACGTGAAGAAGAGAATCTGGCTGACTGGGTGGTGGTTTAGCTATTAGCTTAAGTAATGGAAAGTTTATGAATCCTAATTACTGGCTAACATCTGTATCTTAATCTGTGTTGCTGGAATGGATTGAATGATCTTTGAAAACCTGAATATTTGTAATTGAATTTTATTGAACAGATACAATGTACAATGGAAGTTTCATTGACAAGCTTAAGCTGCTTTTTAAGCTGCATATTCCTCCAGGTAAGAGTTTAACAGTCTTTAATGATGTACAGGAGTTGATTCCATTTTAACAAGTATAATTTCAGATATTCGATTTTAATAAGTAGCATAATTTTCAATATGATATAAGGTCATTGCTTCATTGGGACCATGGATCATATGTCCAGTACTTTTGCTGATACAAGGTTATAGTGAAATCTATGGAAGAGATTCTGTATAACAGATGGGTTCACAAGTTTCCTTCCAGTGAGTAGGTTAATTTAATGATAGTTCATGTATAAGAACTATCTAACATTTTGAACATTGGTATAATATTGAGATGTGATGTTGTTATTGTCATTGAGGAGTAGAATTTAACTTTCGACAAGCTGCCAAACTCATGGAATACTACAGATTATTCAGAAAAAAATGAGATTTAGGCAGCAGGAATATTAAACATTTGGAAAAGGAAGCAAAAAACAAAAAAACACTCCCATTTATTGAGCACTTGCTCTGTTGAGGTGTTTACTTTTACATGTATTCTTTTACTTAATTCTCATAATATCCCTGAGAAGTGGTATTATCCTTCCAAGTTTGATGATAAGGAAAGTAAGGCTTAGAAAGACTAAATTATTGGGCAAAGATCACATAGCTAATAAATTGCGTAGCTGGGATACAAACCTAGGTCTGACTCCAAAGCTTAGGTTTTTTTTCTATTCTACCATACTACCCTAATATTACCATACCATGCCAGTTTACTTTGGTGTTTTCCACGGACCTTCAGAGGCTGCCTTTCCCAGGCCTGATCCATATTTTGGGAAAACAGCCTTAGGCTTTAAGCTAAACTAATGTTGCAAAAGTACCATTTAGTTTAGATAGGCTAATTCACACAAGCAAGTGGCACCTCATAATTTGTCAAAACTACACCTGGGATTCCTTTTAGAGTCTTCCTAGGATAGCCAGGAACCACTTTTTACCAGACCAAATATCTAAAGCCATCTTTGACTCTTCACACAAACAGAGCATTTAAAACCAAAGATAAACCAGCTAATAATTTAAATATGAAGGACTTTACATTGTCAAGTTAGATTACTGTCAGAATATCTGATTTGCCATGGAATGAATTGACTTTAAGTAGAAGGCTCAAAAATGGAAAAAAAAAAAAAGAAACCACTGTGTATCTGTTAAAGCCCTCAACTTCATGTTTGCCTCATTATTGAAGATGTTCTTAAATGACTGAGGTTACATTTTCAGAGATTTCAAAATGCCAGATTTTTTTTATTTCGACTTGTAATGGCTCTCAGAAAACCATTGAAAAGCAAGTAAGAGAACTACTAGAACTCAAAGTGATCAACTACTTCCTGTTATTTGCTATAGAGTAGTACCACTTGTACGTTTCTTCACGTCTTTCTTACAGTGACCTTTTAACTCTCTGCCCCCAGATATGCTTGATCACTTATTATAGGGCCCATTTCTGTCCCTTATTATTAGTAAATTGATTCGGGTTATCTGTTTTCAGCTTATACTGAAGTGAAATGTAAGGACCCTTCAAAAGGAGATGAACTTTCCAAGGAAGAATTACTTTATTTCAGTCAGCTCCATGGTAAATACCTGTTTAAAATGTATCTTTTTTTGATGATTAGTCACTCATAGAGATCTTCTTGGCTTAAATAATTTTTTACCCAGCTATCATTAATAAAATTTGAGTTAATATACTTCATATTTTTTGTGCTACCATAACACACAGTGTTAAATGCTAAATGTTAAAATACAGTGTAAACAATAGAATCTTTGATGATTGAAGGTCATAGCTATTATTCAAACAGTGAATACTTATAAATCACTGTAGGTATAGGAGACAGGGATGAGTCTGTCTCTAGGACATAATTTAGAAGTGTTATAAACTTATTTTTGTGTCCTTTACCTCTTTTTTCATAAACATGAATGTCTTATAAAGGTCTAAGTCCTGTTTAATGTATGTTTGTAGTTACTCTATGTTACTGTTTGAACAATAAGTTTGAAGAGACTAATATATATAGATAAGGGCACAGAGACCCAGAAAGGAGAAGTGACTTGTGCAAGATTTTACAATGAGGTGTTGCCACAATCAGTGTTCTTTCTACTATAAATGTTCTTGAATACTTTGTCTTCTGATGAGAGGAAGTCATGTCAGCTTAAATTTGTTTCTTGTGGGGTGCCTGGGTGGCTCAGTCAGTTAAGCATCTGCCTTCGGCTCAGGTCATGATCCTGGGGTCCTGGGATCGAGCCCCACGTTGGGCTTGCTGCTTGGTGACGAGTCTGCTTCTCCCTCCCCTTACTCCTGCTCTCTCTCTCTCTCTCAAACAAATAAATAAAACTCTTTTTAAAATAAATAAAAATGGTTTCCTGAATTGAAGAAGATAACATGTACCCAAGTCTTTTTATAAAATATTTTACTTTCAAAAGGTACTTATTTGTTAAATATTTTACAAAATGCAATTGTTTTCTTTTCCTCTAGTTTCCAAGCCTCCAAATGTGAAAAAAGTGGCATCATTAAAAAACAGCCCTGAAAAAGGTATTATGATTAGGAATATCATTTAGTTAAAGTTACTGTTTTTGTGAATAGAATTAGCCACAAAGGCAAATAGTGGATTCCCTTTAAAGGACATTGATTTGTTCTAAGAGCTTTTTCACTTTTTTGTGTTTAGTTTAATAATTTAGTCTTTTTTGTCTTGATACTTAAGTCTCAGAAATTACAGTAAATGACCCATATTCATTTAATTTTGCTATTTTAAAAATACTTATTTTTAATTACAAGAGTAATAATAAAAGAAATTTAAACAGAAGTCTTCATACTCCCACTGAACTCCATCCTGAAGTAAATATGAAAACATTTTGTTCTATATCCTTTCCAGACCCATTCCTATGTATATACACATATAGACATCTCTTTTTTATAAAAAAAGAAACATTCCATAAATAGTGTTCTACAAGTTGCTTTTTCAATTTTGTGTTATATCATTGTTGTGTTTTCATGTCAGTACATTTGGATCTGTCTTATTCTTTTTAATGGGCATAGAGTATTCCATTGATTAGTTGTACCATAATTCCATAACTAGACCAATATTGATGGACATTTAGGTTGTTTCCAGTTGTTTATATTGCAAACTATGTTGCAGCAAACACTTTATACTTACATTATAGGATACTTTCATACATATTTCATTAGGATAGGATAAAATCATAGAGGTATGAGAATGCTGTGCCAAAGAATATGCACATTTAATATTTTGATTGAGGCTATCAAATTGCTCTCCAAAAGTCCATCATTCTTCTCATGTTTCTGAGTAACATTTAGTTAGAAAATAATAAATTGCTAAAGATCTGTTTAAATATGGCACCTTCCCTAGGTTGTTCAGTATATCTACCTAGTTTTCCAATGGCCTTAAGTAATTATTTATAATCATTAAATATCTTCATTAAACTCTTCAAAGGAATGAATGGATAGTAGGTTTTTAAATTTTTTTAAGAGCCACCATGGACAACTTCAGAATCTGCATATTAATAACATCACATAGAAGCTATTTTAAACTTAATAGTATGCATGAGGACAGCTAAATGAAATTTACATTGTCAAGCCAGGGTATACTGTTTAATCTAAAATGCATCCTTCTCCCTCTCTTCACATCTTCCCTAGTCCCCAGCCTCCCCAAAGTAAAAGTTTTAGTTTAATGGAAATGGAAAACACATTCTGAAAGCCAGTGGGTGAAATAAAAGATAAAATCAGATTATTTCCTGGGTTATTAAAAGGTGGAATCTTATATCTTAATGAAATAATTTCCAATTGTAATTATTTCTTCTGATATTTGGGAAAATATTATGTTCATAAAACTGTTCATTATGAAATGGTTTTATTCCACTTATACAGGCAAAGGAAAAGTTGATATTCAAGCATATCTAAGTCAATGGGAAGATGAGCTTTCCAAAAAAGAAGAAAACATTAAGGATTTACCAAGAATGAATCAGGTAGAGTATTTTCAAAGAAAAAATTCTAGGTTCTTGTTTGTTTTTATGAATGTGGGTGTATCCAACTCTAAAATAGCTAATCTTCTATTACAAAAATAGTTAAATCTATATATCATCTCTGTAAGTTTCAGATAAGCACAGAAGAGTAGGAACAAATTTTTTAATGGCTTTCTACTTTAAACACTTAAATGCATTTAGTGTTTCAGAATAGTTGCTCTGCTATGACAACATTTGTGACTCTAGAAAAGATGTGTGTATAAACATACATTTCAGTTTTTCTTATTTCCAGCTTTATTAGAAGTGTTCATTTATTCAGTAAACATTTTTTTTAGTGCCTACTAGATGACAGACCCAATGCTAGGTACTTGGAATAAGAAGTTACTAAAATAGGTCACATGCTGGTTTCTAATCATCTTGTATTTGAACCTGCTGGAACAATACTAATGACTACTACTTGATACAATTCTAAATCCATCTCTTAAGCACCCTTCAGTCAGTTTATGTTCATATGTTTTTTAAATTTAAAATCTGTTGGTGTAGATACTGAGGATTTCCAGAACATTACCAAAATGAGAACTATCAAATAACAGTATTCCTCGTGGACTGCGTAATTTGGTAGCTGAATAAGTACTTTTTTAAATGAATCAATATGATGTTTATTCTAAAATTTTTTCTAAATAAGCAGTATACAGACTAAGGTAGAAAGAGAAATAAAACTTAAAAGTTTGGTACTATTTATTTTGATTAAGTATATCCTTTGCATTTGCTTTTTACTTACAGATAAACTTTTCTGTTAAGGATGATTGACTTATAGGACTATTGTATTAGAATTGTATTTTTTTTTAATTGACAAATATCTTTTAGAAATGTCTTTGGATTATCTAGGGGCAATTAGCAAACAAACCAGATTTTTCCTCCACTTGGGTCCCACCCCAGCCTTTAAAGAGAAACATGTCTAAATGGGTCCTGTAGAGCTACCTTGTACTACTAGATAGTTCCCAAAATGTTCTTCCATAAATTTAAGTCGTCCTAGTTGAGCTGCCCACTCTAGCCCTTTGGAAAGATCAAGAGGAACGCATTATTAAGCCTTTCATTAAGATTGGTTAATGAATGAACAATCCATGTGTAAGGAAATAGGGGAATTTGTCTAATTAAAAGTACCACTGGGGCGCCTGGGTGGCTCAGGTCTTGATCTCAGGGTTGTGAGATCAAGCTCTGCGCTCAGGAGGGAGTCTGCTTCCCCTCTCCCCCTCCCTCTCCCCCTCCTCTTCTCCCAAGTAAATAAATAAAAATCTTTAAAAAAAAAAAAAGTACCACCTAACATTGAGGGAATGCGGTCAGGTAAGCTGCCCAAGAATTATTGTATATATAATATATGTATATAATGTATTGCTATTAGGCAATGTATGAGAAGGAATTTAATTTAAAAGGAATTTTCTTCCATGGTTCATACCCATCTTTCTAGAACCAAGATTTATTTGGGAATTAATCATTAGTTTCTTTAACTTCTATGGCAAGGGTTAAATGGTACAAATTCTAAATAGGAGACTGTTCTAAGTTTTCTTTCTTTTTGCTAAATCTAACATCAATATGGTATTTCTTTTTTGTATAAATTTATTTAAAAAATTATTTTGTATTGGTGTTCAATTTGCCAACATATAGAATAACACCCAGTGCTCATCCCATCAAGTGCCCCCCTCAGTGCCCGTCGTCACCCAGTCACCCCCACCCCCCGCCCACCTCCCCTTCCACCACCCTTAGTTTGTTTCCCAGAGTTAGGAGTCTCTCATGTTCTGTCTCCCTCCCTGATATTTCCCACTCATTTTTCTCCTTTCCCCTTTATTCTCTTTCACTATTTTTTATAAAAAATATGGTATTTCTAACTTGTGTCTTTCAGTCACAATTCATTCAATTTTCAAAGACCCTATATAATCTATTTCATGGGGACCCTGAAGAAGAGTCGTTATATCAAGCCATTGCTTTTGTAACCAGCCTTTTGCTCAGGATGGAAGAAGTTGGAAGGAAACTACATAGCCCTACAGCATCAGCCAAAGAATTCTCTGGTACAGTCTGTGCTTCTGGAGGACCCAGTGAGGGGAAAACAGAGAGCCACTTGAAGAAAGATCCCTCCTCTCTGAGGGAAGAACCTCAGTGGTCATTTGCATTTGAACAGATTCTTGCGTCTTTGTTGAATGAACCAGCATTAGTGAGGTTTTTTGAGAAACCCGTAGATGTAAAAGTGAAACTAGAAAATGCAAAGACCTCTCAGTTAAGTTGTAGAACCAAGATATAAGTTTCTTAACAGGAATTGCCTATTATAGACAAGTTTACCAAGATTACTGTAGCTGTTAGCCTGATTCTTGGGAATAGGATCAGGGATTTATCTTGTTACCAATGTGTTTGAAGATTAAAAGGAAGATATGTGAAAGCACAGTGATTCATTGCTTTGTGGTAATCTCTAATTTTGATATTCTTCATTACAAATGAACTTTTTTATAGTTCACATGTTATGCGATATCAGGGAAATACTCTAAATGTTCCCACCAGAGGGCACTACCATATCACTTTTAGTAGGAAAATTCATAATTTGTGCTATTTACATATGAATTACTAACAATTTTGAAAATGTAATGTTATGTTTGAGTATTATTGATGATGACTTGTCATTGATAAACCCTACTTTCCAAATTGCCTCAGTTCTATTAGAATGCTTTAGAATTCTGGGCTCTTAGATCTATAGCCTTAATTATCTAAGTGATTACCATATGGGGACCTCATTTTCAAGTTAACTAACTGAAATAAGACTAACTTTTTAAAGTTAATCTAGTTTAGCTTTCTAATAATAAATCGTTTTTTAGTAAGTTGTACATTCTTCCTACCTGAGTGGTTCAGAAGCTGCTGACACACTTCTAACTGTTACTGATAAAAACAAGTCAAGAACTCAAAAGATTCTGGGCTAATATAAGAAGAAACAATATTGGATTTAATTTTAAGCTGGATAAAGCCAGTCTCATAGAAGGGTTAAGAAACAATACAGTTAACTATATAGGTCTCTCATTAGACTGAGCAATTACTTGAAATTCTTCTGAGCACTGCTGTTTGTGGCATTTGCCTCAGAGTATCCTGTGACTGCTTTGGTTCTAGCTTTAGATTTTGAATTTTCACCAGTCATGTTTTAAGCTACATTAGATAGACTGAATTACTGTATTAATCTGGCAAGTTCATAAAGTATACTTGTGTGTAATGATAGTTAAAGTAATTGCTGGTGTCTAATCTAAAAAGTTTTGACCCACCTATCTGATTTAGATGTGTGATTTCCATATTTTATGCTGCTTATATTTCAGTCATTATAATGAAAGTCCATTTAGAGATAGTGGGCTTTGTTAGCACTTTAAAGGAAAAAAAAAGCAAGCAAACCTATTCAATCTTCTGTGCTATTTTTGACAAGAGCAATTTATTAATCAATTGACTTAGGAGAGGGGAGAGATAATCCACTGGAGCTTCTTATTTCACAAAACGCTTTGGTTTTAAGCCCTCTGGCTTTTCAGATATGAAACAATAAAAGGGCAAAAATTCTTTAGAATAACCGAAGACGTCTCCCTTTCTGGAAAGGAATTGATTTAGTCAGCCTTTGATAAGAGGACACTGTGAACAAGGCCTAACACAAAGACAGAGGGTTTCATCATCATAGACTATGTTATTTTCAAAGCGATTCAAGAATTTTAAGTTGATCATTTAAACTTCATAAGTTGGACTTGGCCAAACACTAGTGTTGTCTTTAAAATGATTTGCTCAACTTTCTCTTTTCAAAGAAATTATCACTTAAACATAGAGTTGGTAAATAAGCTAATGTGCCTTTTCTCAGAAATGATTTGCTGAAATGTGTCCACATTTTAAAATTTTTTTAAATTTTTATTTACTTATGATAGTCACAGAGAGAGAGAGGCAGAGACACAGGCAGAGGGAGAAGCAGGCTCCATGCATCGGGAGCCCGATGTGGGATTCAATCCCGGGTCTCCAGGATCGCGCCCTGGGCCAAAGGCAGGCGCCACTGCGCCACCCAGGGATCCCTGTGTCCAAATTTTAGAGCTTAGTGAATAGTTTATATGTACACTATCATACATTTGCTATTTTGCAATGTTTGTTAAATTATAGTAGCTCTAGAAAGACACAAGGTTCTATGCTTGTATACAAAGGCACTATTGCACATACTGTTGAATATTTTGTCAGTTACATTTACAAAAAGAGATACTTAGGAGCATTGTTACTAATAATTGATATGGTTTTAAAGTCTGAATATCAAAGTTTAGCTTATTTTAATTAAAATTGAATTCTTAGATTTTTGAATTGGAAGATGATTATAAATGCAAGCTGAAAAGGCAAACATTTATTTTCTGAGTCTGCAGGAGAAATAAAATGACCACATAGTTTTATAGTTGCTACCTTGTTAAGCAAATGAGTTGTTCTTAATATTAAAAATCTTATGTAATTGTGTTAAACTTAACCACTGCATTATACCTTATACATTAAATTAAATGTATTATAAGGTGGCTTTACTTGTCTTTATAAAAATAAATATTACAAATCTATTATAGTGAACATGAAAAAATGTTTACTAAAAGATATTAGTATTATTAATTACAATGCATTTTTATTTACACTTAGTTATCACTTGAGGACTTCTCTCCTTTATTAGTTAAGGTAAGGTTGCAGAGAACAGAATTCACTCTAATTAGTTAAGGCCGGAAAAGATTTATTACTAGACATTAAGTGGCTTACAGAACTATCAAGAGGACTGACTCTAAATTGAACTTTCAAGAACAGCTTCCAAAACTACACCACAGAGCCAGGCCACCAAGGGAGTTGCTAATTCTTCTATGATTAGGAAACTGCTACTTCCTGCTACCATGATGAAAAATCAACACCACAGCTGCTACTTACAGATCCATGCTCCACCTTCTATGATTTATGCCAGCAAAAAAAAGGCCAAGCATCCCACTTCTCACCACCCACAAGCTAGTGACTAAATTGCAACAGAATAAGCAAACATGTTCGCAACCATGTTTACCAGCAGAAATGGCAGAAGCATAGCCTTCACCTCCCTTCTGCCATTCAAGGCTCATGAGTATGCATCTGATTGGCCTATAATATAACCAGAATCCTAATTGCAAGGGAATCTAGAAAATATTCTTTTAGCTTTTTAGCTTCTGCAGTACAGAGAGGTACATTAAGAGGCTAGAATGGACAGTTTTTTATTGCTGTGTAACAAGTTACCCCAACACATTTATTATCTCACCATTTCAATGGGTTAGAATCTGGGCTCAGCTTAGCTGGGTGCTATGTTTAGGCTCTCACCAAGGCTGCAACCAAGGAATCCGCCAGACTGGTTCTCATGTAGAGAACCTCAACTGGGGATGAATCGACCTTGCTTACTTTGGTTTTTGGCAAAATTTATTTCCTTATGGTTGTAGGTCTGGAGGCCCCAGCTACGAAGCTGGTAGTCAGCTAGAGGCTTATCCACGTGACCAAGGATTGGTTAATCAGATGCTTCTCCTTGAAATTTTTTAATACATAGCAGAGCAGGATGGAAAGTTGGGGAATATATTCTGGTGGCAGTGGTGGCATCTTCACATCAACACTCTGGTTCCGAGATAGGACTTAAAGTGCTTTTGGATGTCCAGACTTTATTGCTCCTTTTGCAGGGAACTTCTTAGTGGATCCATGAGCTCAACAGTTCAATAAAGTCTTTTTCCACTGTTACCAGCCAGAATCCATTTCTTTGGCTATTTAAAGTAAGATTGATATATGTGACACTGGGAGCCCTATACCACTAGATCCCTCAAAGCAACGCACGCAAATTACCCTGGTAGCT
The DNA here is from genome assembly GCF_018345385.1 of Vulpes lagopus. Lineage (NCBI taxonomy): Eukaryota > Metazoa > Chordata > Mammalia > Carnivora > Canidae > Vulpes > Vulpes lagopus. Next base: position 80,246,452 of record NC_054848.1, read on the forward strand.
ACATTCCTAGGCTTAAAACCAGTAAAAGGGTTTTTTATCCTTCATCTCACATCATACTCCAACTTCCATTTCTGTTATCAGAACATCTTTCCCCTATCCCAGAAGCAAGGTGATAGATTTCCTAGCTTCTAATTCTATTTGTCTTCCTCTGCAGGTAATGTCTCCTTTGTGCTGCTTTTAAGATCTTGGTCTTTCCAATGTTCTGCAGTTTCTTATGATTTATGTAGCTTTCTAAAAAAATCCTGTTTGGGATTAATGATTAAAGTTTGATAATCAACTGTCATTCTCCAAAACCTATATATAATTCTGCACAAGCCAAATAGGCAAGTTAAATGAGGATGTTATAGAAATCTCTCTTCCACCTCCCATATAACCAAACACATCCTTCATATCTTTCGTGGGCACTCATCTTTGTGATTTCCCCAGGGATATGGTATTGACAGATACAGCAAACCCTACGTGGCCCTTTCTACCATAAATAGTCCTTTCTACACTGGTCAGGGAGCAAATGTAGTAGATCTGTCAGTTGCTGAGTGTGACTATTTTAAATATACATCCGTAAACTGAGAAATAACCGTATGATTATTTGCAGATCCACTGGACCCATTGTAGATAGATTCAGGGTAAAATTCTGTCTCTTGACTCCAATAAGCCCTCACTCTCATCAGTGGGTGATCATTGTATTCTAAGTGGCTGTGGATAACTGTGAGTTCAGTGTCCAATCTCTGAAAAGTATGAGTATTTCTAGTTGCCCAGTCATGGTTACCCTGGTAAGTGGCCATAGGCCCCCTCTGGCTAGAAAGAAAAAAAGCCAGAAAGAAAATTTACTACATACTTATGGTATTGTAGAATTCTTCCTCAAGTGTACCTGGCTTTCTCTTCAAGGGCCTCTGGGTATGTGAACAGATTCCGGCCTGCAAACTAGGTGAGAGGCCATGAATCTCAATAACAATGACTTAAATTAGATCTTTGTTCACCAGACACAGATTTTTTGGCTACACAGATCAATTAAAACTTAGTAGGCTGCTTATTTATTTCCATCTAAGGAAACTGAAGGACAATTAGCTCCTATCAAACTTCTCTGCAAGTCCAAATATTCATATTATATCTCTGGCCATGCTTCTATCATGTTAACCATGCTCACCCTATCTCTTGTCATTAAGTGCTGCCACTTGGTCTTTGCCATTCTAGGATCCCATTATTCTCATTGAAATAAGAAAGTTCCTTTCAGTGGCAGCATCTCTTACCATTATCCCTGGGCTACTGAAGACTACCAGTATTGCATATTTCAAGAATAATAAGGCTCCTCTCATCGATATATTTTTCAATGCCTTGGGAAAGAGAACATCCCCTAGATCCTCTTGGGGACATGGTTAGGATGTAGGTTAGTGGGTCATATATCATAAATGTACTCCATTGTTTCTATTTCCTTAAGCCTTTGGAGTATCTCCTGTGCATTATACTAAGGAATATCTGGCATATCAACTTCATTTAATATGGGCTAATTTTCAGACTTGACTTCAGTCAACTGAGCCGAAAAGAACCACTTTCAACTGGGCAAACTAGTTATTGAATCCAGAATCTCTGATAAGTATTAAGGTGTTGATATATTTGGCCTAATATAAAATTACATTCCTTTCTCCGTGGTATAGTATCCTCAAAACACATTCCTATGCATATTCTGCAGATTTCTTCCATGATAAATTAGCAAAATTTCATAATTATCTCCTCCCAGTTCAGACTTTTACTTGTACCCTTGGAGCATTCTGTGACTTAACTCTAGTTTTAGGTCCGGAAGCAATGAGTGGAGGTAGGAATGGTACCTGAGGAAAACTGGCATTCCCTTGCAAGTAGCTTAAGTAAGGGAACATTCCCTTCAAGCAATATTCCCTAGCTGGTTCAAGCAAGGCAGAACCAGCCTCCTCAAATAGCATGCTTCCACTGGCAAGTAAGGCTCATTGGTGAAATACTTAGAGTCTTCTGAATTCACTCAAATATCCCCATTTCTATTCTACCAGGTCTCACTCTAATCAAATAAATGCCCTTACTTTCATAAAAGTGACCTGACAAGGCTGTGAGTTTGGCATACATTGTAATTTAGCAACCCATAAGATTGGACTCTAATTTTTAGCTATGTCAGCTCTGTGTCAACAGGAAATAAGAGAATGAAAACTCATAGTCTTCTGTTCTTTGAGTTTAGAATTTAAATCCTAAGATTGCCATTGTCTTTCTTAAACCTCTAGAGCACAATTAGAAGTTATTCCACTCCATGGTTTTTGGTATCATTAGCGCCAAAATAATCTGTAGTAGCAGTTATCTGCTCCATCAATAGACACTTCACTGTAGATGCCCACTTGTGATAATTTGATCAGTTTGCCATTATGTGTCATAGACTATCAACATCCCATCTTCTAATACTAATAGTATCATCACTGCTTTCAAATCCGATCATGCTATCTAATCGATCTGAGTTTCCCACTTTCTGAAATGCTATTACCTTTAAGCACTCCTGCTACTACATTCTTTATTGGTCAGAATTCAATTTCAGAGAACACAAGCCACTCTAGCTGGTCTAAGGAGGGAGAAATTTATTACAGGGTGTAAAATGGCTTAGAGAATAATTTAGGAGAGCTGTAGAAACAGATGCCAAGCCTTTAAGAATGATTCTCAAAGGCACACCACAAAGCCAAGCCATCAAAGAGTGCTGCTGTCTCTCCATACGGTCAGGAAATTTCCAGCTCTAGAACCGTGTTACTACTGCCATAGACGGGAAGCCATTACTATTGCTATCAGTTCCAGAAACATGCCACATAAAGTACAACCTGCAACCAGCAAAACGGATATCCTATCACTACCTCTGGATTCCCATATAGTCAGTATCTAGACCGTGGGACCTCTGCTAACCTCCTGAATAAACAACTCAACCACTGTGCTTCTCAGGACAGGCAGCAGAAATGAAGTACAAGCCATATTACCCTTGTAAATTGCATGCCTATGCATCTGATTAGCTGAAACTAAATCATATTCAGAGCTTCAGCTGCAAGGAGGTCTGGGAAATGTGTTGGTATGTGTGCCTTCCATCATCTGCATTACAGGATGACACTCTAGGATGAGGGTGGAATGGAACTGAGTACCAAGTCACCATATCTACTGTAGCCTTCATCAAAGATTTAGTATATTTGGCTGGAACCCTAATACCAGGACCACAGGAAACAGGTCTTTCTGTGATTTTGTCTCTATTTTCTTACATTTCCCTGAATCATTTTCTGCTTCTAACTACACATAGGCTTCCTGAAGCCTCTAATCAGAACCTGGCCCAAGACTGCAACCCTCTCACCATCTTCTAAAAGAAATCACATTATACTTAAGCACATATGATTTATGCATTTCCCCCCAAGACTTGTGAGGTTATAGGAGAGAAAGGCTATATCAAGGAGCACATAGCCATCTGCCATCTCACTGGTCCTCCATCTTTTTCCTCACTTTCACTTCAAGCTGATCCCTCAAGTTCATAACCTTCCACAAGTCCACACTCTCCACATAGGACTCTCCCTGCCATATGAAGCACTTTGAGAAACATAGGACATTCGCTCTGCTCTGGGCTATTTCTCTTGTATGTATGGTGAAGCCCACCAGTCCTATGTACACTTTCTTCAGGCTCCCCTGAAATTCCAATGAATAAGGTAGCTTTTTTTTCCATTTCAATATTTGTTATTTATTTCATTAATTGTTATTGTTCTAAAAAAAATTGTTATTGTTCTAATTTGTTAATCTTGTATTTTAGGAAGAGTAGCTTATGTCCTCACATTTTCAAAAGAGGTAAGAAAAGGAGAAAGAGCCAAGGACCAGTCATATTTTATATAAGACATGAGAAATATTTCATTCATCCCCACCTCAGGGACTTTGCTTTTTTGTGTCATTCTTTCAGTAATTTATTAAGAGTTGCTACCTATTCCCTGGTGACTGATTAATGGTATCCTAAGCATCTCCCTTTAACTAGTGAGACTTATTCACTTCCTTGCTTACCACTCCTGGAGGAATCTCCTCACATCATTAAAATTGAAAATTGCTATTAGCTGTGGCTCTCTTCTTCCTGTTTAGTAATTTTCGGATGCCCAGACTAATTGTTCCTCTCCTAAGCCAAGACCTGAATCAACAATATGAAAATGGATGAATTCTAAATACTGGCTTTTGTCTGATTACCAATTGTAAAGAAACAAAGATGTAATATGGGTCTGAAACATATTTTTCTTTTTCTTCAAACATATTCAATTTCTAAACAATAAAAACAAAGCAAATATTCTTGAAAAGACAAAACTATATTGATGGGGAGTAGATAGTGGCTGCCAGGGGCAAGGGAGGGCGTGATTATAAAGGGAATTTGGGGGGATTGATGAAACTGTATTCCGATTTTAAAAGTGGGTACATGAGTCTATACCTGTGTTAAAACTCAGAGAACTGTACACCAAATGAAAAAGTCATTTCACAGTATGATAATTTAAATTACAAATTTTCAAAAGAAAAAAGCTTTTTTATTTTTATTTTTTGTATTGCACAGGATGTATCTAAAAAGGCACATTAAGATGCACCTTTTGGTGATATTCTCTGAGGAAGGCAACAAGGTAGATGGAAAACAGCTTGGAGAAATATCCTTTTTCCTTGTTTACCTTGTGTTTTGAATTTTTGAATACATTATTTGATTAAAATATAACATAAGTATACATTTAAATGAATTATCACCAAGTGAACACACCCATACAACCACCACTCAGGGCATAATATGGAATATTGCCAGCACCCCAGGAGCCTCCCTCCTGCCGCCTCCCATTCATTATCTCTTTCTCTCCTCCCCAGAGAAAAAACATGATCCTGACTTCTAAGACCGCAGATTAGTTTCTCCTATAAAAATTTATATAAATGGAATCATATCATTGGCTTCTTTCACTCAACATTACATTTGTGAAATTCATTCATATAGTATATAGACAGTTCATTTCCTTTTATTGTGGTGTGATTTCACTATAGAAATATTATAAATTTTTTATGCATTCTACCATTCATAGACATCTGGGTTGTTTCCAACTTTGGAATATTATGAATAATGTGGTTTCTTTTCTTTTTCTTTTTCTGAAGATCAAATTGGCTTTATTGAACAAGTCATGAATTGGGCAGTATCCCATTTAGCAAATAGAAAGGAGCTCCTTTGAGCTGTAGAAAAGAAAGGGTTTTATTTATTTTATTTTTGTATATTTTTTATTGGAGTTCGATTTGTCAATATATAACACCCAGTGCTCATCCCGTCAAGTGCCCCCCTCAGTGCCCGCCACCCAGTCACCCCATTCCCCCTGCTCACCTCCCCTTCCACTACCCCTTGTTCATTTCCCAGAGTTAGGAGTCTCTCATGTTCTGTCACCCTCTCACTGTGGTTTCAAACGTTCTTTCATTTGTCTTCTGATGCCCATATGGATATATTTCTTTGGGATGTATCTTTTACATATCTAGGAGTGGAATTACTGGGTCAATAGGGCACATACATGTTCAGCTTTGATAGATGCCAAGTGGTGTTTCACGTGGCTGTGCCAATTAACACTCCAATCAGTAACAAAAGAATTCTGGTAGTTGTGTATCCTCATCAATGCTTAGATGGTCTCCTTTTTTCATCTTAGCCATTCTGGTAAGTCCATAATGCATGACTTCAAATTCATTGTGGTTTAAATTGGCATTTCCCGGGCACCTGGGTGACTCAGTGGGTGAGCGTCTGCCTTTGGGCCAGTTGTGATCCCGGGGTCCTGGGATTGAGTCCCTCATTGGGCTCCCTGCAGGGAGCCTGCTTCTCCCTCTGCTTATGACTCTGCCTCTCTCTGTGTGTCTCTCATGAATAATCTTTTAAAAATTTTTAAAAATTAAAAAATAACTTGGCATTTCCCTGATCATTTCTTAAAATAAGTTCTATTGAGGTATAATTTACATACACATTAATGCACTCACTCAAAGTGTGTATTTTGATGAGCTTGACAAATTTATACACCCACACCACACTCAAGGTATAGAACATTTTTGCCACCCTAAAAAGTCTCCTTGTTCCCCAACCAGGTTCCTAACAACCTCCCCTACCCTCACAACCAAGAAACCCTTGATCTGCTTTCTGCCATATATTAAACTTATCTTTACTAGAGTTTCATGGAAATTGAATCACACTGTAAGATCTCTTTTATGTCTGCCATTTCTTGCTCAGCATAATGTTTATAAGATTCATCTATGCTGTTGCCTATTAGAAGTTAATTCTTTTTAGTATTCCATTAGTTATGACTATTCCACAATTTTTTTTGTTTATATTCCACAATTCAAATATCCATTCACCTGTTCATTGTCATTTGAGTTGCATCCAGCTTTTAGCTCTTATGAATAATGTTGCTAGGAACATTGGGTACGAGTCTTTTTGGAATCATGTTTTCATTTTCTAGGTTAAATACCCAGGAATGGGAATGACAGGATATATATTTTTTTAACCTCATAAGGAAGTTCCAAACTGTTTTCCAGATTAGTTGTATCATTTTGCATTCCCATCAGCAATATCTGAGAGCTCCAATTGCTTCACATTCTTGTCAGCACTTGGCATTCTTAAATTTTCTTTTTTAATTTTGCCCATTCTCGAGGGTGTGTAGTAGTATTTCATATTGTAGTTTTAATTTGCATTTCACTGATGACTGACTGATCGAGTTCAGCCTCATTTAATGTACTTATGGGCCATTCTTTCATCTTTTGTGAAGAGCCTGTTACAATCTTTCACTGATTTTAAAGCATTTTTAAAATCAGATTTATTGAGGTGCAAATCACATACAATAAAATTTACTGATTTTAAACAGTCTGTGGAGTTTTAAAGAAACTTTATACTCGTTATAATCACCACTCCAATCCAAATATAGAACATTTCCATCAGCTCAAAAAGACTCCCCAAGGCCTTTTGAACAATCCCCTCTTGACCCCTGGCCCTTGGCAACACTGATCTGCTTTCTATCACTATAGTTTTAGTTTTGCTTTTTCTAGAATTTCATATAAATGGAATCATACAGATGTAGCCTTTCTTGTTTTGTAAGATTTTATTCATTTTCATATACTTTCAAAAACCGCTTTATTGAAATACAACTTCCATACTGTAAAATTCGCTCATTTCAAATGCACAATCTGATGAGTTTTAGTAATCTTAGAGTTGTATATGCATCATCACAATCCAGTTTTAGAATATTTTCATCACCACCAAAAAAAGGGTTTCTTGCTCTTCATTCCCACTGTCAGCCCAGGTAAGAAGTAATCTACTGTCTCTATCAATTTGTCTTTTCTGGCCATTTCATATAAATAGAATCATGTAATACTTGCCCTTTAGCATCTGGCTACTTTCACGTGCAATGCTTTTGAGATTCATTCTGTGTTAGCCAACTATCAGCAGTTGATGCCTCTTCATTGTTGCATAGTGTTCCGCTGTATGGATATATGACAATATGTATATCTATTCAACAGTCATTGTAGGTTTGGATCATTTCCACCCTTTGGCTATTACCAGTAATGTTGCTATGAACACTCATGGTACAAGTTCTGTGCAGTCATACACTTTCTATTCTCTTGAGTATGTACCTAGAAGTTAAATTGTTGGGTCATAGTGCTACCACTATATGTATTTTGATGAACTGACAAATTATTTTCCAAAGTGGCTGCTCCATTTTACACTTCTACCCGCAATGTATGAGGTATCCAAATTCTCCATATGCTTGCCAGCACTTGTTTATCTTTTTTATTGTGGCCACTCTAGTGGGTGTGAAGTGGTATCACATTGCGGTTTTAATCTGTATTTTCCTAATGCCTAATGATCTTGAGCATCTTTTTATGTTCTTACTAGCTGTTATGGGCTGAATTGTGCCCATCCTCCAAAATTCATGAGATGGGTCCTTGTCCAGTTGAGACAAAGCAGTCATCTCAGGTATAGAGCTCACAGCCTGAAGAGATGGCTGAGCTGGCATCCACCTAGAACCCTGCCGCACTGGACAGCATCCTTGGCAGCTTGCTGAAGGCTTCTCTGAGGATAGGCAGAGTTGAGCCTGGAGATCCTGGTGCTGGCTAGTCCAGCTTGAAGAGGCTACCACCGCTGCCATCAGATCATGGATTTTGGGGCAGGGGGCCTGTGGTCCACTTTGCAGGTCTGAGCCCAGCCAGTGGCAGCCATGGAGAGGACTCTGGGGTTAATGCCTGCCCCTCATCCCCTACCCCGGTTAACATGTCTCCACTTCTCACTGCCCATTCCTTTTCTTTCATACTGTATCTTTGGAATCCAGTGTGTATCTCACACTTACAGATCATCTGAACTTGAACTAGCCACATTTCAAGTACTCAGTTGTCACATGCAACCAGTGGCTACTGTATGGAACAGCACAGTTCTATAGCTTTACCAATATATTTTGTCTGCTTATTCTGTCATTTACAGAAAGAAGTATGATAGAATCGTCCTATGACTACAGATGTACCAACTACTATTTCTATCAAGTTTTGTTTAAAAAATGTTGACTCTAGGGTATTGTGTACAGCCAAATTTAAGAATTTTATCTTTTCCTACTGAATTGAATCTGTTGTCATTGTAAAATGAACCTTGTTATTTCTAGTTCATGCTTCCTGTATGAACCCCTTAACCTCATTTATCCTCTTCATGACTTATTTGCTATGGCTGCTGCATAATTTAAAGCTCCATATATTGTTGACCTTACATGACATTATTATTATGGTTGATGTATACAATGTTTACTTAAGATTTACCAACAGATTTACTATTTTTATTGTTCTTCATCACTTCTTGCATCTCTAAGCTGCTGTCTTGATTACTTGTATTTGATATTTATTTTAGTATGAATCTGCTGGGGACAGATTTTGTCAGTTTTTGTCTGAAAATATCTTTAGTTTACTTTCTTTTTCTGAATTTTTTATTATGAGATCATTCAGATTCACCTGCAGTTGTAAGAAATAATATAGAAAGATCCCATATGTCTGTTACCCAGTTCCCCCAATGATAACAACTTGTGTACATTAGTACATACACCTTGCATAGATAGAGTATAATAGGACAATCAGGAAATTGACATTGATTCAATACAGTGACCTCATTGAGATTCCTCATTTAATTGTATTTGTGTGTGTGTGTGTTTCATTCTGTGCAATATTAATCACTTGTAAAGATTCTTGGGACCACTACCACACCCAAATACAGAGCAGTTTTATATCACAAGGCACTCTGGTGCTACCCTTTTACAGCCACATCCATTTCCCTGCTGCCATCCCAGCTCCTAGAAACCACTAATCCAGTCTTCTTTTCTAAAATTTTATCCTTTCAAACATATAAATGGAACCATACAGTATGTGACCTCTGGGGATTGGCTTTTTTTGGTCATCACAATTCCCTGGAGATTCCTCCAGGCTGCTATGTATATCAACGGTTGGTTCCCTTTTATTCATGAATAGTAGTCCATGGTATGGATGTGCGCCAGTGTTTAACCATTCACCCACTGAGGTACATGTGGTCTGTTTCCAGTTTGGGAATATTATGAATAAAGCTGCTATGGACATTCATGTACAAGTTTGTGTGTGAACATAAATTTTCATTTATCTGGGATAAATACCAAGAGCATAGTTGCTAGGTCATATGGCATGTACATGCTTAGTTTTGTGAAAAATGGCCATTCTCATTTCTCAGAGTGGCTGTACCATGTTACATTCTCGTTGGCATCGTATCAGTGATCTAGCTCCTGAACATCCTCTCTAGCATTTGTATTGTCACAACTTTTTTATTTTAGCCAGTCTGATAGGCATGAAGTGGTATCTCAATGTGGTTTTAATTTGCATTTCCATGATGGTTAATGTTATGGCCTGAATCGAGCCCCCTCCACCGAATTTGTATGTTTTTATTTTATTTAAAGATTTTATTTATTTATTCATGAGAGACACACAGAGAGAGAGGCAGAGACACAGGCAGAGGGAGAAGTAGGCTCCCAGAGGGGAGCCTGATGAGGGACTGGATCCCAGGACCCCAAGATCATGACCTGAGCCAAAGGCAGACACTCAACCACTGAGCCACCCAGGCACCCCCAAAATTGTATGTTGAAGGCCTAACCCCTAATACCTCAGAACGTAACTGTATTTGGAGATAAGGTTCTTAAAGAAGTGAATCAATTAAAATGAAGCTATTAGGGTGGGAACCTAATCCAATATGGCTGGTATCTTTATAAGAAGACAAGGAGACCGCAGGGGCACGTGTACATAGAGAGACATCTATGCAATGAGGCTGCAGCCATCAACAAGCCAAAGAGAGAGGCCTCAAAAGAAACCAACCATGCCAACATTTTGATCTTGGACTTCTAGCCTTCAGAACTGTAAGAAAATATATTTCTGTTGTTGAAGTCAATTTGTAGTATTTTGTTATGGAAGCTCTAGCCAGCTAATATAGGTACTGATGTTGAACATCTTTTCATATACTTATTTTACCATGTGTGTATCCTCTCCACTGAAATGTCTCTTCACGTCTTTTGCCCATGTTCTAGTTGGATTGTTTGGGTTTTTTTACTGTCAAGTTTTTAGAGTTCTTTTTATATTCTAGACACAAGTTTTTGGTTAGCCATGTGGTTTACAAATGTTTTCTCCCAGTATGTAGCTTGTTTTTTATGTAATTCATAGGATTTTGATGAGGTCCAATTTATCAATTTTTTCTTTATACTATGGTGATTCTGGTGTCAGGTTTAAGCATTATTTGACTACTTGTAGATCCCCCAAATTTACTTCTACGGTTTTCTCTAGAAGTTTGCTAATTTTGTGTTTTACATTTGTTTGTTATCCATTTTGACTTAGTTTGTGTATAAGGTGGGGATTCAGGATGAGGTTCATTTTTTGCCTCTATATGTTCAATTATTCTGGCACCATTTTTTGAAAAGGCTCTTTCTTCATCGAATTGCTGTGGCAATTTTGTAAAGAATCAGTTGGATATATTTGTGTGGGTGTGTTCACTTTTACCTTCGCAAGATATTTTTGCTGGATATCAAGTTTTATAGTGCTTTTTCATTTTAAAAATTTTTCCAGCTGTTCAACAATATCATCACATTGTCTGTTGGCTTCTATGGTTTCAATTAAGTTGTCAGTTTTATTGTTGCTCTTTTTGAAGTTAATCTTTCTTTTCTTTGTTATGACTGCCTTAACCCTTAACTTAACAGTCTAAAAACAGTGTAAGCTTTTAAAGGAGCATCTGGAAAGAAGAGAGCATGAAGTAAAATCACATCTGAAGTTACCCCCCTCACACAACCCTAGATTTGCACTTAATTTATTTTTTTTAAAGATTTTATTTATTCATTCATGAGAGACACAGAGAGGCGGAGACAGAGGGAGAAGCAGGCTCCTCGCAGAGAGCCTGATGTGGGACTCGATCCTGGGACTCCAGAATCACGCCCTGAGCCAAAGGCAGATGCTCAACCATTGAGCCACCCAGGCGTCCCAGATTTGCACTTAAAAAAAAAAAGATTTTATTTATGTATTTGTTAGAGAGAGAGAGACAGAGATAGTGAAGGAGATAGCGAGAGAGAGAGGGAGAGAGAGAGAGAGAGAGCACGGAGCAGGGAGGAGACAGAGAAGCAGGCTCCCCACTGAGCAGGGAGCTTGATGAGGGGCTCACTCCTAGGACCTCAGGATCATGACCTGAGCCAAAGGCAGATGCTTAACCGACTGAGCTACCCAGGCACCCCTGCACTTTTGGATACTAGTTCCTGTAAACATTTTTTAATATGGCCAATTCCTTAATCCTTTGCCTATTTCTTTTAAATCATACCCCGTTCTGTATGTTTTCTTTTTTTTTTTTTATTAATTTTTTTATTTATGATAGTCACAGAGAGAGAGAGAGAGGCAGAGACACAGGCAGAGGGAGAAGCAGGCTCCATGCACCGGGAGCCCGACATGGGATTCGATCCCGGGTCTCCAGGATCGCGCCCTGGGCCAAAGGCAGGCGCCAAACCGCTGCGCCACCCAGGGATCCCCCGTTCTGTATGTTTTCAGTTGTGGTGTCCCCAGCTGCAATGTAATATTCTTGCAGTCACAAAAATAGATAACAAGGAAGACCTGCATTTATAATTCTTACCTTCAAAAAAAAAATAATAATTCTTACCTTCTATTCAGTAGTAAGAGATTTTCCTTTCAACTAACTGCATGGAACAGTTTATGGGTGTGTGTGTGTGTGTGTGTGTGTGTGTGTATGTGTGTATGTCTAGGAGGGGAAAGGTACACAGAAGAAATAATACATTATATATATGTAATACATTATATTACATATATTAATATGTAGTATGTATATATTAATAATTATAATATATTCTATATTATGTAATGCAGTACATAAAGACTAGTATCTCCACCCTTCCCTTTTTTAAAAGAAGAAAATTTCTCACTTTCAGTAATTTCCTTTGTATTCCCGTGACTCTGCCTTCATTTTACTTTTAGTTTCAGCAAAGGTTTTGGTCAGTTGGAATTTCTCCTACCATTTTGGTGTTGTTCTTGTGCCTGCGGTAATTCTTTTATGGCTTACGTGGAGGGTTTTCCACCTCTTTAGAGAATCTTCTTTTGATTTCCAGTATTTTTGCAGGGGTGGGATTGAAATAGTATGAATCCATGAAGTGGCTTCTAGAGAAAAAAATCCATTTTCCTGATATGCTAAGTACATTCAGGGGGCCTATGTTCGTTTTACTCAAGTGTGCAGGCAGCCTACCTTTGGAGAAATAGCATAAACTAAAGATTCTGTAAGCCATTACTGATGGTAACTATCAAAAGTTACCGCTCCCAGCAATTCAAGCAAAGCTACTGCTTCCGTGTTCACCTTTTTGTACAATACGGAGCCTCTTTGACAGCTTCCTCAGGTTGAGTAGGAAACAGAATATCCGTGAGAGGCTGAGCAGAAAGCAAAACAGAAATATTTCAGCTACATCTACGAGTGAAGCCACGAGCTTTAGCTTCTCTAGTAATTTTCCTGAATGTCTTTTATGCCAGATCTCCAAGGGTTTTTCTCCCAGAAATTTTTGGGGCTTATGTCTGCATTTTGAAGGGCAGACCATTACACTGAAGTTCCTTTCACGGTGCTTATTAAGATACACCTGTATATAGCATTTTACAACTTTTGGGGTGATTTCATCATGTAAACTTTCACTCAAACCTCATAACCAACAAAGCTGTGATGTTGATAGGCTAATGACTGTCCCCATTTTAGAGATAAGGAAACTAAGTCAATTGTCCAAGATATTTCAGATAATAAATGACAGGACCTGAGTCAAGTCTGCTGATTCTGGTGCTCGTTCCTTCCCACAAAACTGCCCCCACCTCAGAAAATATTACATAGCCACGAATAAAATCTCATAAGTTTACAAAGAATGGATTTTTATTTTAAACATTTTTACCTGTGGAAATTGCCCTGCAGTTTTCCAGAAGTGTTATGATAATTAAGTACATTCGCATGGATCTGTTTTGAGCAGAGCATATTTTCACTCTTAGCTGAAGGCAAAGCCCCTGCTCCCAGACTAACAATTTTTGCTACATATCAGGTCACTTCTGAGTGCCCACGGAAGAGCCCCACACAACCAGAAGCTCAATATGAAATTTGAATTATTTATTTATTTTTTAAAAAGATTTTATTTATTCATGAGAGACACAGAGACATAGGCAGAGGGAGAAGAAGTAGGCTCCCTGTGAGGAGCCTGATGCCAGACTTGATATTAGGACCCTGGGATCACAACCCAAGTCAAAAGGCAGATGCTCAACCACGGAACCACCCACGTGCCCCCAAAATTTGATTTTCAATCGAATTTGCTCCCCAGGTAATCAGAGATCAGTGAAAGGTTAGGAAATTTAACAAGTGTACCCTCTCTGCCCAGTGTAGACGTAGGCCTGGGACACCTTCTTAGGTGTTGTGGGTTCAAGGAGGAGTTTTCATGCCTGAATCCTACCACTCACCATTCTCCTCAAAGCTTTCATCTCAAGAATGCTATGTAGCACAAGGAACAATTAGCAATACAGCAGGAAAAGGTCGTTCATTAATAAAGCCTTGATTTGAGGATTCAGCATATGCCTGGCAACTCCTCTTCTCTTTCTTTCTGTTACAGGGTTCTCCGGTTTAAAAAAAAAAGGGGGTTGGAAAATGCAGCTTACGCTACTCCCTCCTTTCTGAATCTGAGAAGCTAAGGTCTTCAAAACAAATTGGCCTGACCTAAAAATCCGGAGCAGTGGGAACTGACTATATAGACATAGATGTATATCACTTTTCATGGTGATGACCTTGCTCACTGGTGACATGGAGCCCTAATGACTCATCTCAGACCAATCAGAGTAGTAGCTCCTACGCAGGAACTTCTAAGAAAGAGGTATATCAAGCACCTCAAATTGTGGGTGAGAGTATTTGCTCTCCACCATGGACCAAGGCTGAAGCATAAAGAGAGGGTTAAAAATGCTCCCCTTCTCTAACATGAGAGAGCAAGAGAGAGAGAGAATGCTTGCTGTTGCACATAGGTCTATTGGGGAATGGATTTTAATGCTGGCTCCCTCTCTTGGGTTGCCATAGTGATGAGAGAGTGAAGAGCAAGTAATAGCAGAGATCCAGTGCTCCAGGGGTAAGTAACAAGGTTCTCCTCTCAGCAGAACCATGCTTCCCAGGGCTTCAGGGTCACACAGAGGATAAGGAGGGGGTCTTGCACTCAATGATTTGTTATCTCAGCTATGCTCCTGTTGCCAATGTGTCAGAATGAGAGCAGGCCAGCCTCTGGTACTGACAGTCAAGCCTGCATCCTCTACCCCCAGAATCATGTCAAGCGACACCAGGAGAAAGCTATTAACATACTGCTTCCCTCAGAGCTTGCAAAAAGGTACTGCCATCAGCACCCATGCTCACGGCACACATCAACACTTCCCAGCCTTTGTACTAAGGACAGAGTTGCCCTATTGAGCCCCAATGATGTCCAACAGGAGACAAGTGGCTAAATCAAGCTGGCTGTGAGGACAGGGCAAAAGTTAATTTTTCAGCAGTGCATGCAGCTTGGCTGAGGGGACGATGCTCACCTCTCCTCAAACCCATAATCTAACATTTAATTGTATTCTTGGCATGTGTTGGAGATGTGTCAGTCTTGGGCCAACTGTCCTGGTAATTTGCTGCCCTTTCTTTTAGGAGAAGAGTCATAGTTTGACAGGTTACTGGGCATACAACCTAGCCTCAGTAGAAGCAAGAAACTTGTTGTCAAGTGCAACGATGTGGTCTCCAAACAATAAGCCATATCCTGGGTTATTGATGCTTCATGGTTAGTCAGAGCTCAGGGCCCTTGGCAGTTGGTTGCAAGGGTTGGTGGTAAAGTGCTAGACTCAACAGAAGATTCTGGGTTCCAATCTTTTTTTTTGGCGGGGGTGGGGGGCGTCCAATCTTAAATCCTGTGCTGACTTGTGCAATGTTGAACAAGTCACTTCTCTTCCCATCTTCAATCTCTTCACTGAAAAAAATGGGAATATATATATATATCTCCCTCTCTGGTTTTGTCTTATTTTTCCCTCCCTTCTACTATGATCCTCTGTTTTGTTTATTAAATTCCACATATGACTGAAATCATATGATAATTGTCTTTCTCTGATTGACTTACTTCTCTCAGCATTATACCCTCTAGTTCTATCCACATCATCACAAATGCTAAGATATTGTTTTCTTGATATATATATATATATACTATATATATCTCACATCTTCTTTATCCATTCATGTGTCGATGGACACTGAGGATCTCTCCATAGTCTGGCTATTGTGGACACTGCTGCTCTAAACATTGGGGTGCAGGTGCCCCTTCAGATCACTAGGTTTGTATCCTTCAAGTAAATGCCTAGTAGTACAGTTGCTGGGTCATAGAGTAGCTCTATTTTTAACTTCCTGAGGAAGCTCCATACTGTTTTCCAGAGTGGCTGCACCAATTTGCATTCCCACCAGCAATGTAAGAAGGAGACTCTTAACTCTAGGAAACAAGCTGAGGATTGCTGGAGGGGAGGTGGGTGAGGGGATGAGGTGACTGAGTGATGGGCATTAAGGAGAGCACGTGATGGAATGAGCACTGGGTGTTGTTTGCAACTGAGGAATCACTAAACTCTGCATCTGAAACTAATAATACACTATTTGTTAATTCATTGGATTTAAAAGAAAAATGTAAATATATCATGGGGAATATTACGAGATTCGGGTGAAATTGTGGATGTAAAGCTGCTCAGAAACACAGAAAAAGCCTGTGTAAAGCATGTTTATGAACATTCACAGGATGTACAAAGATGTACAGTCAGAACTTCTTAAAAGTATACATGGAGGAAAGTACATGGCTTAGCTCAGGTCTTGCCCACAAGCCTTAGATGAGTGTGTTGACAGTGCCTGCCTTGGGGCAAGACAGCACACGTGGGGGCATCCAGGACCTAATAGAGCAAGTTAGGGGAAGTCAAGAAGAGTCAGAGATGAAACTTCTAAGATGTGCCAAAAAAGAACAGTGCTGGGGCACCTGGGTGGCACAGTCAGTTAAGCATCTGACTCTTCTTTTTTAAAGACTTATTTATTTATTTATTTATTTATTTATTTATTTATTTATTCATGAGAGGCACACACAGAGAGAGAGGCAGAAGCACAGGCAGAGGGAGAAGCAGGATCCATGCAGGAAGCCCAACGTGGGACTGGATCCCAGGTTGCCAGGATCACCCCCCTGGGCTGCAGGCGGCGCTAAACCACTGTGCCACCGGGGCTGCCTAGCATCTGACTCTTGATTTTGGCTCAGGTTGTGAGATCAAGCCCCATGTTGGGCTGCATGGTCAGCAAGGAGTCTGCTCAAGATTCTCCCTCTCCCTCTGCCCCTCCCTCCACCTTCTCTTTTCCTCTCTCTCTCTAAATACATAAATCTTTTTTTTTTTTAAAGAACAATGCTATATACATCATTGTATCTCACATTCATAATGTGCCAGGTTCTCTAAGTCCTTTGCATGTATTATCTCATTTAATTCTTACACTGACCCTGTGAAGCTAGTATTACTGTCTTTATCTTATGGGTGAAGAAACTGAGGCTTAAAGATTAATGTGCTATTTGGCCCATGGTCACTTAGCCAGCAAGGAAGAGAACCAAGACCTGAACCCAGTTCTCGTGTGACTCCAGAGCCTGTTCCGCATAATCAGCAGGTGCTAAATGGCTGGTCATAGAATCCTCTGGGTGATGGGCCTCCTGACCCCTTGCCTTGTGCTAAGGATCCAGGCTCAGTCTAGAGCTCGGCCACTAGGGGGCAGTGCATCTCCCGCTGTTACAAGACAGCAGTTCACTTGTGGCGGGAGAGGGGCGGGCTCTTCTGGGAGTTCGCTGTTCTCTCCCCGGGTGGAAGGCCTTGGGAAGAACCCACAGCCTGACTCCAGCTTGTTCTTGGGTTTCCGCCTCAACCCCCATTTTATCAACACTTGGCTCTAGGCCCCAGGTGGCGGACAGAAACGGCATGGCCGTTTACATGCTTCTCCTCCAGGTAGTGCACAGAAGAGCCTGCGAGCTGCGTGCCCCTAAGGGCCTTTCAGGACATCTCTGGGGGAATCAGTAGAGGGTAGGATGAGCCTAATAGTCAGGAACCAGGACTCTGTAGCTTCACTGTCCGAGCTCTCCCTATGGAGAACGTCCACACCTTCTGGCTGTCACTTAACCTCTCAGAGCTCTTTCTTATCTACAGATATGAGCTTGGCGCCACCCATCCTGCTGGAATTTGGCGAGCCCTGCTCTGGGATAAAGCGTGCACAGTGCCAAGCTCAGTGCCTGGCCCACCACCTTGGGAATCGGTAGGTAGTTCCTCCCTCCAGGCTCTTAAGCAGACACCCAGCAGGGGCCCACTGTGCTCAGAGGCCACACAGCGCTCAGGGGTAGGACCAGGAGCAGTCCCTCAGCAGCCCCTGGCCGCCCGCCCCCAGCCCTGCGGCCCAGGAAGCAGCCCAGGTTCTATGGGAACCACACTGCTGCCCAGCTGGAGGCCCTGCAAACCAAGCTTGCAAAGCTTGCCAAGCTTGGCCACTCTGTGCCTTTCAGCATCCCTCAGTTTTTCCTGGCCCGGAATTATTCCTAACCTCTGACTCACTTCCCCCCCCCGCCAGAACGGAAACTTTTTTTTTCTTCCTCCCCTCCCACAGATGTAATCCTTCCCCCAGCATGTATATTTCATCTCCTGAAAGTGTGGTGCTCTGGCAGTAGACAGACCTGAAGCCTGCTCCTGTGGCTTAGCGTCGGGGTCACCTGAGGCACGTGCTGTCCTCGCTCAAAGACCGGCTCTGCCGTATTAATTGTGTGACCTTGAGCAGATTCCTTAATCTTTCTGAACCTCACTGTTGCTCACCTGAACTAGTACTTAAGATTCAGGATTGCTGAAAGGATGAAGTGACATAATACATGTAAAGGGCCTGGCACTTGGAAGGGGCCGTGGATTACCAGTTGTGTGATTTGGGGCAAGGCTTTTTTTTTTTTTCTTTTTAAACACTGTAGGGGCATCCCGGTGGCTCAGTTGGTTAAGTGTCTGCTTTCAGCTTAGGTCATGATCCTGGGATCAAGCCCTGCATAGGTCTCCCTACTCAGCGGGGAGCCTGCTTCTCCCTCTACCTCTACTCTGGCTCTCTCTCTCAGATAAATAAATAAATAGTCTTAAAAAGCACTCTAAGCCTCAGTCTTCCTAACTGTACGCATCCTGCAGGATTGGCATATTAAAAGAGTTCATCCTTGTCAGGTCTCTAGCTGTGCACTCAGTCCATACTAAGAATTCAATGATTATCAGCTGTTGTAACTCTTGCCCTCCTAGCTATCCTGTTGCCTTGTCCCCTCTACATAGGGAAAACTCCCTCTTCTGCCTTGCTGTGACGATCTCCTACCCACATACTCTCAACTCCGCATGCAGGGCTATCTAATGGGAAGTTTGTCTCCTTTCCTCCCTAGGCTCCTGGTGTAAAAGGGTGGCTGAGTTCCTTGTTCTGACCTGTCAGGGATCTGGTGTTGCCCACTGCGTTTTTCAGTTTACCCCCAGTGAGCAAAGCTCAACCTTCATGCAAGAACACAAATCCAGGCTACAAAGACCTTGCTAACTCTTAGTCTTCTCATTCATAAATGGGCATAATATTATTGTGCCTGTCTCCTAGGATTATTGTGATTATAGTGCCACAGGTGATCATGGGTGTTACGGGAATGGCAAGTACCTAGTAAAGAGTGTTGTGGCTACCACTTACTAGGTACTCACTCTTTGCCAGGTTTTTGTACTTGGGTTTCTGTGCCTGCATGGAGGTTGCTGCAAGCCTTCCCACCTGTGAGTAAACCAAAAGTACAGTACCCCACACCAGGCTCCCGACAGATCCAAATAGTGAACTCAGGCCACCTGATGACAACCTTGTTTGGGAACAGGATGGGCAACCATTTTACAACAGGGGCTTGAAGTGGAAAGGAGACAAACTGCCCACTAGATAAACACACAGGTTCAGTTAGAGGGAGAGGGGAGAGGTGGGGGTTGGTGATACTCAGTGGGGTAGGGAAGAGGGAGTTCCCTGCCTAGAGACACAGGGGAATGAGCAGAGAGCTGACAGCTCGTTGACACCTGAGTGGAGTGGGCCTGTGGATAGAGCCAGCACGTGGCAGAGACCTGATGGGATCACAGGTGCATCTGCCTCCAAAACCCACGCCCTTAACCATTACAATATTATCGCCTGGCACAGAGTAGGTGCTCAATAAGTATTTGTGTCATGAAGGAGTTTATACCATTGCCTCTTTCTGGAAAGTGTTCCTCCTCCATCTTTCCCTGGGCCCATCCTTCAAAGCCCAGCTCAGATGCAGCCTCCCATTCAACTAATGTGCCCTCTCTCTGTTGCTTTTGGGTGGGGGAGCCAGGGGCATCAGTGCTGGGGCGAGGCAGGACGGAGCCCTAGGATGGGCCAGCTGTCGTGGAGGGGGAGGAAAGACTCTCCAGTTTTGTGCAGTTTTCTCTTGTGTCTGTGCCCTGGATTTCAAGTTGTTACAAGGACTGGATACACCCGTGACAAAGTAACTCACACTGGGCTCTGGTTACTCATAACAGTGAATTCCAATCACTTAGCAACCATGTGTGGGGAGGAGGATCAGAAGCCATTTCAGGGCAGGGGACTGGGAGGGGAGTGAGACAAGATGTCTGCCGCTGACCAATAGCGCGTGTGCAGTAAGGAGGAGGTGGGCAGGGAAAGTAAGAGAAGCTCATTCTGAGTTAAGAACTACTGCTCCAAGGGTTTTAGGGTCTTTAAGCCCCTGGGGATTTAGGGATTTGTAATTCTATGCTATATAATACCCTAAAACCAAGGATATTGGGATTCCAAGGATTTTAAATGCCTACAACCTATGGTACAACGACTCGAGCAATTTTTGAGCTATGAAATGCTGAGCTTAGGACCCAGACAAGGATTTTAAACAGAACACTGGATCTGTTAAAATACTAATCCCCCTTTGACTTCATTTTTTTTTAAAGATTTTATTTATTTACTCATGAGAGACACAGGCAGAGACACAGGCAGAGGGAGAAGCAGGCTCCACGCAGGGAGCCTGACATGGGACTTGATCCCGGTCTCCAAGATCAGGTGGACCCTGGGCTGAAGGCGGCGCTAAACTGCTGAGCCACCCGGACTGCCCCCCCCCCCAATTCGACTTCAAATCAATCTTGTTTTAGCACTTGGGACAGTGGTTTCCAAACCATCTTCCCAACAATCTAGGGATCCCCAAGGGCACCTCACAGAGAAGTGGAGAGAGTTAGTTATTGGAGAGAGGACAGCAGGGTAGGAATTCTGCATCAGACATTGTGGCTTCCGCCAGGGCAGCTCCATCTTCATTTGGTTTGGATATCGGGCTTCTGTATTCCATTCAAAAAAACGTGTTTTTGCAGAAGCACAAAAAGTAAGTTTTGAAGCCTCTGTCTTAGGAAAAAGAAACCCGTGGAGACTGGCCTGGGAAAACATATGTAACCTCTGTTGGCTTTTTTTTTTCTTTTAATGGGAGATAGACACGACAAAGATTCTTCAACTGCCAAACCAAATGGTGCCAGGGAGATTGGGTGGATCCGGATAAATCAGTCATTAGTCAAGTAAACCAGTCATTAGCTGACTCTACAGATAAGCTCATGTCTGTTATAAAATTAATAATAACCACTACTAAAACTACAATTGCGATGACTACTACTGTTTACCGAGTGCTTTTAGGATGTGCCAGGGACTTTGCTAAGCACTTTACATAAGTTATATCATGGGATTCCTCACAACCACCCTGAGAAGAAGTATTATTTTCCCCATTTGACTGATGAGGAGACTGGGCTCTGAGTGGATAACTAACTTGCCCAAGGTCATACAGCCAGCACAAGGTTGAGTCCGCTTTACTTACAAGCAGAAACAGAATGGACTACAGGAATTACAGTGGTCAAAGGTCAGCTGTTGGGTGGCCTGAATTAAGGACCGAAGTTAAATTCTGACCAATAGATGGCACCAGTGTGTGTGAGTTTGGTGGTCTGCTTCAGTTGGTCAAATACAGCTGCTGCCCAGGGAGAGCTCAGCACTGAAGCAGCCTATCTCAATCAGCACTGAAACAACCCAGCTCAAGTTGAAGCAAGAGAAAGAAATGGCCAGCATTTTATTCCTCAATCAGATGACGTCCCCCTGTCCTGTTGGTAGCTACGCAAAGATACAGGAAGCCAGCAAGTGGAGGAGCAGAGGCAGTTAAGAAGACCTGAGGATCTTTTCTCTTCAACACTTGCTGGGCATGTGCTTGGTATCAGGCAGCGTGCTCTGTAATAAAGTCACATGGGGATATCCTACCTAGCTATCTTGCTGCCTGGGGAGAGAGGCAGGTGCTATGGTAGAGGAGGTACTGAATAGATGGGGGTACCCAACCTGGACCTGAAGGTCTGCAGAGGCTTCTCTCAGGAATGGTGTCTGAACGAGTCCTATTGGATGAATGGGAGCTGCACAGACATCCAAAGGTGGTAAGGCATTCCAGACAGAGGCTTAAAAATCCATCAAGCCTCGACACATTCAAGGCCAGGCGGCATGGGCTTCAACTGCCAAGAGAGATGAGTTTGAAGAGACAGGAAGAACCAGGCGATTGAACAGCCTAGAATATCACACAAAGAACTTAATTTGTGAACCTATGAAGGCAGAAGCCATTTAGTCTCAAGAGGGTCTGCGAGCCAAAAGAAAAAAAGAGGTAAGTCCAATTGTTGGTGAGGCAGTGAAGAGCCAGAGGAGGGTTTTCAGCAGGGGCACGATGTGGTCTTATCTGATGGCCAGTGGGGAGGCGAAATTGCAAAGGGGCTTGCTGGAGGCAAGAACATTAGTTGGGGTATTTGGGGCAGGAAAGGCATGAGGACCTGAGCAGTGATAGATACGAAGGGAATCAAGTAGATAAAGTTGACAGGACTTAGTGAGCCCTCCTAGCCTCCTCCCCACCTGCATATACTCATCTCCAAAGCTCAATTGAGGCTGTACTTCTCACTAAATCCCACCTCCCCGCCATATTCCCAATTTTCAAGCTGCTTTTTGGGGGCCATTTTGCTCCCTTCCTAAGCTGTCTTTAATCAAGTTTAATCAAGCCTGACTGATTTCACAAGTTAACAGAGAAAGTCTGTCCCCCATGCTGGGTCAGTCTCTGGCCCTATAACCCCATGGAGTAGAATCTGTCAACTGACCTCGGGTAAGGCAACAAATTGGCCTTGAGCTGGTCTCTGACCCTCTGCCTGTGGCTTCACAACATGGGCAGAGTTCAGTTAAGAAATCAGCACAGTTCCAGGAAAAGGGCACACATTATCTAGTTTATTTTCTCCTGATTCAATTCATACCAACATACAGACCCCAGTGGATAGCAGGCAAAATGGAGGGAGGTCCCCAAAGCAAGCAGATTTTCTAGATGCCCCCTTCCTCTCCTGCAAGGCCCATCAATGAGGTGTCCTAACTTTGCTTGGATCTGAGGTTGGAATCCCTGGAGGTGAAGCCAGAAGTCAGGCTTTCTATGGGGGGACAGACTATGGGGCCAGCTGGAATGCCAGGAAGTCAAAGACCCCTGAAGAGTAGGGGTTCCTCTCTGCATGGGGATGCGCTGTCTTGATCTGCTCCCTGGGAACTTCAGAAAGCAGGTCTTCCCCTAGAGCTTCTTGGACCCTTACACTGTCAACATGACAGAAACACAGACAATGAGATGGCAGAGGCCTGGGCCCACAGGCCAACTGAATATGGCCAGGGTATGCTAGTGACTCAAGGACCCAACTTACAGTCTAGAGGGCTATATCTGGAGATTCCTGGCTAATTGCTGCTCTAGAGCTTTGCCAGTCATACTGAACCCCAATCAGACTCTGACCGGTTCAGTTTGGGCCTGTCACGAGTGGGGAAGGAGGATGAGCTATGGCCCTGGGTGGTGCTGACCCTGGTCCCCTCACATGCTCTCCCAGCCCCCTTTCATCTGTCTCCAATTTCTTCTCTTCTTCTCTCTCCTTTTCTTCTTCTTCTTCCTCCTCTTCGTCATCTGAGTCCTCATATAAGTTGATCGTTGCCTGGATAGGGAAGTTCTGCAGTAAAATCTCCCCATCACTGTACAGGTAGTCAAAGGAGCGGGATTTAGGCCAGAAGAGCCTGTGGACAGAAAAGAAATATAGCCCCTAACTTAGACGGGGTCCCATCTGTTGCAGAGAGGCAAGTAAGACCAAGAAAGAAGTCAACCCCTAAACTTCTTCTCCTGCCTACAGAATGAGGTGAAAGGGAAAAGGAGGAAGTGCATACACATTGTAACAGAACTCTCTAGATTGTTAAAAAAGGGATGCAGGCTGGAAGGTAATGTCTGGTGGGCTGATGGCTGTGGGGAGGCCCTGCCCCGGCATCTGTCAGCTCTGACACTGATCCCACCCCCAACTTCAGAAGTCTTCTAGCCAAGAATGATCTATCCCTGCATCCTCGGTGTCCCACTAAGGCTTCCTTCACTGACCTCGCCCAAAGGGGCTCATTCTTAGGGGTCATCGACATTGACTTCAGGTAAGGCAACCTTGGCCAGTTCCCTTAACCACCCTGGGCTTCAGTTTCCTAATGTATGAAAAAGGGATCCTGGCACTGCCTCTATCCTCCTTCTGCTTCACAAGGCTGTTGTGCAGATTTGAAGTGCGAGTGGGTCTACAGCAAGTTCTGAGCTCGGCGCGCCAAACTTACCTGACAGGGTGATGGAACTCGGAGGCAGCCTTTATGACTTTGGCACCTGTCGCCCCACCAGTGGCCTGTCCAAAGCAAAAGCTAGCATGTGGTTCAAAGTGCATGGCCAGACAACTGCCTCCTCTGTATCAGGGGTCATAAACCTACGTAAGATGATCTAGAAGAAACTTTAGGCATCCCGAGGGCAGCCCCTACCCACCCCCTCAGCAAGGGGCTCTGTTCTGGTTCTGGCTGTAAAGCAAGTGCATGGAGTCCTGGGGGTTGTTCACTTTGCTGCCCCTGTTCTAACACCTGTTTGGAGACTGTCCAAGAGACAGAGTTCCACCAAGCAGCCAAGATTCATTGGCGGGGTTGGGGGGGGAGGTAAGGGCGGGCTGGAAGAGCACTGGGGCTAGGTGCCAGGAGACCAGGATTCTAGCACCAGCTCTCTCACAGGCCAGTGGCAGGGCCAGCCCAAATCCCTCCCTACTCTGGGCACCCGTCTCTTCATCTTAAGGATTGCCACAGAAATCTCAGGGTTGCCCTCCTCCCAGAGCTGTTGAAGAATCAAATGTGAGCAAGGCATTAGAGATACTTTGCCATGTCTGCAGCCCTGGACCAAGGGCTGGGGCTCTCTGGAAACGGACCTTCTGGGTCAATGTGAATGCCTGTGGCCACCTATGCATGTAACCACATGTATCGGGGGCTCAGACTCACCGCCTCGACGCCTTTCTTCCCCCACCACTGTGGTAGGTCCCTTGCAGAGGACAGCCAGGGCCTCCAAAGACACGCTCCTCTAGGACAAAGAGATCAATCTATGGAAGAAGGAGACTGGAACCTGGACTCCTTGAGATAACCAAAGAGGCCTCCGGAACACTTGGCTCGGATGCTGTCTAGTCCAGGAAGCTTGTCATGAGGCCCCTGCCCTCTTGTCCCCACCTGAACAATGTGATTGTTGCTCTTGTCATGCTGTTTTGTAATTATCTGCTTGCCTTTGAGCTTCTTAGGGACCAGTTTAGGTTTGACTATATCTGAATCCCCAACACCCCAGTGCAGTGCCTGGCACACAGTAGGCATCTTGCTAAAGGTTTGCTGAATGTTACACATCTGGAGGAAGAAATGGGGGTTGGGTGGAAAATATCTTGCCCCTGACTACGCCAAGAAGGAGAGCTTAGAGTCCTGCCATCTTCTGGGGCTGGGGAAAGGGGCCTGAAATATTTCTGGGCCCACTGCTTCCCCACTAGACTTCCAGAGGTCCAGGAAAAAAATATGGAGATTTTATGGTGTGGTCAGGAAAGAGAAGGGCCCCTGATCAGAGGCTTCTTAGGACTTTGGCCCTCTTTTACTCCCTCTTCAGCATAGGTCATATTAAAGCCAGGCTCCATGGCAGCCTCTCCCGTGCTCCTCAGTGGACTCAGTGAGCAACTTGGCCCATGAGGCCCTGGCTGCTCGGCTTTCAGCTTTGCCAATGCCCACTGTCCCCGAGTCTCCTCCTGCCACCCAGAGGGATGAATGAGGTGTGAAGCCAGTTGAGACACTCCAGCCTGAGATGCAGAAGGGGCTCTGAGGGCTGTGAGGCCTTGTCCTACCCCTCCACAGAGAGCAGGGGCACCCTGGACATTTCATTTTCCTTCCTCTCCCAGGACCCCGCCAAGCCTGAGTCCTTGTCGCCAAGGGCCAAGGTCTGCTTACCTGTCACTGCCACCTACTTGTTGTGCAGAGGAGACAAGCAGTGGTGGACTTAATAGGCCAGGGGCAGCATCCGAGGGAATGGAAGGGTCCATCCTTAGGGGGTCGAGGCCAGACAGGTCATAGGGGCTCTTATTTCTCAGGACCTCCTGCATTCTTTTGGCCTTTCCTGGGAGACCCTTTTTATAAGGCTTGCCTGGCCTCATAAATTATTCAGGGCAGCTCGGGGCTGGAGGGGACCTGGGAGGAGGGGTGAGGATTTAGAACAGGGAGCTCTGGGAGGGAAAGCCCGGGTCTCTGGGTGTGAAAGCTCTCCCAGTTGAATAAACAGAGAGTCAGTGGGGGGTGAAGGGTTTTCTTTACCTCCAAGTCAGAAAGGAAAACACAGAAGGGGCAAATCATACACCATTTGTGCAAATTCCCCAGGCAGTAGCAAGGCTGGCTGGGGCAGGGGGTAAAAGAAGGAAGCTCATTAGCACCGCAAACCATGGAAAGCTGTCCGGCATAGAGCGCTGGAAAGACAGGCCTTTGGCAAAGCCAGTTCCCAGTAGAAAAGGGATAGCTGACCCAGCTAAGGCGAGTGAGGGACCCACACGTTATTTGGGCTCAAACCCCCAAGAGATTTGCCGGGTGGCCCTGATATTAGGTGGCACTGCCATTAAGTACCACCTGGGTCAGGAAAAAAGGAGGTTCTGGGTGTAGCAGGTCCAGCTGCCTGTGGGGTGACCCTCAAGTGCCTGAGTCTCCTCTCCGGCCTCAGCAGTAAGTGGTCTGGTAAAGAAGCATGGGCAGCATTTCAGGGCTCCCAGGTCAGATTCCAAACTGCAGAGCTCAGCACCCCCTCCTACTCCCCAGTCCAGGAGCTGGGGTGGGGAGGGGGGTGGTGGCGGGGAGGCAGGTCTCTGCCTGGCTGCTAAACTGCTGAAGAACCATCCCTGGCCCCAAGGCCTCTGTTCCCTCACGTGTGAGAGGAGGGTGCAGGGTGCAGGGCCAGTGGCCTCAAGGGGCCCTGCCAGCCTGAACACTCTGTGACAGGTACTGGGTACATGGGTACTGACCCCAGGGCTGGGGGTGGGGGTGGGCAGCCCAGCCGCTCCAGCATAGTCGTTGGCCTTAGCCAGTCTTCTGGACCTTTGCCAAAAAGCTTCCAGTTACAACTGCCAGCAGCCTCCTTGTGCTTTAGAAGTCCCAAAAATATTCCTCTGGGGGCTCAGCATTCATCCCCGTCAGGGTTTGTGATTGTCCAAAATCTGAAACAAATCCAATGTCCAATAATGGGAAACCAGCTACATTCAGCAAGGTGAGTCTCTGCCCTTGAATACTAAGCAGGCACTCACGATCATGCTCTGGAAGCCTCAGCATCAACACCGAAAGTGGGAAAGAAAATCAGATCCCAAAATTGTATGAACAACTCGATGCAAGGGGCTCCTCTTTCCTCTGTTCCCCTGACCCCCGGCTCCCACCCCACTTCAAATTCCAGCACCACCATGTGCTTGGTAGCAAAGGAAAAATCAGAAACCAGGTAAAACACATGCCTCACTTGGGCTGGGACGGTGAGACAATTTCATATTCCAACTGGCTTGGTGGAAGAGTGGGGAAAGAAAACAAGCGGGAGAGAGCCAAGGCTGTGGGAGATTTTTTATTTCCTTCTTCGTGCTTTTCTGAACGTCCTTGAAAATGCTACAAGACCCGATATTCTTTGGGCGATAGAAAATAAGGACACGTGGAAGGTAAAAGGAAAGAAAGAAATGCTTAGTTGCAGAGGAGAGAGAACTCTGTCGGGGTTGGGGGTTGCCAATGGGGGATGACACTTGCTCCGTGGGAGCTACAGGGAGACACATCTTGGCTCCATCAAAGGAAAACTTTCTAGCAGCCCAGCCGCCACCTAACCCAAGGGCCTGGCACCATACCAGCCCTCAATAAACAGAGGTTTATTATATGTGTTGAAATGAGGGCAGTGGCATGCGCTGCCCCAGACTGCTCCGAGGCAAGCTCTCTGGATCCCGGATCCCCAGACAGGGGAGAAGGAGGGCTGCTGGGGAGCCCGAATCTCTCTCAGTCTGGCAGGGTCCTGGCTAAATTCACTTCCAGAAGTTGAGGGTTTGCTGGAACTGCTTCACTGGCCCAGAAGAGGAGTGAGGCTGAGGGGAGGCACCAGGTGGAAACAAGAGCTGGCAGGCCTGGGGCCTTCGAGGAGAAAGAAGCAAACCTATTAGCATTCCCTGGGATCTTTTTGACCTCCAGGTGGCCAGGGCCTCTGAAAACAGGCAGGAGGGAAGAGGGAAAGGGGGAAGAGGGAGACATTAACTCCTGAATTCAGGAGTTCAAACCCAACCGGACTTGGCCAGGCCACCCGTCATGCCACCTCTGGCCTTGAACCTGTGTTCATTGGGTCACAATCCTTCACCACTGGGGCTGTCTGGCCCCTTTGCTCTCCTAAGCAGGCTTCAGGGTTCCCCTCAGGCCAGCTTCTAGCATGCTCTTCTGGAGCCCAGCTGCCCTTTAGGCCCATCTGCATGGCTGTTTGGTCTCCCCACAAAACTGCTCTCTGCCCTGCTACCTCCTGAGAATTGCCACCCGCCTCAAGCAATCAATGGGAGACGATGCCCCGGCCCCTCTTGCTGAAGGATTTAAGGCCTGCAAGTGTCGCTGGACAAAAGTGGGAGCCTGGCTGTGTGCCCTTCCATTTGGCACAGAACAGGAGTAAGATGGCCAGCAGTGTAGCAAGAAAAGGTGTGGAACAGCCAAACGAATGGCTTCTCTTCGGGGTGATTACAGCCCTGCCTCTGTTTCCCCTGACAGCCCCATAGTATCTGGGTTTTGCCCTTGGTGGCTCTGCCAGGCCCTCCTGAGAGGACTGGGCCCCTCCTCTGTGCTACACACCACTGGGCTGGGCATTGCCTGGCATGGGAATGGACTAGAAAGAGGAAAGTGCTGAGGACACTGCCTTAGGGTACTTACAGCCTAGGGAGACAGACAAAACCTGCGCAGGGCAAGATGACTCCAACAGCCTCAGCTGGGCCCCAAGACCCCTGAGCGTGTTCCCTGGTCATGCTCTAAGTCTGGCCTCCACATTTCCCTGGGCCACATTCCAAACTTCCTTCAGCTCCCTACCATGTTCCTGCTCCACCCCTCCCCTCCTACTTCCCTGAGAAAACAGAGGCCTTCAAGCATGAATTACCTCAGTGCCCTGCCCCACCCCCAAAAAATTGGCCTGCAGCTCCAACTTCCTTCCTCCCCAGCCCTCCCTTCTCAGGGGACAAGGTGCCCCTCTCGTTAAAGGCTAATCCCTTTATCTGGGCCTTGGCCTCATCCACCCTCCTTCTCCGGGCCCTTCCTCCAGACATCATCATGCCCCTTCTCTTCAGGAAAGGCCAGTTTCTTTATTCTAGCTCTCTCCCTTCCCAATGTAAAATGGCGGTCTCCTTGATGCCAAGAAATACAGCTTTTCTCTCTTCAGATGTGTTCTCTCATTCCCCTAACATGCTCTCTCTCTCTCTCTCTCCCCTCCCTCCCTTCCTCCCTCCCACTCCCTTATCTTCCCATCACCCTCAAGTACCTCAGCCCTCCTGCAGGTTGGCCCCCACCCCATCCTCCTAGTGAATGAGCACCACCAAAGGTCACCAGTAACCTACCTGCCAAATCCCTTTGAACTCTTGGGTGGCCAAAGATACCATTGGCCAAGCCCTCTTTCCTTAAGCCCTCCTTCATCTCTTGGCCCCCATGATTATTCTCTCATTTTCCTCCTACTTCTGGAACCCCTCCCTGTGTTCTGTCGCCCACCTCTCTTCCTCTGCCCATTCCCTCCTCACCTGTGGCTCTCACAGTCCCCAAATTAGGCTGATACACAGCCATGTTTTCAACGGAGCACAGCAAAATGGGGAGAACATCCCAAAGTAGAGGTTTTCCGTAGTCTAAATGTATTCACTCATAGAAAGGACTGTCCTTTATTCTGAGATTATGCCCTTCCTATTTGGGGGCAGCAAGATATTCTTTCTTTTTTGAAATGATTGCAATGATGGGTGCTAGGCTTTTATTTTTTCCCTTTTTTTTAAAAAAAGATTTATTTATTTTTTTATGATAGAGAGAGAGAGAGGCAGAGACACAGGCAGAGGGAGAAGCAGGCTCCACGCTGGGAGCCCAACTCCGGACTCGATCCTGGGACTCCAGGATCACGCCCTGGGCCAAAGGCAGCCGCCAAACCGCTGCGCCACCCAGGGATCCCCTATTTTTTCCCTTTTAATGCTCTGTGAGTTTACCTTTCCAAACTCAAATGTTAGTTTCTCTGTGTCAGTCCTGTTAATGTTTGTTGGATGAATCCAAATTTGAGAATGATTATTTCCTCTCCCCCTGTCCCCCCCCACTACAAACTGAACCTCCTCTGTACCTACCTCAGGAAGCAGCATCACATGGGACCCAAGTCAGTCAGGCTAAAGCATCAGCCACTTCTCACACCTATCTCTTCCGCACTCCTCACTCACCCCATTGTCCCTTCAACTGTGGCCTCATTCATTCTCTCTCACCTGGACGCCAGGAACAGCTTCCAGGGAGGTTGCCCCATCCTTGACTTGGCCCTTCCAACCCACCCTCCCCACAGCCACCCCAGGGATCTTTCTAGAACACGGATCTGAGTATAGCCCTCCTGCACTGGAAAATCTCCAGTTATCCCCAGTTGCCTAGAGGAAATGTCCAGCCCCATTCCCGTGACTGCCTAGGCCTGGCCTGCTCCTCCCAGCTCCAGCCTCCAGTGGCCTTCATGCACCCTCCCCTGCAGCTCCCCTTGACCTCACCTCCTCTCCATAAACAGGCTGTGGCCTTTAACCCCTAATCCTTTCAGGGTTGAGAGCCTCTGGAGGTCTTAATCCCACCCTGTGTCGGACTGGCCTTTAGCCAGAGGAACAAATGGGCAAATGGAAGAGTGGATCACACCCAGCGAGGATGGATGTCATTCTGTGAGATTTCTGCTCTGGTCATACCTAGATGGAGATGGAGGTTGAATGTGCACAAATGCACAGACCATGCTGTGCCACAAAATATATTTCTTGCTGTGGGTCACCGGTCAGGAGATTGGCACCAAGGGGGCTGGCATGTTGTTCTGTGATTCACTTAGTGCTGCTCATGTCACAGTCCTTGTTGTGGGTCTAGTCTCCCCGGAGAGTGAAACAGAGGTCAGGAGAGCAGGTGATGCTGGGGAGACCTCTAAGAGGAGGGGCTCATCAAGTGGGGCTGGGCATAAGTGGGCAGAGAGAATGGGAACTGAGATGCTGGCCTAGGAGCGGAGAGTAATAGGAGAGAACATTTGTTAAACATTTATGTACCAGGCACTGTCCTAAGCATTTCGCATGGATTAATTTGCCTCACAAACAACCCGAAGGAGGAAGACACACTATTACAAGCCTTGTTTTATAGATGAGACTAACATACTTGCCCAAGGTCACGGAGCTAATAGTGACAAGGCTGGGACTTGAACTAAGGTGGTCTCTGTGCCTCTTGGGCACAGCACTATACCATCCCCGGGAGGTGGTGGGAGGAGGGAGCTGTTCAGGAAACAGCAAGAGGCTAGGCCATTGGAAAGGGGACCTACAGTGGCAGGTGGAAAGGCCCAGAACAGGTTCTGGGCTCATCTCAGCAAAGAAGATCTTCCTCCTTCCCTCCAGCCTCTGCCTCCTGAGCCAGGGCCCCTGGGGTCAGGGGTGGGGTGGGGTGGGCAGGAAGCCTAAAAGACCAGTGTGGGGGCCAGGTGGAGGCAAGAGGCAAGCAGGGTCTGCCCTGACAGAGGAAAACAGGGCAAGGTTCTCTTCCCTGACCCCAGCCTGTCCCCAAAGCAAAAAGAGCAAATGGTGCCTGGGACCTCTGCCCTCAAGTCCAAATGTCCCAAATGTGCCAAGTCCTGGACCCAGCCCCTTGGGTTCCTGGGACGGCGGGGGTTGGGGGGTTCCCCTCTGGAGAACAGCTTGCTGCCCGGTCGGCCCTCCTCCTGTACCCTTCTGCCTCTTGGCCTGCCATCAGAGCCAGGCCAGGTGGGCCATGTGGTACAGGGATCTTTTGGCAGAGCCCCCTCGCAGCTCCCCATTTGCTCCTCATTTGGACTGCGGGGGGCCTAGAAAAACAGAGCTGAAGCTCAGAGGAAACTCCTAGGAGGGGTGGGAGGGAGAGTGCCCCTGGGAAGGTCACTCCCAGCCAGGCCCCTGCCCTCCACCCTGCCCTCCAGCCCATCCAGCCCCATCCCTGGCTCCCCTGTCCAGCCTTGCCTGCCCCTCTGCTCCCCTCTGCAGTAAGACAGCCTCTTTCCCAGGCTGGCCAGAGGCCCCTGGAAGATGGGAATTCTCAGGAGTACATTCACTTCTCTTTTCTCTTTGGTCCCCCGGAGGCCTGCTGATGGCGCCTCAGTGAGGACAGACCTGGGTAACTAGTGACAGAAATCTTCCTGGGAGGTGGATCCTTCCAAGCTAATAAGAATAGCCACCAGCACTACAGAAATCAGTAGCATTTAGTGAGCACTCACGATGTGTTGGGCGCTGTGCTAAGCACTGAATTTCCTCATTACTGTATTTACACCTTACGAAGATCCTATGAGGTAGGCACTGTTGTTCGCTCCCTTTAATTAATTAATTAATCAGAGACATAGGCAGAGGGAGAAGCAGACTCCTTGTGGAGAGCCTGATGTGGGACTTGATCCCAGGACCTGAGCCGAAGGCAGACGCTCAACCACTGAGCCACCCAGGCGTCCCTGTTGGCCCCCTTTAGAGATGAGTCGGAAACTGAGGCACAGACAAATGAAGTGACTTCCCAAATAGCTAATGAGTGGCAGAACAGAGATGGGAGCGCAGGTGTGCTTGCTTTCAACCCTCCAGGAGGTTGTAGAACACAGTTGTGTGGAGGGTGTCATTCCTGTGGCAGTTGCACCACCCCCCTACCACCTCCTATACTGCTGTGGAGTTGGGCAGATAGCAGAAGGGGGCCAGTGGAAGTGAGCAACTGGTGTCACAACCTGAGCAAAAGTCCCCCGCCCCCATCACCGGTGATCTGGGGGTGGGCAGATTGGTCAGTGGCTCCACCTCCCAACTACAAAAACTGGGTGCAGCTGGACCTACCATCAGCGCTTCCTTCTTGAAGGTTCTTCACTCAGCCCTCACCAGCCACTGTTGTAGGGGGCTTGGGTCACCACTCTAGCTCAGGTCCCCATCTAGCGTCTGTGTATCTGTGGTGGATCTTTATGTGGTAAAGTTTGGGCTCTAGACACCTATACACTCGGGTGTGTCCCAGCTCCAGCACTCAGCTGTGACCCAAGGCAAACAACTTGACCTCCCATTTCCCAGGGTCCCCATATATGAAATGACATAAGGGTCCCTGCCTCGCAGGGTTGCAGTGAAGGTTGAATGAGAGAGTTTATGGGTTGTTCAGTTGGATGCGTACTTAGTCCTTGACATATGTTGCCTGTTAGCACTATTATGATGATTCCTTTCTCCCCCCTACCCCCCTGCTCCACCACCGTGGTTAGGCAGAGCTTAGGCTTTGGAAATAGGCTGGAGTTGGAATCCCTCCTCGCTAGTTTACTGTCCAAGGTGCCGTTGGGTAAATTAACCAATTTCTCTGAACCTCAGTGTCCTGGGGGTGGAAAGAGTAGTGCTGGAGGTGAGGATGAAATGAGATGCTGTAGGTAAAGAGATGCTGATTCTTTTGTCCCACTTTGCACACCTGGCCAGATTTGGCTTCATACAACACAGCTTTCATCCTGCTGCTACCCAGCACCAGCAAACCGTGACTGGTGGCATATGGCAGGCATATGTCTATTCACGGATTTCCCTGTATTTTCAGCCTCGCCTCCACCTCCATCCAGCATTCCCTCTCACTTCCAGTGGGCCTGGTTGCTACACGGGGCCTGCATGTGATCCTCCCCCATGACTCAAAATCGACCTCTCCTTTCTAGGTCCCAGAGGCCTCCAAAATATGCCAGTATTCACAGGCTTTTCACCTGAGCTCCATTTTCAGATGTGACAGGAGCCTCCCTATCGAAGTGATCAGGGAAGGGGCTTTGCCATCCCTCCTTCCTTCTAGAGGACTTGGTCCACAGCAGGTGCTCATTCCACGGGAATACAATGTCACTTGATGGCAGAGGAGCTGGTCTGAGAGTAACAGATTCAGTCTAGCAGAGCCTTGGGATTCTACTGTTGGGTAGCAAATAACCACGACAGGCATACCGGGGCCAGGAGGAGATTCTCTGTTAGTATTTTGGCCTTCAATACAGAGCCTCCAAAATCCCAGGATGGGGGTGTTTTAGCGGGTACCTTTTGACTTGGTTGAGACAGCCCAGGAGTAAGGCAGGTCAGGAGTAGAAGGGGCAGAGCAGATGCTCTCTAGAAAGTCTTTGCTCCATTTTATTCTCAGCTGCCTCCCCTATTGACAGGATGTTTCAAAGCCTGACTAAAGTCTCCAGGAGCTCCTGGCTGGCTCAGTGGTTGAGCATCTGCCTTCGGCTCATGTTGTGATCCTGGGATCGATCCCAGTGTTGGGCTCCTTGCTCAGGTGGGAAGTCTGCTTCTTCCTCTTCCACTGCCCCTTCTCCACCCCCAACTCATGCTCTCTCTCTCTCATAAATAAATAAAATCTTAAAAAAATATATCGTTTCTTCTCTACCCTCCCTTTTACCTCCCCTTCCAGCTCTGTCCTAGACCAGCAGCCCTAACAGTGTGACCCAAAGATCACTGGAAGCCCCAAGATTCATTCATGGGATTCAGACAAAACTACTTTCATGATAATACTAAGATGTTATTTGCCATTTCACAGTGTTGACATTTGCCCTGATGGGGCAAAAGCTATAGTGGGTAAAAATGCTGGCACCTTAGCACAGATCAAGGTGATGGTGCCAAACTAATATTCATGGTGTATTCTGGTAGATGAAATGCCAGTTTCACTTAAAAATGTCTTTTTCTTAATTTTGTTTTATTTGAGAGAGATCACAAGCAGGGGTAGGAGTGGAAGTAGAAGCAGACTCCCCACTGAGCAGGGAGCCCTATGCCAGGCTCGATCCCAGGACCCTGGGATCATGACCTGAGCTGAAGGCAGACACTTAACCAACTGAGCCACCCAGGTGCCCTCACTTAAAAATGTTTTGGTGAAACAGTAAAGATAATTAATCTTTATTAAATTTCAACGCTTTGAGTACATGTCTTTTCAAATAGCCTGTGTGACAAAATAGGAACGGAGTATAAAACACTTCCACTGCATAGTGAGTTATGATGAGTGTCATGAGGAAAAGCACTTGCATGATTGCAAGCTAAACTAGCCAGTTTCTCATAGAAAATTCTTTTTTTTTTTTTTTAACTTGAAAGAACGATTGACAAACTACAGTTATACAGACTTGGGCCAGTGTTATGCTGAAAATGAATAAAGTGATTCTGTCGTCTCAAGGAAAACAACTGATAGTTTGTTGTCCTTGATAACATTTAAGCTTTCAAGTGAAAAACCATAATTTTGGAAAGCTTTATC
Organism: Vulpes lagopus; assembly: GCF_018345385.1. Taxonomy (NCBI): domain Eukaryota; kingdom Metazoa; phylum Chordata; class Mammalia; order Carnivora; family Canidae; genus Vulpes; species Vulpes lagopus. The sequence continues at coordinate 80,281,871 of NC_054848.1, forward strand.
TGCCGCTGTGAGCTTGAGAGTTTCTCAATAACCTAAAAACATTTCTTTTTTTTTTTTTTTTTTAATTTTTATTTATTTATGATAGTCACAGAGAGAGAGAGAGAGAGGCAGAGACACAGGCAGAGGGAGAAGCAGGCTCCATGCACCAGGAGCCCGACGTGGGATTCGATCCCGGGTCTCCAGGATCGCGCCCTGGGCCAAAGGCAGGCGCCAAACCGCTGCGCCACCCAGGGATCCCCCTAAAAACATTTCTGATAAGATTAGTAGTGATAATAATGAATGCAGTTTTTTATATTGTATAATCATAAAATGAGTCAACAATTGGAAGATCTGTATAACTGGATAGGCCACTATTTTCCAAATGACTAATGCATAATGTTACCAAATTATGCATAGATAATAGATCCATTCAAAGTGCAAGATAGACCAGTGGATTTTAATGTAACAGAGTACAAAAAGTTCATTGATACAATTTCAGAGTTAACATCACAAATAAGCAATAGGAAACTACTACCTGTGAAGTTTAGGTGTAGTACCAAAGAAGAATATCCACAAGGTATTAGTTTTCTATTGCAGTCATAAAAAATTACCACGAACATAACAACTTAATATAGCAGCTACTTATTATTTCACAGTTCTGTAGGTCAGAAGGCCAGGTGGGCTCACCTGAGGTCTCTGCTTGGGGTCTCACAAGACTGAGGTCAAGTTGTCTTGTCAGCTGAGCTGGCCCTTATCTGGAGGGTCTGGGGAAAAGGTTTGCTTCCAGGCTCACTGAGAATGCTAGAAAAATCCAGTTCCTTCAGGTTGTAGGTCTGAGGTCCCCATTCCTTGCTGGCACTCTCCTTGGAAAGGACTCACATGATTATATTAGGCCCACCTGGATCATTTCTCTTTGCCAGATCACTAACATGATCATGGAAGTGATAACACTGTAAACACCTACTCTCAAAGGGGAGGAAATTTATACACAGGTGAGTGTCATATGGGAGTTATTCTTAGAATTCTGCCTAAAAATCTATTTAAACAATGCCCTTCTCTACTGACACATCTTCATGAGGTTAGATTTTCTTCATCTATTTTAACCACAAAACACATTGCAACAGACTAAATGCAAGAGCATATATGAGAATCCAGCTGCTTTTTTATTGAGTCAGATACACATCAGATTTGAAAAAATGTAATACGATGCTACTTTTCTTGCTGATTTTTTCGATTTGGAAAATAGTTATTTTTCATAAATATATATTACCTACTTTAACATGCAATGTGTTTATTGCTTTAAATGTAAAAGTAAATAGTTTTGGGGTGCTTGGCTTGCTCAGTCAGTAGAGACCACAACTCTTGATCTCAGGGTTGTGACTTCTAGTCTCTAGGTGTAGAGACTACTTAAAAATAAAATCTTTAAAAAAAATTAAAAATTAAAGATAAGTAGTTTTACACAAAGAAAACAAAAGCACTAATTCAAAAAGATATATGCATACCTCTATTTGTTGCAGCGTTATTTATAATAGCCAAGATATGGAAGTAGCCCAAGTGTTCATCCATAAATGAATGGATAAATAAGCTGTAATGCGTGTATATATATATATATTCAGCCACAAAAAGGATGAATTCTTGCCATTTGTGACTGAGGGTATTATGCTAAATGAAATAAGTCAGACAAAGAAAGACCAACACCCTATAATTTCACTTGTATATGAAATATAACAAAACAAAATAAAACAAATAAAGGGGCACCTGGTTGGCTATCAGTAGAGCACAAGACTCTTGATCTCAAGGTGTAAGTTCAAGTCCCACGTTAGGGGTAGAGATTACTTAAAAATAAAATATTTTTAAAAAACAAAAAAGCCGAAAAATACCAATAAATGCAGAGAACAAAATGATGGCCAAATGGAAGGGGGTGAGGGATGGGCAGAGTGGGTGAAGGGGAGTGGGAGGTACAGGCTTCCAGTTAAGGAATGGATAAGTCATGGGAATAAAACGCACAACATAGGGAATATAGTCAATGATATTGTAATAGTGTTGTGTGGTGACAGATGGTAGCTCTGCTTGTGGTGAGCACAGGATAATGTATATAGAAGTTGAATCACTTTGTTGTACGCCTCTAACGTTGTGGGTCAACTATATTACAGTAAATAGTTTTAAATTTTATCAGTTTTGGGGTACCTGGGTGGCTCCATCATTTAAGTGTCTGCCTTTGGCTCAGGTCATGATCTTGGGGTCCTGGGATCCAGCCCCATGTTGGGCTCCCTGCTCATTGGGGGGAGCCTGCTTCTCCCTCTCCCTCTGCTCCTTCCCCCAGTTGTGCTCTCTCTCTCAAATAAATAAAATTAAAAAAATAAAATTTATCAGTTTAAATTTCTAATATGTTAAATATCATTATATATAACCCATAAAAAGGAAAGCTCTTTGGAGTTTTCAATAATTTTTTAAAGCTAATACCTTTTATTTGTTTCTTTTTAGATATACATGCATGTCATTTTAATATTCTGTGTGACAGAATGTGGAAGGACACATAAAATGTATGCCTTTGGGTGTGCGGTGCTATGGATTTTGATGAATGCATAAAGTCATACAACCATTCTGTAATGCTTCCAATATCCAAAGAATTCCCTATGCCACAGCATTGTGGTCAACCCCTTCCCCCATCACTAATCTCTGGCAACCACTAATCTGGTTTTGTCATTTCACGAATGTCATATAAATGGAATCATACAAAAATAAATAAATAAATAAATAAATAAATAAATAAATAAATAAATAGAATCATACTATAAACAGCCTTTTGAATCTGGCTTCTTTCAACACTGTACATTCGAGCTTCATCCATGTAGCTGCCTATATCCATAACACAATCCTTTTTAGTGCTGCATAGTATTCCATTTATACAGATGAGCCACAGTTTATCCATTTACTAGTTGAAGGACATTGAGTTAATTCCTTTTTTTTTTTTTCTATTATTAGGAATTTATTTCCTTGGTTTACCATTGGCTTTGATTTCCTTAGAAAATACTAAGGAGTTTTTCGTCCACGATAGCTATATCTTTCATGCCATTTCACACACTAATGGATGATCAGAAAATTCTGTCCAAAGGACACATATAAACAATTGCAAATCAGATCTTTACTAAACTTTTTCAGTCATATATGTAGACATATTTTCTCCTCTTTCTTTTTCACATCATGTTCCCCCACATCTTGTAAACCCAGCCTGGGCAGTATTATGTTATACACATTCTATATATTCCAATGGAGTCATATTTTTTTGTATTCGCACATTGATACTGAATCAGACTCCAATATTTTTCTACCTCAAATGTTTTAAATAATTTTCCAAGGTAAGTTAAATTCTTAAGTATCTATTTTCAAAATTGGCTCCTTTCCATATAATTACAGATCAGATTAGTGGCATAAATCCCCAGAAGGTTAATTTTGATGTTCACTTCTTTCTCCTATCCAGAGGCTTCCTTAATATATCTATGTGTTTTCTTCACTATTCTTTTTTTTTTAATTAATTTTTATTGGTGTTCAATTTACCAACATACAGAAAAACACCCAGTGCTCATCCTATCAAGTGTCCACCTCAGTGCCCGTCACCCATTCCCCTCCAACACCCGCCCTCCTCCCATTCCACCACCCCTAGTTCGTTTCCCCGAGTTAGGAGTCTTTATGTTCTGTCTCCCTTCCTGATATTTCCCAACATTTCTTTTCCCTTCCTTTATATTCCCTTTCACTATTATTCATATTCCCCAAATGAATGAGAACATACACTGTTTGTCCTTCTCCGATTGACTTATTTCACTCAGCATAATACCCTCCAGTTCCATCCACGTTGAAGCAAATGGTGGGTATTTGTCGTTTCTAATTGCTGAGTAATATTCCATTGTATACATAAACCACATCTTCTTTATCCATTCATCTTTCGATGGACACCGAGGCTCCTTCCACAGTTTGGCTATTGTGGCCATTGCTGATAGAAACATCGAGGTGCAGGTGTCCCGACGTTTCATTGCATCTGAATCTTTGGGGTAAATCCCCAACAGTGCAATTGCTGGGTCGTAGGGCAGGTCTATTTTTAACTCTTTGAGGAACCTCCACACAGTTTTCCAGAGTGGCTGCACCAGTTCACATTCCCACCAACAGTGTAAGAGGGTTCCCTTTTCTCCGCATCCTCTCCAACATTTGTGGTTTCCTGCCTTGTTAATTTTCCCCATTCTCACTGGTGTGAGGTGGTATCTCATTGTGGTTTTGATTTGTATTTCCCTGATGGCAAGTGATGCAGAGCATTTTCTCATGTGCTTGTTGGCCATGTCCATGTCTTCCTCTGTGAGATTTCTCTTCATGTCTTTTGCCCATTACATGATTGGATTGTTTGTTTCTTTGGTGTTGAGTTTAATAAGTTCTTTATAGATTTTGGAAACTAGCCCTTTTTCTGATACGTCATTTGCAAATATCTTCTCCCATTCTGTAGGTTGTCTTTTAGTTTTGTTGACTGTATCCTTTGCTGTGCAAAAGCTTCTTATCTTGATGAAGTCCCAATAGTTCATTTTTGCTTTTGCTTCTTTTGCCTTTGTGGATGTATCTTGCAAGAAGTTACTGTGGCCAAGTTCAAAAAGGGTGTTGCCTGTGTTCTCCTCTAGGATTTTGATGGAATCTTGTCTCACATTTAGATCTCTCATCCATTTTGAGTTTATCTTTGTGTATGGTGAAAGAGAGTGGTCCAGTTTCATTCTTCTGCATGTGGATGTCCAATTTTCCCAGCACCATTTATTGAAGAGACTGTCTTTCTTCCAGTGGATAGTCTTTCCTCCTTTATCGAATATTAGATGACCGTACATTTCAGGGTCCACTTCTGGGTTCTCTATTCTGTTCCATTGATCTATGTGTCTGTTTTTGTGCCAGTACCACACTGTCTTGATGACCACAGCTTTGTAGTACAACCTGAAATCTGGCATTGTGATACCCCCAGCTATGGTTTTCTTTTTTAAAATTCCCCTGGCTATTCGGGGTCTTTTCTGATTCCACACAAATCTTAAAATAATTTGTTCTAACTCTCTGAAGAAAGTCCATGGTATTTTGATAGGGATTGCATTAAACGTATAAATTGCCCTGGGTAACATTGACATTTTTACAATATTAATTCTGCCAATCCATGAGCATGGAATATTTTTCCATCTCTTTGTGTCTTCCTCAATTTCTTTCAGAAGTGTTCTATAGTTTTTAGGGTATAGATCTTTTACCTCTTTGGTTAGGTTTATTCCTAGGTATCTTATGCTTTTGGGTGCAATTGTAAATGGGATTGACCCCTTCATTTCTCTTTCTTCAGTCTCATTGTTAGTGTATAGAAATGCCATTGATTTCTGGGCATTGATTTTGTATCCTGCCACGCTACCAAATTGCTGTATGAGTTCTAGCAATCTTGGGGTGGAGGCTTTTGGGTTTTCTATGTAGAGTATCATGTCATCGGCGAAGAGGGAGAGTTTGACTTCTTCTTTGCCAATTTGAATGCCTTTAATGTCTTTTTGTTGTCTGATTGCTGAGGCGAGGACTTCCAGAACTATGTTGAACAGCAGTGGTGAGAGTGGACATCCCTGTCTTGTTCCTGATCTTAGGGGAAAGGCTCCCAGTGCTTCCCCATTGAGAATGATATTTGCAGTGGGCTTTTCGTAGATGGCTTTTAAGATGTCGAGGAAAGTTCCCTCTATCCCAACACTCTGAAGTGTTTTGATCAGGAATGGATGCTGTATTTTGTCAAATGCTTTCTCTGCATCTAATGAGAGTATCATATGGTTCTTGGTTTTTCTCTTGCTGATATGATGAATCACATTGATGGTTTTACGAGTGTTGAACCAGCCTTGTGTCCCGGGGATAAATCCTACTTGGTCATGGTGAATAATTTTCTTAATGTGTTGTTGGATCCTATTGGTTAGTATCTTGTTGAGAATTTTTGCATCCATGTTCATCAGGGATATTGGTCTGTAATTCTCCTTTTTGGTGGGGTCTTTGTCTGGTTTCGGAATTAAGGTGATGCTGGCCTCAGAGAACGAATTTGGAAGTACTCCATCTCTTTCTATCTTTCCAAACAGCTTTAGTAGAATAGGTATGATTTCTTCTTTAAACGTTTGATAAAATTCCCCTGGGAAGCCATCTAGCCCTGGACTCTTGTGTCTTGGGAGGTTTTTGATGACTGCTTCAATTTCTTCCCTGGTTATTGGCCTGTTCAGGTTTTCTATTTCTTCCTGCTCCAGTTTTGGTAGTTTGTGGCTTTCCAGGAATGCATCCATTTCTTCTAGATTTCCTAATTTATTGGTGTACAGCTGTTCATAATATGTTTTTAAAATCGTTTGTATTTCCTTGGTGTTGGTAGTGATCTCTCCTTTCTCATTCATGATTTTATTAATTTGAGTCTTCTCTCTCTTCTTTTTAATAAGGTTGGCTAATGGTTTATCTATCTTATTAATTCTTTCAAAGAACCAACTCCTGGTTCTGTTGATCTGTTCCACAGTTCTTTTGGTCTCGATATCATTGAGTTCTGCTCGAATTTTAATTAACTGTCTTCTTCTGCTGGGGGTGGGGTCTATTTGTTGCTTTTTCTCTAGTTCCTTTATGTGTAAGGTGAGCTTTTGAATTTGAGATCTTTCCAGTTTTTGAATGGATGCTTGTATTGTGATGTATTTCCCCCTCAGGACTGCTTTTGCTGCATCCCAAAGATTTTGAACGGTTGTATCTTCATTCTCATTAGTTTCCATGAATCTTTTTAATTCTTCCTTAATTTCCTGGTTGACCTTTTCATCTTTTAGCAGGATGGTCCTTAACCTCCACGTGTTTGTGGTCCTTCCAAACTTCTTGTTGTGATTAAGTTCTAATTTCAAGGCATTATGGTCTGAGAATATACAGGGGACTATCCCGATCTTTTGGTATCGGTTCAGACCTGATTTGTGACCCAGTATGTGGTCTATTCTGGAGAAAGTTCCATGTGCACTTGAGAAGAATGTGTATTCAGTTGAGTTTGGATGTAAAGTTCTGTAGATATCTGTGAAATCCATCTGGTCCAGTGTATCATTTAAAGCTCTCGTTTCTTTGGAGATGTTGTGCTTAGAAGACCTATCCAGGGTAGAAAGAGCTAGATTGAAGTCACCAAGTATAAGTGTATTATTATCAAGGTATTTCTTGAGTTTGGTTATTAATTGGTTTAAATATTTGGGAGCTCCCACATTCGGGGCATATATATTGAGGATTGTTAAGTCCTCTTGTTGGATAGATCCTTTGACTATGAGATAGTGTCCCTCTTCATCTCTCACTACAGTCTTTGGGGTAAATTTTAATTTATCTGATATAAGGATGGCAACTCCTGCTTTCTTTTGAGGACCATTTGAATGGTAAATGGTTCTCCAACCTTTTATTTTCAGGTTGTAGGTGTCCTTCTGTCTAAAATGAGTCTCTTGTAGACAGCAAATAGATGGGTCCTGCTTTTTTATCCAGTCTGAAACCCTGCGCCTTTTGATGGGGTCATTAAGCCCATTCACGTTCAGAGTTACTATTGATAGATATGAGTTTAGTGTCATCATATCTATTCAGTCCTTGTTTTTGTGGATTGTTCCACTGAACTTCTTCTTAAAGGGGAATTTTAAGAGTCACCCTTAAAATTTCTTGCAGAGCTGGTTTGGAGGTTACATATTCTTTCAGTTCCTGCCTGTCTTGGAAGCTCTTTATCTCTCCTTCCATTTTGAATGAAAGCCTTGCTGGGTAAAGTATTCTTGGCTGCATGTTCTTGTCATTTAGGACCCTGAATATATCCTGCCAGCCCTTTCTGGCCTGCCAGGTCTCTGTGGAGAGGTCTGCTGTTACCCTAATATTCCTCCCCATAAAAGTCAGGGACTTTTTTTCTCTTGCTGCTTTAAGGATCTTCTCCTTATCTTTGGAATTTGCAAGCTTCACTATTAAATGTCGAGGTGTTGAACGGTTTTTGTTGATTTTAGGGGGGGATCTCTCTATTTCCTGGATCTGAATGCCTGTTTCCCTTCCCAGGTTAGGAAAGTTTTCAGCTAGGATTTGTTCAAATACATATTCTGGCCCTCTGTCCCTTTCGGCGCCCTCGGGAACCCCAATTAAACGTAGGTTTTTCTTCCTCGGGCTGTCATTTATTTCCCTTAATCTATCCTCATGATCTTTTAATTGCTTGTCTCTTTTTTCCTCAGTTTCCCTCTTTGCCATCAACTTGTCTTCTATGTCACTCACTCGTTCTTCCACCTCGTTAACCCTCATCATTAGGACTTCTAGTTTGGATTGCATCTCGTTTAGTTGATTTTTAATTTCTGCCTGATTGGATCTAATTTCTGCAGTCATGAAGTCTCTTGAGTCCTTTATGGTTTTTTCTAGAGCCACCAGTAGCTGTAAAATTGTGCTTCTGAATTGGCTTTCTGACATTGAATTGTAATCCATATTTTGTAACTCTGTGGGAGAGTGGGCTGTTTCTGATTCTTTTTTTTGAGGTGAGGTTTTCCTTCTAGTCATTTTGCTCAGTGCAGAGTGGCCAAAAACAAGTTGTATTGGGAAAAGGAGAAAAAGAGAGAGAAGGAAAGAAAAGAGAAAAAGAAAAAAGAGAAAGAAGAAAAAAAAGGGGAATAAGAGAAGAAAAAGAAAGAAAAAGAAAGAAAGGAGAAAAACGAAAAAAAAGGGGGCGGTGGGGGAAGCAATCAGAAATCAAGAAGAAAGAGAGAGAGAAAAAAGCACAAAACAGAACAAAAAGAAAAACAAGAACAAAAACAAAAACAAAAAACAAAAAACAAAAAACCACGGGGGAGTATCTTCCGATTCTGTATACATTAAGTCCCTTGACTTCCCCTGGACCTGGTCCGTGTCGCTGGTCTTCTGGGGGAGGGGCCTGCTGTGCTGATTCTCAGGTGTTAGCACTTGGGGGAGCTGCTCTGCCCCTGCCTGGTGCAGGGCTCAGTGGGGGTTGTTCACCCCGTGAGACCCCGGGAGGAAGCCACAGTGGCGGGAGCAGCTCTGGGACCCTGGAGTCAGCTCCGGCAGTAGCTCCGGGGCTCTCCGTCTGCAGGGCCTGGGGGCTCCCGGGCGGGGCCGCTGATCTGCTCAGCTCCAGGCAGGAGCGTCCTCGCTGTCCTGGGCCCTCCCGGCCTCTGCCTGTCCCGGGGGAGGCCGGATCCTGGGCTGTGTCCCGGCGCCCTGTGCTACGGGGCCTGCGCTGTTGGATTCGCGCCACCGCCCGAGCCCCTCCGAGCTGTTCCCGGAGCCGCGCCGCCCCCTCCGCGGAGCTTCTTCCTCCGCCCGAGCTGCCGCCTGAGCTGTTCCCGGAGCCCCGCAGCCCCCTCCGCGGAGCCGCCGCCCGAGCCCCTCCGAGCTGTTCCCGGAGCCGCGCCGCCCCCTCCGCGCGGAGCTTCTTCCTCCGCCCGAGCCGCCGCCGCTGAGCTGTTCCCGGAGCCGCGCAGCCCCCTCCGCGGAGCCGCCGCCCGAGCCCCTCCGAGCTGCTCCGGGTCCCGCCGAGCGCTGCAGCCCTTCGGGAGCTCGGCGCACTCTCCGGGGCGCAGTTCCTCTGTTACTGTCCCAGGGAGCCCGAGGGCATCCCCACCTTTCTGGGGATCCTGCTCCAATTCCCGGGGAGCCCCTTTCCGCGGGGAAGGTCGGTGCAGCTCCTGCTCCTCCGGGACGGGGCTCTCCTGTCCTGGGGACACTCGCCCCGGCCTCAGCCCGGCTCCTCGCGGGGCCCCTCCCCCTTGGAGGCCTTTGGTGTCTTTATCTCTTTTTCCCCGTCTTCCTACCTTGATAGAAGCGCGAACTCTTCCACTGTAGCGTTCCAGCTGGTCTCTCTTTAAATCTCAGGCCGAATTCGTAGATTTTCAGGATGATTGGATGGTTTTCTAGGTAATTTGTTGAGGACAGGTGACTTGGAGACCCTACTCTTCCGCCATCTTGCCCCTCCCTCCGAGTTAATTCCTAATTAATAATTTTTAAGGGAGTAAAATCCTCCTGAGACCACAAATTTTGAGAGATGATGGTAATGTAATGGAAGCATCATTTTTTACATGGGAAACGGTAGATGGATAAAAGAGCCATATATTGGAGGTAGAATTGAAAGGATTTGCAGATCAGTTGAGATGGGTTAGGGAGGGCCAGAGAAAAAATAGTGAAATTAAGTATCACTCTGAGGTTCCTGGCTTAAACAGCTGGCTTTGTCAAATGAAGAAGACTGGGGGTGAATCGCTTTTAACTCAAAGGGAATCAAGGGTACAATTTTGGAGCTGTTGAGTTTGAGATGCTTTTCAGTTATCCTAACGGAGATGTCAGTATACAAGGGTCTGGATTTCAGAGGAAATGGGGATTTGAAAGTCCTCTGAGTACATGAGAGGTAAATGGGATCTCTGAGAGTGGGAATGCAGAGTGAGAAGGGAGGGAAAACTAGGTCAGACTCCTGAGGAACACAGCTTTCTCAGAATCTACCAGAGTAGGAGTTGATAAAGAAGCCAGAGAGATAGGAGGAACATCAGGGGAGGGTTGCATCACAGAGGCCAAGAGAAGCAAAGGCAGAGTGATCTGGGGCATTGAATGCTGTGTAGAGGTCAAGGAAGTGAGGGATTGAAAAGCGCCCATTGGATTCGGTGACCTGGGGTGCGGTGGAGGGGTGTCGTTTGTGACCTTGATAAGAATTTCCTGGTTTGGTGGAATGAAAGGGATGGAATGTCTCAAATCCTCTCTCTGCCTGAGGTCCTACCTCCTTCTCCCCTAATCTTCTCATCCCCGCCCCCTGTGCCCCTAGAATCTCTTATTTCTCCTTCTAGACTCGACTCCTTGTAGCACCATCTCCTCCCTCTCCCTCAAGACCTTGCATTATACAGACCTCTCTTAGATTTTGTTCCTCAAAGACCCATCTCCCGCCTCTCATTCTACTCTTTCCTGACCCACCTCTTCTCAGACTCTCATTTTCCTCCCTGTATTATGTCACAGCTCACTCCTCTCTTTGAGAACATACTGCTTTTCCCAGACTGCTACTTTTCACTCTCTTTTTTTCAGGACCCTTTCCTTCCTTCCACCCACTTAGGCTTGCTGGATCTCAGTAGGGGTCTTAGCTGGTCACTAAGGAGTCTCACAGACTCAACCCCAAGGAGTCATATTCTCTGGCAGGATTCCACTAGGATCTGACAGTGCTGACCTGTAGGAAACACAGCATTAAAACATAGTCCTTCCTTGAATGATTGCCAGGCTGGTAACCACATCCTGCCAACACAATGCCCTCATCCGCCCTGGCACCTGACACTGAGATTCTGCCTTTTCCTACCCTCTATTGCACAGAGTCGCCCTGAGCTGATAAGGTGCCCCTCTACTACAAATTCTATTTTGCACTCCACTCACATGTCGCTCTTGCCAGAATGCTTTCCTATTCATTAGTCCAGCCTTGGGAAGTAAGCGGGTGAAGCATGGTGAAAGAAGATGTGAAGACTTGCCCCAGGTCACACAGCTGGTTAGAAGATAAGCCTGCTATCCCTCCCAGCCCTTCGGGTTTGCTTGCTTTCATGCTCCCCAAACTCCCTAGGCCTGAGCTCAGGCTTGGATGCCCTTTTAGCCTGTTGCAGCCTGCCAAGGGGTAAGCTCCCTGGAGAGACCCCTGCTTAGGAGCAGTACCCTACTTGCACTTTGCACTATAGCTCTGGACCACCTTGAGAAAGAGGATGATTTCTGATCTGCTTCACTGAATTCACATCAGGCAAAAAATCTGTTTGCTTTGATATGACTTCAAAAATGGAGTATAGAGTAATGATTAAGAGCCGAGGGCCAGGGTTGCCGGGATCTGGTGCCCAGGCCTGGCTCAGCTCTGCAGTAGCTCAGTGAGGCAATGTATATGAGGACTCTCAGCAGAGTTCCTGACACCCAGCAAGTGTTCAACGAACGGTGACCACAAGCCTCATTATTTTTCCGTAGGAATCCTTGGGAGGCAGTCAGTGTAGTGTACTGGAAAATTTACTGAACCAGACATCTAGGGACCTAGATTCCAGGTCTAATTATTACTGCTCAACTTGGAATGCTGGGTGACCCATTCATTTCATCTCATTGGGCCTAGACTTTCTCATCTGCACATAGTAATGGCTGCCCTACCTTTGTAATATGATCTAGTAGCCTTTAAAGCATTCTGTATTCTGTACAAAGATGTTAGGTTACAGGGAAAACATGGAAATTACAAAAAGGCCTACTAGTGAATGGTTTAATAAATTATATTTCCATACCACAGAATATAATGCAGCGAATCTTTACTTGACATGGGAATAAGGCCGTATCATATCATTGCATTGTTTAGAAATGATAGAAGGTTACAGAACTGTAGGGTAAAATGCGACTCAACTGGGTAAAAATATTTCTATTCACATCTTCTATGGCACATCAAAATGTTAAAATGATTAGCAGGATATCCCTTGCTGGTAGTATTATGAGGACCTCTAGTTTCTCCTTTATATTTTATTTTCTGAATTTTTGGCAGTAACATCCAGTATGTTTCTAATCAGGAAAACAGGGATGCCTGAGTGGCTCAGTGGTTAAGCATCTGCCTTTGGCTCAGGTCGTGATCCTGGAGTCCTGGGATCGAGTCCCACATTAGACTCCCTGCAGGGAGCCTGCTTCTCCCTCTGCCTATGTCTCTGACTCTCTCTCTCCTCTGTGTTTCTCATGAATAAATAAACAAAATCTCAAAAAGAAAAGAAAACAGCAAAAAACAGACAGAAAAGCTTTCTCTTGCTCCATCTGGAGAGGCAACCCCATCACTGCTCTCCATGTCACAAAAGTTTTGAGGGACCCAAATGGCACTGGGGTGTGGTACTGCTGTGTATGCGACAAAGGGGAGGCCCATGGTAAGCACAGCTGCTTTGGCCTCACCTTGTGGGTAACTGCTCTCTGGAACCCACCAGAGTCTGAACTAGTGTATCGCATACTGGCCTTTGCACTTTGGGGTGAACCTCTGGGGTGGGGTAGGTCCAGGAGCTTGCTGGAGAAGGAAGCTGAATGGAAGAGCCCATGGGGCTGCAGGCAGTGCAAGACTGCTTGGGCACTAGCTCACCAGGGCCGTGTTTATGAGGCTTACTCACTGCTGGGCCTCAGGGCCCATAGCCAGGGACACCTAATGGGCCCCCTCTTCTCTCTACCCCCGAAGCTGAAATGTTCCAAATTCCTCCTCCTTGGGCCAAACCCCTCTCTCCCACACAAGGCCTCCCCTGGTCTTACAGAGGTCACCACACAAAAGCCCAGCTGGAGTTTTTGACAGGAAAAAGCTCACTAAACTTTTTTTAAAGCACCTCAATGTTCCATGGACTCCAGGGGTTTAATTCTGATCTGTAATAAGTCTCTGACCCAAGGCTGAGATTTGTGGATGGATTTTGCAAAGCTGCGGCTAACAATTAGAAATCCTTTATCACCTCAGCCTGGAGCCCCTTCAACCTTACGCGCCCCTCCCTCAGGAAACTTCCCACTCCAGAGCCATACAGCTCCTCCAAGACTCTGCAAAAGGACTCCTTCGTAAGTGCCTCAATTCTGCTTTATTTGCTGCTTTTTAAACTCACCTGTGGGCTCTTGTTTCCTAGTTGTTACCCGTTTAGCCCATGGTGTAGCCATGCTGGGCCACCTTGGGTTTCTGAGGGAAGGGCATGGAAGGAAATGTTCGGGTGGCACCTGGGTTGGTAGTGTTTGTTTCCTCAAGGCGACCACAAAGTTTCCAGTGTTTGAAACTACAAGGGCCAGAGGAAGCGCTCTCCAAATCAGATAATTTCTGAATGGAGCTTTTGAGGACTGAAGGACTGAGATACAAGGTTGGGGGGTGGCGAGGTACAGTTTACTGCCCCCCATGTGGTGAACTGGAGGGGCCAAAGGAGGACCGGGAGGGGGACCCTGTCCCAGCCAGCTTCAGTGTCTTCTTCCACCCTGAAACCTCAGGGAATCAACAGAAGGTGGGTTTCTGAGTGAAGTTGGGAAGTCTCCCCCTTAACCTCTAAAATAACCCTTCCCCCACTGGTCTGTGAGTCTGTCAGAACTTCCTGCTTTGAAGGACATCCTGAAATTTTCCATAAAATAGAGGGTCCTGTGCTCAGTGAGATAAGTCAGGGAGAGAAACCAAATATGGTATGAGCTCAGCTATATGTGCAATCTGAAACAAACCTAAGCTCCTAGATACAGAGAACAGACTGGTGGGGGTGTGGATGGGAGTAAAATGGGTGGAGGGGGGGTTAGAGGGTGCCAACTCCCAGCTACAAGGTTAAGAAATCCTGGGTATATCATGTGCAGCATGGTGACTGAAGCTACCAGTGCTGTGCTATCCGAAGATTGCTCAGAGACAGTAGGTCCTAAAAGTTCTCACCAAAAGAAAACAAATCTGTAGCTATGTATGGTGGTGGAGGTGGACTGAACTTACCGTCATGGTCACTTTGAAATGTGGTTATATGTCAAATAATTATGCCGTGCACCTGAAATTAGTGCAGTGTGATGTGCCGATTCTATCTCCATACGAATAGAAACTTCCTCTTTGGACTGAGGCTTTATTCTCTTCAAGTGTCCTCTTTGAAAACAGAGCTGGAAACAGAACATGAGCCGTGCTTAGAGCTAGAGAGATGGTGGATGATGTCTGTGTTCTAGAGTCGGGCTTTCTGTGTTTTTTAGCAGTGTAAAATGAGAATGTTTTGCTTTGATGGTCAGGGCAGAAATGAACTTCTTTTTAAAGCAATTAGAACATCCCTCAATCCAGTTGTTGTTCCCTGAGGGAACTGCTCTGAGGATACACTTACCAGAAAGCAGGGCTTCAGAGGAATGGCTTTGCCACTTACTAGAGCCCTAAGCAGCTGCTGATTAGGTGCAGAGAGGAGAGCAAGTGTCTTGGATTCCTGTGAGGAGCTGTCTGATTGGGGGTTGGAGAAACAAGGCCGACTGGCAGAAGAGGGCTATGGTGGCCTCCATCATTCCCCAGGACACCACATCAGCTCCTTCCTTGAGCCTGAGAAGCCTCACCTATCTTACCCTGTTCAGTTTTACGAGATCCCAAAGAAGGGGTGCCATGCACAAGACTTGGGGCAAGAACCCAGAAAAGGCAGGGCAAGGATCCAGGCAAGAAGGCGTTAATTCAGGAGCTGCTGCCAGGTTTGACCCTCCTAATCCTCTCCTGCAGTTCCAGTCCCTCCCCTAAGGAAGATTAGGTAAGGATCCTAAATGAAGCCATCTTGACCAGCCCTTGGGCCATGGAGTGTGTTGGCCTCATGCCCAGAAGACAAATTCAGCTGTCAAGGCCTAGAGTTTTCTGTTCCTCCGACGCAGCCAGGGTCTGATTTCTAGGAGGACCTCTGAATTGACAGGGGTGTCCTTTAAAGCTGCCTGCTTCTAATAACAGCTGTTCAGTCTTCTATATTTGTCAACGTGGCTTCCTGTCCCCATTTCCTTAATTGATACTTGAAACCTTGGAGATGAGAAACTGGAGCCTGGCGAATTTAGGGGACTTCCTTAACAGGTTCCAGGGAGACCTGAGACTAGAAGTCAGTCTTTTGATTCTCAGGTCAGGACTATTTTTTTGAGCCATCTACTGCTCATAACACTAACAAAAACAGAATCTAGCCTGGCACACTACCTAACTGCCCCCTATCTTGTCTACCCCTGCTTTCCTGACCCTGCCTGAAAGATGAACTCCTTTGGGCCATTTCTCCCAACTGAATAAACTCCAACAACTAGTTCTACTTCCTTCCCAGCCATGCCAAGACAGACTCCTGAGACTCCAAGCCTTCGTGATGGCATTTTTAAAATTCTGCCCTCCCCAAACTCCTTTTCCTACTTATGCACCAGGACTGACTCTGAGGAGAAGGTCTCCTCTTGAAGACACTGCCAACTCTCATGGGAAATTCGAGCTGGGCTCTCATGCCAGCATCCCAACAAGCCTGGAGCAGGAGCTACTCTTCTGGGAGGCAGCGGGTCTGCTCTCTAAAAACCTCAAGGTAGCTCACCGACACTCACTGGAAACCCATATATAGATAGAAAATAAAAAGGGAAAGTATGTAACACAACCTTGGTTTAGAAGAGGGAGTCCAAGGAAGGTTTCAAGGGAAGGATAGTCCTGAGTAATGACCAACAATTATCCAAGCAAATTTTGGATGGTAGAATAGCATACTCAAGGGCTTAGAGACAGAGAGAAAGGCAAATTCAGGGAAGTACACACTTTTAGGTATGGCTAGATTATGTGTGTGTATGTGTGCCCATGCACATGTGTGTGAGTGAGGATAAAGCATGAGGTTGGAGGTTACTGGTGGGAAATGAGGCTGGAAAGAAAACCAGGAGCCAGACAGTGGAGGGCCTTCCTGGTTTCCCCATGCTAGAGAGTTCCAACTTTGTCTTGAAAGCAATTAAGAGGGCCTGAAGTTTTTAAAGCATGGCGAACTGGTGGGGTGGAGTGTAGGATTAGATTTCTATTTTAGAAAGATCGTTGGCTACTGGATGGATAATTGATTGCAGAAGTGGAATTAGACCAGTCTCAGGTGCCCATGAGATTTCTAATTTCGAACTGAAGTTTACACAGTGGAGATAGAGAGAAGTGGATGCATTCAGAATATATTTTAAAGGTAAATCTGATGGGACTTTATAATTGGTTACATATCAAGAAGAGGGGAGGAATCAAGGATGCTTGGCTTGAGTTGCTGGACGAAGGATGGCCCTAGTGAGATAGGGAACATGGTGTGCAGAGTTGTTTGAAGATAGGGAAGACAGCAGATGATTTTAGCTTTGCAAATGTTGAGTTTGAGATGCCATGAAAATATTCAGGTGGGGTCATTCCAAATGCTGTTAATTATACAAATCTTGAGTTCATGGGAGAGATCTGTCCCAGAGATACGGATTCAGGAATCATTTAGCATAGAGACAGACTGATGAAACCACCCCTAGAGAATGTGAGGGATGAGAAGAGAAGTCTAAAAGTCCAGATGAGACTCTGCAGGGAATATTAAGATTTATACAGAGGGCACAAGAAGAAAAACTTACAAAGAAGACTTAGGGGATGCCTGAGTGGCTTGGTGGTTGAGTGTCTGCCTTCGGCTCAGGGCATGATCCTAGGGTCCTGGGATCGAGTCCCACATCAGGCTCCCCACGGGAGCCTGCCTTTGTCTCTGCCTCTCTCTCTCTGTGTCTCTCATGAATAAATAAAATCTTTAAAAAAAGAGGACTTAGAAGCATCATTTTGAGGGCAGGGAAAACCAGGAGTGGTATCACAGAAAACAAAGGTGAATACACTTTTATGAAGGAGAGGGACAAAGTGAAATGACAGATCTGGGGACAAGAAAACTGTGGGTAACCTTAGTTGAAGGGCTAATGGCAGAAACCAGACCGCAGAGGCTTGAGCAGTGGGTGGGATGGGAAAGAAGTAGAGACATCAACATAAAATGGCTCTTTTAGGAACCTCAATTGTAAGAAAATGATGAGGATAGGGTAGTAGTCTCACAGGGAGGACGTCGGGTAGGGAGGTAAAAAAAAAAAAAAAAAGCCACCAGGAGATGCTCACCAGGGAAAAGTAGAAGGATTTGCAAGCAGCACTGAAGGTGCCATTGAGAGGCACAGTCATGATCGAGATAGGATAGAATTGTAGCAGCTTAGTGGTAAGAAGACCAATGCATGGAAAGGACCTGTGCATTGTCACAGCTGGTGAGCACCAGAGCTGAGATTTCAAACTAGATTTCCCTCCCCATCCCATCAGACGCGTGTCGGCTCCTACTCAGCTCTGCTCTGCATCAACATTGGCCTTGTTGTGTCCATCAGCAATGAAGAGTATTGACTGGCAGCTCTGTGCCTGATTCTGCGGAGGCACAACAGAAGTTTAATCTAAGTTTAAAATACTGAATAATTAATCAGTTTAATATATTTCCTCCCTCAACTGGTTTAGAATTGGAAGAGACAAGACATTCAGCAAATGCCTATACAGAAAATAGGAAACTCTTTTTCTCTCTTTCTCTCTCTCTGGCTCTCTTTCTCTGTGTCTATGTTTTCTCTCTCTCTCTCTCTCTTCTCCCTTTCTGTCTCTCTCCCTCTTCTTTTCCCTCCTTTCTTCAGTTCCTTCTCTCAACTTTATTTTTTTCTTTTAAAGATTATTTATTTATTTATTCATGAGAGACACAAAGAGAGAGGCAAAGACATAGGCAGAGGGAAAAGCAGACTCCCTGTGAGAAGTTCGATGTGGGACTCGATTTTTTTCTTTTAAAGATTATTTATTTATTTATTTTAAAGATTTTATTTTATTTTAAAGATTATTTATTTATTTATTCATGAGAGACACAAAGAGAGAGGCAAAGACATAGGCAGAGGGAAAAGCAGACTCCCTGTGAGAAGTTCGATGTGGGACTCGATCCCAGGACCCTGGGATCACGTGAGTCAAAGGCAGACACTCAGCCACTGAGCCACCCAGGTGCCCCAGAAGTATAAGGGTTTAAATAGGAAATTGCAATACAGTGCAAAAATTACTATTTGTAGCTCAGTTTCCTCATCTATGCCATAGGGATGATCAGCACCTACCACAAAACATCATGACAATTTAGTTGACATGTATAGAGTGCTTATAATGGTCACATCAGAAACACTATATAAAATTGATTATTATTATTATTATTATTATTATTATTAGTGTTGTTATTACTACTGTACTACCACAATGGGGTTAAGGAAACACAGAATGCTGCAAGAACATGGAGGACAGGCATTTGACCCAAGCCAGAGGAAGAGACATAGGAGTTGAACCCTAAACAGAGAGAAGGCAGTAAACCGAGAGAGAATGCTGGGCATCCTGCACAGAAGGAACAGCCTCCACTCAGATTTGGAAGCAAAAGACAACATGACATGATTGAGGAACTGAGAATAAGTTAGTTCAGCAAGAATATGAGGAGGACAATGGCAAGAGATAAAGCTTGAGAGGTCATAGAGCACAAACAAGTTTGGACTTTATCCTTTAGCCAATGAGGAGCCACTGGAATGTTTTCTGTAGACACTTGATCAGATCAATGTGTTGAAAGATCACCTTGACAACGACGTGCAGAATGAATTGTAAGAGACAAGACTGGAAATGAGACCAGTTAGGAAGTCACTACTACAGTCTGGGGCAGAGGGGATGGTGAAGCACTGACCCGGGCAAGTAGAAGTAGGAATGGGGAGAAGGGTGCCATGGATTTGAGGTGTATACAAGAGGTGGAGTTGGTGAGATATTGACCATGGAAGGTGAGGAATCAGCATGAAAGAGGTGTCAAGAATCACTCTCGGGCTTTTGGCCTGGTGCAAGGGAATGGGTAGAGTTATCTTTCAGTGATCATAGGGGACTCAGGGAAGAACTGTTTGGGAAAGTGTGCATTAGGAAAGGTGAAGAGTTCTCTTTTGAACGTGTCAAATTTGAGGTGCCTATGGCATTTCCAGGTGGACCTGGAATTAAAGATTTATTTATTTATTTGAGGTGGGGGGGGGGGCCTCAGGGAGAGGGAGAGAGAAAATCTCAAGCATACTCCCCATTGAGCCCAGACCCCGACATGGGACTCGATCTCATAACCCCAAGATCATGACCTGAGCTGAAGTCAAGAGTTAGACAGTTCACCGACTGAGCCAACCGGGCACCCCAAAGTGGATATTTTACATAGGTGATTGCTCTGGCAGTCTTGAAGCTCAGGAGGAAGATCTATGATGGAAATTCAGATTTGGAAGTGTCAGCGGATGGGTTGGAGATTAAGTCATGGGGGTGGGTTAGGTCCACTTAAGATTAAGTCATGCAGCATATTTGCTCAGGGACAGAATGTTGGCTGAGGAAAGAATGGACTCCTGAGGAATACTCAACATTTAAAAGATGGTGAACCTTGGCAAGAGTGTGTGTGTGTGGGGGGGTGCTCCTTGAACACCGCAAAATCCTACACAGCTCTGAGATTCTAAAGGATCTGCTCAGATGCCTTCCTCTTACAAAGCTTTCCATTATAGAACAGCTTCCCTTTCCTGTCTCCATTCTAGACTCTCTGCTAGGAGAGAGCCTAAGGAATTTCAGGGGGCCCCCTGGGCCTTGGCACAACCTTTGCTCCCCAATCCTTCCCCATTATCTCAGAGGCTGGGACTGGTAGGGTCAACCACTAAGAGAGCAGACAGGAAATATTGGAGTGTGGTGTACATGCAGGAGGAGGCCTTAGGCTGGCTTGCGGAGAGAATCTGGGCAGGACTGGGTGGACCTGAACTCTCCGAGGGGGATGGAAGTCTTTTTTGCTGACCTTAACCTGCCCTGGAGTAGATTTTTCACTTTGGGAAGAACAACCTAGGGCTAGACCACTGCTCTCTAGGCCCCTGGAAGTTTGAGAGAGGCCTCTGATAGCCTGGAGTCCAAAGCTATGTCCTGGGACCCATTCCTCCTGGCCCAGGCTCCTGGAGTTTGGCCTTAGTCTGCAATTGAGGGGCCCCATGTCCCTGTTGCCGGGCAATGTATTAGACAGCAGCCTTGGAGACAGAACCATGCCAACTAGGAGCCTGACCTGGAGCCAACATGACCGGCACAACCGCCACTTCCACCACTACCTTCTCGGAAAGGAGCCACCCGTCTGGCCCCTGGCTTTGTCTGGTTGCCAACCTAAGGGCATGTGCCTACGCAGGAGGCGATGACATTTTGGCTTTACTTTCAAAGTTTTTTTTTTTCCTTTCTCATGTGTTATTTCTAAAGATAACAAAGGTCAAAAGGCATCCAGCATTTTCTGGTTTCTCATAAGCTTCTGGTCAATATTTAATCTGGTTTATGGATTTTTTTTTAGGTCTTCTAGATACCTTCTTGAGCCTGCTTGTGGCCACCCACAGACACTTGTAAGGAGGAGAGAAATCAGCTTGGCAGAGACACTCTGAAATGAGGGATTAGGGGCCAGAATCCAAGGAACGAGAGCTGTAGCCCAGAAGGCAAAGGAACAAGCCCTGAAGACACTTCTGCTGGGAGGTCCGCCATGGCCTCTCTCGGCCTCCAACTTGTAGGCTACATCCTAGGCCTCCTGGGGCTGTTGGGCACCCTGGTGGCCATGCTGCTTCCCAGCTGGCGAACAAGCTCCTACGTTGGTACCAGCATCGTGACGGCGGTCGGCTTCTCCAAGGGCCTCTGGATGGAGTGCGCCACACACAGCACAGGCATAACCCAGTGTGACATCTACAGCACCCTCCTAGGCCTGCCTGCTGACATCCAGGCTGCCCAAGCCATGATGGTGACATCCAGTGCGATCTCTTCGTTGGCCTGCATTGTCTCTGTGGTGGGCATGAGATGCACTGTCTTCTGCCAGGACTCCCGAGCCAAAGACAGACTCGCGGTGGTGGGTGGAGTCTTCTTCATCATTGGAGGCCTCCTGGGCTTCATCCCCGTTGCCTGGAACCTTCACGGGATCCTGCGGGACTTCTACTCCCCGCTGGTACCCGATAGCATGAAGTTCGAGATCGGAGAAGCTCTCTACCTGGGCATTATTTCCTCCTTGTTCTCCCTGGTAGCTGGCATCATCCTTTGCTTTTCCTGCCCACTCCAGGGAAATCGCTCCGACTACTATGACTCTTACCAGGCCCAGCCCCTTGCAACTAGAGGCTCTCCAAGGCCGGGTCAACCGCCCAAAGCCAAGAGCGAGTTTAACTCCTACAGCCTGACAGGGTATGTGTGAAGAACCAGGGGCCAGAGCTAGGGGGGCGGTTGGTGGCCAAGTCTGTGAAAACCAGTGAACAGCACCCCCCAAACCACCCCCCCCGGGGCCACAGGTGAGGGACATTGGCACTGTATCATGTCAGAAGGTGCTGCTGAGGCTAGATTGACTTTGCCCACTGGATCAAGTGAAGGCAGAAATGAGAACTGGTACAACAGCATGCAGGTTCGATTGTCAAGATTGCTTGCCAAGCCAGCCTTTCTGTTCCCTTCACCTTGCCCACGGCCCTCCCACCAACCCCCCACCCCCCATCCCCCACCCCCCGGCTCTGAGTCCCCAACCCTCTACTCCAAACTCCACCCTGCAGCCTAGGCCAGGCCACAGAGGCTTCCCTCCGCCCTTTGGTTTACCTGGGAATCCATCTGCCAAACCCACTAATTACATCCCACTGACTAACCCTCTCTGTGATCAAAGACCCTCCCCTCTGGCTCAGGCTGGTTCTTAGCTCATTGCTGGGGGAACTAGGGTTGGGGCTGGGGGCGGGGAGTGGTGGCTTTTGTGGGCCCGGTCTCACCAACTTCCCAAACTTCTCTCCAAAGAAACTGGTCAGTAATGGAGCCCAGAGCCTCCATCCCATTGTTGTTATGACTCCACAGGGTTCAGACCGGTTTGTGCGTTGACCATCCCGTGGTACTGAGGGAAGACAGAGGCAGGAGGAGAGGGAAGGAAGGAAGGCAGTTGAGGACCAAAGAGAATAAAAAAAAGACCCAAACCGTTGCCCAGGGCATTTCCCAGAATTCCTTCCCGCTGCGGGTTTGGGGGATCTAGCACCCCTCTTCCCTCTAGAGGAAAGCACAAAGGAAGAAGATAGGTTGGAAAGCTCAGGGCAGCAGCAGACTCTGATTCCACCGAGGAATTCCATTGCCTCAGAAGCTGCAACCCCAACTTTCACCAAAGCCCCTGCCTCCCTCTGCCCTGGCCCCCTGCTGAAGCAGGGCTATGGGTCCCCCATGGTGATTCCCTTAGGAAGGGGAAACTAGCACTTTTAGACATGGCTCTTGGCTGGGTGGGGGGCAGCACGGGAGACTTGGGGGACTGAGGAAGAGACCACTCCTTGAGGCCACCCAAGAAAGAATAAGAACTTTGGGCTCAGTTGCCAGGGGTTCCCCCCAACCCCGCAGAGCACTACGGAGCCTCTGAAAGACAACAACACCAGGGGGCCCCTCCACCTGCCGCCGTCACCCATCAGATGCTCTCCGTCATCCTTTGCCAGGCATTTCAGAGTTGCTAGAAGGCATCTAGCTCCGAAGTGTGGAAGAGCTCTATTTCCCCTGGATGGGAGTGGGGGTGTGGGTCACAGATGGACCAAAGGCCTCTTCTCTCAGCAGCCTCAGCATGCCTGGCTTCTGACAAACTCCAGGCTGCCTTCCCACACCTCAGTGCCAGTGGAAGAGGGTCATTCGTGGTCTCTGACATGCCTTCCACCTCTCCACCTTCTTACTTATGACTGAGCTCTTCTCCCAAGCTGGAAGGGTCTGTCCCCTTAGTCAAGTCCTCCTGCTGTCTGGAGAACTTGCTCAGCACCATCTCCTACACCGAGTCTCCTCTCACCACTCCATTTCTCTCCTATGCTCCTTCCTCTACCCCTCCGTGTATATAGCTCTTGCTTCTCTGATGTTTATTGTTCACAATTTTTGATGGGTAGTTATCTTTTTGTGTGTATCTGATTTCACGAGGACGTTGTAAACTCTTGATGGTAGGGACCATCCCCGAGACCTCTTTGTATCTCTCAGACTAGCTATAAGAGTGCTGGGCACATAGTAGGTACCAATAAACACTTATTGATTGAGTCATTCTGTTACTGTTTTATTAATTGAAAGGGTTCCAGCCAGGGCAGGCATGACAGAGAGAATGGGGCCAGGGGGAAGGGAGGGCAGAAATTGGCTTTTCTTCCCACCAGGTGGATAAAACATTCTAGACTTTACTGGAGACATTATGAAAGTAGGATACCACCACCACCCCCTCCACCTTTCCCAGGGAACCTTAACCTTTTCCTCCCTCTTCACAATTCTTTCATCAAAGTTATTTACTAAATGGCTGTGTGTTTATTCCTTTCATTCTCTGAACCAGCGCTCTGAGGAAGGTGAAGGAGACCTGATAGTCTCCATTCGACAGATGGGGAAACCAAAGCCCACATGAATAAAGAGAATTTTTCCCCAGGGCCACATTGTTGGTGTTGGGGCCCCAGACTCTAGCCTCTCCAGATAGGACTCTGCTGACCCACTAATTGAGTGAGCCCGCCAGGGGTCTGCAGGCTGCCGGAGGATAGCTCCCCATGGCCAGTGAAGTCACGCCATTTGAAAGAGACACGACACCTCAGTTCTAATTTCCCTAACTCCAGAGGAGTGAGAGTTTGGGAGGCTGTGTTCGAATCTCATGGGGAATTAACAAAGCCTAAGTCATAAAGATGTTAACTGTGACAACACTGACAATGATGCCCCCCCGACCCCCCACAAGATTCAGCTCACCCAGGGCCCCTGGACCAAGTGGGCCTTGGCACACAGGAGCCTGATATGACAGGCATGACCTTGCACCCTCCAAGTAGACCTTCTTTGGTGAAGAGGCTAAGACCCCAGCACCCAAGCCCATTTAGAGAGAATGGAGACAGGCAGGAGTTAAGTGTGGAGAGAAGGAGCTCTCTGAGCAGAAGGTGAAAAGGGGTCATGTTTCTGGTCTGGCACCAGGAGCCCCCAGCCCACTTGACTGGGGGCCCCTAGGGGCTGGAAGATGGGGTTGCCTTGCTGACCGTGTTATGCTGAGTGGGCTCTGATGAGTCACTGGCTGGCAGCTAAAGCACTTTACAGATTCACCATTTCCTTGCATTCTCCAAATATCCGAAATGAAGCAGATGTTTTTATAGGAAACAAAATGGAGGCCCAGAGGTGAGTCAATTCCCCAAAGCCAAAGAGTGTCGGAGTCTGACTCTAAGCTTAGCAAGCCTTCCCATAGTGGTGTGGGTCTAGGATGTTGCCTGGGATGGTGTAAGAGTGCCTTCTGCTTTTCAGAGTCCTGCGGCCCTCCTGTCTCTATCTGCAGCTGGCATATAAAGGCCTTGGAGGGCAAGAGGGCACAGAGCTTCCCTTCATCTTAGGATGAGGCTGCCCTGGGATGCCCTCCTTTGGACTTTCAATCCATGGAGATTCTATGGAGGATGTGAGAATTTCATCCTCAACTAGGAAAACCAGGGCAGAGCCGAGAAAGAGCAACTTTTGCCTTTGGCTGGGACAGCAAGAAAAGCCTCTCTCTAAATAGTTTCTTAGAAATCTCCCTGTGTCTGAGTCCAAGTTGAACAGCTTTCAGCTCACCCCATTGCCTTCCATCATAAAGTAATTTAGATTAGCCACAACCAAGGGGCGAGTGAGGGCCATTGGGTTTATGCCCCAAACTGATGGCTCTGACCCTTGCACAAGGAGAGATGTTTCTGCCTTCCCTCATTCCTCTGATAATAGTGTGACTCATGCTTTGTCCCCTTTGGGGCCACAGTAGTGACCCACTGCTATGTGATTATTGATCGGGGAGGGGGAGGCTGAAACTGGCTTCTGAGGTGGGGGGAAGGGCAAGTTCCAACGTTCTGCACGACCTGCGCGCAGCCACCGGAACAGCCACTCAAGCAGCTCTCCAGCCAGCCAGCCCACACTACCCGTGCCCTCACTCCCTGTGCCCTCGCTCAGTGTCAGACGATGTGCGAAAGGCTTTCAGGGCCACAAGGGCAAACGAGGTAAAGTTTGTGCTTTGCGGGAGCTCACAGCTGATCCAGGACCAGATAAGACATGCACACCTAAGGGTGGTACAAGGCATGATATGGCCTGTCCTGTGACAGATAGGAGGGAAGTGCCAGAAGGCCAAGGGCTACTTTGGAAAGGTTTCTAAGTCCCCTCAGATCCAGATCAGTATGAAGGGAGGGTCTGGCACCATTTGAGCTATTGGAGGGGGTGGGGTGCAGAGGGCAGGGGAAGGATGATCAAAAGAAAGTGCTTTCTGCGGCCTCCGGGCCACAGGAAACAGAGAAGAAAGGCAGATAGCAGTGTTCAGGAGGGAACAGGATGGTACTGCACCGCCCACCCAGAACCCCTTTGAGTTTACCTCGCAGGACTCCCAAGTGGCTCCAGCAGAAAGAGCGACCCTGGGGCTCAGCCTCCCGTCCTTTACCTCCTTCTCTGGGGCAGGTCTCTGGCATCTGGTGGGGGCAGCAGAGACAGTGCCCATCCAGGTAACCTGAGGCCTTTTGGCCCCGGACCAGAGAAGCACAAATGTGGGAGAAGGGAGAGAGGAAGGAGAAGTGTATAGTGCTAAGGGAAAGCACACAGGGCCTCGCAGGGTCAACTGTGCCCTCCCACTCAGCCCTGGGCCTGCGGGCAGGAGGTTCTTTGGTGTCTGTCATAGCTGCCCACTCGGGGACACAGAGGCCCCAGGCTGGGAAGTGCATGTGCTCCTCAGCTGGCTGAAGCCTGGCCTTTGCCCAGCCTGATCTTCCTGGCCAAGTGGCTGAGAGCTTTGATGGGAAATCTTGTTATCTCAACAGGAGAGAGATCCTTAAACAGGAAGTCCAGCAGGTTATCTCTCTCTTTGGCCCTAAATGCGGTGGCTCATCCATGCCGCGATGTGATCGCTGATAAAATATTAACAGGTTTTTATCTGGCACAGAAGGTGTGATGGGATCACCACCCTGCCTCACACAAGCAAACCACTTCCCTGAGAAATGCTGCTCAGGAAGTCCCAGATAACTCTTGCCCACAGTTCCTTGCCCTGGGCCTCTTTCCTCCCAAGATGAGCGAGCAGCAGTGCCTCAGGGCTTCACAAAGCAGGAGGTCACCCTACAAGGGCAGATCATTTGGTTTGGCTCTCCTGATGTCCCCTGAAATTCCTATTTCTCCAGAATGGCACCCCTGCCACTTCATAAGTCACCTCCTCAGGGGGCTTCGAAGAGCTTTCTGTTTGCAGTCATGGCCCTGGGTGGGTGGGTGGGGGTAACATTGAGAAAACACTTGTGCTCTCAAACAGATATGTAAATAAAGCTGCGTGAAATAAGGTGCCAAATGAGCATGAGTGGCTGGAGCAGGCAACCCCGAGTTTAGGTGGCAGCCCTTTTACTTCAATGGCCCTTTCTAGGTCTGTGACATTTGACAAAGTTCCTTGCGGGTTGCTCAGGAGAAAAACTAGCCACATGACAAAATCACAAGCAGCCTCTTTATTTGCGTTTATTTCTGGAATCACCCAGTGGGAGGCAAGGAGGTGCATCAGCATCCCCCACAAAGACTGTCTGATGATGGTGAAGACTGCTCCCTTGGTTGAAAGGCACGATGGGTGGGGGGTGGTGGTGGAGAAAGCACGTATGTTTTTCTTTTTTTTTTAATAAAAGATTTTATTTGTGTATTCATGAGAGACACAGGGAGAGAGGCAGAGACACAGGTAGAGGGAGAAGCAGGCTCCATGCAGGGAGCCCAATGTGGGACTTGATTCCAGGACCCAGAGATCACACCCTGAGCCAAAGGTAGACGCTCAACCACAAAGTCACCCAGTCCCATGTATATTTTTCTAGCAAGAGAAACCCATTCAGTCATAGATTAGCCACTGCCATCAGCATTTGCACTAGTTTCTCAGTTTAGTGCTCTTTAAAAAGGAGCCAGAATGAGAAGAGGAGTCCAATGGGCTTAAGAAAAACTAGAACACTGATTCAGAGGCAGTGGACACTGGAACCTCAGGGGGAGTAGGGGACTTCTCTGAGTAACACATGCACTCTTCAACTAAATCATTCAAGAGCCTTCCATGGAGATGAAGTAGAAATCAAGAAAGAGACAAGATGACAAAGATGGTGTCATCTTTTTCTCAGCAATTCCATAGGCACCTCAGGTGGTTAATTTTACTCTTCTGTGTGTAATCATAAACTAGTGTGTTCTCAAGTGTCACTTTTGCACTCCCCAAGAAACTTGCCCACCTCAGCACTGTCTGGGGGTGGGGGTGCGGTACAAAGGAACCAGTAAGAGCACTCCCAGGCAGAGGCCAAGAAGTCCAAGACCTCCTGGAGTGTAAGAATAGGATCTTGATGGCTGTTTTGATATCAGGAAAGCTGCCAAGTGACAGCTCTGAGTGAAAAACCCAGTCAAGAGGAAATGAATTTCCACATTGTTTGGAGGGATATTCGTTACATAAGTGAACAATTTCCTGATCATGAGGGCAGTTAAACATTGTGTGAGACTGTGGAACTTTCTTCCTTGGAAATTCCCATTAGTGTGGGCTGGCTTTAGCCTGTTTCTTATCAAAAGGAGGAAGAGGAGACTAGTTATTTTCAAGACAAGCTGTGGGAGTAGTGGGCCAAGAGCCTGGGCTTTGGAGTCAGACAAACCCAGGTTCAGTTTGGCTCTCTGTGTGGCCTTGGGAGAGTCACTTCAATTCTTTACACTGTAGTTTCCACAAATGTGAAATGGACATGATGCCTGCCTCTCCTTGTGGTCATGGCATAGAGCAGGTTCTCGACAAGTGATTAACTGTGTTCCAAGCATGTTGGTGACCCAGAGGGTCATGTCAAAGTCACAGCAAAATGTGTGCCTGTGGGGAGCAGGGGCAGATGACAAGGTATATTTCCCACCACAGATCTGAATCTACACCAGCAAGGGATACTTTCTTGGGTCAAAACTCCTCAAGATTCTTCCCAAAAGTCAAAATACCTTGGAGACCTTGGGTGGACTTCGACTCATCAGATTCCATTGACAGAGGCCAGAGGAAGAGCAGACTTGAAAAGGTAGAGAAGAAAGGAGGGGTGATGGCTCTTTGCCCTTCATCCAGATCTGCAAAAAATCTGAGGCGGAACAGAACCATGATCAATCAGGACCTACTCCTAGAGAAAATCTTATTCCAAGGGGACTGCAATCTGAGTTAATGCCCCCAACTCTGGGACGGTTGTGGAGATACAACCACCACTTTCCTATTTTGTAGCCTACAAGGGTGCCATTGGTAAACAGATTTAGCATTGCCCCCACCCCCATCCTCTTACTGATATGCCCTGGCCCTTCTCCGGCCCTTCTCCATTCTGTTCCTGGTGCTTAAATGAGATAATTTCACATTCCTCTAACACACTTGGGTATTCCTTGATTCATAACCCCTCCCCCCACCTAGTATTGGGACTTTACTAAAATACTCTTCCCTACAACCTGGAAAACCCTCCCCACACACCTCTACCTTCCCCATCCTCACTGGTTTCCATAGCCTTGTGGAAAATCAGACCTTTTGGGAGCACCTTCCTGAGCCTCTGCCTGAAGTCATCTTGCCTGGCCTTGAGGACTCAGTGGTCAGAGGTGTGAAATGTCTTTGGCACATGGAAGGCACCCAAACCATCTGAACTAATCTCATTTAAAAAGGGTTGGGGTTTCAGATGATTCACACCAAAACTTTGGACTTGCGGATGGAGGCAAGTAACAAAAACACATTCCTTCTGCAGAAAATGAATGCTATGTGTGTCTCAATGACTAAAGTTTCAAGACTATCTGGGTTAGTTCTTTCCAACCATCTAGTTCATTATCCAACCATGTGCCCTGACTTTGGATTCAGAAAGTATGGTCCCTGGGGAGCACCTGGGTGGCTCAGTGGTTGAGTTTCTGCCTTTGGCTCAGGGCGTGATCCTGGGGTCCTGGGATTGCGTGCCACGTCAGGCTCCCCACAGGGAGCCTGCTTCTGCCTATGTCTCTGTGTCTCTCATGAATAAATAAATAAAATCTTTAAAAAAGCACAGTCCCTGAATTTCCTCTCTGCCTGAGAAGTAAGTTAGGGGGTGCCCTTGTTACGAAGAACATGTTATTCTCTGGGGGAAATTACACTTGACTCGGCCTGAGCTCATCCCTAGCTTTCTTGAGCATACCCCCTGCTTCACTCCTAATGTGGTACTACAGAGAGAGCTTTTGATTCATACATAGTACAGAACTCTGATATGTGCTCTATCTGGGGACTGCCCTTGGGAACCGAGAGCCTGCCAATTAAGCCTCTGCTTCTAAATTATTGACCCAGATTATTCGCAATCACTGGACATGGACAACCATATCTTTCTGCCCCCCACCCAGGGGGCCACCAAGTCTCTGACTTGGTCCTCTGCTAGCTGCCCATTTGTTCATCCAACAAGCATGTACTGGCTTCCTGACATGTACCAGGGACTTATTTTCTTGTAGAAAATAGAAAAAAGAGAGGCTTGCTCTGTCTACTCTTTATGGGTAGCTCCTGTTTATCCTGTTGTTTTTCTAAATATTTTATTTATTTATTTATTTATTTATTTATTTATTTATTTATTTATTTAAAAAGTATTTATTTTAGAGAGAGAGAGAGAGAGAGAACCTCAAGCACGCCCTGAGCCAAGCATGGAGCTTGACTAGGGGCTCGATTTCAAGACCCCCAAGATCACCACGAGAGCAGAAACACTCAACTGACTGTGCCACCCAGGACCCCTGTGTCTTCTCTTGAAAGATGCTATCACTGCTCTGGGCAAAAGGGAATGGAAGACCTCTTCAGAAATGTTTTTTTTTATTCTTTTCTCTCTCTCACGATCTGGTCTCTATAGACTTCTCCTGACTGCAGTCTGTAAGTCTCAGTATTTTAAAATTGCATGCTAGGGAGCTTCCTTTTGATAACATTTGGAGTCTGTGGGAAAGAACAGCCATATTCCCTTTTGCCTTTGAAAGCCTTTCCAATTATTCAAACGAAAACTCAGCTTAAGAGAAACGCTAGGTCACTCCAGCTCATGCATTCTGAAGTGCTTTTTGTCTGTTTTTATCTACCTAGCTCACACTGATTTAGCCAACCCCTCTATGAATGAAGTGCTGCTACAGGCTCTTGAGGGAGATGGAAATATCGACAAGTTCCCATCATTAGCTCATTCATTAAGAATTATTGATTACCTACTATCAACCAGGTACTATGCTAAGCTGGGGCATAAAGCAGCTGGCAAATACCAGTGTGGCCCTTCCCCTCATGGAACTTACTAGGCAAAGAGACACACAGACATCGTGTGTGCTGTGTTCACCACTGTGTATCACACAGGACATAGTAGGTAGCCAGTATTTGTTGAATGACTGAAAGTAAACAGCCAGATAGGTAACAGAAAACTGTAAGAATTGGAGAGGTGGGTGTTAAAGAAGAGCAAACAGTATGGGCAAAAGCTCAGAGGTAAATAAGAGCCTGACCTATGTCAGTGGGAAGACCATGGTGAGGAAGAGGAAAAGTGAGTAATGATGAAAAGTTGCAAGACACAAAGTAGACGAAGTAGAGAAGGTGGATTTTTTAAAAGATTTTATTTATTCATGAGAGAGGCAGAGAGAGAATCAGGCTCCCTGTGGGGAGCCCAATGCAGGACTCAATCCCAGGATCCTGGGATTATGGCCTGAGCTGAAGGCAGACGCTCAACCACTGAGCCACCCAAGGGCCCCAGGAGGGTGGGTTTTATTCTAAGTGCAATGAGAAGTCATTGGAGGGCTTTCAGCAGGGAGTTATGTCATCTGATTTGTGTGTGTGTGTGTGTTGTTGTTGTTGTTGTTGTTGTTGTTTTACATCTGGCTATTGTGATAAGACAATTGTGGGAATGAGAGTGGAAGCAAGGACACCAGTTGGGAGCCACAATTATCTGCGGGAGTCGCTGGTTGTTTGGACTAAGGTGGCTGTGGTAAAAGCCAGTGAAGTCAAGATCTATTTTGGCAACAGAACTGACAGATTGGATGTGGGGGACTACAAAAGAGGAAAACTAAGGATGACTTCCAGGTTTCTTGCTTCTGTGACAGGTGGGTGGAGGTGCCATTCTCTAAAATGAGGATAACTGCGGGAAGGAACTGTCCTGGGGTGTGTCACTGTTATTTTTATTTATTTGTTTTAAAGATTTATTTATTTATTCACGAAACACACACAGAGAGAGAAAGAGGCAGAGACACAGGCAGAGGCAGAAGCAGGCTCCATGCAGGAAGCCCGATGTGTGACTCGATCCTGGGACTCCAGGATCATGCCCTGTGCCGAAGGCAGGCGCCAAACCCCTGAGACACCCAGGGATCCCTTTATTTTTATTTTTAAATATTTTATTTATTTATGAGCGAGAAGAGAGAGAGACAGAGAGAGATAGAGACACAGGCTGAGGGAGGAGAAGCAGGGTCCATGCAAGGAGCCTGATGTGGGACTTGATCCCAGGAATCCGGGATCACACCCTGAGCCAAAGGCAGATGCCCAACTGCTGAGCCACCCAGGCATCCCATCACTGTTTATTTTTAACAAATTTTATTTGAAATGCCTGTGAGACATGTAAATGTAAATGTCAAGTAGGCAGTTAGTTATTTGAATCTAGAGCTTCCTAATAGGAAGACAGGACAAGGAAGTTTGCGATAAAAGCCTTGTGAGTGACACAAAACTTACATCTTCAAAGAAAACATTATGCCTGGCTGGGTTACTTGGGGGAATTTGCGGGGTGGGGGAAGTTGACATTCGAGCCAGAGGAAAGTTGACGAAGGAGAACATTCCAGGTGAAGGGAACTGAATAGCAAAGGTGGAGTAGAACATCTCTGGGCAGGTTCAGAAACTGGGGAAAAAAAAAAAAAAAAGCTCAGCTAGGATGGAATGAGGTTTGTGCTTATAATGTTAAAAAGAGGAGTCTACTGTTGGTGGGAATGTGAACTGGTGCAGCCACTCTGGAAAACTGTGTGGAGGTTCCTCAAAGAGTTAAAAATAGACCTGCCCTACGACCCAGCAATTGCACTGTTGGGGATTTACCCCAAAGATTCAGATGCAATGAAACGTCGGGACACCTGCACCCCGATGTTTCTATCAGCAATGGCCACAATAGCCAAACTGTGGAAGGAGCCTCGGTGTCCATCGAAAGATGAATGGATAAAGAAGATGTGGTTTATGTATACAATGGAATATTACTCAGCAATTAGAAACGACAAATACCCACCATTTGCTTCAACGTGGATGGAACTGGAGGGTATTATGCTGAGTGAAATAAGTCAATCGGAGAAGGACAAACAGTGTATGTTCTCATTCATTTGGGGAATATGAATAATAGTGAAAGGGAATATAAAGGAAGGGAAAAGAAATGTTGGGAAATATCAGGAAGGGAGACAGAACATAAAGACTCCTAACTCGGGGAAATGAACTAGAGGTGGTGGAAGGGGAGGAGGGCGGGTGTTGGAGGGGAATGGGTGACGGGCACTGAGGTGGACACTTGACGGGATGAGCACTGGGTGTTTTTCTGTATGTTGGTAAATTAAACACCAATAAAAGTTAATAAAAAAAAAAAAAAGAGGAGTCTAGAGGGCACAGTGCCCGCCACGTGGGACTCTGTATTGCTCTTGCTCTGGAAGCTCCAGCGAGTCTTTGAGCAGAGGCACAGCCCTGAGGAGGTCATCCAAAGCAGTTTCATGACAGTCGAGTGGATGGAAGGCACGAGAACAGGAGGAAAGGGAGGCCAGTGATGAGCTGATTTCCATTTTACAGGCATGAGATGATCAGGGCCTGAAGGCTGATTGGGAAAAGGAAAAGTTAAAGGGTGAATAGGAGGGATGTTAGAAAGGGCAATTATCATTATGTTAACCTAAGAGGAGAGCCAGGAGGAGGTGCCCACTTCTGGTTTCTGGGTGGCTTATGCCTCCATGCTGGACCAACTCTGGTAAGGCTGGGGGGCACTCTTTAATCTCTCTATCATGGCATTTAACACTGGTTAAAAGGTCCTCACGCTGGCGTGGTTTCACCGCAAATAGGTAACAAAGGGGAAGCTCTGGAATCGGCATTGTAGTAAATGGAGTCACACACGTAAACTGTTGCTGGAAGCAGCCCTCTGGGTTGGGCCTCGGAAATGGACGGGGAGTAAGTGCTCATAAAGAGTGGTGACATTTCTCCAACTTTTTTCTTTTTTTTTCCCCTTTACAGATTTTATCCATTTATTTGTGAGAGAAACACAGAGAAAGGCAGAGACACAGGCAGAGACAGAAGCAGGCTCCTCATGGGTAGCCTGCCATGCGGGACTCTATCCCAGTACCCCAGGATCAATTCCTGAGCTGAAGGCAATTGCTTGACACTGAGCCACCCAGGCACCCCCCCTTTTCTTCTTAAGAGCCCAACTTCCCATATTCTTTCCTACTTTGCCCCTCACTCACCCAACACATGGTCGCACATGCTCACTCCCTCCACCACAGGCTGGACCTTCAACACTATGAATGTTTTTCTGACACCACCTTCCATCCGTGTTGCCTGCCTCCAGGCCAAGTCCCACTTTTGCACAGCACCCCCTC
The DNA here is from genome assembly GCF_018345385.1 of Vulpes lagopus. Classification (NCBI taxonomy): domain Eukaryota; kingdom Metazoa; phylum Chordata; class Mammalia; order Carnivora; family Canidae; genus Vulpes; species Vulpes lagopus. The sequence continues at coordinate 80,315,808 of NC_054848.1, forward strand.
TGAAGAGTAAGGATTGCTGAGAGGATAGCTGAATGTGCTTCCTACCCACCGCCATCCCCATTTCAGTACTTATTTCTATTTAGACAACTGGGGCCTTGGATATCATGCCCCAAATGTCTGGCTTGAAGATGAATCAGGTGGCAGGCTAGAGCTGCGGAGAGGTGAGGGCCCGGGGATGGGTGGTGGGGCCCGGGGTAACTATCAGCACTGGTTCTGCTGGTGGAGCCTGGCTCAGGCCTCCTCCCACTCCTTACGGTCTCACTGGACAGTACCTGGCTCGGGAGGGTTTTCCAAAGTAACTCTGCATGGGAAAAGTGAACAGATCTCCAAAACATTCCTTGGCCCATTCCTTGGCACTACCTAATCCTATTGCCACTGCTTGATCCTGCCGCCCCACCTCTCCCACTTTGATTGCTTCTCCCTTCCTACTTCTTTTCATTGTTGGTATATTTTCATGTGTTCATCGTTCAACGTCTGATGAAGAGTGCCTTGAACTTTTTGGAGAGTCCATTCTATATAAACACAATAAAGCAATGAGTAAACAAAATGTCTACTTTTACAAGGGTATAGGTTTTACTATTTTCGGGTAATAGTAAGGGGAGAGCAGCCCCCTTCCTCGGCACTGTTCTGAGTGAGGGATAGTAAATAGATCTCCCTGCTCTAAAATAGCTCCCTTACTACATGAAATCCCAGTCTGGTGGCACATATTTTTTGAGTTGGGAGCCCTGATTTCTTTTTCAGAACTTATGAAAGTGCAAATACTGTGTGTGGCTGGGGAGATGGGCTGTTATTCAACCTTGGTTCCCTTTACACGAACCCATCGCTTCTACCAAATGAATGTGCTTTTCACATTCCAGCTTTTCCCCTGCTTTTGGACATGCTATTCTTCCGGAGGTGATGCTAAATATAATATCAATCATAAATATAAAATTACATTATATGTTCAAGAGTCTCTCATCTGAGATCTAAATCCAAACCTGCTCATTCTTTTTAAAAACAATTTATTTTTTCCAATGTAAGATGAATAATGGGTTTATTATAGAAAATTTGAAAAAGGCAGGAAGATAGCAAGAAGAAAAAAATATCAACCATAGTCCTATCATCTAAAGAACCACCATTGTTGCCACTGTTGCCAGAGTGGTCATGCTTGTTCTTTAAACAAATCTAAGTTTAAGTCCCATTTCTGATGTGAAGCCTTCCTTCACCTTCCTCCCCCAGAACCTCCCTAGCATGTCTGTATCACTCACTTGTACCAGTTAGTTAATGTGGTGTGTGTCCTGTGTTTCCAACTAGGTTGTTCAGATTCTTGAAGGCTGAAACCATGAATTATACTTCTTAATTTATCTCCCAACACCTACTCCATTGGACACAGTATTTGCTGACTGATTGAACCTAAGTGCATACAAACCATTTCAGAAAGGATATGAAACAGGTCAAGTATCTACGTCATGAAAATTAAAGCTTTCAGGTCACCTGGCTTGGTGACTATTGCTTTTCTGTTCCTGGAACTCCTGAAAGCCTATGAAACTAGCCTTTCTCCACACCAAAACTGAATAAGAAGCAGACTGAGTAAGAGCCAGGATTTACTCAAATATTCTCTACATAAGGCATAAAGGTGAGAAGGAGAAAGAGACCACACACACAAGGAGAGAGATGGGGAGAGGGGGAATGAGGGGGAGAAGGAGGGAGGAAGAAGGGAGGGGATGGTTGGAGAGGGGAGGGGAGGGAGAAGTGAAGATAAGAGAAGACCAGAGAAGACAAAAGAGCAGGGTAGGGTACAGAAGGGTATATAGAGTATATAGTCCGGTGCTCAATCCAGTATGTGATTTGCCTCCAGCACCGTATACAGGATCCCATCCACTTGTTCTGAGTCAAACCCGATCTCACGAAGCTCCAAGTGAGGGAGGACAGAAGTAAGGAGATAGCTGACGTGGATACGCAGCCGCGTAAGCTTGGCCAAAGCCCTGTATGATGGAGTGAGGGGGGCAGAAGAGATGACATGAAGTCATTAGCCATCAGAACCAAATGAAGCCCCTTAAAAGCGGGCCTACATTCCTCAATAATGATGCATCCATTAGGTAGGCAGAAAGAAGAAAGCGTGGTGCTATTATTGAGCACGGGGAGGCCGACTGCAGCTCTCTAGGTAAATCCTCGATCCTTGGTGGTCTCTAAATTAAGGCTTCCTCCCTTATCTATGGCCAGTGACAGGGGGCGGGGGGGCGGGTCCTAAGGCCTGCTTTCCCATTAGCACTCACAAACTGAGAACTAAACCCTAGGAATTAACCTTTCTAGGTCATCTCCCTCTGGGGTCCGGTAGGAGACCTGAGCCTTCTGCAGCACTTCCAGGTGCGTCTCTGTCTCCTTCAGTTTCTCTTTCAGTTCCTGCTTTTCTTCCTTGGTTCTCTCCAGCTCAGCTTTCAGAATCTGGAATTCAGCTTGGCGATAGCCCATGTGTTTCTTGCTCCAGTATAAGCCTTCGGTCTCCTGGGTGGTGTAGGTCACCAATTCACTCTGGACTTTCTGGAATTCGGAATGCCAGTGATTCCTCTCCTGTTCCAGCTCCTCCACCTGCAGTCCAAGAAACAGAAATGCAATGACCCCCACATGCTACGAGCGTGCCAAGGTGTGTCCCCTAATACATTCACTCCACGGGTACTCCATACATGGGCCACTTAGGGACCTTCTCCCAACTCCCCCAAATACGGGAGGGGAAGCCCATTCTCGTTCATTCAATAAGAGACAAGGCACAGAACGATTCAATGGTGTCTTTTGCCTTGAGGCCTCCCAGGCCAGGGAATCCACCTGAGCCTCGTCTCTGGGCTCTCCAGGTTAAAACGCTCTCTCAGTCCCAGAAGTAAGGTGTGGCCCTGACCTTTTGCTGGAACAAATTCCGCTCGGCCAAAACACGTTCCAGTTTTTCTGTGGTTCTTTTCAGTTCTTCTAGCTCCCTGTGGTTCTTCATCTTGGGCGTGCTGTGGCCTCCGCTCTCGTCGAAGCCTCTGCCTGGTCCCCCAGCGGCCGTAGCTGGGGCTGCGCCGGAGGCCCCAGAGGAGTAGGGTGCCGGGCTCCAGGACTCCACGGCTTTTCTCCTCTCGGCCAGCTCCTCTCTGTTGAAGGGGATCAGCTGGATGGGAGCCCCCGAATCTCGGACGCCTTTGGCGACGCCGACCACAGCTACAAAAGGTCCCTTGTGTGCCTCCTCCTTGTTTGTGCTGCCTCTGTTAGACTCTTCTGCTACCAACCTGGGCATCTGGTCTTCTAATTCTTCGTGGAGCAGGGACCCATGGTGGTGGTCTGGGGCCCCTGAATACAGCACTGTAACCTCCCGGCTCTGACTGCTATTCTTGCTTGCTTCTGGGTATTCTGGAGAAAGGTATGGCGGGGTGCTTCTCTCTGAACTGGATTTCTCGTGGCTGTTCTCCCCTTCTGGGTAGACGGCAGCTGCCTCAGCCCTCCTGTAAGGGCCAGGCATGGAATAATCTAGAGGAGGTGTTGTCATCTCATTCTGGAGCCTTCTGCGTTTCTCTACCGGCTCCTCTCCCAGAATCCATTTGTACTTGCTGCAAGAAGGAGGGAAAATTAAATGTTAGTTTTAAATTAAAAATTAAATTAAATTGTTGAAATACAAGCTAGGCATATTCTTTTCCTTTGGAGCCTCTCTCCAAACTCCATGTATTAGAGCAGACTCTAGCTGTTAACCACACTCAGTTTGGGTTAGGAATACAACTCTAACTACCCCTGCCCCCACCGCTGGAACACCAAACTCTGCACTCATCCACCTTGTTGAGACAGCAACCAGTCTGAAGGGAGAGGTGAAATCAAAAGGTATGAGAGCTAGCATCTGGATATACAGTGAGACCAGGCTGACTGACCTTGGTAAGAATTCTGAAAGTAGGACTGAAACCAGCCCAACTCAGAAGTCTCCAAACTGCAAAGAAAGGCAGAAACACACACACACACACACACACACACACACACATGCAAAATCCTCTGACACGAGAATGGAAAAAAAGGTCATAAAAAGCCTAGTAGAGTATGCGGAGGAAAACTGAGCCAGCTCGTTAATTTTAAAGTGTCACAAAAACCTTCCAGTTTCAAAGACTTAGGCACATTTTTTTTTATTATTGCAACAGAACACCACGCAGTTCCTTTGCCAGCCAACTGGATTGTGACTACTGCCCATTATTCACTTGTAAAAGTTAATTAAAACACAGGGCCCTCGTCGTCGTTGTTGGAAACAAACAAGTTAAATCGGCCAATTCAAGTCATTTCCCTCTTACGGCAAAAGAACTCCCTTCTGCCAGGGCAAACAGGCACTCCCTCATTTCTTCAGGAAAAGTACAGGATAGGAATCTCAAATTGCCTTCCATTTCTGGCTGCTATACGTACTAACTGTTCTCAAAGGAACCAATGAATCTGGTGCCAATGAAATCTATAGGCAATTTAAAATCAGCCAGGAGGATGGGACCTCCCCCTCTTTTCCTCCCCCATCCTTTTTACCCTGAGAACTATTTTGGCCCTCCATGCACAAAACCATGACATTTCGAGGTGAGAACCACTTTTCAAATTTTTGATGAGAAAGAGTCCAGCATATTATCTATCAGCCACGTCACAGTACAGTATTTCAAGGCTATCCGCCCACTCGTCTCTGCAAGTTCTGAGAACATCTGTAAGACATCTCAAAACTTGGCTTCTCACAGGGCCCTGAATGTCCCTCGAAACTAGGGTTCTCCTGGAAAGAAAACTGGTCTGCATCTTAACAGAAATTGCTGTGTCAACCTTAGGGGGAAAGCAACAGTATTTAGGGGCAGGGTGAGGCCAAATGTATTCCTCTCTGGCATGCTAGGGGCCACTGCAGAGGGTCCGTGTAGTTGTGGTATGCAGCGAGACAGAGGAACAGTCAGTTTGGAGGTAGGGAGGAAGGGTGGATGATACCAGATAGCAACACCACAGTTCTATGAAAGGCAATTGGAGTCAGATGATCTCCCTTTTTTAAAAAATATTTTTTCTTTATTTATTTATGATAGTCACACACAGAGAGAGAGAGAGACAGAGACACAGGCAGAGGGAGAAGCAGGCTCCATGTACTGGGAGCCCGATGTGGGATTCAATCCCGGGTCTCCAGGATCGCACCCTGGGCCAAAGGCAGGCGCCAAACCACTGCGCCACCCAGGGATCCCCATGATGATCTCCCTTCTCTTCCATTTCCCATTTCTAGGGGTTCTGCCCTTAATCACCTCTCCCTGTATTTCTCTCCTTGGGTAATCTCACACAACTCCATGGCTATAGCCTCCCAGCCCTGGTCTCTAGTGGTGCACTTCCAGTTGCCCATCCCATATTCCTTCCTGGTGGTCCCCACCGGTATCTCGGGATGTATAAAAGTGGCCTTTTATTTTCAACTTCAAACCTGTCCCCTCTCCTAGGTTTCTGATCTGTGGGATGACACCAGCCAACTCAGGAATTTTATATAGTTCTATGGGCTATCGACACCCAGGTTTGAGCTCATGTAACTGCTCCTGAACCACTGCAATGGCTTCTCCCCAGTCTCCCCTTTTCTCACCTCTGATCACCTGCTGTCAAGTTAATAATCTTCCTAAGGCACTACCCTGATTATGTTACACCCTTCTTTGAAATCTTTATCTGTTGTTCCCCACAACATAAAAGTTTAAACGTCTGTCTTAGCTTGGTGTTCCATTCCGAACCACAAAAAATATTTATTGAGCACTTACTCTGTGTCAGACAGTGTGATAAGGGTTTAACGTGTGTGGTCTCATTCCATTTTCTCTGAGGTAGGTGGTATGTTTGTCAGAATTTTTTAAAGAGGAAACTCAGATGTAGAGAGGTTAACTTTCTCAAGGTCATAGAGGTAGTCAGTGGCAGACCTGGGACATCACTTGGCCCTAACTTCCTTGAAAGATGCCAGCCAAAAGAAATGCCCCATGATTTCTCATGCTGCTTGTTTTGATTGGAATGCCCTTCTCCAACCCAACACTGTATGTCTAAGACTAGCTCAAATGCTACTTCTGAATTCCTATAGCACCCTAGCTCTCTATTATAATATACATCACTTTTTACCTTGTGTGTGTGTGTGTCTCGTATGTTCCCTACCGGAAGGACTAAAGTATAAGCTCCCCTACAGAATAGAGCTTAACTAACTGCGAGGTGGGAAGAAAGGAACAAAAATCTGCACCTAAGAGGAAATCAGAAAGCAACTACTGTGTGAATGAGAGGAAAAGAAGTGGATTTTACTGAGTGGTTCTAGTACTTAACTAGTTCTATAAGTAACGGTCTGGTTCTTCCCTTTAGGGATTGATTCTTATTCTAGACCTGTCTTCACTCATTTAATAAGGATTAATTTTGGGTTCACATACCAGGAATTCTTTTCCAACTACATAGCTGGTTTCTTCTCATTTTTTCTTTTATCATACACCTTAATTGTCTGTCTACAGCTGATATTTTCACAGGAACTGCATCGAATCTGTAGCTCAATCTGGGGACTACTGCCATCATAACAACACTGTACCCTCTGATCCATAAACATGAAATGTCTTTCCGTTTATTTAGTTCTTCCTTAATCTCATTCAATAATGTTTTATGGTTTTGTTTCCAAGGCTTACTTGCACTTCTGTTAAAACTTATTCCTGAATACTGTATTCTTGAAGCTACTATAAATGGAGTCATTTTACTAATTGCTTTCTTAAATTTTTCAGTGGCTATTTATTTGAAGTATAGTTAATGTAGTGTTTTATTAGCTTCATATGTACAATATAACAATTCAACAATTCTATACAGTACTCAGTGCTCATCCAGATAAGTCTACTCTTAACTCCCTTTATCTATTTACCTACCCCCCACACTTCCCCTCTGGCAACCACCAATTTGTTTTCTATATTAAAGAGTCTGGTTTTTCTATTTGACTCTTTTTTTTGTCTCTTTTTAAATTTGTTCACCTGTTTGGTTTTGTAAATTCCACATAGGAGTGAAATCAAATGGTATTTGTCTTTCTATATATGACTTTTCACTTAGCACTATACCCTCTAGTGCTGCGGTGGCAAGATCCCATTCTTTTAACAGCAGAGTAATATTTCACTCTGTGTGTGTGTGTGCACATACCACATCTTCTTTATCTATTCATCTGTCAATGAACATTTGGTCTGCTTCCATATCTTAGTTATTATAAATAATGCTGCAATAAACCTAGGGCTGCATATTATCTATTCAAATTAGTGTTTTTATTTTCTTTGGTAAATACCAACAGTGTAATTACTGGATCATATGGTAATTCTATTTTTAATTTTTTCAGGAACTTCCATACTGTTTTCCACAGTGGCTGTACCAGTTTGCATTCCCAACAGTGCAGGAGGGTTCCCCTTTTTTTACATCCTCCCCAATACCTATTGTTTCTTGTGTTGTTGATTTTAGCCATTCTGGCAGGTATGAGGTGATATCTCATTGTGGTTTTGATTTGCCTTTTGCTGATGATGAGTGATTGACCATCTTTTCATGTGTCTGTTGGTCATTTGTATGTCTTCTTTGGAGAAATGTCTGTTTAGGCCCTTTGCCCATTTTTTAACCAAATTATTTGGTGCTGTGTTAAGTTCTTTATATATTTTGGGTATTAGTAACCTCTTATTGGATATATAATTTGGAAACATTTTGTCCCACTCAGTAGGCTGCTTTGTCATTTTGTTGATGGTTTCCTTCACTATGCAAAAGCTTTTGGTTTTGTTAAATTTCCATGTGTTTGTGAATTTCCCAAATCGCCTTCTGTTGGTGATTCTAATTTAATTCCACTGTGATTAGAGTAAAACCTTTGTATACTATCAATCCTTTCAATTTATTGAGGCTTGTTTTGTAAACACATGGTCTATCCTGGAGAATATTCCATGTACATTTGAGAAGAATATGAAGTGCTCTATATGTCTATGTCAGGTCCAGCTGGTTAATGGCATTCTTCAATTCTTCTGTTTCCTTGTTGATCTTCTATTCATTATGGAAGGTGGAGCACTGAAGTCTTCAATTATTATTGATATCTGTTTCTCCCTTCGATTTTGTCTGCTTTTGCTTCATATATTTTGGGGTCTCTTATTAGGTCCACATAGAAGTGTAATTGTTACATCTTCCTGATAAACCCTGTCATTATGAAATGTCCCTCTGGATTTCTGGGTAACATTTTTTGTTTAAAGTCTATTTTGTCTGATAGTAGCATAACCATTCCAGCTTTTGTATGGTATATCTGTTTCCACTCTTTTATTTTCAACCTATTTATATATTTGAATCTAAGGCATATTTCCTGTATATCTGGATATTTTAAAATACATTTCTTACTATGGTGTTTCCTTACTCCAGTACTGCTTTGGTCCTACTCTCCTTCTTTATCCTATCATCGTCAAACATTTACGTCTGTTGGATGAGCCCAACAATAAAGTTGTATGCATATATAAAATCATATATATATATATATATATATATATATATATATATATATATATACACACACATATAGTTTTATGAAATTATTCTTTAAATTAGTTAAGAATAGAGACTGGGAAAAACGCCATTATACTGCCTTTTATAATTGCCATTGCCAGTACTCTTGTTTTTCTTCATGTGAGTTTGAGTTTGAATTACTCTTTGGTATCTATCACGTGCTTTCAGCCTAAAGAACTCCCTTTAGTATTTTTTGAAAGGCAGTTTTTCTAGAAACAAATTCCATCTGCTTTTGTTTACCTGGGAATATATTATTTCACCCTCATTTTCTTTTTTTTTTTTCTCTTCATTTTCTAAAGATAGTTTTACTGGACTTCAGCTTCTTGCTTGACACTCCTTCTTTTACTACCTTGAATATGTGATCCTACTGCCCTCTGGTCTCCACTGTTTTTGTTTGTTTGTTTTAGTTTCAGAGGTAGCATGTAGTGATTCATTAATTGCAAATAATACTCAGTGCTCATTATATCAAGTGCCCTCCTCAATGCCCATCACCGAATTATCCCTTCCTTATAATGGCTGCCTTGAAGTCTTTGTGGGCTAAATCCAACATGTGGGCCTCTTTAAAAGCAGTTTCTATTATCTGCTTCTTGCTTTTTCCTATCTACAGGTCACACTTTCCTGTTTCTTTGCATGTTTCATAATTGTTGGCTGATGACTGGATATTTTATAAGTTTTTTTTTTTAATTTTTAAGTAATCTCTGCAGTCAGCGTGGGGCATTAACTACCAACCCTGAGATCAAGAGTCGCACACTCCACCAACCAAGGCATCCAGGTGCTCTGACATATGAATATTTTACGTAACACAGTATAGCACCTCTGGATACTGCTACCATCTCCCTGAGTGGTTGATGTTGTTGTTGTTTGCCTGGTTGGTTATCTAGTGACTTGGCTGAACTGTCTCCATGAAATCTACTTCTGCTACAGGATGCAGCCTCCAATATTCCTGCTCAGATTTCTGGGTTTTTCTCTCTCACCTGGCAACGTGGGAGTCACCCTGGGGTCAGCATCAGGCCACTTACTGATCAAGGATTATGTTTAAGTCCTCTTAGCCAGTTAGATTTTTACCCTTTACCACTGGATGTATGTGTGGCTTTGGAGGCTGCTATTACAGTTCAAGGAATCTACTTCTGCCCCATGTTCAGCCAGCCCAGTAGAAGTGGCTTGACTTTTCCCTCTCTAATCACCTCTCAAAGGGCACAACTTTGAGCATGCACACAGTCTTCCCATCTACCAGGATATGTATGTGTGATTTATTTTTAAGTATGGTTTCCTAGGGGTTGCCCCTGGGTCAGAAAAGCTTCTTGTTCAGTCAGTGGTTCCTCAGAGGCCATGTTTAAGCCCCTACTGCCAGTGAGGGCCCTGTCCCCTTTGTTGTTTGATCTGTGTGAGGCTGGAGGGCTGCTTTAAAGCCCACCTCATGTCCTAGCCAGATTGCTCCTGAGTAAACCGTAGCCTTGTGCTTATGCACAGCCTTGCTAATACCAGAGCTGACTGTGATCCCAGGAGAGGTCTCCTTGACTTTTTCCTTTGCTCTGTTACCAAACTTCTGACTGCTTGGCCCTTTTGCTTGTTGTAATGTGTATCATAGAGCTATGAGTGTCCTCAGTTATGGTTCACCAAGACTTCCATTATTTTTGAGAATGCTTCAATGTTTTCTTGGCTTGCTTCTTCAGGTATGAACCTCTGCCCTATATGCATGCAAGCTGTGGCTGGGGCAATAAGAGTCTGGTATTGCTGGCATGCTGCCCCTAGATGAGTGTTTCCACCCTAAATGGGGTCTGGGTGGGAGAAGAGAGACCCAGTCCTACTGGGTCGGTCCAGAAGAAAGCTTTTGCAAGACAGACCTGGGGAACATGTGAAATGTTGGAGGTCTTTCTGACCGTGGTGAAACCATAGCTGTAGAATGGGAGCAAGGGAAAGAGGAGTCCCTAGCTTCTTGACCACAACCACCTGGATTAGAGCTCCCTGAGCCCCCCCTTCCCCCCTTTTGGGTAAAATACAGCTTGGAGGGGGATGGCAGCAAGCTCAATGCTGAAGATTGTTGCCGTTCTCTCCGAGATTTCATAGATTTTCTTGAATGGATGTTTATTTGCTGTAAGCCTCTGGGACAATCCCCAGGAGCTTCAAATGCTTGTTTTGTTTTGTGTAAAAATATTTTCCACTCAGACGGTTATTTGTTGGTGAGAGTCTGTCACATTCCTCATTTCTCCATTCTGGAAGTCTCTCTCATTAAACTGTTAATACTGGCTGCTGAATCAATCTTACTCACTTAACAAAATTGTTCTTCTGTTTCTACCTTGTGTCTGTGGTTTCAAATATGCCTTTAGACACATCAGAAAGTCTGTCTTCAACTCCTTCAACTATTACAGTGTAATTTCTTTTTTTTGTTATCCTTTTAAAACATGAACTATTTAAATTAGCCTTTGATGTATAGTTTATTCAAGGGGTCTCTAAATATCTAAATAAATTACAGCTACTAATTGTCTCCTCTATCCATATGCTAGTGGGTACTTTAAATATCAAGTTTGCAACCACACATATGAAACCCAGCATGTACTGGAGATACTTATGTATCTAACTTAGACTACCATAAGCTCCTTCATTCTTGATTCCATGACTGCCTTAGAACATTTCCTTTCATACAGCAAGCACTCAAATGTATGCAGAGTGAATGAACAAAAAGAACTATTTCCTTGAACAGAAATAAGCAGGAAGATTATGCTTGCTTACATACTGGCTGAGTCCATTCTACACTGCAAGTCCTCCCATCCCCTTGGCTAGTTTGTGAAACTTACAAAGCTATTTCCAATGACCCCTCTGAGGCCCCTGCTGGGTCACAGAACTTACCCTGCTAGAACCTTTAAAAACTCTCTTGTGTAGTGTGGGCTTTATTTAATCTAGAGTTGGAAGGCTGTACTACATGACCCAAGGACTCTTACCAGCTTCAGGTTTTGATTAATAACAAAGGAGACCTTTGTAACTCCTGACTAAACCTATTATTTCATTAACATTGTTTTACCAAGAAAACCCTGTATGTTTTATGAAACTAGCATACCTTCAATTCTCCCTACAAAAAAGGCAGACTCTGCAATCGATCTGAATCTCCTTATACATGTAGCTTATAATGACACAATCAGCTTACTGACCTTACATAAAGCATGACATTAGCAACATCAACTATCATATTCTGTCTTTCCCTTGAAAGGATATTATTCTCAAATTAAAATTATACACGAATGAAGCAGTTTACCCGTCCTCTACAGCCAAAACCCAAATCTGGACATAGCAGTTCCATAAATATTTCATACAGAAATCCCATTACAGATTGATGAAGTATGCCACCCAATGGACGTACTGCCATACTGCACTCATCAAATACACACATTTATGTATCAGCAGTTGTTATCTCCTTCAGGTGGACGAGAAACCACTCTAGAGTAAGAAAAGAGACACTGAAGAAAAAGCAAAAGAAAGTGGTCCCAGCAGGGAAAGGATAGCCTTCTGAGAGCAACAACACCTTGAAATGCCAATGGCAATTCGGGTGCATGATCACCTCAAGGAGATCAAAGTAGAAAAGCAACAATGTGCTTCAAAAATGCACAGCACTTTACTGGATGTCACTCTGGACCTAAAGTGGGGGGTAGAAAACTATGGATGGGAACAGAGTGGAATTGGACTCAAGGCCCTGAGACTGGCTGGACTAGGTCTTGCTGCACAGTTCTATGTTAGAACCAGCTCCTTCCCTAGGGCTCCAATTTAACATTAGTTACCAAGTGCCTACTATCTTCCAAGGCACTGTTCTAGATGAGCTCACAGATTCTCATTTAATTCCTTTGGAGTTTTTTTTTAAAGATTTTATTTATTTATTCATGAGAGACAGAGAGAGAGAGAGAGAGAGAGAGGCAGAGACACAGTCAGAGGGAGAAGCAGGCTCCAATGCAGGGAGCCCAACGTGGGACTCAATCCCGGATCTCCAGGATCAGGCCCTGGGCTGAAGGCAGCACTAAACCGCTAAGCCACCGGGCTGCTCTCCTTTGGAGTTTTATTAGTTTCACTCCTAATAGCTTACTTCCTCTTGAGACTTTTTGTTCATGTTCAGGGAGAGTCATGGGGTCCTTCCAGTTATCTACAGGGCTTAATTGTGAAGAATCACAGAATAGGGGATTGCACACATGCAGAGATGTTTGTCTAGGTGAGAAGCTGAAAAGACTCACCTATGAAGCAAGAGACAAGGAAAAGAATCAGTATCATTAGGGGAAAAAGCCAGGAGTTACTTTTTCACCTTGATATGTATTCCATTGCTTCTAACCTAGAATATATTAAAAGATACCCCAAATGAAAAGGGTCAATGAAAAGTCACAACCCATTACATAATAGTCACATAATCGACGACTACATTAGTTTCTACTGTTAGGGAGCAACTCTGTACCTGCCTTATGGTTTGGCCCTGCCAGAAGTGAGAAGCATAGTAGAGAGGAGAAGGCAAGTCATATTAGGAGTCCTGAGTTCCAGTCTCATGGTAGTAGAGGGGCAGTCATATCTTTCAGCACTTCACATACTCCTGTTATTTAAGAAAAATAAAAGGTATGCTCCTTCCTGTTATGAAGACTAACAAAATTATACCAATGAGGTGGTAGAAGATGGACAAGTAAAACCCAAAACGAAACTCACATTCATAATTGATTCTAGGAGACAACGAACTAGAAGGCTTGCCTCACAGCAAACTTCTAATAGTTATTTTTGATATGTGGCCAACATGTGCTAGGCCTAGGGGACCCCACAGGACTTCTATATTCATCAACTTAGGGGAGAGAAATAATGCTTCTCTATGTAACATCACCTTACATTTGGATTGTACATTATGCTTTTCAAAGACTTTTCATGTCCATTGTTTCACTTAACATGGTTCCCAATGTAATGTGACTACATAACACATTAAAGAGTACTTGTCAGAAGATTACTTCCAAAGAGAGACAGACAGACTTGACATAGCAGTTTCAGCAGTAATACTGAAAACATGCAATTACATGCAACACACAACTCTATTGACCCAAAATCGTGCGTCTCCCCCAAAGTCCATTGCTAGACATTAGGAAAAACATAAACATGATAACCATACCAGCTGACTTTACAGGAAAATGGACCCGGAGGCTTATTATTGAAGAGACTATGTTTCTGACCCACCTGGAAAACTGAAAAACACTGGAGTCCAGAGGCTTAAGCTGAAGAGAAGGTGTCCTGCTCTCTTCTCCAACAGATGGAGGCCAGCTAGGAGTATTGATTCCCTCATATCCGATTGTCTTATTGTTCAATTCATCCACATTTTGAATAGCAGGGATCTTCAGTGGATTAACAAATACCTAGCAAACAAAGAAGTGATTCGTAAATAATCCTAATTTCAAACAAAACACCAAAGGATGAGTCAATCCTTCAGATGCTAGGAGAAAAGCTTGGCCAAAAAAAAAAAAAAAAAACAACTGGTTTCCTATGGCAAACAAACAGCGCGCAGTTATGTACACTCGAACACTGAGCCCAGTTTGGTTATAACCTTAGCAGCTGGACACCTACAGACCTCCCTAACTCACTTACTGGCTTCTAGAGTTTCCCAACCCACAACATAAACCCAGGCCCCCTAATCACCATCTAATTTTCTCCTGTGGCCCAGTTTAAGGCTGGGTTTTCACTCCTCTGAGATCTGTGATGCGGGCAGGGCTGGAGGGGCTAAGCATTGCAGCAAGTGTCAGGGCTGGTTTCAGAGAAATGCATGCAAGAGACTAACACATAATCACAGTGCACACACACACAGAGACATGCATCTAAGATCTTGTGGGAGAGCCAGCTGATGGAGACAGCATAAATGATGAAGGTGGATGAATATAAAGGGGAGGTAAACTGAATGAGGACAGGGCAGTCCCAGGAAATCTCCTGATCTCCAGATCAGACTCTTAGGCCAAGACATGAGGGTATGAAACCTGTTATGTTCATATACCTGGCTTTCGGTTGGATGTCAGAAGAATTAGTATTAGATTGCCTCTATCCTCACCAGTCTGACCTACCCTGATTGAGTGGGGGAGAAGGTGCATCTAACATGCTACTAGCAGATATCTTTGGGAAAGAGGGTCAAGAGGAAAATCATGCAGAAAGGCGAGGTTGGGTGGGGAAGATACATGGGTGCTATGGTGGCTGTCAGGAAAGGATTGTCCCTGAGAGGACGGCCAACCTTATTGCACCCTTCAGCGTCCGGAGCTGGGCAACCATGTCCGAGAGACAGTGCTCCTGAAAATTCAAAACAGCAGAGTCTTTATAAAGCCAGCCAGCCTGGAAGCAGGGATAGGGCAGGGGCACAGAGAACCACCCCTTCTTCCCAGAGAGGAAGGAGGAAGGAATCACCCCTGAATTCTGGAAGAAATGAGACTGAGGAAAAACAAGAGCAGCCTGTACGAGGATGCACAATCCTGAATATTCTGTGACACTGAACGTGACTGTCCAGTATCAGTGCGAAATCCAAATCTGGGAAATAAATGACTTTGGCTCTTCTATTTCTGGTGATCTGAAAATCAGTAACAGCAGATCAAAGGATCAAAGCAAAGTCAAAAGATCCCATGGGAAAAAGACCACCAGAAGCAGTGGTTCGTTATTTCTATGCAGCTCTCAAGACAGCTGCCTCCTTCAACCTATGTCCTCTGTTGGGGGAAAATTTTGCATGAGAAAAGAAAAAGGGCAGACTGTCTCTCACCTGGTGGTTCTCATTGTCCACCAGCAGCTTCTTCCTCTCAAGGGCTTGATCTCTAGGAGAAGATAAGAGGGCTATTTAGTTCACTCATGGCATTTCTCTGTCTGAAATGGATTACCAATTGTAGCCTTAGCTCATAATGTCCCTGCCAAATTAGTGGGCCCCACTGAGTAAATGATGCTGGAGAGAGGTCAACTGCCCCCACCCAAAGAGTGAGGGGGAGGGGAGGGACAAAAAACAATCACTAGTTAAGATACACAGGAGACGACTAGAAGGAATAAAGAATTGGGAGAACAGGGGAGGGAGAGGGAACTCATTCAAAGCCAAAAAAAAAACACAAAAGAAAGAAAAAGAAAGAAAGAAAGAAAGAAGGAAGGAAGGAAAGAAAGAAAGAAAGAAAGAAAGAAAGAAAGAAAGAAAGAAAGAAAGAAAGAAAGAAAAAGAAAGAAAGAAAGAAAGAAAGAAAAAGAAAGAAAAAGAAAGAAAGAAAGAAAGAAAGAAAGAAAGAAAGAAAGAAAGAAAGAAATCTCTCTTCTCAAAACTTCCCTGTCCTGTTAGGAAGGGTCAGGCCCGTCGGCTGTATGATCTAGAACCTTAAAGATACTCAACTGTTTCTTAGCTTTGCTCAAGTATAGGTCTTCATCGATGAGTTCTTGTTCCTCTGGAACAGAGCATCTCCTGTGATACAGAGAAGAAATCATCTTTTGGAAACAACATGTGCCCTTTGGTCTTACCCTTTAGTTTCCCTATAGCCTTAACAAGGTAGGTCTTGGAGGCTAATAACAATCCCCTGACATTACAGAGTTCAGATTCTCCCCACATTACAAAACCTGTGTGCCAAGTTAGCATGTAGCAATTCTTAGTTCAAGGCACACTGTCACCTAATTATTTTTGGTGCATACATTACCTTTCTCCCAAGACATTCAAAGTACCTGACACCTGCAAAAATCCTACTATTGGTGGACAGTAAGAGGCATAAGCTCTATTTTTACACAGTGGATTTCCAGCACAGGAGAGACCTGCCTGAGGTTCCATACAAAGAAATCATTACAGAGACCAGAACCTGAGTCTTTTGCCTCATTTACTGAGAAGGTATTCCCAAGGGGCAGTCTAGAAGCATGAGACTAGCTAAATGAGGTGATGATGCCTGAAGAAGAAAATCAGAGGCTATGACAGAGAGAAGCAATAAGGGATTAGGAGCTTACGTCATAAAAACAACACAACGGAGGTTAGCAAAGAGGAGAGAAAGGAAGAGTCTATAAATGGAAAGAGATCTGCTATATGTAAAGCACAAGGAAGAGAATCTTATGAGTAAACACCGAAAGGCATACTCAAAAATGTATTCAGTGGTCAAAAGCAATCCTAGGAACAAATATATAAATGTTAGTAATAACTGGAAACGCTATGGTATACCCATTTTATAAGGAGGCAGTGTCCTGGAAGTCTACATATCCTGGCTATGTGTAAACTGACTGAAGATTCAGGCTTCAGAAATGAGACTCCCAAGCACTCCATCCCACATTCCAGTCCCACAATCCCACTGCTGCCCAGGGAGAGCCCTTGTTCCCAAATAGTTTACAATCTCTTGAAGAGCCGAAGTACATACATAAGCAAAATGTCTAAAAAATACAAAACCGTATTGAACAAATGTCAAGAATTAAATACCACAGGAAGCCAGCATAAAATGACTGTAAACTATTATCAACAGGAGAAGTATATCACACAGAAATACTTCAGCTTCCCAGATGGATATGATTTGGATAGGCAGATGGAATGCAGAAAGTCATCGTAAACAAGAAGAATGACACTGTCAAGTCACAGAGGAGGGAACAGTCATGGCCCATGTGGGGAACACTGGAGCCACAGGCCTGGCTAAAGAATACAGTGGAAAATGAGGCTGGATAGGTAGGGTGGGATCAGTTAGCAAGGGGCTCCGGTGTTAGGCTGAAGAGTGTGGGCTGGAGATGAAAAGTATTTTAGTGGGCAAAATGAGTGAAATAGAGAGGGGTTCCGCTTATGGAATGAACGAGTCATGGGAATAAAAGGTACTATACTCAAAGAAAAACCTTCTTAAAAAGCGTTTTTAGAATATAGAGACAAATCAGCAATTTTCTCTGCCACAGTACTGAGTCCTAATCTTACCTGTACTTTGGATGGGAGTTATAGTAACAAAACCATCTTGCAGGTAATGTAGATGGATCAACCTTGCCAGGAAGCTTCCTCCACTTAAGACACTCATCGCACTGTACCCATGTCTGGTCAGGAATCTTCCTGAATGAAGGAAAATAGAGGTATGACTGTGTATATCCTAGCTCTGTGCCCTTCTGTTAGAAAGGCACACCCTAAAAGTAAAAGAACAAAATTTTGTACGTGAAGTGTGTTAGAACTCTAATGTTATAATCCAGGTATCTAAAATGCATATCTTGAACTTCACAAATAAGATAATAATAGAACTACGCCAGATATGGATATGAAAAAACAGTAACAAGTATTCAACATAGTAAGCTACCATTATTTATGGAAGTAAATAATGTTTATCCAGAATCTCTTGTTCTAAGCAAATGAGGATAATTTTAACTCTAAAATTAATTAACTAGGAAAACATTTATATACATATAAATATACATGTTAACACTATTACCAAGAAATAAAACCAAAAGATTCATTTTATTTGCTTCTATCCAACTGTGTGACTGATTTGAAATGCATTTGTGGGAGTCACGGAAGCATCATCATCATAAAGTCTCCCTCATTTCCCTGCAGACTCCCTAGTCCTCTCTTTTTTCCATTCAAAAGTTTTTGTTTATACTTCAATCAAAATTTTATTAGGTTGATATTCCCAACATTAACCTTTTAAAAATTCCTACAAGTGTGATTAAATTTCATAGTTAAACATGGTCACTCCAGTCCAACAACTGGGTTAAATAAAGGTAAAATACTTCTAGACTTCTATGCTTAAGACACAAAGCCACTCCCATCCCTGGCAGGAAGCCTAACCCGGTCACCTACACCTCATAGTGAATGTATTTCTCTGTGAATGAAAAGAGGTGGTCCATATATATAATCGAAGCAGTCAGCATCTAAAGTGTGAAAAGCAGACTAGAGGGAGAAGGCTAGAGAAAAGAAGCAGAAAGAGGACAGAGAGGCACCAAGGGCCAATTTGAGAAACATTTAATTTAGCCTAGAAGCATGATGTGTGTGTTACATTTGTGCCGCTCTTATACTAGCCATTTCACTAGAGTGATATGGTTCTTTTTTGTCTTAGATCAATATTCTCCTTATCTTTTTTTTTTTTAAGAGAGAAAGAGAATGCAATCTGGGGCTGGGGTGGGGGAGGGGAAGGAGGAAAGGGAGGGAGAGTGACTCTTAAGCAGGCCCCTTGCCTAGTGTGGAGCCCAATGTGGGGCTTGAGCCCACAATTATGAGATCATGACCTGAGCCAAAATCAAGAGTCACATGCTTCACCAACTGTGCCACCCAGGAGCCCCTTCCTTATCTTTTTAAATAATGGGGTTATTTTATAAAAATGTAAGATTATAGAAAACCTAGAAAATACAGAAAGATATAAAAAAGACCAAAGGTACTCGTATTTCTACCCCTCAACCACAATGTCCTCTTCTTGTTTGAAACTCTATTTTAACAGAGAATTCATACATGTTTTTGGATATATAGCTCCCCATCTCCTAGCTCCAGGCTGCTCCAGTTTTGTAATCTCTAAACTCTGAGCTCAGGTCTGACCTCTGGTGTCCATGTATTTCCATTCAGCCACTGTTTTATCTAGAGCCAGAGATAGCCAAAAGCAGTTTCAGCCTTAGTGGGAGGGGAGAGGGAAGGTCCTATTAGCTTTGAGTTTACATGTTAGACACCCAGAAGACCTGCTTGCAGAAGCCTGCCACTATTACTGTCTTGGGGACTAGCAACTCTTAGCCTCAGGTTACACTGGATTATGGGAGATCGTTCCATCCAGACAGATAGGAGAGGCATTTGGCTCATACTTGCAATAAACAGGTAGTTGGAGGGGTTGCACAATATTCCCCTCACTGCATCCTCCTTCCAGAAGAGTCATGCCTAAGAACTTGGGCTTTCGGGGGCTGACCACCTGTATTTGAACCTCATATCTACCACTTTCTATTTGTTTCATCTTGAACAAGTTACTTTTTTTTTTAAAAGAGTTTATTTATTTATTAATGAGAGACACAGAGAGAGAGAGAGAGTGGCAGAGACATAGGCAGAGGGAGAAGCAGGCTCCATGCAGGGAGCCTGACGTGGGTCTCAATCCTGGGTCTCCAGGATCAGGCCCTGGGCTGAAGGCAGCGCTAAACTGCTGAGCCACCTGGACTCCCCTTGAGCAAGTTACTTAAGCTCAGTGTATCAGTGTCTACATTTGTAAAGAGGTAATAATGTGATTCTGTCCACCTCACAGGGTTGTTGTAATGATCAAATAAATGTAAACCACATGTAAAGGACTTTTACAGGGCCAGGTACATAAGTACTCAATAAACAATAATTAT
Organism: Vulpes lagopus; assembly: GCF_018345385.1. NCBI lineage: Eukaryota > Metazoa > Chordata > Mammalia > Carnivora > Canidae > Vulpes > Vulpes lagopus. The sequence goes on from NC_054848.1 coordinate 80,335,542, forward strand.
TACAATTGTGCCTCCAGAAAGGTCTTATAACACATGCACACACACTCTAGCAATATATGAACATCTGCTTCATTGTATTAATCACTGCCTGTTTCAAAAGGCAAAAAAAAAAAAAGGCATCTCATCTAAGTTGGCTTTTTTTTGACAACACAGAGGCTAGACAGGAGCAGAGATCTTTAGAGTAAGGCAGTGATATTCACACAACAGCCAATCATGCTACATTTGAAACAAAATCTTGTATCATACATTTGCCTGATCATTTCCATTAAAAAAAAACCCACAGGTGTCAACCCCCAAAATGAACTTTTAACACTCTATAATCATTGTCACGATGGTGGTGTAAGTGATTATACATGTATTGTCACACATTCTATACTCTGTTTTATGCTCATTTCGTGGCTCACTGAGCCATGTCATCCTGATCCATGGTTCTGTATGGAATTCTCCATCTTAAATTCAATAAATTCCTGATATGCTGAGTTCTCTACTTTTACCCTCAAATTTCTTGGTACAGGTCCAACAATGTTCACTAAAACAAAGAGAAGGGAAGTTTGCTAATATTTTGAACACCTACTATATGCCAGGTCCTATACTAAAAATGTTATGCTATCTAATTTCAAATTCTCCCGGAGGTGAGGTAACTTACTTACCCAAGCTCACCCAACTATTAAGAAGCAGATCCAGATTTTCAACCCAGGAGTGTCTCATTTAAATGGCCATCATCTTCCATTATATCACACTGCCTGTAGGATAAACTCACAGCACTAAACTCTTCATATTTATGCTCTAAGCCACACAAATGTTAAACCAGAGTGAAGAGGTCTAGAGAATGATGAAATCAGTACCTGTGATTTCCCCCTTTTTTTTGTTAATTAAACCTCCTTAAATGAAAAGCACCATCTTACTCTTGTTCCTTCCATTTGCTCTATGGATATCACCCCAAATACCTTTATATTCTGTTATTTACTACTCACGGTATTGGCCTGGCTATGGCTGAAGACTCAAAATTTTCTTGGGATGTCTTTTCCTTCCAATAAGCATTGAGCTTCTGGGCAAGGGCATTTATTGTCAACCTGAAAGAAAAAGCAAGAAGAAGCATGTCAAAGCTGGGGATCTGTTGAACAATTTTACGATCTTTGAGATGTTCCCATTTAACAGAAGTTGACACTGCAGAATAAGCAGCCTAATGGTGAACATCTATACTTTCAGAAACTAGGATGGGAATTCACTATCTTTGCAAATGACATGTCAAAATGATGAAGCCATAATGTCGAATGGTCACTTTGGTTGCAAAGGCAAAATGGTCACTAGTCCCAAAAAGTACTGTATTCTTCAAATTTTCAGGACTTCTAGAATCATGAGGTGGCAGAATTAACATCATAGACAATGACAGAAGATTCAACTGCAGAGGCAGGACAGAGACAAATACTGGGAAGTCGATGGGGTGTTGCTTAGACTGTCAGAAGACTACAGGTAAACAATTCAGGACCAAGTTGAAAGTCAGGGGATCAAATACTGCACCCTACCTATTACAAATCCATCCAGTACTAACTTAAAAACTGTCTACAGTAAAAACTGTCTACTCTGTCTACACAGTTCTTCATTCAAATGTTGATCATGGCAGTCAGGGCACCGATGGACAATAACTGTGTCTACACAGTTCTTCATTCAAATGTTGATCATGGCAGTCAGGGCGCTGATGGACAATAAAGTCCCCTTCAACCCTCTGCTATGTATCTGTTAGTGGAGGCTGGACCCTAGCTCTGGCTCTTGCTCTTTCTCCTTTATCTCTCTTCCCCAGTGAACAACAGTAAACCTACGGTCAAACAATGTAATGTGTATAAGTCAAAATCTGAATTTCACTTTTGTTGTTTTTGGATTTTACTTTTAAAAACTCCCAATTTTGAATGACTAATCCCTATTTAATTCTACAACCTAGGATCACACCTTAATGCAGAGTTGTAGACACCTGAAATACTACAAATTTAGAGTTCTTAAAAAATCTCTGGACTCCTTGGATCATTCCCCAAGGGTTTTGTAGACCTCTTATCTCCTTCAGAGGAATTCTTCCTTACCTCCACCTAATATTATGTTAGATTCTGACCACACAGAGAAGAGCTCCTCTATACTCTCTCTCCTCCAACCTACTGATGGTCACACTTCTATGTTTGTATCTTTCCTTCAAGTCACAGATGAAGAACTATTCCAAATTTTCTCTTAAAATTCTGTTTTAAAATTATTTTCAAAAGAAGTAGATTAGGGGCACCTGGGTGGCTCAGTCTACTAAGCATCTGCTTTCAGCTCAGGTCATGATCCCAGGGTCCTGGGATCCAGCACTCGTATGTCAGGCTCCCCACTTTTCCCTCTGCCTCTGCCCCTCCCCCTGCTTTGTGTGCGCTTTCTCTCTCCCTCTCTCTCTCTCATGTGTGCACACACTCACTCCTTCAAATAAATACAATCTTTAAAAAAAATAAAACAAGTAGATTAGATGGGATTCTGGAAAGATGGAGTAGGAAGCATCAAGACTATATCCCTTCACCTAGACAGTCATTGCACTGGCAGAATTGTCTGAGCTATTTGGAATTTTAGAGTCTACTAATGGCTTGCAACTTTCAGGAGGCTTAAATGATAAACTAGCAAGTTTCAGCTCTTAAAACAGGAAAACTGCTATAAAATATACACACAAAAAAAGAGAAATAAATTATCACTATAAAAAAATCAACTGAACACAAAAGAAGACAGTAATACAGGAAATTAGGGACAAAAAATATCTTATGAGTCATATAGAAAACAAAGCAAAATGACAGAAGTCCCTCCTTATCTGTAAGTGCTTTAAATGTAAATGGTTTAAACTTTCCAATCAAAAAGGAGTTTGGTGGAATGAGTAAGAGAAACTCAAAAACCATGATGTAAATATATGCTGCCCAGAGGAGATGAACTTTAGACACAAAAGACACAAGTAGATTGAGAGAGAAAGGATGGAAAGAATAGTCCATGTAAATAGTAACCAAAAGAGAGAAATGGTGGCTATACTAGTATCAGATAAAACAGACTATAAGTCACAAGAGCTAGAATGTGGAAGCAACCCAATTGTCTGTTGATGGATGAATGGATAAGCAAACTGTATTGTGCATGCACGTGTATATGTACACATATAGATATATACACACACAATAGAATATTATACAGCCTTTAAAAAGGAGGGAAATTCTGGCACATGCATTACGCTTGAGGACACTATGCTAGGTGAAATGAGTCAATCACAAAAAGACAAATTACTGTATGATTTCACTTAAATGAGGCACTTAGAGTAGTCAAAATCTTAAGAAACAGACAGTAGAATGAAGGTTGGCAGGGGCTGGTGGAAGTGGGAATGGGGAATTATTGTTTAACAGGTATAGAGTTTCAGTTTTGCAAGATGAAAAGAGTTCTAGAGATGGGTGGTAGTGATGGTTGCATGATGATGTGAATGTCCTTAATGCCACTTAACAATACACCTAAAAATGGTTAGGATGGTAAATTTTATGGTACATATATATTTACTGTGATAAAAAAGAAACTGGGAAAAAAGGGAAATAGATTATGTGGTTGCCAGGGATTGGAATGACTGCTAATGGACAAGGAGTAGCTTTCTGGGATGGTGGAGATGTTTTGGAGTTCAATACTGGTGATGGTTGTACAATTTGTGAATATACTAAGCACCACTACAGTGAAGACTTAATTATGGTGACATTCATGGTACGTGAATTTTATCTTAACTAAAAAGAAAAATAAAGCTCTGTTCTCATGTATCCAGGTAAAATTTACAGAGTAGAATGCATCTTTTTAAGTGTGTAGTTCCATCAGTTTTGACAAATGTATACAGTCACATAACCACCACCTCAACTAAGATAACCACTGCCATGTATTCTGAAATACCATTTCTTCTCAAAAAACCCTGGTTTGACTCCACTGTTCTATTAATCTCCTTCCTTTGGCTTCCCCAATCCTGGTCTATGTGGTCTACACCTACTACTTCCTCTTCATTCTCCCATCTTAACCTCCTACAGTCTAGTTTCCACCATCGCCACCCCATGAAATGGTTCCTTTGTCCAAAGTAGAGTCATTACTTTATCAATGATCCCTGCCAATATCCCACTGTACTAAATTCAAGACTTTGCAGTGATCTTTTGATTCTCTTCTCTCCTTTATACCCCTTATTTAACATGCCACCAAAATCTTTTGAGCTTTTCTTCACAGCATCTGTCCTCTACTTCCTTTTCCATGGCTCTTGTTTCAGACATTCATCTCACACCTAGGTTACTCCAAGACCCTTTAATCCTTCCTTCAATCCATCCTGCGTCATTTTCAGATTTATCAGCTGACCTAATTCATGCCAAGCACCTTAAGAACCATAAAGCAGTATATGGTTGTAATATACTATATCCGGAAGATAGAACTGTTTCAAGTCACTCCCCTAGTCAAGAAAACACAATGAAGTTCCCACTGTCTAAGGCATCAGCTACTCTATCCAACATTCCTCTAAGACAGTTGTTCTTAAACCTTCTCGGTTCATGGCACCCCTTGTGTCTCAAGTTTTTCATGCTACCCGTAGGTCAAAACCAATATGGACCAGGTTTGGTTACTAGACAAGTTAGGTACAAATAATTTAATCAGTATTTATATGCTAACATTTAGTATCTATTTGAGAAAATAATGCATATCAAATGAAAAAAAAGATTTTATTTCATTCTTAAGTAGCCACAATCACTAATGGGATGGCTGTGTGTGTGTATGCCTGCTGGGCGGGGTGCCACTACCCAAACCTTGGAACGAAATTGGACACAGCTCCCCTCATTTCTTATTCAACCCTGCTTCTCATGTATCACTTAGTTTTTTGTCACAGCAACCAATGAAAACCCAGGTTTGCCAAGGTATGATGTAGTCAAAAGGAATGAAACAAATCTTGGTACTCGGAAAGGTGGTGCTGGTACAACAAATACCTATGAATATGGAAGTAGCTTTAGATTTGCACAGTGGGCAGGGGCTGGAAGAATCTGTGGACCATGACAGAAATGGCTGAGACTGAATCTAGATTCTAGACTGAACAGTTAGTGGAAATATGGAGGTTGGGCCCCCCTCCCCTGGTCAGGGCTCAGAAGGAGGTAAAGGGCCATGGGGGAGAAAACAAAGATTTCCTCAGAGAATACCTACATTACTGGGAACAGACTGTTAGCAGAACCACAGATGGTGGAACTGCTTCTGGTGAAGGCTTGGGAGAAGATGAGGAACATGCTACTGGAAAATTTGAGGAAGGTGATCCCGATTAGATAGTGGCAGAGAGCTTAACAGGAGTGTGTCCTGCAGTTCCGTGGAAAGCAAAACTTGTAATGATGCCACAGGACTGTTAGCCGAGGAGACTTCCAGGCAACCTGTTGACAGTGTGGCCCAGTGTCTTCAGGCTGCTTACATAAAATATGGGAGGAGACAAAGACGTTGAGAGGGAACTCTTGGACAAAAAGGGACCAGGACTTAATGTTTCTGTAAGTCCTCAGCTTATCTCCAGACAGCAAAAGATACTAAAATGGAGACATTCATGATCAGAAAAGCACACTCTGGAGAAAAAGCCAGGGCTGTGGCTAGAGAACCTTTCGCTAATATGTCAGATCAAAAGGTCAGAGTATTCTGTCACACAAAAAAGCTCTTTGAAAAGAGTAAACATGTGACTCAGATCTCCAGAGCCATCTCAGCAGAAGCCAAGAATATAAATAGGATTATCTAGGAAAGACCTGTCAAGAGCTTCTTGTCTGAGTGAATATCCATGACATACATGTAAGATCCACAAGATTCCTGAGAATGGTGTCCTGGCACGAAAATTGCTACCCTAGGCTGACAAGGATGGAGAGGGTACAAAATGAGAAGGAGGTTGGTGGACCTCCACAACTCTACAGTCAGAACACAGGCCGATGAAGATCCTGAGCCACGGATGCATACCCCCTTTGCTGAAAAAGGAAAGAGGACTCTGAGGGTGCAGTGATGAGCCCAGAGGGCAGAGCATCAAGTTCAGCAGAGGAGGCTGCAAGCCCCAGAACATTAGTTGCAGGGCTTGAGACTTAATGGCATTACTGTGGCTGGATTTTGAAATTGCTTGAGGCCTGTGACTCTGTTTTCCTTCCATTTTCCTCCGTTTGAACTGGAATATCTTGACCTGGTAAGCCTGTCCCACCATTCTATTTTGAGAGTGAAATGGAGAGGAATTTGACCCCAAGTTGCATGGGACCCACCCCTGGTTCAGATAATGAGATTTGGGAATCCTGAACTGCTGACATTAAGACAGGAGCTTAAGTCTTAGAGTTGCTATAATAGTTGAGATTTGGGGATGTTGGGAGGGGGTGAATGTATTTTGTGTGTGAAATATAAGTGGATCCTAGAAGCCCAGGGGGCAGGCTGTGGTAGGTGGAATACCAGTCCTCCAAAGATTTCTATGTCCTAAACCCTCGAGCCTGTGACTGTATCAGGTTACATGGCAAAGGAGAATTAAGGTTGCAGATGGAATTAAGGTTACTTACTTACCAGCGGACCTTAAGAGGGGAAGATTATGCTGAATTATCCAGTGTAATCACAAGGGTCCTTAAAAGAAGAAGAGTGAAGGCAGAAGAGTCAGAATCAGAGAAGTAGATGTGATGACAGAAGTAGGGTCATTGTTCTACTAAAGCTGTTCAGAAAGATAGAAAGAGATGGAATACTTCCAAACTCGTTCTATAAGGCCAGCAACACCTTAATTCCAAAACCAGAAAAAGACCCCACCAAAAAGGAGAATTACAGACCAATATCCCTGATCAACATGGATGCAAAAATTCTCAACAAGATACTAGCCAATAGGATACAACAATACATTAAGAAGATTATTCACCATGACCAAGTAGGATTTATCCCAGGGATGCAAGGCTGGTTCAACACTCGTAAAACAATCAATGTGATGCATCATATCAGCAAGAGAAAACACAAGAACCATATGATCCTCTCATTAGATGCAGAGAAAGCATTTGACAAAAGACAGCATCCATTCCTGATCAAAACTCTTCAGAGCATAGGGATAGAGGGAACATTCCTCAACATGTTAAAAGCCATCTACGAAAAGCTCACAGCAAATATCATTCTCAATGGGGAAACACTGGGAGCCTTTCCCCTAAGATCAGGAATAAGACAGGGATGTCCACTCTCACCACTGCTATTCAACATAGTACTAGAAGCAATCAGGCAACATAAAGAAATAAAAGGCATTCAAATTGGCAAAGAAGAAGTCAAACTCTCCCTCTTCACCGATGACATAGAAAACCCAAAAGACTCCACCCCAAGATTGCTAGAACTCATACAGCAATTCGGCAGTGTGGCAGGATACAAAATCAATGCCCTGAAGTCAGTGGCATTTCTATACACTAACAATGAGACTGAAGAAAGAGAAATGAAGGGGTCAATCCCATTTACAATTGCACCCAAAAGCATAAGATACCTAGGAATAAACCTAACCAAAGAGGTAAAGGATCTATATCCTAAAACCTACAGAACACTTCTGAAAGAAATTGAGGAAGACACAAAGAGATGGAAAAATATTCCACGCTCATGGATTGGAAGAATTAACATTGTGAAAATGTCAATGTTACCCAGGGCAATTTACATGTTTAATGCAATCCCTATCAAAATACCATGGACTTTCTTCAGAGAGTTGGAACAAATTATCTTAAGATTTGTGTGGAATCAGAAAAGACCCCAAATAGCCAGGGGAATATTAAAAAAGAAAACCATAGCTGGGGACATCACAATGCCAGATTTCAGGTTGTACTACAAAGCTGTGGTCATCAAAGACAGTGTGGTACTGGCACAAAAACAGACACATAGATCAATGGAACAGAATAGAGAATCCAGAAGTGGACCCTCAACTTTATGGTCAAATAATATTCGACAAAGGAGGAAACACTATCCACTGGAAAAAGGACAGTCTCTTCAATAAATGGTGCTGGGAAAATTGGACATCCACATGCAGAAGAATGAAACTGGACCATTCTCTTACACCATACACAAAGATAAACTCAAAATGGATGAAAGATCTTAAAGTGAGACAAGATTCCATCAAAATCCTAGAGGAGAACACAGGCAACACCCTTTTTGAACTTGGCCACAGTAACTTCTTGCAAGATACATCCATGAAGGCAAGAGAAACAAAAGCAAAAATGAACTATTGGGACTTCATCAAGATAAGAAGCTTTTGCACAGCAAAAGAAACAGTCAATAAAACTGAAAGACAACCTACAGAATGGGAGAAGATATTTGCAAATGACGTATCAGATAAAGGGCTAGTATCCAAGATCTATAAAGAACTTATTGAACTCAACAGCAAAGAAAGAAACAATCCAATCATGAAATGGGCAAAAGACATGAACAGAAATCTCAGAGGAAGACATAGACATGGCCAACAAGCACATGAGAAAATGCTCTGCATCACTTGCCACCCGGGAAATACAAATCAAAACCACAATGAGATACCACCTCACACCAGTGAGAATGGGGAAAATTAACAAAGCAAGAAACCACAAATGTTGGAGAAGATGTGGAGAAAGGGGAACCCTCCTGCACTGTTGGTGGGAATGTAAACTGGTGCAGCCACTCTGGAAAACTGTGTGGAGGTTCCTCAAAGAGTTAAAAATAGATCTGCCCTACGACCCAGCAATTGCATTGCTGGGGATTTACCCCAAAGATACAGATGCAATGAAACGCCGGGACACCTGCACCCCGATGTTTCCAGCAGCAATGTCCACAATAGCCCAGCTGTGGAAGGAGCCTCGGTGTCCATCGAAAGATGAATGGATAAAGAAGATGTGGTTTATGTATACAATGGAATATTACTCAGCCATTAGAAACGACAAATACCCACCATTTGCTTCAACGTGGATGGAACTGGAGGGTATTATGCTGAGTGAAATAAGTCAATCAGAGAAGGACAAACATTATATGGTCTCATTCATTTGGGAAATATAAAAATAGTGAAAGTGAATAAAGGAGAAAGGAGAAAAAAATGTGTGGGAAATATCAGAAAGGGAGACAGAACATGAGAGACTCCTAACTCTGGGAAACGAACTAGGGGTGGTGGAAGGGGAGGTGGGTGGAGGGTGGGGGTGTCTGGGTGACGGGCAGTGAGGGGGGCACTTGATGGGATGAGCACTGGGTATTATTCTATATGTTGGCAAATTGAACACCAATAAAAAAAAAAAGAAGTAGGATCATCGGAGTGATGTGATGTGAGAAGGACTTGACCCACCACTGATGGCTCTGAAGATGGAGAGAGAGGGCCATGCACAGGCCAAGGAATGCCAGCAGCCTCTAGGAGTTGGAAACTTCTAGAAATGGATTCCCCCCCTGGAGCCCTCAGAGAGGAATGTAGCCCTGCTAACCTTAATTTTAGCCTAGTGAGGCTAGGCAGAAATTTTATTTGTGTTGGGACTTCTAACCTACAGAACTCTAAGGCAATAAATCAGCATTGTCTTAAGCCACGAAGTTTGTGGTGATTTGCTCGAACAGGAAGAAAAGATCATTTCTATTATTTAGAGATAGAAGTTGAGTATCACGGTACTTTCCTCAAAAATATAGAATATCCTATTGCTCCCCTCTGTTTGAGTTTATTATGTGCAGTTTGACATGCAGTCTGGGAACTGTGGCTCTAGGGTAGGAGTCGGCAAACTACAGACTGTGGACCAAATTCAGGCACTGCCTGCTTTTGTAAAAAAAAATGTCTTGGACACAGACATGCTCATTCCTTTACTTATTGTCTAGGGCTTTTATACTGCTTTTATACTACAGTAGAACTGAGTAGTTGTGACAGACCACATGGCCCACAAAACCTAAAATATTTACTTCCTGACCCTTCACAGGAAAAGTGTGCCAATTCCTGCTTCAGGAGATGGCCCTGTTCTGTCTATTCGACTCTATTTCCCTTCATTCTAGTTGTGTCCTCTTCCCACACCCTATATTCTCACCATTTTGAGTTCCTGTCACTACTTGTCATGCTATAGTTCCATCCTGGAATTTCCTTCCCTCCTGTTTCTAAGTCCTGTATCCTTTCAGACAAATCTCAAGTCATAACTTCCACCTAAAACCTTCCCTATCTGTTCTATCAGGGCATTTTTCCTGTACCATATCACTTAGGTTTTGACTGATCACACAGCCATTTTATTGCTGTCTAAACTGTTTCACATATGTGACAATTCATCATTAAAAACAGACTGTAAGCTCCTGAAAGGCAGCATCCATACCTTGAATTTCTCTGGAAGACTCCACAAAGCCCAGCCATGGTGCCATTGCACCAGTGAGGTGGTCAGTGGGTGTGTGTTCATATTTCTTAAGCTGAAATTCACTCTAAAAACGTTGTCAGTTTGAGTCCTGATAGTTGCAGCTGAAATCTGATATCCATAACTATTAAGAGTGATATTACAGATGATTTATTTGTAGACATTCCAGTACTATGATGGCTGGTATCTCTTTTAGCATTTGCAGTTTTGATTTCTATCATACTCTTAGGATGAGTTTCTGATAGCAGACAGCCTTCTCTAATCCCCTTCTCAAAGTCTTCTATTTTTTTTTAACTAAACATCTTTTCATTTATATAAAATACAGTGAAAAAGGATAATGATGCCAGAATTGGGATAAAAGTAATATAAATTTGTTATCCTCAAATAAAAAAAAATTGTTATCCTCAAAAGATTATGTAGGATAGTATACTAGTTTCCTGTTTTCAATAAAATGTGTAGCAGATATTAAGCTCCTTAAGCAAAAATCCTAGATATTTAACTAGATAAAACTACTGTCTATGGAATATCTCTATTTAAATGCCCTGCAATCACCTCAAACTCATCATAGTAAAACAAAACATCACAAGCCAAGGTCTAATCCCTCTAAAATTTAAAAGGTAGATGTGGGGAGTAACAAAGATGATATAAGAAAGATGTTAAGTACTGTTTAATATCTAATATTTGGATTTCACAAATCTTAACTATTTCATTTTCACCAGAAATTCACTGTTCCTTTCACTCAAGAGAAAAAAAGAATGACTTGGCTCTGAGACTTGTCCAACTGATGTCATTTCTAAACTTTCACTCTTAAGAGTCAGGTCCTAGTGGAAGATCTCTATTATGGATCAGACTCATTTAAAAGGCCATATTCCTTAAACTGAGGGCAGGTGGTTACCACACCCACTGGGTGGCCTGAGGAATCAAGAACCCATTGCCCTGAAATTAATTTAGGGTTGCCATCCAAACAGCTGTCTCTTTTTCAAGCACTAAACCGAAAATTCCTATGGCTCCTGATAAATTATGGTGTAAGATTTAACTAATTCTACTACATTTTTTGGGTACAAACCAAAAGAAATTTGGGGAAGTGCTTCCCGCCCCCCCTCTAAAATTTGCTATGAGGTTTTAGGGAAAAGGACACCAAATGTCCTCATACCTTCTTTCTCCTTACTACTAGAACACCGCCTACCCTCTCCTGCCTAGACTTTCCTCTGCTTAGAATGTCTTTTCCCTATCTGTCTACCTAGCAAACTCCAATTTCTCCTTCAAGATTAAGCTCAAGTAGGATCTGCTCTGTGAAGCTTTGTTTGACCCTTTAGGCATATTTAAAGGCTCTTCCCATTTTGCATGTATCCTCCATTGAAGCAACTATTTTATGGGTATTTGTTTCTTCTTTGCATACATCTCATCTCATCTAGTTAGTTCACAGGCATCAAGGATTCTTATCTTTCATTCTTCTGTCCCTAGTAGCTAGCACATAGGAGATATACTTAAGAAGGAATGAATAATCCATCCCTCGCTAAAAGTTTTACAACAAATTGTTGTTATCTTGGCTTCACTGACTCCGTTTTTTGTCTCCTAAAAATATCCTTGCTGTTTCAGCCTCAGTGTCAAGTTCCTTTTTCATTTTTTGTCTCACTTATGAAATCTAGATGCTTCCATGAAAACACACATATCTCTCCTGCTGCTTTCCTCTCAATCTGTTCACCGGCTTCAAGAAATTCTTTTGGAACAAACTTCAAACTGTGGCTTTTTTTTCCCCCTAACATATTTGATGCCTGCAGATCCTTTCATCCCTTTTCATTAAGATCAATCCCAACTCTTTGTTTTACCAGAAGTATCTTATGAAGTGACTGCCATGCTCTTTCCATACTTTTTTTTTAAATTTTTATTTATTATTTATGATAGTCACAGAGAGAGAGAGGCAGAGACACAGGCAGAGGGAGAAGCAGGCTCCATGCACCGGGAGCCCGACGTGGGATTCGATCCCGGGCCTCCAGGATCGCGCCCTGGGCCAAAGGCAGGCGCCAAACCGCTGCGCCACCCAGGGATCCCTCTTTCCATACTTTTTAAAGGTAAATTTTATCTCAACTGGGCTCTCTCTATATAATGTATCAATAAGCTTTCATTGAAAAATCAAGTAATTTTATCTCTCATCTTGTAAGAGTGGTTTAAAGGAATTCTCAGCTCATCTGGCTGGCTTTTAGTGATGATTTGAGAGATTGCAGAGGATAGAATCAGATCTGAATAGACTATCAGAAACACCTCAGGTTGGGAGTGACTCACCGGTACTCCTTGGTGTATTCAAAGTCTTGTTTGTTATATGCAGGTTTTAAGAAATTGCACTCGATGACTCCAATTACTCCCACACCTTCTCCATGAGTTGGCTTCGAAAAAAAATATTAAGTTCAACACTTACATTACTGTTGACCATCTGGAAGCATTTCCTTTTGATTTTAAGCAGTAATAGAAAGGTTACATAACATTCAAAGGCAAGGAAAGTACAGCAACATCTAGAGAAATACCCAGGATGAACTTGAACAGACCACAAGTATTCCACTGGACTGGAACCTCTGACCAATTCTAAGGCAGAGATTTTCAGACTATGATCCATAGATTCTCTAGGATTTTCCAGGGATTAATAGCCATCTCTACTTCATGCACACTACTTCCACCTTCATCTGTTTTATATTATGGGGTTGCTGTAAGATTTCCTTTGAACAAAGAATGACAATGCTAAAAAAAACAACAACAACAAAGACAAACAAGGCTACATACTACTTTTCTATGGAATAGAAACCAACCTTCATCAGAAAAGCAATTTTAAGGATAATATGTAAACATCACACTCTACAAAAATAAATAATTTTTATATATGTAGGCTACCAAACAATTACAAAAGGGAGTCAGGGGATGCCTCTGTGGCTCAATAGTTTAGTGTCTGCTTTTGGCCCAGGGCATGATCCTGGAGTCCTGGGATTGAGTCCCACATCAGGCTCCCTGCATGGAGCCTGCTTCTCCCTCTGCTGGTGTCTCTGCCTCTCTCTGTCTCTCTCTCTGCGTGTGTCTCTCATGAATAAATAAAATCTTTAAAAAAAAAAAAGGGAGTCAGACTAGCAGTGGTTATTAATGACAAGCTGATATAAAATACTTTGGGATTTAAAAAGTCAAGGTGTAATTAGGATGGCATTCATATATGTGTTGTACATATAAAGATGATATAACAATGAAAAGCAGCATAGGCTGTAAATTAGCTATCCTAGATCTTCTATAACTTTGTCCTACTGTGTAACGCAAAGCAGTTTATCATCTTTCATGCTTTAGCAATCTTATCTATAAAATGGGAATGAATAGGATATTTGTGGATCTGACAACCTGAACATGCCATTAAAACATTAAAGATGATGGTAGTATTTGTACAGTTCAGTTTATATAGTATATTCATTATTTATCCCATTTAAGCTTCTCAGCCTGGTAAGCTGTAGGGTAGGCAGAGCAGATAAAATCATTTCTGTTGCTTTTATTTTACAGGGAAGGAAAGATGAGCCTTAGAGAAATGTAAAAATTTAGTTAAAGTTCCTCAGATTTTAAGTGGAAAAGGCAGAACTCAAATCCGGGTCAAATTTAGTGGTCATCAACCACTAAATTTCATTCTGCTTCTACTGTGCCTTATTGTCTCTCCAAGAAAGTAGAAAGAGCTATCTTAAACACTAATAAACCAATACACATGGCAAAGTTACTGGTGTTCTAATACTCTCTCTTCTCAACAGCTACCTGGAAAATGCATTCAGTAAAGCTCCTGGATTAATTATCACTGGTGAAGAATGAGAAGTAGAAAGAGCTTTCCAACCAAAGACAGCTCACTGATAACACAGAGTTCCAGGATCAGATTTAACAACCATCATAAGGTGGGAGTAAAAGCAATTAATGAGTCTATCCCCTTTGTAAATTTCAAATCCTCTTCTTTCTCTTTTCAGGCTTCTATGACAAAGAAACATTAACCACTCACCTTCACCTGGCATCCCACCTTCTCAAAAGACTTTATGAGTCGGTTGTTATGATACATCATGACTCCAAACTGGTTATAATTCTTGCAAGAGAACCCAAAAGTTATTTTCACTTGCTTATTCTGAGAGGAAAATCATTAAGGAATCAAACACCATGGGATTTAGCAGACAATATTTTGCACTGTTATAGAAAAAACAACAACAACAACAACAACAACAAAACCCCATCATATACCATTGGATTTAAGTTGGTATAACCCTTCCAGGGGACATTTACAAAATCTGTAGCAATAGCTTTAAAAATATTCTTAATCTGTGACCAAGTAATTCTCCTTCCAGGAATTTATCCTAGAGAAATAGTCAGGAAAGCTCATAAAGGTTTATGAGTTACAGAGATTGGTCAATTAGCTAGAATGACAGAAAAACAAATAATTTAAATGTCTGACAATAAGGGGATGGCTAAATAAATGTTAGTATATTCACATGGTCTATTATATGCCTTTGAAAATTATGTCCCTGAAAAATATTTAGGTACATTAGGAAATGTTCAGAATATAATGATAAGCATTATTTAAAAATATGTATATAGGAATACATGCATAGAAAAGAGTGTAGGAAATACACCAAAATATCATCAGTGGTTCAAAAATTCATAAACAATCACAAAACATTTCTTAACCTGTGCTAGTTGCTCAATTTGCTGCTAGGTAAGATAAGAGTGGTAGCTAGTACAATACAAATCCACACAATTACAGTTAATGCTTGAACAGTATGGATTTGCACTGCACAGATCTACTTGTGCATAGATTTTTTTTTCAATAAATACACTGGAAAAATTCTTGGAGATTTGTGCCAATTTTTGAAGACTCACAAATACACTGTGCAGCCCAGAAGTGCCCCCTGCAAAAAAAAGAAAAAGTTAGGTATTATTGTAAGGATGCAGTTTATACTACCATACAGAACATATGTTAATTGTTCATGTTATTAGTAAAGCCTCCTAACAAGAGTATGCTATTAGTAGTTAGGTTTCTGGGGAGTCCAAAGTTATACTCAGATTTGCGACTGTGCAAGGGAGTAGGTGTCCCTAACCCCTGTATTGTTTAAGAGTCAACTGTATAAGCAATAAGGTAAGTCCTGCTAATCATGCAAAACACAATGAAAGCAAAAGCGAGAATAAAGAAGAATAAAGTCACTTTTTAAGGGTAAAGGACAATGAATAGTCCTGTTGTAATATGTTTCATGGAAAGAAGTGAACAAGCTTGGAGACATGAAATAAAGTGAATTAAATATTATATGTAAAAGATGAACAATGATATGTTTTCAGCAGGTTCTATTTGATTCAAAAACCAAGATAAGAGAGTGAGAAAGACAAAGGGGGAGACAGAGAAACTGAAATTTCTATTAAAACAAATACTAAGAAATCTTCATGTCCAAATGAGCTGAAATTTGTTACTGATTCCAAAAACGATCTCCATTGCCCTCTCTATGTAATATTAGCCACTTGCATCGAATCTAGTTAACAAATAGGCCAGGTATGATACAAAGACATCATACAGGGGGCTACACAACAGAGTAAAGTTTGGCTCAGAAATTACGATCTGGGCTCGAGAAGTTCCAATCAAATCTCAGGTAAGACTATTCCCATGAAAAAGCAAAACAGGACAAACTCCCCAAAACAAACTCAAACTCAATACTATCAAATTTAACATTTTTTAGAGATATGTCAAATTCTTCTGTTGCATGCTTTTAAAATTCTAAATCACAGGGTGGCAGTGCACTGGGGTAGGAGGTTTCCCAAACTAGTATAAGAAGGAAGGACAAGAAGAGAAAAGAGGCCTTTGATAACTGAGGAATAATTAAGTCAACATCAGTGATCTTGTCTCTCTTTGATGTTGGGGTAAATTTTATCAGGAGTTTCATGTCACTCATGCCTATAGTGAATTCATTTAGCCCAAATTCTAACAGGGGAAGATAACTAGTTTAATGGGAAATTGGGTTGAAGTACATGTCACATGCATTGCTGTTAAAAAAAGAAAAACTGTGGGGGGTGGCACCTAGGTGGCTGAGTGGTTGCTTTGTCTCAGGTCATGATTCCAGGGTCCTGGGATCGAGTCCCGCATCAGGCTCCCCCTAGGGAGCCTGTTTCTCCCTCTGCTTATGTCTCTGCCTCTCTGTCTGTGTCTCTCATAAATAAATAAAATCTTTAAAAAAATAAAAAAGAAAAAATGGGCACCTGGGTGTCTCAGTCTGTTAAGCCTCTAACTTGTGATTTTGGCCCAGGTCACAATCTCATGGGTCATGAAACTAAGCCAGGCAGGGGGCTTCCAGCTCAGCAGGGAGTCTGCTTGAGATTCTCTCTCTTCCTCTCCCCCCACACATGCACATGTGCTCACTCTCTTATATAAATACATCGAAAAAAAGCTCAAATTGGAATCATTTGCCCCCCAAGTAAACAAATCAGGACTTAGTTCTGGCTCTAAACAATCCCAGGAGTATGACCTTTCAAGAGTCCATCTGAAATTTCCTGCTCAACACCATGTACATGATAAAAACCCTGATTTTCCTTTCTTCCACAAAAGAAGCTGACCTGGCCTAAAATAATCCTTTCTTTTCTTTTGCTAACAACTTTTTGCCCCATCCTATAAATACCTTCCACTTTGTATAGCTCCTGGGACCATCTCTTAATTGCTAAATGGGATGCTGCCCTCTTCACAGATCACTTAATAAAACCAATTAGATCTTCAGGAGAATTGTATTTTTTAGCAGTGCACAGGAATTGCTCTGACAGAAACCCACAAAAGAAAGAAGCTGGAGACAGAAATGTGGCATCCCCTGAAATAGTGGTTGGAAAGTACTTCTTTAAAACTGGCTCTGTTAAACCTAGGACATTAAGATCCTAGCCTACATACAGTGAATTACAGCTAATGTACCTACAAAATATAACAACACTAGTTCTGGGTTTGCTAAGATGGCCTTGTTCAGGGCTTTTTTCTTTTTCAAAAGCTTTTGTAGTAGAGAGGGTATGTGATCCCCAAAAAAGGAGAAAATCACTTGACTTATGAGTAAGGACTTACACAGCTTTTAAAAAAGGGAACAACAATTTCTAATTTTTGGTCACATAAGAAAGACAAAGCAAACTAGGTAAAGCCTTTGATAAAGCAAATCGGGTGGGAACATGTTTCTTGGGCCAAGAGCTGTGCTTAGTTACTAGAAAATAAATTATGAAAGCAATTCTTCATGACTGCTTAGGAGTTCTCCCCTTCCAAAGACTTTATTTTTGCCCCAAAAGCCATCAACAGAGTTGGACCTAATTTCCATAGTTCATCTTAAGATTTTTCTCAAGCATCTGAAATCCATTCCCAGTGTAATAGGGGGTAGAAGTGAAAATCAGTATTACTTCTTTGAGCGGCTCCCATTATGACAAGTATCAGGAAATCCATGTCAAACCTGTTGAGGATTTACCTCACCCTAGGAAATCAACCTTTAATTTTCACTCTCCTAACTTCCATCAATATAAGTCTGGACTTGTAACAACAAAGACCATACTATGCCCAAAAGATTAACATGTTCTAGTTAATATTTGATTATTTCAATGTAACATATAACAAAATTCCAGTGCAAACCATACAGCATGGATCATTCCTTATTGCAGAGAGTCTCACACCTGGCTACTCAGTAGAATTAGCTGAAGATTTAAAAATAAATTATTCCTATTAGAAAAAGAGATTTCAGAATCTTCTGACCCAGAATCTCCAAAATCTCAGGATGCTGTATGATTTTAATAATTTCCAGATGGTATCTGATAAAACTGACATATCTATTGGCATTTAAGAAATTCCTTCAAAAAAAAAAAAAAAAGAAACACCTTCTTAAAGAATATACTGTACGGGTACCTGGGTGGCTCAGTTAGTTAAGCATCCGACTCTTGATTTCAGCTCAGGTTATGATCTTGGGGATGTAAGATTGAGCCCCGCATTGGGCTCCACATGGAGCCTGCTTGAGATTCTCTCTCTCCCTCTCCCTCTGCCCCTCCTCCCTGTTCTCGCTCTCTCTCTCTAAAAAAAAAAAAGAATATACTGTAATAAGATTTGTATTACAACACACATTTTTCAATTGGGAAAAAAATCATTTTTGTTTTTTTATTTCAACGTGGAACTCTAATCCTGAAATGAAGAGGTCCAATTTCATGTAGTTGTAAGGATACAGTAAAAGTAGGTTTATATAAATCATATCCTACATTAGCCAGGCTCTTGGCAATCATCTGAGTAGTCACCTTCTTTTGACGCAGAAAAATTTTCATTCGTGGCTTCATATACAGAATACCACAAAATGCCTATGGAACAGCAAAGGGAAAATTATTATATGACATCGCCAATTCTACTAACATCCTCATAAACACTGCTAGTGACTGAGATCTATTCTGGGTAAAGATGTAGCTTAGTTTCTCTACCTTGTTATCTCAACTACTGCACAAAAGTGCTACTGACAGTATTAGCTATAGAGGAGACAGTGAAAAGGAATCCTAGCACAGGGCTAAAAGTTTGTCATCTTTATATAACTGAGATCTTGTTCTGCAATATTTTCATGTTACAAGAGATCTTACCTCTCATTGTTGAAGAAAAACCACTCTTACTCACCCGTAAAGAATACTCTGTTTCTGGCAGCTCACAGGTAACATTACCAGTCTCTTTTTCTTCTGTGCCAAAGTCTGATACCAGGATGTCATATTGATCTGTATCAAAGTCCAACTCAGATTTTCCATCTTTATTTCTGGGTAAAAGAGACAAGTACCAATCTAACAAATACTGATTCCAAAGGACAAAAATGCATCAGGAACCCAAGAGAGAAGAAACAATATAAGCCAAAACTCAGACACATATTTCTTTCCCTATCAGTACAAAGGAGCTATAAATTACTTGGTTTGAAGATCACACAATACTTAGAGGTATTCCTAGTCTAAACAAATCGACTGTTTCATAGAAGTGGTGAGCCAAGTACAAAAGACAAAAAAAGGGAAAGTGGAAATGTCTGATTTGATAAATCAAATGGATGTCAGCTACTCTCAGAGTGGGATCTTAAAATAGATCCAAACTTTCTGGGAACTGCTGGGTAGGTCATTCAACATCATCCACTCCAACTGAATAAATAGAAGAATGAATCAAAACCTACTTCTGATTTCAGCAATAGTATAAGGACTAATGAAATACCAAGATTCCCTAGATCTAATCCTATTTCTTTGAGGAAGGAAAAAAGGGTTGCCATAGAAACAGCATGTATCTGCTAGTCCTCTGAAATATCATTTATGGAATTATCATCTAAATATAATAGTGCTCATATTCCTTTCACAAGGATCTTTCTTCTTCTCATAATCCTTTTGGGCTACTTAGCTTTGATCCATTCTGAGACCCTGGACTATATCACTAACAACTGCCAGGGTGAAAAGGCAAGACCCATCTTTGTTCCTGGAAAAAAACCCAAAACAAGAGATGAGCTACAGAGAAAACATATATATCAGAACAGCCGTTCCCAAAGTTTGTTCTGTGGAACAGTAGTTCCCCTAAATAAGAAATAAGTAGGGACACCTGGGTGGCTCAGTGGTTGAGCATCTGCCTTCGGCTCAGGGCCTGATACTGGGGTCCTGGGATCGATTCCTGCATTGGGCTCCCCACAGAGAGCATGCTTCTTCTTCTGCCTGTATCTTTGCCTCTCTCAGTGTCTCTCATGAATAAATAAATAAAATCTTTTTTAAAAAGAGAAGTAAGTAATAAGGGTTGTATGACTGAATAAAATTGAGAAACAATTCTTGGCCCTCAGGGCCACCTCAAGCTCTAGTGATACCTCCTCTCATACTTCAGCCTCTATTAGCTCAGAGGTGCTGTGTTGAAAATGTAAAAAAAAAAAAAGCCCACCTCACTATAATAGTACATTCTGAATTTTCCAGGATGTTCCTGATTCTTGCTACCTCACTCCACTTGCACACATTCTCTAAGGAGGTTCCCTGCTCTCCTTGCACCCGACCATTCACCATTCAAGGAAAACAGGTCTGGAGAAACTGTTTTTTTCTTTTTTAATTGGGAAAACCACATATTATATAGCTCTCTTACACATTTTCAAGGCCAACTGAAATAACATTAGCATAAGAAAGCCTCTGAGAAGTCCTGCAAAAAAGCAACATGGTAAACTTTGTTTCAGCCAGCTTTCCCCCCCAGTTATTGACCATGGAATCTTTTATTCACATAACACCTAATACCATATAACTGAAAAACAATGTACAAAGAAAAAAGTCTTCTTAATGTGTTTAAATCACTGGAAACACCTCAGGAAAATGATCCTTTATAATATAAATTAAATTTACTTGAGATTTATCCCAGTAGGACACAGGAAGATCTAAATTACCAATGTATATATATTTTTTAAAAAACCTCATTATTTTCTTTTTAACTGAAAGTACTCTTTATAAAATACCAGCATACTTTATACAGTTTTACCAGCTAAGAAATGAGGCAAAATACTTGACCTAAGGAGAAAAAGAATGAATACATCTGATACCCTGTTCTGTTAAAGATACCAGTATCCCTTCTATCTTATATATAAGGTTTGTAGACTTTCGTGGACACTGTTAAATGTATTCTACCAGACATGACAAATTAAACAAATGATGACATATCCTAAAGTATTTCCAGATGGTTTTATTAGCTCTAAACATACGATGTGAAGCCAGTATCATTATTATAGTTCAAATTTATCTGCTTCAAAGATTTTCATACTTCTAATCCAGCTGCTCTGAAGGCAGAAATAAGAGGTCCTTATTTTCAAAGATCATGTTGTGCTTTGTTATTTCTCTTTCTCATACTTCATTTTCATTGTCAAATGCATAAAATAACTATCATTATTCTATCTCAAAACAATGTCCATGAATCTAAGAAATTCATAATGTATTCTGAAGATCTTATAATAATGTTGAACTGTCTTGGTTATTTCTGGCAATAGCCTCAGAATATATGGATCTCCACTTCATCAAGCTTCACATCTCACCAGTTAAGAACCACTTTCTCAAACAGGAACTGTGGTTCCATGAAAGTGGAGGAAAGATGTGCAATGAGATCCAAATATGCATCCAAATTTATCTACTCTGCTTCTCTAGAGAGGGGTTTGTCAAGTGTCCTTCATCCTACTACCTTTGCTTACTTGAGTCTATCACCTCTAAGATACAATACCTGCGGATGTTCCAGATGAGAACCCGAGTGCCTTTTTTGCCTGGGATGGCGTCAAACTGGGACAGCAAGTCATTTTCACTGTTGAAAATGGAATAGTTCAAGATGGCTTCTAGGCTGGGCAAGGAGTCCTCAGTGATGATCATTTTTTGTAAGACCAAATACAGTCAAAGAAAAATGAGTATCTTAAAAGGATACGATCAATTTGGGACATCTGGGTTGCATGTTGGGACAAAATATAAACATACAGTTGGAAGCATGAGCATTATTGCTACAGAAAAAAGGGAAGGGGGAAAATGGAGAAAGGTCACAGAGACACTCAAATTAGTCACCCTTGCAGACTACCGCTTTGAAAATATACTGTGAACCAAAGCTGTTTAAGAAACAGATCAAAGGCTGAATCTTTAGACTCAGGAAGCAATGAGTTCAAACTTTACCGCGGTGTTGCTTGGGTCAAGACAACCTGTCATTCTAATAGAAATAACAGCTTGTCTTAGGTATATAGGGAAATGAGCCATTCTGCTCTCAGATAAGCTGACAAATACTATGTATCTCAAAAACAATGGAAGTTTCAATACAATAAAAAACATTTCTAAGCTTCTATCAACAGTACCTTTACTTCCAAAAGTATTTCATAGGGTGAAATTCCAGTTAAATTTAGGACACTTGAATATCTCTTTAAATATGAAAACTTTTGATAGCTGGATTTGAGCTGAAGACAAGAGATTTCTATTGTAATAGGCAGATCAGACTCATTCTGAATGGACATTCTCCATTTTCAGAAAGGATATTGTTTTGCTGGTTGAATGGAACAATTGGTACAATAACTGCCTGGGCCTGGACACATTCCAGATAGGTCTGTGATAGGAGTCCAACAGTGAGCGTACCCCCATTCTTGGTGAAGACAAGAGCGTCCTTTCCTAGCCGCATGGAACCTGACTTGAAACCATTACCAAAGATGCCGATGGGACACTGGCTCTTCTTTATTACTTTATCTGTAAAGCCAAAGCTGTAATTACACAAGAAAAAATAAATCAGAAAAAAAATCAGAAAGGTAAAAAGCATCCTAAGACAGGTTGACAGGCAGAATGGCTTTCAGATGAAAAACACTTATAAAAAGTCACTCCTTCTTTCTTCCTTTTGGTACCTCTGGGCAAAATTATCAAGTGAAAGCCATACGACATTACTATGAGGTAGCAGCCCTGGTTCTCCCGTGTGGATGGTGTGTGTACAGATGCCTCCATCACAGTAGTCAGACTTGACGAACGTGAAGATGGCCTCTTCTTGCTGCCTAACAAGGAGAACTGGAGGAGGCCACGAGCAGCTGCCTTTCTTGTCTGGATAGAATGGCTCTGATTACTAATAGTAAAGTAAGGGTAGGGTGAAAAGGGTGGTTATCTCACCGAGCACATGGGTGTGGGTCACAAAATGAACCCACAGCAGTGCTGGTCAGAAGTACCAGACGAGGCATCCCCCCTATATCACCTTCTCGAAATCTGAGAAGTCAGAGGTTGCGTATCTTAACAATTTCAATTCTCCACCCAAAGGATAACTCTTTCAATTCTTAACCTCTGCTCCATCTGCTGAGACAGTTTGTTGGAATGTGGCCAGGGAATAAAAATAGGTAATTCTGCCACTGAATATCAGCAAGCAGCTGCGGTCTGAGGTCTCTCTTGTTTGATCAGGGGGCTTTCATTGGGTCACCTCGACAATCTCTGCAGCCAGATACTTTCCCTTTTCCTAGGCTCCCCATTCCAACACACAACAGAATAACAGAAGCAGAAAAGTGGAAGATACAAAATCCAGAATGATGATTGGCTCCTTCATAGGTCTTCTCTTGCCACAAATAAAATTTTAAGGACTGCTTCTCTCCAGACAAAGTGCATAATGTTGTACGGTAACATTCATTCAATAAATATTGGCTGAGTCCCTATTATGTACTATGCATTGTGCTAAAGCACTGGAGACATGATGGTTAGTAAGAAAAAAAAAAGAAGACTTGATTCTTTCTTTCATGGTTTACAGTCTAAGGAGGGATTTCATCTATTACAGATTAGATGCTTCTCCAATACCAATTAAGTAGACACTCTATCTGCCATGGCTGAGTGGCTTGGCCTTGGTTCTTACTCTTCTGAGCAGGGTTGAGGTGCCTAGTTTCTACTTCCTGAAGGCTGTGGCTTGTGCTTACGCCCTATGAAAGAGGGACCACCTTTTACTTTTCTATTTCAAAACATGTTACACAATAATGCCATCGTGTCCTTCTAGATCCTTCCTAGGAGCTTTGATTATCCTATGGATAATTCTACTCACAGTAAAAGGTAGTTTCTAGGGCAGAAGTTCCTTTGAAAATACCAAAAGATCACTGAGTTTCTGCCGTCTATGGGCCTCAGTAATCCAGGAAATGAACTTCTAGAAGCTGGTAAAATCCAGGCATTCCTAATCCTCTTGTGTAACAAGTGCCTAGAAAAGATGGGAGTTGTTAGGAGGATTACATTATATACTGTCTAGGGGCACCTGGGTGGCTCAGTGGTTGAGCTTCTGCCTTTGGCTCAAGTCATGATCCCGGGGTCCTGAGACCGAGCCCCACATCGGGCTCCCTGCAGGGAGTCTGCTTCTCCCTCTGCCTATGTCTCTGCTTCTCTGTCTCTCATGAATAAATAAATAAAATATTTTTTAAAATTATATACTGTCTGTACAATACTCTTTTAAACTATAAAGTAGTATTCAGAGCTTAATTTTGAACTAACTCTAGAAGTCATTCTGAGAACTGTCCTGCACTATCCTGTACCTCTACTTCAGATTGAATGTTGTTACCTAAAACTCAGGGCTCTTCAGAGATAGTCATCTTACCTGTCACATGGAATAGATTTATGTGCTTATTTCGACTTAAATTATCTCTAGTGCCATGAAAGCTTCACTGAGGTAGTTTAAGGGAAAGTGGTGAAAACAGGGAGAATATATTAAATCCCCTCAATTTCCCAGCTTTTCCTGCCTCTTCTGCCACTTAACATTCCTTTTTTCCTTTGTAAGTATAAACCCTCATTGTGTTACTTAGTTTGGAAGAGACCAAATGACTATATGAGCTTGAGGAGATTAAGTAATAGCACGGGGCCAGAAATCAGAAGTGAAAAGGATAAGAGAAGTTAGAAGAGAGGAGCCGGAAGCTCTGGATTTTGTTGTTGTTGTTGTTATGTTCCACTTAACCCATTTATGTTTCTTTTATGCCATTTATGTTCCCATGTTAGGTATTCTGCTTAACTGAAAATTGTGGAATGGATGCCACATACTGATCAAATAACTACCGAGTGTAGAAGCCCTCACAACCAAGGAGAGAATTGTGGTGATGCATTTTATGTAGTTTATGTGTTTATGTAGTTGGTATAGCTCCCTAATTTTCCGAGTATCTCTTGGCTTAGACGGTGGCTTCCCTAAGTAAGTCCTGTTCTATCCTTTCGTGTAAGAGACACCAATGGCAGTGTTTACATACCGGCAGGGGGGAAGGGCTTGGATGTCAGCTTTTTGAGTGGAATCCAGGGAGACAGCAGCTTGCTCCCGAGTTCCTTAGAATGTCAAGATTCTAGAATCTAAAGAGATCAGCTTAAATTGGGACTCTGACCAATGAAACAAACCTCAGCAAATCTGTGGCCATATGAGGGCAGGCAGTGCTGTTTCCTAGGTAAATGATACAGAATATAAAGCAATGGAACACTGCTAAACACAGTTGTTCTCTGGCTGTTGATTTAGAAGAACAGACCTACTAGGAAATGCACTTCTGAGCAGAGGTGGCAAATATTTTAATCCACAGATCTGTGTCTCTTTTTAATCCCTTACCTTTGAAAGAGCTTTCCTACCTTGTGGAGAAAGGTAACTGAACATATAGACTAGCTGGTTCACCACTATCCCCAGAAGCTAAAGAGAATTCACTGTGGACTTGAAAGGAATTTAATGATAGGCTTTTCCTTCTTAATTTTATTTTCATTGGGATTCTGTATTTATGGGAGAAACTTGCTGCAGCTATAGAACTATTTTTATTAGCTCAGAAAAAGGAAGAGTACCATGAAGAGTTGGAAACTATGGGTAGGATTATTACAAATGTTATCGTGAAATAAGAGTATCAGTGGGCTTAATCATTCTGCACCATTAGAGGTAATTACTTCTACTATTATGTAAAAGTAATATGTCCCTAACCAAAACCAAATGAACATACTTAATTTTCAAAGCTACCTCTAAAGTCCAATTATTTATAACGAAATTGTGGTAAGTGGAATCCATGGCTAGGAGTTAGGATTGGATTAAATGAACTTTTAAATAAATGGGACCTCCTAGCTCATTAAAGTTAGTTTTAAGATATGATCACAAATAATATCTGGTACATATACATTAATCCAGGACTCAGTAAAAAAGGTCTAAAATTAATTTTTCAGTATGAAGAACAATGGCCCAGCTCAAATTAGTGGGAAACATACTTGGTATGGTAACGCCAAAAAATGGTATGACAAGTATGTTTCTGCCTGTTTTGCTATTTTGTTCTTTGGGGAGGGAACAAAATTATGAATGCATGATACTTACCCCTTTATCCTTCAGCTCAAATGCCACATCTTCAGGGTAGCCTGTTTTGATTCTCTAGACTAGGTTAGGTTAGAGCCTTCCATTATATATTCTCGTTGAAACTGTAGTCTTCCTTCATAGCACTTACCACTAGGTGAGATAACCTATTTAGTTGTATTACTGGTCAATTCTTTGCTATACTTCTCACTAAACCATCAGCCCCTTGAGGGCGAGGATCCTGTCTATCTGGTTCACCACTTTATCTCCAGTGACTTTCACATAGGGGTTCAGTAAAAATTTGTTGAATGAATCTGGAACAAAAATTGTGATTACTTTGAAACCACCCTCCTCTTTTCTCTTGCCTTATAACTATAAGCTCCAGCTTTCATAGAGGTAGTTCCGCCCATAAAACGGAAGGCACTCAGATTTACTGGGCCCACTATCTGGCACCCATGTTGCTGGGATAAAGTGTGGTGGAAAGGAACTATTAAAAAATAGGGAAAAATGAATACATATGTAATTAGAGGTATCAATGCTTTGGTTCCATCCCATATAAAATTGTATTTTTTTAATATTAGCTTGAGGAGCTAAATGTAATGCTATAAATTAACCAACATACTGGCCACATCTTTATCTTACTTCTAGAAGCGTTCCTCGAATATTCTACTGATTATGGGGGTCCGAGACACCAGGTACACAGGCTGCTGAGTGGTAAAACCTGACATTTTACTTGGTTAATGCCCAAATTTCATTTCTTTGCTTTGCTGGATCAAAGGGATTTCCCTATAAACAGGGTTACAGAATTAGAATGCCTTCCAAGAGAACTATGACCCATGCTTAAAAAGGGAGGATAGAAGGAAGGAGTTGAGGAAACACTTGTCTTTTACTGAGTAATACACGAAGATAATCAAGTAGAAACTTATATTCTCAACTACAAACATTTTAAAGTGATTAAATGAACTGAGAGTGGTGACAGAAATCTCAGCCACCAGCTTCAGCAGGTAGAAGAGAGAACGCCCTAATTTTGCAATTCTACTGCAACACCTTCCAAGATGATGTGTATGAATGTCTTCTATTCATCTTTCCTGGGGCTTGGTTATACCCAAGCACATTCATGCATTTAACCCAAAGATCATCCCAACTGCAATACTTCTAATCTAAGAATGAGTTAAGGCTAATATCATTTGGAGGAGGTCTTAGACCAGCCAAGGCCTTCAGGTCCTTAAGCTTGCTATTCTCTGCCTGAACTCTTATTCTTTGCCCCCTGCTCCTTTACCCTGTTAAATTCTACTACTCACTCTCAGATTCCTTTATTTATTTATAAAGATTTTACTTATTTATTTATAAGAGACACATACAGAGAGAGAGGCAAAGACACAGGCAGAGGGAGAAGCAGGCTTCCTGTGGGGAGCCTGATGTAGGACTCAATCCCAGAACCCCAGGATCATGAAAGCTAAAAGCAGATGCTCAACCACTGAGCCAGGTGCCCCCAGATCTCAGTTTAAATATCACTTCATCCAAGAGGCTCTGTTGACTTCCTGGATCAGATATGGTTCTCCTCCTGGCCTACCCCATTGCATCCTATCCTTTTCTAGCATACTTGTCATTTTTAAATTATGATTACTGCCTCATTGTCTGAATTGCCAGCTAAACTGTAAGTTCTATGAGGGCAAGAATAGTGTCTACTTCATAACCAGTGCCCTGGCACATAATACATGCTCAATAAATATTTGCTGAGTGAATAAAGGGAAGGTGAAATATTAAAGAAAATTATGAAGCCTTAAATAGAGTTCATGAACTCGAAACAAGAAAGAATGAAGGCATTTTTACCTGAGCATTCGGTGTAGTTTATGAGGTGTCATCCCACATCCATCATCAGTAAAGGTCAAACAAGATTTATTCTTGACCTCTTCAACATCTATAAAGACTGTCCTGGCGGATACATCTGGATCTACAGCATTATCTGCAAAAGGTAGAAATCTGTAATATTAGATCCCTTTTTCTAGTATTTCAGTAAAATCTCTAGTTCAGTGCCCCAAGACAAAGAAACTCGCCTTTATTCCCCCTAGGTGGATGTCCCCAAAGGTGGGCAGGGTGTGCACTTACTAGGTTACGGGAACAATAGATATGATGACAGGTGGGATTGTGAAGCTGCTTTCTAGATTTCATATAATGACTGAACTGCAATGTGCCTTTCTCCCTTCACATTTCGGGATCTGTAGGAAAAATAACTCCTGTACACAAAGCATTTTGCTCCATTTTTATCTTACTCCTCTTTCTTACCTTTCAGCTGCTTCACTGCTCAGGAGCACATACAGTTAAAGGGTGGCTATGGGGAACAGCTGAATTTGCAATTTCAGTACAAATTGATGCATACTATACATGTTACAGTGCATCTGTGAACATTTTGTTTTCTACTTTTTTACATCACCTCCTCTGTTAAAGAACACAGATATTATCACTGTCCCTGTTTATGGCCTAAGAGGCCCTGAAAGAGGTAGAAGTTCAAATGGAACATTTAATGCCCGCCCAGATTCCAGTGAATGCTAACAAGAATGCTTAGAGAGAAGGGAGGGATTCTGCTTCAGTACTTTGTAAAAGTATTAAAGGTGAAGCTGTCCCACTCTCATCAAATAGAGAACACAGAATTAAAGCAGAAAAAAAAATTGTAGGTCAAGCTTCAGGATTCCTCCTGAGTAAGGTCTTCAAAATGGGCTCATCATTTAAGATTCCAAAGGCACCAATATAACCACATTCTAACATATGTGCAAAGTCTACAACTCTAAGGGGTGCCAATGTCTAGTAGCCACATCTTTTATGCCAGTTCAACTGTCACTCATTGACACATGGACTGTAAAAGTTTCATTAGGACTCGCTGGCCCAGAGGCACCTGAGTGGCTCAGTGGGTTAAGCATCTGCCTTTGGCTCAGGTCATGATCCCAGGGTTCTGGGTTTGAGCCCCGCATAGGGCTCCCTGCTCAGTGGGGCCGCTGCTTCTCCCTCTCCCTCTGCTCCCCTGCTCCTGCTCTCTTGCTCTCACTCTATCTCAAATAAATAAATACAATTTTAAAAAAAGACTCACTGGCCTGAGTGGGAGGGCAGTTTGTACCATCTATCAAATGGGTTCCCCAAGCACTCCTGTCCCTACTAGCTCTTTCACCAAGACTGAGACCTTCCCTTCCACCCCGTTTCCCTTTTTTTAAAAAAAAGATTTTATTTATTCATTCATGAGAGACACACAGAGTGAGGCAGAGACACAGGCAGAGGGAGAAGCAGGCTCCACGCAGGGAGCCGGACGTGGGACTTGATCTCGGGATCCCAGGATCACGCTTGGGCTGAAGGCAGGTGCTAAACTGCTGAGCCACCTAGGCTTCCCCCACCCGCCTTCCCTTTTCCCTGGCATCACCACATGGCTGGGCTGAGAGAGCCAGGTGGGCTCCTGGCTGTATACTTGTCCCACTACCACTGTTGAAATTGTGCCATTTCTCCACTGGGAACATCCCTTACAAGCAAAAGAAATATTACTCATATTCAGAATATCAATTTTTATAATTAAATTAAATTCAGTTACCACCACCTAGATGTGCATAACGTTCACCAAATAAAACAAGACACAGAGTGATTTCAAGGGCCATAAAGATGCTGCCTGTGTTCACTGCTAAACCCCTCACAAACTGTCACCCCAAAAAAGTCATGACAGCAGTAAACCATCACCAATAGTCCCAGAAGGGAAGTAAGAGGTCTGACAATAGTCTATCTTTAAAAAAAAAAAAATAGTCTATCTTTAAGGGCTAGATGGGGCCAAAGCCTTGGGTCATGTGGTAAATCAAGTGGGCCAACTTTCATCAGGAATTGTAGGTTTGATATGCAATAGAGGCTTTATCAGAAATACAGTGTTTGGGATCCCTGGGTGGCGCAGCGGTTTGGCGCCTGTCTTTGGCCCAGGGCGCGATCCTGGAGACCCGGGATCGAATCCCACGTCAGGCTCCCGGTGCATGGAGCCTGCTTCTCCCTCTGCCTGTGTCTCTGCCTCTCTCTCTCTCTCTGTGACTATCATAAATAAAAATAAATAAAACTTTAAAAAAAAATCTTTAAAAAAAAAAAAAAAGAAATACAGTGTTTTACTTTGTGTGAGAGGCAGCAGTTTTTTTCTTGAATTGACAGAAGGATCCAGCACTGGGAAGCTACCTACACTGTTTCAAGAAACCACTTCGCAAGCAGACCCAGAATTGTTTTAGGACTTATCAGTCACTCTCGCTGGCAGAAAGCCAGGGCCATTGAGACTGATACCTTTACCTTGTCAACCAACAGGGCATCATTTCTATTTTGAAGGCTTTGGACACAGGAGAAAGTTTTTCTAACACTTCATGAACATTCACAAATCAAACATGTAACACCTATCAATTCCAATTCCAAGTTTATGTGACCACACATTCAATGGATCTGCGTGTGCTTCTCACAAAATCACTTTTCTTCCTTTCCTGTTTACTGCAGATTCTGCCCAAACGTTATTAGATGCTTTTTTTTTTTTTTTAATATGGAAACATACCAGAGCATTTTAACACAGGCACTTCAGGGGTTACAACGTAGCTTCCCAGGGAAGCTAGACATTTTATTTCCTTGGTTAGAGGCTGCTGGGGTCCAGGGTGGAGGGGCCCAGCAGCGGCCAGGGGTGGCCCTAGCAGCTTAGGACAAGATAGCAGCAGGTGGCAGTAAGCCCAGCTTTACATTTATCTTCCATCTGAAGTAGCCTTTCCCTTGGCCTCAACAAATGAACTTATAATAATAAGGCACCAATCTGGTGGCTGGTTTCAATCCGATCTCTTGCTGCTGAACCTTCCAAAAATTTACCAACCTGTAGCACATGCTATCCCAGCCGGCACTGCCTATAAACAGGCAGGACAGCAAGAGAGAACCCCTGCTCCCTGCCACTGCCCCCTACTTAGGCAAGAGCTACACTACCAGAGCCTGGGATGTCTTTATCCCCCTAACCTGGCCCATACAACCTCATGTGCTCCCGGATCCCAAGAAGTCCTCTCTCTCCTAACTTGGCCCATGCTCCCCGGAGCAGGAGGACCCTATCTCTGCCTCCCCTTGCCCCCCCCTTAGGCAAGAACATGAGAAACAAGATCCTAGGAAATCTATCTTCTCCTGTTAACCTGGTCCACCCGACTCCTGGTAAATAAATAAATAAATAAAAGCATTCCAACTGAATGAAGCCTCATAGCTCATCAGAATCTGGGAGGCAGTGAGAAACTGTCCTGTGATGGCCTCTCTGAGGTAGCCCTTTGCAAGCCTCCCATCCTCTTCTATTCCAGGAGGGCCCTATGTGGATTCCTGCAAGGCTGCCAGGGCCAAACTGCTGCCATACAGACATCCTACATGTATCTAAAAGCATTCTTGTTTAAAATTAAGGTCACCATTCTTCCAACACAAGCCTATTCATCCTCTGTTCCATATATATAAATATACAGATACATATACAAATATACACATACACATAGACACACAGAGCCAGCATTCAAATGACCACAAGTTTGATTCAAAAATTATTTTTT
Source organism: Vulpes lagopus (assembly GCF_018345385.1). Classification (NCBI taxonomy): domain Eukaryota; kingdom Metazoa; phylum Chordata; class Mammalia; order Carnivora; family Canidae; genus Vulpes; species Vulpes lagopus. Next base: position 80,367,188 of record NC_054848.1, read on the forward strand.
ATCTCTCACTCTCTCTTACCCTATGTATCCCTAAACTCTCTCACATCTAGCTTTTTCTAGTCCCATTGTCACTTTCTTAGTTTACAGTTTATTCCTTCTCATCTGGATTATCACCGTAACCTCCTAATCAGTCTTTCAAAGCCATGGTTCTCTCTTCTCGAATCCATCTTTTACACACTGCTGCAAGATTAACTTTCCTGAAGCACAGCTGATCAGGACTTTCCCCTGTTCAGAAAACTTCAGGCTAAAAAGCCAAATACCTGGGCCTCCTGGTCCCACCCTGGTCCCAGGCCGCCTTTCTGACCTCATTACCTACTTGGTACTTGGAGTAAAAAGACCTGCACTTGAGTTCTTGTCCTGCCACTTACTAGACATGCAACTTTGGACAAGTCAGTTCACTTCTTTGACCCTCTGTATCTTGATCTGCAGGATGAGAATAATAATGATGATAATGACAATAATAATATTAATGATAATCATGCCATATAATAATATCTCAAGGGGTACAGTTAAAAATGTACTTGTGACAGCCCTTTAGAAACTAAGGATCTACAGTTGTGACAATTTGTAAACTCCACGCTCTAAAGAAACTCAATGACTCTGTATTCTTTGTGCCTTTGTTCATGCAGTTGCTTCTTTTGCCTGGAATGCCCTCCCCTCCCTACACCCGAATCCACATGTCCCAATCCTTCAAATCTCAGCTCAAATGTCAGCTCCTCTACAAAGCCTTTCCTAACCCTCCTCTTCCTGGTAAGCTGGAAGTCATCCCTCCTTCCTCTGAATTCCCACAGCACTCGAACTGTAGATCTTTGCTGATATGTCACTTTCTATTTAACTGTTACTCAAAGCATAAACCTTATATACCTTCTCCCCCTACTAAAAAAGTGAGACTATCTTGTATTCATTTTTTTCCTGCCATAGTGGCCTTGCCCATGGTGAATGCTCCATAAATATTCACTGAATGAAGGAGTCAATAGAAAATTAATGCATGAATGGAGGAGAAAAATATTGAGAACAAACCTAAAATGAAAGCTTTGGATTACCAGTAACACTTTGCTCTCCTTTTTCTCTCTGATTGTTAATGTTACCACAAATAGCTGTGATTCGGTGTTAAAAACTGCATTTCCACATGCATGTGCACAGGGACACGTGTCTGTGTATCTAATACACACATGCTCTCAGAGGAGACATCTTAGGCCAGGCTTAGGTTCTTTTCGTTTAATGCTTGGGCCAAAAATAATCTAGCATATTCTAAATTGCATACAGAACACACACTCTTTGGATCACCTGTAAAGTTCAGTACACAGTTCGGGGTAGGTACACCCAGTTTTACATAGTGAAGCTGTCCGGGAAGAACACACCTCTGTCTCCCATTTCCCCCCTAAGTAAATTGTTACTTTTCCCTCTTTTTCCTTTCTTATAAGCTACAGGCACTGAGATCTCATTCCACAGAGCAGAATTTCCCTCCAAGCATGGTGCAAACCCTTAAAGATACAGTTCTTGTTCTCTAGGATTCAAAATGCATCAATGTCAGTGTTTTTCTTTTTCCCCTTGCACCTTCAAAAGAACAGTCATACATAATGTAAGCATTCTTGTTATGGTCCAACTAATCACCCTTCCAAAGAGCTCTCTTAACCCTCCTGCTGCCTGCTGACTTCTTGCTCAAAACAGCTCGGCCCTGTGGGGCCACAGCAATTGCTTCAGTAGGGGTGGGGCTCCTCTGGCGAGCCTGGAAACCACTTTCAAGATTTTATTCTGTGCTACCTTGTCCCAATACTGGCTCTCCCCTCCCTCCATTTCCAAAACATTTACAAATGAGGCATTTTGTCCAGGAATGCCTTTCTTCTTTGCTTTCCACACAGTATTTAGCACACTACTGCAAAAGCTGGTGTACTTGGCTTCAAGGGATCAACTGAAAACGCTTTAAAAGCAAACCCTGGTGGAGCGAGAGGTTAAGTGCTCAGTGTTCATTCCAGCGGTGTGAGGGCGCTCGTGGACCACGGACCCAGCCCTCCACAGTCGCAGGGAGCCAAATGCACTCGTGTCATCTCTTAAAAGATGTCTCATCATTCCCAGAATTTCTGGTCCCAAAAGTTAAAGGACTCTGTCTTCCAGACTTTTCTCTAGGACCCTACCGGCTCCTCCACAATGCCCCTCTGCTAGCTTGGCGCCCTCCGTCGGTCGCCAGTCCCTGCGGATCCCAGCTGCCCTGGGGCCCGATATTTTTATGCATCTCCTTTTGATTATTAACTAAGCTATCCTAAAGTGCCCGGAACATCACGATCCAGAGAGAAAAGGCGCACGGACGTCCTAACTTTCCGGACACACCTTGTTTCCTCCGCTTTATCCGCGAGACCTCGTTCCCCCGGGGCCAGACAGCCGCCCCCTCCTCCGCCTGTGGGGCCAGGACGGTCCCAAGGCCACCCACCCCAGCCCCGCCCCGCTCCGCCCCGCACCGCTCCGCGCTTTCCTCTCGCGTCCGCGGCACCACGTTGGCACCACTGCCTCGGGCGATCGCGGCCAAGCCCGCCCTCGCCACTCACCTAGCAGCTCCGCGATGGCACTGAAGGGTCGCGTGTGGCTGCTGGAGTTGCTCTGTAGGTAGCGGGGGCTCATCTGGGGGCGAGAGAAGGTCCCGTCCCGCGTGAGGCCTCGGCCCGGCGGGCCCTCCCCGCGCGCCCCCCGCAGCCCCGGGGCCCGCGCGCGCGTCCGCCCCCTCGGGCCCCCGACCTACCGTGCTCAGGCGGATCCCGAAGGCCTGTGGGCCGCCGCTCGGCCGGGCCAGCCCGCTGCCCGGCGCGCCAGGGCCTGCGGGGGCCCCTCGGTACAGGAGCATTTTTTTGGCCGCCACGATACTCGTTTGCTGCCGCCGGACTCCTCGCCCGGCCGTCCCGGACTGGCCCTCGCTCACTCTCCCTCGCAGCTGGCGGCGGCCGTCCGGGGCTGGCTGGCCCTCCTTGCTCCCCCCCGCAGCTGGCGGGGGCGGGGCACGCTCCAGCCACCTGTCCCGGGCGGGAGGGGTGAGGCCGGCAGTGCCGAGCGGCGGCCCCGCCCTGTCAGCACCTCTCCCGACCCACGGACTGCCTGCCCGGGCGGCCTCAGGGCCGTACAGAAATATGGCGACCTCCTGACAGCCGCTCCTTGATCCCCGCCCCTAATTAATTCTTGGCGTTTGCCATAGGCCAGGCCGCTGAGCGGGAAAGCGACGGGGGGGGGGGGGGGGGGGGGAGACGAGGCAAGAGGAGGAAGAGGTTGTAGGGATTTCTGGAACGGAGTCCCAGTTAGGCTGCATGACTAACGGGCAGGATAAGACAAGTCTTACAAGTTCGAAAGACTACAGTTTTGCTATCTGGGAAGATAGCAGGCTCGCATGATGGGAAAGCATTCTGACTATGCTGGCTCCAGTGCCTCCAGGAGCACCCAGAACTTTCTGGAAGGCAACTGGCGACTCATCTTCAAAGCTTTGCAAGCGTGGGGGAAGCATTGCAAGCGCGCAGGGAGGCTGATTATAAAAGAAAACCTTGGAATGCACGTACATGCCCCAAATACAAGATTGGTTGAGTTACAGAGTACCCATGAAATGGAATGCTATGCAGATCTTGAAGGCCATAGTTGTAGATGAATATTTATTGATGTGGAAAATATTCACGAAGGTATTAAAGAAACCAGAAGACCCAACATGTTCTGTAACGTTATATCTTTTTTTATTGGAAAATAAGCATATATACACACACATATTCACACATACGTAATACATATGCATGCATATACACACACAATGAAAAACACTTGAAATGATGTATTCCAAGATATCTCCATGTCTGGAACTATAAATGTGTTTATTTTTTTATTTGCATTTTCTAATTTTTGTACTATCACATATACACTGATTATAGAAAAAAAGCCTTTTAAAGAAGATTTTATTTATTTGACAGAGAGAGAGAGAAGCAGGCACCCTGCTCAGCATGGGGATTGATCCCAAGATCCTGGGATCATGACCTGAGCCAAAGGCTCACCGACTGAGCTGCCCAGGTGCCCCAGAAAAAAAGATTTTTAATTAAAAAAATAACATTCCATGGTATGCACGAACCATAATTTATTTGACCATCCTTCTAGGATAACTCAAGTTGTTTACGACTTTTTTTTTCACAACACAAAAAGTGCTGCCTCAGACATTCTCGTGTATAGATCATTAATTCCTGGTACTATAATTTATACAGAATGTTGCTTTCTAATAGCATGTACATGGTTTACTCTTAATAACTATTGTAAGATGGGAGCAATTTGCCCTCCCAGCAAGTCAGCTATTCTGCCATGCTCATAGTGCTAGATATCTGGTCCTGCTCCTTAGACTTCTTGCCCATCTTTTGAATAAAAGATAGTATCTCCTTATTGTTTTAATTTGCATTTCCCCATCTACCAGTGAAGCTGAAATGTTTGTTGTCATTTGAATCTCCTTCTCTATAAGTGCCTGTTTATATTCTTTGAACATCATTTTTCCTTCCATTGAGTTCTTTGCATTTGTCCTTTTCCTGGTATTCTAAAAAAAATATTTTTTTAAATACACAAAAGTACGGAGAATGATATAACGAATCCCCATATACTTATTACTCAGATTCAAAAATTATCAAGACTTTGCCATACCTGTTTATATATTCTTTTTTCTTTTGTTTTTAATTTCTGTAAGCAATTTAGAGCAACTCTCAAACATCATATCATTTTACCCTATATATGTCAGTGTCCTCGGAAAACATGGACCCTTTTCTTAAAAACATAACCACAATGCCACTTTCACCCTGACCATAATTCATAACAACTCTTAATGTCCTCTAGTACCACTTCATATTCTGATTTCCTCAATTATCTCAAAAATTTGCCTTTTTTTTTACACTTGCTTTGTTTAAACCTAGATCCAAACAAGATGCACACATTGCACTTGGTATTTGTCCTGAACCTACTTTAATTTAAAACAATCTCCCCGCTTTTACTTCATGCTCTTAAGTTGCTGAAGAAATGAAGTTACTTGTACTGTTGAATGCCCTTACATTCTCATTTGTCTGTTTGCTTCTTCATATTGTCACTTAGCTTGCTCCTCTTGTTAGAGGAATAAGTGTAACTTAACTATAAATCATCAGTTGGCTCTGAAGCCTTCATTAGAGTCTGGTACAAAGGTATTTTGAAAGCAGGAATACTCATAGATGGTGCTATAGACTTCAGCTGCATCACATCAGGAAGTACATGGGATCCAACACTTAATGATATTCAGATTGATCAGTGGGTTCAGGTATATTCAGCCTGTATATTCCACCCTAGAATTCTCCATCAGCCTTTTACTTTATGGTCTCATCAATCAATATTTGTTGGCTGAAAAAAAATTTTATTGGAGTTGCAAAACAATCATTCTCATCCCATAATTTTTTTAAATGTATGAACTGGAGCCTTCTATGTAGAACTTCCCCTCATTCACCACAGCTGTTTGGTTACTCTGAAATATAATTTGTATAGATAGGATAGGATAAATGCTCAGTTCTTTACTTTTCAGTGACAATTTCATGGTGAAGTGCTGGTGCCTGCAGTAGAATCTGGGATGTACCAGCCTGTCTCCCATTTCAATAAAGGCCTTTTTGGCTGAGCTGCTGAGAGCACTGTTGGCAAGATGACTAGCCCCTTCAGGGATTGCCCAGGTACAGAAAGTTGCCTCACTCAAAGGTCACAAAGTCTTCTGAGGCAGCCCACATTGTCTGATCAAAGAAGTAGTATAAAAGGCTTTACCATCTCAGCCTGACTTGGGACAATTCTGTGGGGTCATTCTAAATCCAGATATCTCTGTGGGGCTGGCTGGGGCTGCTGTTGGGCCTGCAATGCAGCTCCACTTCCCCTCTGCCATCACCAGCTTCCTTTCACGGAGCTAATCCAAAAGACACCTCTTTTTCTTTCTTTCTTTTTTCCAAAAGACCCCTCTTAGTAAGTATCCTGTATGCTACATTCTGTTTTGGAGTCTGTTTCCTGGGGAACCCAAATTATGACACTTGAACCTGAGACTTATCCAAGAAATCGGTGCTCAGATGGGATTTGGGAGCTAGGTCACTCACTGCCCAGTTAGCATTTGAGACCACACCATAGATAGACCCCTGCCACAAGGTGGCAGTCCTATTATTGTTAAGATCTTTACCAGGTGGTGAATGGAATGGTATATTGGTAGAAGGGAACATACAATCTGGTATTTGAGAAATATGGGGGGAGATAGGAGCTCCAAGGTGAATAGAATGCCGTGGTTATTGAGCTCCAAAGATGATTAGACTCCCAACCGAGACAGGTTTGCTAATGCCCAAATCAGAATGCTTCCTGGGAAAGAATAGGACCCTGACACATGGCTTGCAGTTATCTAGTTTGATGCCACCAAAATCTCGAATCCCCAGATTCCTCTACAGACCTGATTTGACTTCCCTACTGATCATTTCTTCCCCCTCTTGCTTGGAGATGATGCAGAATGACTCCTCCACAAGACAATGCGTCCATTCACTTTCCCTCCTGGCCACTGGGCCTATAACAAGGGTTAAGACAGAGCCTGAACATGCGAGGCCTGCTAAGGGAGAAAAGTGACTCTGTCCCCAGGAAGCTGCAAAATCTAGCCAGCCTGGAGGAACAGGAGCTGGCAGAGTTCACATGGAATTGGATCCTGCGAGTGCTTTGGTCAAGGGAGCTAGACTATAATGTTGGATAAAACTGAGTTCATCAACAGTCTTCTGGAATACAACCTGGCAAGGACCCCAAGAAATGATACAAACTCACTACTGAGGTAGCTCCTTAGAAGTACAGAAAAAGTGATGATCCATGCCAGTGAGGTTGACATGCCATCAGTGCTGTGGCAATAGTGGAAGAAGGGACCAGAAGATTCAGAGCTGGGCATACTAGCGTGGATCGACTAAGCAAGACTAGAAAACTAACCAGAAAGCCACAGGATACACCGTTTACCAAAGACAAGGAATGAGTTGGTGAGAGGGGTACCAGCATCCCTAAGGAAGTCAGTGGTGACTCTCTGCAGCAAGTCAGGCCTGACAGTGGGAGTGTCTGCTGTGGATCTAGCTCACTGTAGCACACTGTAGAGCTCTGACACAATGGAGAGCCTTGGCTGAATGTGGCCATCACATGTCAGGTGGGTGCAATTGCCATACTGAGTGGCAGAGGTCAACAGAGAAGCAGAGAGTCTCAAGTGCAGTTATGGAAATAGAAGATAGCATCCCTGGGGGAAGAATGCATGGGCAAGGATAGTAAGTGTCCACTTGGGCGATGTTCTAATCAGAACTCTCATGTATTTGGAGCGGGCATTCATAATTTTCCTTCCAGAGTGACCCACTGCCATTTCTTCCTCTCAGCACAGCAGAAACATTTAAAAAGCCCCATGTGGCCCTCACTTTTATTTGACTCACGGCTTGGAGCTTCTAAAATTACCCATTTACCGCTTTCTTCTAAGGTGTGCGGTCCATGTGTCTCTTGTTTGCTTTGGGTTGTACTAAGTACTAGTGTGTTTACTACTTGGATTTGGTGTTTAAACAAAACCTTTGTGTCCTCCCAAGATTGTGGCCTCTCGATTGGCAGCTGGGGTCAGAGGCTGCCCCTCAGCCCCTCCTCCGCTCCCCAAGACAGAGGGACGATCCTGAGGGGCCAATGGAGCTGCTGGAAATTTAGGATTTGGCCTCCTCCAGGCCTGGCTGCCACTGCACAGCAATAAACAAAAGCAGCAAATGAATCTATACAAATACCATCGCCGTGGCTCCACAGGGCAGTAAAAAAGGCTGTAGCACAAGGTTCTGCATACTTCACCCCCAAACAGGGCTGCAGCAGCAGCTGGCACATTTTAAGGGAGCACTCCACTGAACAGATCCTGTCTGTGGGCAGAGCATGGGTGGTGGTTGTAAAACCCCGGGTCTTGCTTCAAGATGAAGAGCAGAGAAATGTTTGAGCAGGGTGTGGTGGGGCCCTTTGACAACCCCCAGTCTGTCCCTGGCTGTCTCTTGGGATGGAGCTTTAGACCTCAAGGCCAGCCTCACCCTGATCCAGGGCCTTGGGTCTAAAGCCCTATGCCATCTACATTGATCTTTTTCTATTTCTGCCCAGTCCAGGCTGAGTTCCCCTGGCCATTGGTTCAGGAAAATAAAGGAGCCCTGGAAGAACCAGAAAGGCACGTTGCATTTCCTCCTGGCTGATTCACCTAGAACAGGTGGCTCGAATTGTATGACACAACATGTACTTGTTACCATGCAGGGTGCTCCTGGGGGACGGGGGGACTCTTCCTAGCATCTTTTGACTCAGTCTCTAAGGTCACTTGTCCCATGTCCCTATATGGATGTGCTAGAGAGGGAGCCCAAGAGGATTCAGTGTGGGAGGGCTGCAGGATGGGGTAAAAGGGTCCAGAGTCAGAAAGCACAGCCCATCCTGACTCCACTGAATTGGCCTATGACCTCAGATGAGCATCACAGGCCACATTCCTAGGGAAGTAGAGCATGAGACAGAGCCTTGTGGGCAGGAGGTCTCTTGGGGAACCCTCTCATGGTCAACACCTACAGGGAATGAAGAAAGCAGGACTGAACAGAGGAGGAAGCTGAACTGCAATGCAGCTATAACAAATGCCTCAGCCCACCCCACAGGAGCTCTGGATCCAGCATGGCCCCTCAGAGTTGTCCTAAATTGTGGTAAAGGGGCTGGTGCTTCATACTCCTACACTGACCAGTCACCTGGGGTGGGTGCGTGACTTTGGGCATGGTTGGTCTCTTTAGCCAAGGGCCACTGCTGGCGAGGGGCTCAGCTGTGCACGGAAAACCACCAATACTCCCTCCATCGGGGGAAATGGGGGCTTCAGCACTAAAGGGTAGAAGTGGAGCTGGGCAGTGCCCTACAGCATCCCTTCGGTGTGTCACCTCCCCTTTCTGGGCCTCAGTCTTCCCATCTGTCAGATTGGTGCTGAGGGTCCCTTCCAGCTCCAGGGCTCTCTGATTCCACCAACCCACCCCCTCAACTCTTACCACCACCTCCCATTCCCTTAAGCTACACCCAGTTTAACATCCCACCCCTTGTTAAATTTTTGCAAGGACTCGTCATTGACTGTGGCAAAGTACAAATTCCTTGGTAACTTTGCTGATCCTCCATGATCTAACCCCAACCTATCCCCTCAGTCTCCTTCCCCGTTATTTACTCTCCATGGGGAAAATTTTGTTTCTACTGTGTTTTCCCAGAAAACACTCTTCCCTCATTTCCTCTGCTCCTTCAGTAAGGATGTGTTGTTTATGCTTTCATGAGCAGAGCCACTGAAAGGGTTATGCAGTCAGAGCTGCGACCTGGGCCCAACTCTTTTAGCTATGTGACCTTGGGCAGGTCACTCAAGGTCTTCAGATGAGGCTCAGTTGCCTTATCTGAAAAAAATGGGAATGTCTTCTTTTTATCGATGTCTTTTTGTATGGTTGTCGCAAGAAGCAAGTGAGGTGACATAGATAAAGGGCTTAGTGCAAAGCCTAACATAACTTATAAATGTTAGTTCTCTTCCCTCTTCCCTTTGTTGAAATAGCTGAACCTGAACAACATTATCCAGTAATTCGTTTCAAATATGTTTAAAATAAAGAAATGTTGTACATAATGTGGTACTTTTCTCTCGAATTCTTAAGAAAAACCAAGTCACTCAGAATTTTTAACCTGGTGTAGAATCAATCTCCAATCTGTTTGGGATGCCCCTTCATCTGTGTCTCTCTCAGTGGCCAAGGCATCTCTGCCTCAGTCACAAGAACATAGAAGCCTCTTTATTCCCTTGGCAAAAGGTGGTAGTTAATGTCACCTGGGAACTTGTTGGAAACACACATTCTCAGTCACCACCATGCCAAAACTACTGATCAGAGGCTCTGGGGATCTTGGCCAGCAATCTGGATTTTACCAAGCATCCCCTGCCCCAGATTACTCTGACCCCTGCTCAGTTTGAGAGCCACCTCTGCTCTCTAGCACAGGGCTCAAAACAGGCCAAATGATCTGGGGTCCATTGGTGCCTCAGTTTCCTCTACCACCCGGAAAGAGAAAGGCATGACAGCAGGAGTTAGATGACTTCAGAAGAGGGGATCCCTGGGTGGCGCAGCGGTTTGGCGCCTGCCTTTGGCCCGGGGCGCGATCCTGGAGACCCGGGATCGAATCCCACATCAGGCTCCCGGTGCATGGAGCCTGCTTCTCCCTCCGCCTGTGTCTCTGCCTCTCTCTCTCTCTCTCTCTCTGTGACTATCATAAATAAATAAAAAAAAAAATAGATGACTTCAGAAGAGACAGAGTCTTAGGCAGGATGTCCCAGGTATAACTTATGCTCTTCAGCCACATCTTCCTGGTAGGTGTTCCAGGAATAGGTTGTGCTGAGCTCTGCCCAAGGCCTGGTGCTTTGACTTAGAAACTCTTCCAAGTCATATGGCACATTCCCTGCCTCTGCACAAATCCTCTCAGAACAAGAGACTTCTGACCTTCAAGCCTACTCAGCATAGCCCCTAAAGCAGTAGTTCTCAAAGTGTGGTCCCCAGACTAACAGTAGCCATACCACCAGGGAACATGTTTGAGATGCAAATTCTCAGGCCCACCCCAGCCTATTACAGGTGATTTTCATTAAAGTTTGAGATTCATTGGCCTAGACTTTGCAAACTAGTCTAACTTAAACTGCTTTCCCAACCTTCCCATTCTCTGGCTACTTCTTCCTTACTACACAGAAGATAAAAAGGAAGGCAAAACCATATTGGTGGGGAGAATATATGAAGCCCTGTTTCTTAGTTAGAAGGGATTCCCTTTCCACTTTACTCTTTGGATTTCTCTTTTCTGACCAATCATTTCGAATGGGACCTGTGGCTGGTCTAACTTGATTTACATTTAGTACTTATTTCTCCAATGGCTTGCTGCTACTGGTAAAAGCTTCGGTACACAAAACAGAACATTTGGAATACAATATGAACAAGCATTTTGAACGGAGATTTAATTTCATTACAGTCACTGGCATGGTGTGTTTTACAGCTCTGATTTCAGTTCCAGTTGTGAAGACTCAGGGAAGGCAAACAGATTTCAGAAAATAAATAAATAAAGGGCAGAGAGTGGGAGAGATACTCCCCAAGTGGCAGATCAAGGCTAGAGAGCTGAATTAGTCAGGCAGTTTTATAGCAAGGGGAGAAGGAAAATGCAGCACTGGAGCATAATTAAGCTGTGGAGCCCTCACCAGGGAAGGAGGGGGCTGGGCCACAGCAGGGCTGGCTGAGGGCCCGGACAGGAGAGATCAGGGACCAGAGGGAGCTCTGCTGGAGAATCCCAGAGGCCTGGTCAGGCCCAGGGGCTCAGGTCTAAGGGCCAGAGATGATTACCAAAGGACTTCCCTTGCCAGCCAGAGTGATGGTTCCATAAAAGGCTCACAGAGAGAGGAGTCAGCACTCTCCCTGAGTACCTGCCAGTGTGAAAGAGGTGACAGGAACAGAGTGTGAAATGAACCCCTGCCTCCCTCCCATCGCCCTCAAGCCTCCCCTGGACCCCACCAGGCTTCACGCAGCTTGGTCCCTTTCCCTAGCTAGTGGGACAAGACTGCTTCCCTCCAGCCCATGCCAGGCATAAGGCCTCCCTACAGAAAGCCACTCTCCCTTTTGGGCTTTGTTGGCTCTCTCCTTCTTTCTCTTCCTGGGGTCTTACCAGGAGCCTGAGTGGACTGAACCCGCCCTAGGGCTGGCACCTTGGTCAGCACAGAGCACGTGTGCTGGGTGATTTCTGTTTTCCCATCCTGATGGATGTGGGTCGCCCGCCTCTTGGCTCCTACCTGGCAAGCATCCCAAAGCATTTCAGGGGTAAGGAGAGGGAAGCTATAGCCACCTGGGGGGATGGGATGGGGGCACCTCTGGTGGGGCTGGGGGTGCACCCCAGATGAGGCAGGAGTGTGCTGTTAGCTCACCCAAAGCTGACTCCCCCCAGGGGTGCTCTTGATGCTAGCTGGCCACAGTGCCAATCTTCAGCTGTGAGTCAAGGAGATGCACTCCCCTGGTATGCCGGGTTCAGAGGGAAGAACATCTAACTTATGGGCACAGAACTAGCAGAGCAGCTTGCCAGCTCCCCCAGCTGGGGCTGGTCCCAAATGTATGTATGTTTTGGGGGTGGTAGATACTTAAATCGTATGATACATGGGTTATGTGCATTTGCCAAAAGTCATCAAATGGTGCACTTAGGATTTTTGCATTTCTTTATATGAAAATTCTACTTAAAATAAGAACTGTAAGCAAACATTGAGATACACGCTAACTTTTTTTCCAGGAAAGTGTTCTGATGTCCGCAACTTACTTTGAAATGCATATAAAAAATTAGATGGCTTGGCAGATGGGTGAAAAGAATAGATGAATAGGAGATGAATAAAATAAACTGTAAAATGTAGAATCTGGTTAATGTCTACATGAGTATTAACTGTATAGTACTTCCAACTTTTTGTGAGTTTAAAATTCTTCCATAATGAAAAATTGGGAAAAATAATACTCCCTTGGAATATATATAATTATGGAAATTAGTATCATTTGCTCTTTTTAAGATTTTATTTATTTATTTGAGACAGAGAGAGAGCATACATGAACAAGCAGGGGGAGTGAGGCAGAGGGAGGGGGAGAGAGAGAATCCTTAAGCAGTCTCCTTGCTTAGCAAAGAGCCCGATGTGGGGCTCAGTCCCAGAATCCTGAGATCATGACCCCAGCCAAAGGCAGATGCTTAATCAACTGAACCACCTAGGCACCCCAGAAATTAGTATCATTTGTAAAGTCTAAGCACATGGGGTTGTTAGGCTCTGTCATATCTATATTTAACTCAGTAATCTAACCCCTGGGAAAAAATGGACAGATCTCAGAAGATGACAGACTATTCTAAACTCAACCAAGTAGCATCATAATTTCTGCCATTCTAAATGTGATATATTTGCTAGAGCATGTAAACACAGCCTCATGTAAATGGTATATTGCCATTAATTTGGTGAATGTCTTCTTTTCTATACTATTTAGAAAAGAGGATCTGAAAAAGTTCAAATTCATATGGGACAAACAACAATATTACATTTGTAATTTTGTTATAGATCCATGTTAACTCACTTGCCCTCTGTCTTAATACAGTCTAAAGAGATCTGAATACCTATAAAACATCACATTGATTATATAAAAGAAATTATGCTAATCAGCCTGGATGAGCAAAAGGTATCTTGCATATTGGCAGCCTTGGTGATAGACAATCACTCAAAACATAGGAGATAAACCCTATAAAGTTTGAGGGGCTTGGCATATCAATAAATTTCTTAGATGTCCATTGATTATGGGCATAATGAGTAATCCTATCCGAAGTAAAGGACAATGATTGCACCTTGAACCTCTCACCACAAGGAAGGACAGCACAACATCTGGTAGGCGTCTTCTGGTTATAGAGACAGTGCACTTGGGAATAGTGCTCTGACTCAGATAATGTGAAGACTGACAGCTTTGAGTGGAATTCAATGCAGGAAGAGCTCTGCAACAGGTCTCTTACTATAGTGCAAGCAACTCTGCTTCTTGGGCCATATGACCAGAGTACCCTATAGTATTAAAGGTAATGATGATGGGGAAAGATGCTAGGTGGAGTTCATGGCAAATCCCATAGGGTAAACATAATGCAGATCCCTGGAATTTCAGAACAGCACTGTGACATCTTTAGATAATTATATGCCTTTGGCAAACAACTGCCAGCAGGCTACTGGGTACTGGTAGAATTGGAATAAGCTGGTCATGGGACATCAAGTGAGCATGTGGCCACAACTGCTTATCATGAGCTGGGTTCTGTTAAACCCACCACATCCTAGGATCAATCAGGCCTAACAGGCCTCGTAAGGAAGTGATAAATCCAGCACAAGTAGGACCAAAGGACAGGAGTAGCTATGGGGGGGGGCAAGACCTCCATGCTATCCACCACTATCTCACGGCTCTCTCTTCCTGTGCTCATACTATGATATATGGCACTGTCCCTTATGATCAGCTGACAATGGAGGAAAAAGCCTGAGCTCAGTGCATGGATGGATTGCCACGGTCCATAGGTATCAGCTGAAAGTGAGTGCTAACCACACTACAGCCTGACTCACGATGGCCTTGAATGAAAGTGATGAGGGATAACTGCAGGGCTGAGACTGTCTTTGGGCCTGCATCACAACTCTACTTCTCCCCTGCCCACTCTTGCTTCCTTCCTCTCCCTTCCATACCTGTTGATCCAAAGGTTACTTCTTAATTAACATCCTGCTTACTCACATCATCTCAGAGTCTGCTTCCTACCACAGAAGTGCCCTTTTATAAAAAAAATTCTTAATTCGTAAGACCTCTTTGTATATCAGGAATGTATCAACCCTTAGCTATAGGTACTGCAGATCTTTTTTCGTAATCTGTCTTTTATCATTTAACTTTGCCTCCACTGTCTTTTGCAAAACAAATAATTTGAATTCTTTTTGTAATCAAATCTGTTTATCTTTCCTTACATCAGTAGACAAAAGGACATCAGTAGATGTAAGGAAAGATAGTGACTTTGATGTACAGGCATTAACCCAAAAGGATAACCATGTTGTACTGTATTGTTATATTGTTCAGAGATAAAAGCAAGTTGTAGAATAATATAGAGAGCAGCATTTATCAAACTATCCCAATTATAGAACTCACTAAACTAATTAGCCTAAGGTGGGGCCCAGGAATCTGTATTTTTAAAACACTCGAGGCAATTCTATGATCTGATTCCTTTGCATATAAAGTAATACTTCAGTTTTGTAAAGAAAATAAAGGGAAGAGGAACTATCTGTTGGCTGTGTGTGTGTGTGTGTGTACACATACTATATAGAGAGAAGTGTGTAAGGGTACACATCAGATTAATATTGGTTTTTCCAAGTGGATGGAACCAGAAAAAATGAAGAGATTATGTTTTTATATGCTTATGTTACTCTTATTACAATGGTAATGAATTACTCATGACATTTTAAGAAATCCAGTAAATATTTTTTAAAGATTTATTTATTTACTTATTCATGAGAGACACAGAAAGAGAGGCAGAGACACAGGCAGAGGGAGAAGCAGGCTCCATGCAGGGAGCCCGACATGGGACTCCATCCCGGGTCTCCAGGATGAGGCCCTGGGCTGAAGGCAGCGCTAAACCGCTGAGCCACCAGGGCTGCCCAAAATCCAGTAAATTGTTAAAGCGATCTTCAAATTGCCTTTTGTCCTTTTAAGAGAATAAGATAAAGAAGAAAAAGACACATTCAGAAGAGTGTCTTAGTTCTTGGCTAAGCTTCCCTGCAAGCTCCACCAAAGATCAGGAATTTCCCCTCTGTTAGGGTAGCTAAACCTGGCCAGTGGTGGATGAGGTTTATACCTATGTGACCATGAAATAGTTAATAGTTTCTATGTTAAAATTTTGATTCACACCAAAAATAGTTTATACAGGTTGTGTAACAGCTGCTGTTGCAATTATGTCTAATGGAAGGTTTTGATTCACACCGAAAACACTTACATGTGTTTTGAGTGGCTAAAACTTCTGGTTTCCTAGGAACTAACTACACAAGTCTCCCCTGGGGACTCTGAAATCATCCTTCTTACTTTTGCCTGTTTCACTGCCTTGGAAACATTCAAAACAGATTGCTGGTCTGCTTCTAGGCACTGAGTTTTTGAGACTTGCTTGTCCCTTTTATTTAGAAAAAAAATGTTTTTCTGATTATACAAGTGATTACATGCTCACTGTAGAAAATTTGAAAAAGACAGTAAAGCCCAAAAAGAAACAAGAAAATTCATTCATAACCCTACCACTCAGAGGCAACCACTGCTAACCTTCTGGCATATTTCCTTCCAATTTTGTTTCCATGTACTTTTTACATAGGTGAGCTCATCCTGGGCATATACTTTTATATACTACTTTTATCATGTAATGTGATAAACAATTTCCCACAAACTGTGAGTTTATGATTCCATTTATTTGTTGCACTCTAATTCACTATTCCCTTTATTCAACAGTTGTTTCTTTTTTTAAAATTTGAACTCAATTAGCCAACATATAGTACATCACTAGTTCCAGATGTAGTGTTCGATAGTTTATCAGTTGCATATAACACCCAGTGCTCATCACATCATGTGCCCTCTTTAATGCCCATCAACAATTGTTTCTATTGTTTTACTGTTTTAAGTAACGTTGAAGCTTGTATCTTCAGGAATAAAAACTATTTGAATTTTAAATCATTGTTCATTTGTAATGCTGATGATTGCATAGACTAACAATTATACTCCATTAAGATACTTACAACTTTTCACCTTGTAATCATCACAGTGAATTGCAGGATCTCTTAAGCCCAGTAAGAAGTGGCTCTCCTGAAAATAGGAGACAAGGAAATAAATGAAATCATAGTTCCAATGACAGAAAGGACATATATGTTACCTTAAAACACAAAGGTACTGAAATTCCCAAACAGCAACAACAGTGGTATCTTTTATATTCAGCCAAAACTCCTATGTATCTGTGTCTTAGTTGTGCTTTGTTCTTATCTGAAGTGTTCAGTCAAAAAACTTTTCCATTTTGTTTGTTCTGGCAGAACACTTTTAAAGGGAAAAGGGCCAAAAGACACCTTGTCTAGTTGAGCTGTGCATTGTTAGCTGAGCAAATGCCATATAAGAGATTCTACTAAAGCTGGATTAGTTTCTAAAAAATCATGCTGGCAATTTAATTAGGGCTAAAGACCTAGGAGGTTTGGAAGGACATATATTTTCTCATTCTAATTTCACACCCCTCCAAACCTTTCTCAAAAATAAGACTGTAGTTGCTTTAAAATGCTCCAGAAAAAAAATCTGGTTCTGTGAAAAATAGATGAAACAGGATTCATAAAGTGTTTATAATTGTTGAAACTAGATGATGGGTATGGATTATATTATTCTCTCTATTCTTGGGTATGTTTAAAATTTTCTGAGAGAGAGAGAGAGAGAGAGAGAAACACTAAAAGGCATCCAATAATCAAAAGTAAAACAAAATACCATAAGATGCGCATGCAAAAGGTAATATTTGATCTTATTTAGGCTAGAATATTCTCACCTGTAATTCACTTTCTAAAATAGCTAGGAAACTTCATAAACAGTTTTAAGGGGCACATTTGATTATGTAGTTTCTCGCCTATAATAATTTAGCTATTTGTGACAAATAGCAATCCTATTGGTCCCTACATCATTGATGATCTGATATTGCATTGCTCAGAAAATGTACTTTGGTTAATTATGACTGTCTTTCATACCTTGCAGAAGGAAAAGTTAGATGAATGTGACTGACTTCAATTTTTCAGAGGGTAGCTGGCCTCACTACCATTTGCTGCACACACAAAGCAGGTAGATGTTCCAGCAGCATGGACAAAGCATGGCCTTTGAGCTGTCTGTCACACGTGGCCTCCTTTTAATGCTGGCTCCTTCAGCAGAACCAGTTATTCCACCCAGGTTGTCCAAGTCTCAAGTCCAGGATCCGGCATGTGATATTATGATGTATCTCTCTACTGGTCTTTCTTCCTCTCTAGAATTCCAGCTATTTCAAAGTCAAGACTGTGTCTCATTCAGTGTTTGTTTCCATAGTGCGTGGTATAACCTCTTGAAATGGATAGGGAGCATCAATGTATGATAAATGAACAAAAGAGTAAGTACGCAAAATTACTGGAACCAGAGCATGTGGACAGAGGGTTAAGATCTGGCTTATTTTTATGAGTTTTTACAGTCTTAAGAAAGTTCCTTAACCTTTGTGAGTCTCAACTACAAAATGGGAATGACAATGCCAACCTTTCTTACTTCACAGTGTTATTGCAAGACTTAGATCAACTAAGGAGGTTGATCAAACCTTATCAACCTTAGATCAAACCAACTTAGATCAAAAGGAGTACATATGAAAGAATTTTGGAAACCAAAAGGTGGGAAGGCCACCTCTGTTGTGTTAAGGAGGGAGACCAAATAGCATGGTGTTTATGGCTCCTATCATTGGGTTACTGTGAGAATAAAATGAGGTGATGTATGTAAAGCACTTGGCAAGATACCTAGGACAAATAACTTTTCCAGAAATGGAAACAGGGAAGATTATTCTCTCATATGTGAAAAGGTTCATGCAACTGAGGGTGGTGGGACTATATGGGAGCTGACAAAATGGGCCAGATATCCTTTAAAATGACCATTTGACCTTTCTGATGTGATGGAGAGCAATTTGGAATCCTCATTATGTTTAAATAGCAACAGACTCATACACAGTCTCTGTGGCTGGCTGGTGCTCTCACTGGGCCTGAGAACAGCTCCTCCGCATGTGTATGTATATGTTTATCTGTGTGTCTATGTGTATCTATGTATGTTTGTAAGAATGTATGTGTACTGGGCCTAAGGATTGCCCCCAAATAAAGGGCATGCATCTCTATATGTTTTCATATTTGTTATGTCTGTATGTACATGCATGGCATGTGTGTATATACATATGTGTTAGTATTTGCATATATGTGTGTATGCTATGTATTTGTATATGTCAATGTGTATATATGTGTACATATGTGTATCTTGATTAGTATTGGTCACCTTGGCTAACATGAGTAGAAGGCTGAGTGGAAGCTGCAGGCCCTGCCAGGTCCCAGGCTAGACTAGCCTGCATCCTTGTGAGTAGGGCTGTGAGGGAGGTGGTAAGGTATTGATATGAAAGCTATGTGAAGATTCTCAGCATGGCAGGTGGGTCTACCTTTGGCAGTGATGAGTGTGAGGTAAAGGACAAAGAACAGGACATTTGAAGATCAGGAGCTATGATAGAAGACAAAATTACAGGCTGGTGAGGGTCTCACATGCAGGAATAGGTCCTGCCTCAGGGCCTTCTACTCACGAACATGGGTAGAAGGGGAGAAGCAGTAGAGTGCCAATGGTGCAGAAGGGGTTAAGAGTCATATCTGCAGTAATTCCCAATTTCTACAGAGCTCCCTCATAGAATACCACCCTGAAAACTGGGACCTAATGCTAATGAAAGTAGATTTGACACTCTGAAGGCTCAAACCATATTCCACTTGAGTGGGATGCTGTGCAGAGGTGCAAAGTCACATTCTCTGGAAAATAAATTCAGCCTAAGGAAAATTGTAGCCTTGAGAACTCCACATTTGAGCAGCTAAACTGGCCTTTCCCCTAAATTCATATATGGATAATTTCACCTTATGCCTTGTTCTACACCCAAGAGAAAAAGTGGAAAAGAACTTGAGGAACAATAAGTTACCTGAGCAATCTTCCATTTGCATTTTCTTCTTGTGCAATTTCAGTTGGAATGTGATGAAAGTTGTTGGTGGTAAGAGGCCCTTTTAAAACAGATTTTGGAAAAAATGTCTGGCAAATCGAACTCCAATAAAAAAATACCAAAACATTGTCTGTAATCTCACCTCCCAGATCATTCATATTGGAAAACAGAATAATTTATATGCAAGGCTAGAAAGTTCGGACAGAAGAAGGTAAATTATGATAGGTGGCAGCCTTCTCTTTCCCCTCCACCAGAACCTCTTCTTGAAAATAACTACTTTTTATCAGTTTTTTATAGTTCTTCCCAGAAAAAAAATATTTTACTCAATTTATTAGCACCATTTGTTTTATAGTTGCTTACTTCCTCCCCCTCAAAACATGTATTCACTTAGCTTCCAGGCTCCCAAGCCCCTGTGGTTCTCTTCCTCTCTCCTGGGAGGCATCTTCTCAGTTTCTTTTGTTGGTTCTTTCATCTTTCCCACACATTCTTGCCTGGAACAAACTTGATAATGTTCTGCTTCCTCATCACTTGGGACTAGCAAATGGAAATATAGTTACATCCCACTCTAACAAGGATAATCAGGTTCTGAGCCCAAAAGCTCACAATCTACCTATGGCACATTGTTTCCAGAGATGACTATGACAATCCCTCCAATCCTGCAAGCCTATTTGCAGTGCGATGTTGCTACTCCTCCCATCAAGAAAAAGTCTATTTTCATTTCCCTTTAATCAGGCTGGCCCAGTGACTGGCTTTGACAAATAGAATGTTGCAGAAGAGATGTTGTTTAATATCTGAGATTAAGCCTGAAGAGGCCTCAGCAGCTTCTGTTTTTGCCCTTTGGAGAGTTACCCTACTGGCAATGGAGGAGAAGAAAGACATGTCACCTAATAATTAGAACCAAGATCCCAGACATGTGAATGGAGCCATCTTGGGACCTCCAGCCTCAGTTGAGCTGCCTCAGCTGATACCATGGGTAAGGAAGACAGTTTCCTGAGCCCTGCCTGAACTTCTGAGCTTTAACATAGTGAGCAAATAAATGGTTATTTTGTTGCTATTTTGGGGTTGTTTGTTATATAGCAATTTATAAGAGAAATAATAGTGCAAAGAATCCATATTCAACCAATTGAACATTAGTCTGATTCCTCCAAGATATGGCTTATGTGTGTAAGTCCATACCTTTTACCACAGCTAGCCAGATGAGCCCTTACAAAGGGAGGACTCATTAGTCCTATTTGTTCTGACATCAGCTAAACAGAATTATTTTTCTTTCAATCTCTGCTCTTCAAAGTAATCAAATACAAGTTCTTAAAAGTTAAAGATTTCAAAAATACTTTTCGGTGAGTTCATTGTATTCTGTTTAATTCAAGTTAGAGGTGAAAATAGCACATTAACAGGACCAGTGGTAATGCTGGGCATATTACAGGTCCCAACAACTCACTTTAAATAATGAATGTTATTCCCATTTTATAAATAAGAAAATAGAGAGTTAGGTTAACTAAGTTGTGCTCAAGGTCACACACACACAGCTGGAAAAAGTTGAAGGAGAGAATCACATTCAAGTTTTCTAATTCCAGATATTTCATACTCTTAACCAGCATATATACTTCCCATTCATTAAGAAGGTGTCTGATCTTCCTTCTTAAGGTATCAAGACTATGCTATGATGAAAGGTGTCAGTATAGAGGGAAAGAAAGGGTCATAGTAGCCTCACCTTGACTCCTCTCCACTGTTGTTCTCACTTCCCTCTCCTATCCCAGATGCCAGATGGAAAATTCCCTATTACCTGTACACACTCACAAGGCTTCCCTTTATTTGAGCTGAGTCTGAGCTCACTCAATGTGAAAAGCCTTTTCCCCTGTTAAAAACAATCAGTGGCAATTGTTCAACAGCAGTTGCCTGAGGCAGTGACAATAGTTGGGGCAAACAACAAACTGTCCAAAAACATAAAAGAAAGAGATGGAGAATGAGATGTACAAGGGAGCTTTGAAGAGTGTCAACACATTCCTGGGAATTAAAAAGCCATGCACATGTTTATGACTGTGTGCATGCCCAGGGAAGGGACCTGAGAAGGCTATAAGTTCTCACCTCTGGCTGACCTTGAGGCTTTGTATAAGTAGGAAGTGAAGCCTAAGACATCGTTGTACTGACTATCAAAAGTGTGCCCCAACATGCACAAAGAGCCCCATAGCAAAGATTGGGAAGCTTATTTGTCCCAATCATTTAAGAAATCATTCTCTAATCAGTACCTGACCATTAATAATTAAGCAGAGACTTCAGTGCCATGCATAACAAAGAATACAGACCTCACAGATTTTGTTCAGAAAAGTAAGTAAACAAACAAACAAAACAACAAATACTGTGGATGGAAGGATCCACTTTCAAAAGCTGTCACACTATATTATTTTAAACGTCTGCCATTCAACAAAAATATGAGGAATACAAAAAAAGAGTACAGTCTATAAATAGAGTAAAAAGCAGTAATCAGGAGCTGTTCTGGAGGAGGCCTGGACATTGGATTTAATAGATGAAGACTTTAAACTATTTTAAATGTATTCAAGTAACTGAACTATGTCTTAACTAATATATGAGAATGATTTTTCATCAACTAGGGAATATCAATAAAGAGATAGAAATTATAAAAGAAGTGTCGAATAGAGTTGAAAATTATAAGAAGTGAAATAAAAAATTTAGAAGGCTCAAAGTAGATTTGAGCATACAGAAGAATCAGTCAACTTAAAATAGATCAGTTACAATTATCCTATGTGATAATCAGCAAGAAAAAACAATAAATAAGAGTAAACAGAGCCTCAGAGAAATGTGGGAAACCATTAAGCATACCAATACATAAATAGTGGAATTCCAGAAGGAGAAGAGAAAGGGTATTTTATATATATATATATATATATATATATATATATATATATATATATGAAAATGTCAAAAAAGTTCTGAATGTGATTTTTAAAAAAACCAACAATATCTTAATTTATATATCCAAAAAGCTCAACAAACTCCCAAGTACGATGAACTCAAAGAGATACATCATAACCAAACTGTCAAATGCTAAAGTCAAAGGGAACATCTTGAAAGCAGGCAAGAAAAAAGTGACTCACACATTCAAAGGAACTTCAATAAGATTTACTGCTGATTTCACATCAAAAATCTTGGAGGCAAAAGGCAGTGGGATGACATATTCAAAACAATAATAAAAAAAAGCTAGGCAGTGAAGAATTCTATATCCAGCAAACCTATCCTTCAAAAATGAAAAAATTAAGACATTGCAAGATAAACAAAATTGAGAATTATGTGCTAGCAGATCTGCCCAACAAAAAATACTAGAAGCTGAAATGAAATGAATAATTACTTCAGGCTGAAGGCCATAGACAGTAACTTGAAGCAACATGAGGAGATAAAAAGCAATAGTTAATGATAACTACATAGGTAAATATAAAAGATAGTATAAATTTTTCTTGTAACCATTTCTCCTGTTTAATTTAAAGATATCTGCATAAACTACAATTATAAATCTACATTGATGAGAATACAATATATAAAGGTATAATTTATATGACAATGATAGTACAAAGAAGAGGGGGAGAGAATGGAGTTATACAGGAGCAAAAGTTTTGTAAACTATTAAAATTATATTGGTATTAGTACAAACAAGATTTTTATAAATTAAGATGTAAAATTTTAATTCCCAAGGCAAAGGACACCATGCAGAAAATGAAGAGACAACACACAGAATAGGAAAAATTTTTGCAGACTTTATATCCAGAATATATGAATATGCAACTCAACAGAAACATGATAAATAACCCAATTTTAAAATGACCAAAGGAAATGAATATACATTTCTGCAAAGATATACAAATGCATGAAAAGATGCTCATATTTTTATGATTATTTTTCATCTCTAATTATTACTGAGGGAATGCAAATCAAAATCACAATGAGATACCACTTTATACCCACCAGGATGGATATAATGACAAAGACAATAACAAATGTTGGTAAAGATATGAAGACATTGGAATGATCATATACAGCTGGTCAGAATGTAAAAGGGTGTAGCTGCTGTGTAAAAATGGTTTTGCAGTTTCTCAAAAGGTTAAATATAGATTTGCCATATGACCCAGCAATTCCAATTCTAGGTATACACACTCAAGAGAAATACAAATATTTGTCCATACAAAAACTTGCACATAAATGTTCATAGCAGCAGTATTCCTAATAGGCAAAATGGAAACACTCCAAATATGCATCTATTAATGAATGATCAAAATATGTTATATTCATATGGTGTAATATTTTTCAGCTATTAAAAAGGGATGAAGTTCTGATATATGCAATAACAAACCTTGAAAATAACATGCTAAGTGAAAGAAGGCAAAAGCACAAGACCATATATTATATGATTCCATCTATATAAGATGTCCAGAATAGATAATCTATGGAGACAGAAAACAAATTAGTAGTTGGTTAGAGATGGGGATGTAGAGAAGGGAATGAGGAAGGGAATGCTAATTGGTACGGGGTTTCTTTAGGGGATAAAGAAAATGTCCTAAAATTGTTCTGATTGGGTTGCTCAGTGGTTGAGTGTCTACCTTCGGTTCAGGTTGTGATCCCGGGGTCCTGGGATCGAATCCCACATCGGGCTCTCCACAGGGAGCCTACTTCTCCCTCTGCCTATGTCTCTGCCTCTCTCCATGTCTCTCGTGAATAAATAAATAAATAAATAAATAAATAAATAATTTTTAAAAATAAAATTGTGGTGATGGTTTATTAATTATATCTCAAAAAATATAATAAGAATTACATAGGCAGAACCCTCACTAGAGTTGGATTTCCTGGAATGCCATAAGTGAAGTCAGGGCCTTAGAGACCACAGCCTTCTTGCAAGTGACTGTGCCAGGATAATGCCAATTCCACAAATATCACCTTCACCATGCCGGGAATGGAAAGAGATTCTGGCTGAGGGCAAGGCTGATACTTTTTGAAATGTATTTATGCTATTCACTATAATGAAAGAATAAGGTATAGAGTCCCACTAAGGAAGGGGGCAAGTAGCCCCGGACACAGAATTTGAGCCAGTTCTCTGTGAAATCTGGAACTGTAGGGTCTTTTGGCTTTGCTGGACCAGCCCAGACATTTGGCGGGTAAAGCATAGTCAGCCTAACTTTACCAGGGTGGAGGAGGCCCAGGAGACAATAACTTGCCAGAGCTAGCTGTGTGCTGTGGAGTGGAGAGTGCCAGGGTTCAGTTGAGTCCAGGCTGAGCTAGGATTTGGATCTTGGTTGTCCGCCAGCTTCTTGGGAGAAATAGATGTTTTCAAACAGTTCAGTTAAAAATGGCCCTTAGGCAAGGAGCCCTATGGGAAATGAGAGGAAGCTTTTAGACAAAAATGGATAAGAACAAAGGGAAGAAAAGCATCTCATTTGTTGTAACAGAAGAAGCCTAGATAGTTGGGAGACCTGAATTACAGTCCAGCCATGTTAACTCATGAATACCACAGTATTTTTCTGGACCTACTTCTTCATAGGTAAAAGAAGCAGGCTGAAGGAATTATATTAGTTTTTCTTCTCCAACATGTTTCACGGAACATTAGGGCATTGTTTCAAACTGAATGATGTCAATAAAATCCATATGTTGAAGTCCTACCCCCAATGTGACTGCATTTGGAGATAGGGCCTGTAAAAGTCTAATAAAGGTTGAATGAAGTAATAAAGGTTAGGCCTTAGTTCCAAAAACTGGTGTCCATATAAGAAGAGGAAAAGATGTCAAAGATCATTCTCTCTTTGTTTGCTCTCTCTCTATTGCTCTCTGCACACAGAGGAAAGGCCATTTGAAGACACAGTGAGAGCACGCTCATCTACAAGTTTAGGAAGGGAGTTCTCACCAGAAACCAACCCTGACAAGACCTTGATCTTGGACTTCTAAGCCTCCAGAATTGTGATAAAAGAAATTTCTGTTGTTTAAGCCTCATAGTCTACAGTTTTTTTTGTTATGGCAGCCTGAGCTGACCATTACAGCTATAGTGAAGGGGCATCAGTTTATTTGACTCAACTTTTTAAAGAGTTTATTTTAAAAGGTTGGTAAAAGTCATGGAGACACTTATAATGTCATATGCCAAAAGATTTTTGTTCTTTGCAGCAGAATTTATGCTGCGAGGTTAGCTCATTTTTAGAAAGCCCTTTGAATGAAGCTTCTTTTCCTATCAGCTTAAATGAAGAGTATAGGGCTATTTTGGGGTAAGCTGTTTATTTGTTTAAAGATTACATTTTTAAGTAATCTCTATACTCAATATGGGGCTCAAACCCACAACCCTGATATCAAGAGTTACATGTTCTACTGACTGAGCAACCCAGGTACACCCAGGGTAAGCTGTTTTAAATGAGTGATTTACTAATCATAGATTTAAGGACAGGGAATATAGACCCTGTCAATGGCAAAAATGTGGAGTAAACTGCACATATCTTTTTACATCACCACAATTTTATAAATATTTATCTGTGTGAATCCAGTATTTTCTCAATACTATAAAACCAAATACAATAATAAATTCAATCCTGCAACTGAAAAGAAAGAACCATGGCAATATAACAAATTTGCCAATGAGAATATTAATGAGATCAATCCAGCAATGTATTCAAAACCTTTATATCATGACACAGAAAGATTTACACAATGAATTTGAGATAATCAACACAAATTAATCTACTTCTATTAACTATGATAATCTCTGGTTGGAGAGAATATGTAATTTAATTTTCTTATTTTTGCCCTTTTATGTTTTCTGATTTTCCTATGATGCAAATGTCCTGCTTCCATAAAAACAAAAGATAATACAACTTTTATTTATTTTTATTTTTTATTTTTTGATAGTACAACTTTTAAAAAGAGAATCAGGGAGAAATGATTTACAAAATTTATATCATAGTAAAAGGGCAATATTCCAAAAACATGAAAAAAAGGGTTTAACAGAGGATTCAAAGACCAAAACTGCCATAAAAATTGTTTCAAAAGACTTTCATAAAAAGAGATGTTAAAATGCCACTTAAACATTTTTAAATGTTTTCAACTTAACTCATAAAAGCAATGCTATATATGCTATATATATGCTATATATATATATATATATATATATATATATATATATATATATATATATCACATCTTCTTCATCCATCCATCAACCGATGGACAGTTGGACTCCATAATTGACTTTTATTGATAATGCTGCTATAAACATCAGGGTGCATGTGCCCCTTCGAATCAGCGCTTTTGTATCCTTTTGTATCCTTTGGATAAATTCCTAGTAGTGCAATTTCTTGGTTGTAGGGTAGTTCTATTTTTAACTATTGGAGGAACCTCCAAACTGTTTTCCAGAGTGGGCACACCAGTTTGCATTCCCACCAACAGTGCAGAAAGGTTCCCCTTTCTCTGCATCCTCACCAACATCTTTTGTTTCCTGAGCTGTCAACTTTAGCCATTCTGACAGGTATGAGGTGGTATCTCATTGTGGCTTTGATTTGTATTTCCCTGATGATGAGTAACATTGAGCATTTTTTCATGTGTCCATTAGCCATTTGTAGGTCTTCTTTGGAGAAATATCTGTTCCTGTCTTCTGCCCATTTCTTAACTGGAACATTTATTTTTTGGGTGTTGATTTGGATGAGTTCTTTATACATTCTGGATACTAGCCCTTTATCTGATATGCCATTTGCAAATATCTTCTCTCATTCTGTCAGTTGTCTTTGTTTTTGTTGATTGTTTCCTTGGCTGTGCAGAAGCTTCTTATCTTGATGAGGTTCATTTTGAAAAAAGTTCATTTTTGCTTTTGTTTCCCTTGCCCCCAGAGATATATCTAGTAAAAAGTTGCTCCAGACAAGGTCAAAGAGGTTGCTGCCTATATTCCCCTCTAGGATTTTGATGGTTTCCTGTCTCACATTTAGGAGCATTTTGTGTATCCATTTTGGATTAATTTTTTGTGTATGGTGTAAGAAAGTGGTCCAGTTTCATTCTTTTGCATGTAACTATAAGAACAAATGGAGGGTTGTTGGATGGAAGGAGGGTGGGTGGATTCACTAAGTGAGTGATGAGCATCACGCAGGACACTTGTTGGGATGACACTGGGTGTTATATATAAGTGATGAATGACTAAATTTTACTCCTGAAACCAATAATCTACTATGTCAACACCATGAATTTAAACTTTAAAAGTGAAATGAAAGGCATCTTTTTATTATGTATTATTTTTAAAAGACTTCATTTCTTTTTTTAAGATTTATTTACTTATTTTAGGAGAAAGAGAGAGAGAATCTTAGACAGACTCCCCACTGAGTACAGAGCCTGATGCAGGGCTTGATGTCATGACCCTGAGATTATGACCAGAGCCCAAATCAGGATTTGGACACTTAACCATCTGAGCCAGGCAGGCACCCCCAAAAACTTCATTTCTTTAGAGCAGTTTTATGTTCACAGCAAAAGTAAGAAGAAGGCACAGCGATTTCCCATATTCTGCCTGCATCCATGCATGCATAGCCTCTTCCTTTGTCATTATAGGTTCACCAAATATAACAAATATATTACCCTGGTGGGGGCATTATTATAACCTGTACTGATACATCATAACCTGAGGTCCATATTTTACATTGTGGTTCATTCTTGGTGTACATCCTATGAAATTTGACAAATCTGTAATGTATCCATTATTATATTCTCATTCAGAGTATTGTCACTGCCTTAAAAATCCTTTGTGCTCCACCTCTTCAACACTTCCTTCCCACAACTTCTGGAAACCACTGAACGTTTTACTATTTTCCTAGATCTGCCTTTTCCAGAATGGTATATAGTTGGAATCATTCATTAGGCAGACTTTTCAGATTGACTTCCTTCATTTAGCAATATGCATTCACATTTCCTCCATGTCTTCTCAAGGCTAGAAAGCTTTTCTTTTTTTAGTGCTGAGTAATATTCCATCATCATCTAGATGTGCCACAGTTTGTTAATCCATTCACCTACTGAAAGACATCTTGCTAGCTCTCAAGTTTTGGCAATTATGAATAAAGCTGCCATAAACATCTGGGTGCAGGTTTTTATGTGGTTATAAGTTTTCAGTTCATTTGGGTAAATATCAAGGAGCATGACTGCTTTATCACATGGTAAGAATATGTTTAGTTTTATAAGAAACTGCCAAAATATCTTCCACATTGGCTGTACCATATTGTATTTCCACCAGGTATAATTAAGAGTTCTTTTTCTTCTACGTCCTTACCAGCATTTGGTGTCATCTTTTAAATTTTTTAAAATATTTTATTTATTTATTCATGAGAGACACAGAAAGAGGCAGAGGCATAGGCAGAGACAGAAGCAGACTCCATGCAGGAAGCCCAATGTGGGACTCGATCTGGGGACTCCAGGATCATGCCCTGGGCTGAAGGGAGGCCCTCAACTGCTGAACCACCCAGGCATCCCTCTTGATTTTTTTAGGAAAGCATTTGCTAGCTAAATTTTGGAGGCCAAAGAAGCTTCTCAAGAAGATTGCATTTTTGCTTTGAGGTTATTCTCCGTCTCACAACACTCGAGAAGAAAAAGCTAAGAATTCTCCTAGTGCTGCTAAACTTCAATTAATTCCTTGAAACCTACATTTAAACGTTTATGATTTATTTGTTGCAAATGTTTGTGAGGCAAAGTTCAAATAAACAGAATATTGATTTATAAGTATCAATTGATGCAAAAGATTGAAGAGACACTATAAAAAGTGAAAAGACAAGACACAGACTGAATAATTTTAAAAAAATAGATTAGATTTTTACAAAGAATATACAAAAAGGGACAACAAATTAACAGGACAAACAGCCCAATAGGCAATTGCGCCAATGTTGAAATTTGGTACTTCATAGAAGATGCCCAACTGGACAAGAAGCATGTAAAAAGTACTCAACCTTGCTCCTAATTGGGTAAATTCTTATTAAAATGATCATTCATTTTATAGCCATCATTGAAAAAAATGAGTGAGGGATCCCTGGGTGGCGCAGCGGTTTGGCGCCTGCCTTTGGCCCAGGGCGCGATCCTGGAGACCCAGGATCGAATCCCACGTCGGGCTCCTGGTGCATGGAGCCTGCTTCTCCCTCTGCCTGTGTCTCTGCCTCTGTGTGTGTGTGTGTGTGTGTGTGTGTGTGTGTGTGTGTGACTATCATAAATAAAAAAAAAATAAACACACACAAAAAAAGAAAAAAATGAGTGATAACATCAAGTGTGGTGGCCAGTGGAAGTAGGAACTCACACACTCCATGTGGGAATGTAAATTGATTTAACCACTTTGGAGAGCCATTAAGAAATACCTGATAAGCATTCCCTAAAGCTCAGCAATTACACTTCTAGGAGTAAACACTCCTAAAGTCTCAGTATTTTACACCTGTAGATGTGTGAACATAATTTCTAGATTATAGACAGGGGATGCCACTGTGAAAAAGTGAGGAATACAGAATAGTTGCCAAGCAGTAACAACATAGCATGATTAATATGAAAATGAAGGCAGTACAAGATGCCATTAGAGTATCCAAGAGGAAAAACATACATTTAACAGATGAGAGCATTGAGATTTAGGTTAAGTTACACTTAAGGTCGCATAGATGGGAAGAGTTGGAGGAAAGGATTCCACTCAAGTTTTCTAATTCTAAGTATCTTACATCTTTAACTAGCATGCATATTATCTTCCATACTTTGAAGGTCTTCTCTATTTAAAATAATCCTGTTTCGGTCTTACATTTTTCTCTAAAATTACCCAAGTGTGAATGTGCCAATTTCTTCTTGACTAAATCTGTTAAAATAAGGTATTTTCATTCTACTTTATTATGACTAAATTCATTGTTCTCTTGGTGTGCTCAAAGGGTTCCCATACTGAAGAGTACAAGATTTAATGATACAATAATCTCTGCTTTGTATGACAGAAATCTATTCCTTTGGATAATTATATATTCAGGGAGTATCACAAACATGGCAGGCATGGTAGTAAATATATTTGGGTCGCAGTTCCAGAAGTCTATATGGGATTCTCTAGAATAGAATGGTTCTTTTTATTTTAAGAAAGTATAGTTTCCAACAAAATATATAGCCCTGGGAGGCACACAAAGAGCTCCTGATAAAGAAAGGGAAACCCTCCCTGGCCATATAGTGTAGCTAGATCCTGTTGATCAATTGGGAGACACAGGTCCTCACCAAATCACCTCAAAACCTAATGGTATATTAGCTTTTATACCAAACTGACATGACCTGTGATGTCCAGATGCCAGCTGTGACACATTTCTAGCACTTGTCTCATTCCTATCATACCAACATGGACTGCTTGATTGTTTTGTAAGTCTTTCATTCTGATTTCTCCTTCAGTTTTCCATTTAAAAACACATGAACCAATAGACAGGATGTGTTCATTAATTTTAGTTGTGTTTGCTTTGCTGTATGTCACTGATGCCCAAACTCACTGAGTTGAGTACCTATAGGTGCTGCATTATTGAAATTTGTAGTCAATTCTTTATTTGGTTAAAAAACATATTTATGCAGGACTCCATCTCATTGGACTTGGAAATTGCAGAGAAGATTTCTGAGTGTTTGATGTGGGAGGCCAAGGAGGATGAGGTGAACAATGATGCAGCTGTGGCTGTGGATTCAGGAAAAAATGAAATAAGTTTGAAGAATCCATTTCTGAAGCTGGTAATCTAGGTGGATGACATTTTATTTATTTATTTTTCATATTAAACTTGTAGCTTTACTTAGGTTTGATTTTAATGAATGTGTTGGGGAGAGAGACCACAGGAAATGGTGAGGCCCATGGTGGGTGGATGGAATTTCAAATCCTGTATACTAGCTTGTTATTTGCCAGAGTATGAGTGCCTTTGGAGAAAGGGTTTCTAAGGGGTAAATGAACTCTTTAAATGTATGAGTAGAAGAACCCTCAACACTTAAAACGTGGAGCATGTTGTCACTGTAAGGATCATTTGATTAGAATCAAGGAACCAAGGCCCAATCAAGCTAGCTGTGGGAAGAAATTGGCTGGCTATAAGGATACTGTAGACTCAAGGATCAAATACCATCTTTTTCAGGTGAGGTCTGGAGTACAAAGCCTAGACATTCTGCTCTTAAGTTCCCTATAACTCTCTCAGATTCAAAACTACTCTTCAGTCCAGCATCTACTGTGTCTGAACATGTCTCTTTCTTAAGAGTCTGTCTTCCATCTGACCCCACTGGACCTTTGTGAACATCTGTCTTGGCTTACCTCTATTCACAAAAGGAACTGACCTTGATATAGGAATTGGCTCTGCTCCAAAGGCCAGGGAAGCTGTGCCATATCTCTGAATGGAACACAGCCAGATTCTCAGAAGAACTGTCTCTATTCAGTGTCCAAATGCCAACGAAAGCTGGCAATTCAGTCTAAGACATCTGTGAGAAGCTAATGGAGTTGGTTAGCAGACAGGCATCCACAGAAGTGTTTTTGGAAAAGTTGGGAATGTGGGATTTGTGTTCTAATTGTGGTCTTCTTTGTCTCTTTTAGATTCAATTTAGAAGTATAATATGAATAATAGTTATGCTTTCTATATGTACAAATAGGCAAAGCACAGTTCCCAGTGTCTGACACATAAAAATTGCACAGAACTATGGGGTATCCCTTATACTCATGCACAATGGCCACAAAACAAAAAGGACATCTTTCAGATCAAGATTGCCAAGTTCCTCAACATCCTTCCCTCTTCAAATCCAGTAGCTAAAATCTGCCCAGAATTCAGTCATACACATGTATCTAATTATAGATCATTTCTCATCATTATTGTTTGTCTTGGTTTTGTGGTTTTTGGAATTGAGGCTCTCAGTTATTCCTCAACAGTGTGAAGCTGACGGTTTTTCCCATACTTCTTGAAAGACTGTCCACAGTCTTTATTACTCCTAAAGTTGACCTTGAGTCCAATGAAAACAGGCTGTGATGGCAGCTTGTATGTGACCCAAATCAGCTTTCCTATCAGTGGGGCGCCCTCTTCCACATGCAAATGTCTTACTTTTATAGACAATGCCCCTAATTACAATTTTACTACAAATTCTTAAGCTGATCAAATCATAAAGCTACAGTTAGTAGGGACATAAGGTAGTTGTGGATCTCCTCAAGATTTTGTTTGTGTGTGTGTGAATCTCATTCAAATAACACAAAATTTATCATTTTAATGTGTACAAAGCTTTTAGTATGTTTATGAAGTTGTGCAATCATCACCACTAATTCCAGAACATTTTCATCACTCCAAAAAGAAACTTCTTACCTATTAGCAGTCCCTCTTAGTTCCTCCTACCCTCATTCCCATGAAACCACTAATTTACTTTCTGTCTTTATAGATTTGCCTATTCTGGAAATTTTATATAAATGGAATTATATAACATGTTGCCTTTTGCATCTGGGTTCTTTCATTTAGCATAGTATTTTTAAGGTTAATCCACATTGTAGTATGCATCAGTACTTCATTTTATGGCTGAATAATATTTCATTGTACAAATACAACACATTTTTCTTATCCATTCATCAGCTGATGGGCATTTGGGTTATTTCCACTTTTTTTAAGCTATGAATAATAGTGTTTAATTCTTTGCGAATACAGTCCATTTTGCTCTGATATTGGGAATGTGGCCTGATATTTTCAAGGCTACCCTGACCTGGAGGATGAGGGATAGGAATAGAGTAAGTTAAAACACCACAAAACTTGCTGTTGTTACTGAAAAATCAGCTGTTTTTCTTGAATAAGTGCAAGATGCAAATGCCCCAGGTATCATAGTTCTTTTTATTGTTGGGTTCAGCAGTAAGTTCAGTTTCATCTCATCCTGGAAATTCAACAAGCCTACAAAGAACAGCCTTTATCCAGCTGGCATAAAGCAGTAGGAAAGGGATAACAAATATGACCAGCTAAGAAGCCCCAAAGCTCAACTCTGAGCAGGAAGAAGGAGGGCCAGCAACTTTCTTCAGGGCACAGACTCTGCTGCAACCTGGCTGACTTTGAGTCTCTTAGGAAAATGCTGAATCATAAAGTTGGCTCCATTAATAAGTGAA
Organism: Vulpes lagopus; assembly: GCF_018345385.1. Lineage (NCBI taxonomy): Eukaryota > Metazoa > Chordata > Mammalia > Carnivora > Canidae > Vulpes > Vulpes lagopus. The sequence goes on from NC_054848.1 coordinate 80,400,561, forward strand.
TTTCAAGCAAATAAGTGAGGACATGTCATCAAGTCAGACATGCAAAGCCACACAGCAGATCTGTGGGGATGATGAGGGATACATTTTGTACCCCTACTCATATCAATAGTCTCCACAGAATTTATCTGGAATCAGCATTTGACTGAGAATTTATAAAACTAAAAATGTAGAGGGGATTTCTGTGGAATATACTGAGCCAAATTTAAGGATTAGGGTCCTAAAGTTCTTGGCTCTTCTGCAGGTTCTTTGAAAGTGAATGAAACAACTAAAAACTATAGGAAAAACCAGAAAGCTGTCCAAATACATTACATAATTTTGAGCAACTGAAGCACTAGACATGGGGTTGACATTGGATCTGCAGAGACAAGAATATAATCCAGCAAACCACTTGACCTATCACTGCTCAGCATTTAGGTAGTCATCATAATGTAATGTTGGTTTTGTTTTTTAAACTTCAGAATCAACTCATAGACAAAGCATGTATGACTTAATCTGTTTATAAAACAGAATATGTTATCCATTTTGCCAAGACAGTGGGAAGGGGGCTGGGAAGGAGTAGTAGCAGAGAGGTGAGCATAGGTAAGAGCCTGCATGCCAATATTTTCATTTCACAGAGTGGGAGTTAATAAATACTGTTAAGAAAAAATGAAATAGGGCAGCCCGGGTGGGTCAGCGGTTTAGCGCCACCTTTGGTCCAGGGCCTGATCCTGGAGACCCAGGATTGAGTCCCACATCAGGCTCCCTCCATGGAGCTTGCTTCTCCCTTTGCCTGTGTCTCTGCCGCTCTCTCTCTCTCTCTCTCTCTCTCTCTCTCTCTCTCTCATGAGTAAATAAATAAAAATCTAAAAAAACAGCATAAAAAAAGATTTTAAAAAAATGAAATAAGGAAGGTCAAGTATATTATTTACTTTACAAAGAACAAAAATAATAAAACCTCCACATTCAGAATGGGATTAGTGAATTAAATAATTATCTTCATAAAGTCATAATAATATTATAATTATCAGTATATAAAATATATAAAATTGATAAATAAATATAATAAAGAATTAAGAGTTATAGACACCAGAAGAAATAAAAAGAAAAATAATAACTCTAGGTTGTGCATCTGGAGTTATAGAGTGGTGGCCATTTCCTTAACTATGAATATATATGTAGAAATAATATATACACATGTTGTAAAAAAAAGTCTTACAAGCACTTCCCAATTGTTTTTATGGTATAATAAACAAGTTTTCACTATGGCTTCATTCATGTTTATCCTTTGCTAATTTCTTCAGCCTCACCTTTCTCATTTTTCTCCTCCCAGGATAGTTCAGCATGCAGAAGTACTCTTGACTTTCCCTAGCATACTAAGTGTTGCTCATCTTCAAGTTTGCAAGTCTGGTGTTCTTTCTACCTGGAGTATTCTTATCTTGCTTTTCCTCCTCATCATCTAATTAACTACTCAGCCTGATGGCTTTGTTATAGACTGAGGAACATCCATGATCCAGACAGGATGGGAACCTCTCCTATATGCTCCTGTAGAATCCTCAAATGTCATGCTTGGGTGGACACCAGAAGTAGGTGCACAGTTCCCTGTTATGCTGAAATCCTGGGGAAAGCTGTGCAAGGGCCAGATGCAGTTGGACACAATGAGTCTGTGCTACAGGAGAGGGAACCAGGCCCTTGTGACTCTCCCTTTATATAAGCAATTGAGAGAGCAGCTTTGCTAGAAGAGCAAGAAGAGCTTGAGTTTTGAGCTTAGGTGTCAATTTTCCTGAGAGTTGCTGGATAATACCACTTAGTATCTGAAGGCATTGAGGGAAGTTGAAGTCACATGCAGCTCCTATCATGAACGGGAGAGGGATCCCATGTAGCCCATCACCAGGCTATCCTAAGAGGATTTCTAGTGTCATTCATCTCACCATTATTTTTAGTTGTTATCATAACATATTAAAAGTGGGTATTTACTTTGTCCTTCCAACTAGTCTGAGTGACTTTTGAGGTCAGGGACCTTGTTTTATTGATCATTATGTCTCCAGAACTGAGTCAGGTTTTATAAATTTTGGTTCATTTGAATGAATCAATGAATAAATGACATGTCCTCTGAAATTAGGTTTGAAAAGAGTTGTCCAACTACTTTGTTTAATAGGCCCCTTCTATTGACATGTATGTTACTATCTGAGCCTTTAAAAGAATATCCTGGTGATTGGAAAACTTTAAGAGGCACATGAGAAAATCTCAAAGTTGGCAGAACTTCTTGGTATTATTAAGATGGAGAATGATGCTCCCTTGACTCCTTACTTTGTGTGTGTGCATACACATGCATGCATCCATCATTCTCCACTTGCTTCAGTCATAGTCACAGAGAAGGGGAAAACACTTATATTAGAACTGAGGTCTTTCTAACTTCAAGCATAGTCTCTGAAGACATAAAGATAATATAAGACATTGCCCCATATAATGCAATAGATTCTCCCTTATGAATAAGTTTAAGACATTTTTTAACATCTCTAAACTTTTTTTGAACATGCTACCATCTTTATGGATGTTTGTTGGGGGAAATTATAAAGCCATAGCAACAGAGGAACTATTTATTTTAGTACAGAACAGGATTCTGAATGGCCCGACCCTTATCACCATGAAAGCTTCAGCCAAATCTCTTTTCCCCTTCTTTTTAGGTAAAACAGAATGGCATCCCCTCCTTAAATAATGTAGGAAAGGAGTCCTTTCATCTGTGCATTGCTTTGACTCTCATATAGTTTTCTCCTGACCTGAGTCCCCCAGGGAGCTAACAGATAATTCAAGGGCTACTTATGGTAAAGACGGAAGCACAGATCAATAGTAATACTTGGAGTTTAACCAACTGCAGTGAAGAGTATTATGAAATTGCTCAACAGAAAAAGTAAGTTTGTGAATATTTAGGCTCACCTAAAAGAAATGCCCCATTTGCAAATTGGCTAGTGGGGACTTACCCTACTTTATTGAAATTTAGGGATTAAAAAGGACAAGATTGGTTTTGTTCTCTCTTGAGAAAAAATAATTAGACATATTTTCAATTTTTGTGTAGTGTGGAGAAATACTAATTTAAAAGTAATGAAAAAATTCAATTGATTTTTAAAAAACAATTAATTCTTCATGACCTCCATTGATTCTGAACTTAAAACTCAGTGAAATGAACTTCATTGCTTTTAAATCTCTGATAAAACTGTTCACTTGAAGAGGTTTTACCTTCGCTAGTCAGTCTTCCCACTACAAATGGGCTAATTTCTACAATGTGTGTCTTATCACCTACCATAATTAACTAATACTTGGTAAATATGTTATTTGGGTAACATATGTGCCACTCATTTGCAAATATGTGGATAGGATCAAATTGCCAAATAATGAATACCCTATAAATCGATTATTCTAATAAGATAGTGACATGTCAAAGTACTTCTTGGTCTATGATTCCTTAAACACTCTAAATATATCCTTTAGAGACACATGCAGAAAATATCAAAATAAATCATGACTAGCACATTAGGGGGTATCTGGCTTGACACATATATGTACATCTATCATAGAATTGGAGTTACAGAATATTATATGAGCCAGGAATCTATCTCTTACTCTCAGATATTTGTACGAGTAAGTGACCAGAAGTAAGTTACATAATGCAAGTGTTAGGTGTTAGTCATACTTGATCTATGTCTTTGTGAAGAATATTCTTCAGGTAGATACATAATACTTAAGTACCACAGGGACTATTCTCTTTCAGCCCAAATGATAGCTTACATTCATCTCTTTCAAACTAAACCCTGGTTGGAAAAGGCCGAACATTCTGCAGACAGACCACGTATTTCTCAGTTTTACCATTGAGCAAAGGTAACGAACCATTCTTTTTCTTTACATTAGCTGTACACAAATTTGGGGGGCTTTCCTTCCATGATTTACCTATAAGTAGCCAGAGAAACTAGGGTATCTGACCTGGAATAGGTACGTGTATATATTTTTTTTAATACTTAGAACTTCAATAAAGTCATTTTTCTTTTTTTTATAATAAATTTATTTTTTATTTGTGTTCAATTTGCCAACATACAGAATAACACCCAGTGTTCATCCCGTCAAGTGCCCCCCTCAGTGCCCGTCACCCATTCACCCCCACCCTGTGCCCTCCTCCCCTTCCACCACCCCTAGTTCGTTTCCCAGAGTTAGGAGTCTTTATGTTCTGTCTCCCTTTCTGATATTTCCCACACATATCTTCTCCCTTCCCTTATATTCCCTTTCACTATTATTTATATTCCCCAAATGAATGAGAACATATAATGTTTGTCCTTCTCCAATTGACTTATTTCACTCAGCATAATACCCTCCAGTTCCATCCACGTTGAAGCAAATGGTGGGTATTTGTCATTTCTAATGGCTGAGTAATATTCCATTGTATACATAGACCACATCTTCTTTATCCATTCATCTTTTGATGGACACCGAGGCTCCTTCCACAGTTTGGCTATTGTGGACATTGCTGATAGAAACATCGGGGTGCAGGTGTCCCAGCATTTCATTGCATCTGTATCTTTGGGGTAAATCCCCAACAGTGCAATTGCTGGGTCCTAGGGCAGGTCTATTTTTAACTCTTTGAGGAACCTCCACACAGTTGTCCACAGTGGCTGCACCAGTTCACATTCCCACCAACAGTGTAAGAGGGTTCCCTTTTCTCCGCATCCTCTTCAACATTTGTGGTTTCCTGCCTTGTTAATTTTCCCCATTCTCACTAGTGTGAGGTGGTATCTCATTGTGGTTTTGACTTGTATTTCCCTGATGGCAAGTGATGCAGAGCTAATAAATTCTTTATAGATCTTGGAAACTAGCCCTTTATCTGATACGTCATTTGCAAATATCTTCTCCCATTTTGTAGGTTGTCTTTTAGTTTTGTTGACTGTATCCTTTGCTGTGCAAAAGCTTCTTATCTTGATGAAGTCCCAATAGTTCATTTTTGCTTTTGTTTCTTTTGCCTTCATTGATGTATCTTGCAAGAAGTTACTGTGGCCGAGTTCAAAAAGGGTGTTGCCTGTGTTCTCCTCTAGGATTTTGATGGAATCTTGTCTCACATTTAGATCTTTCATCCATTTTGACTTTATCTTTGTGTATGGTGAAAGAGAGTGGTCTAGTTTCATTCTTCTGCATGTGGATATCCAATTTTCCCAGCACCATTTATTGAAGAGACTGTCTTTCTTCCAGTGGATAGTCTTTTCTCCTTTATCGAATATTAGTTGACCATAAAGTTGGGGTTCCACTTCTGGAATCTCTATTCTGTTCTATTGATCTATGTGTCTGTTTTTGTGCCAGTAACACAGTGTCTTGATGACCACAGCTTTGTAGTACAACCTGAAATCTGGCATTGTAATGCCCCCAGCTATCGTTTTTTTTTTTTTTTAAATTCCCCTGGCTATTTGGGGTCTTTTCCGATTCCACACAAATCTTAAAATAGTTTGTTCTAACTCTCTGAAGAAAGTCCATGGTATTTTGATAGGGATTGCATTAAATGTGTAAATTGCCCTGGGTAACAATGACATTTTCACAATATTAATTCTGCCAATCCATGAGCATGGAATATTTTTTCCATCTCTTTGTGTCCTCCTCAATTTCTTTCAGAAGTGTTCTATAGTTTTTAGGGTATGGATCCTTTACCTCTTTGGTTAGGTTTATTCCTAGGTATCTTATGCTTTTGGGTGCAATTGTCAATGGGATTGACTCCTTAATTTCTCTTTCTTCAGTCTCATTGTTAGTGTATAGAAATGCCACTGATTTCTGGGCATTGATTTTGTATCCTGCGCCATGCTGCCAAATTGCTGTATGAGTTCTAGCAATCTTGGGGTGGAGGCTTTTGGGTTTTCTATGTAGAGTATCATGTCATCGGCGAAGAGGGAGAGTTTGACTTCTTCTTTGTCAATTTGAATGCCTTTAATGTCTTTTTGTTGGCTGATTGCTGAGGCTAGGACTTCCAGTACTATGTTGAATAGCAGTGGTGAGAGTGGACATCCCTGTCTTGTTCCTGATCTTAGGGGAAAGGCTCCCAGTGCTTCCCCACTGAGAATGATATTTGCTGTGGGCTTTTCGTTGATGGCTTTTAAAATGTTGAGGAATGTTCCCTCTATCCCTACACTCTGAAGAGTTTTGATCAGGAATGGATGCTGTATTTTGTCAAATGCTTTCTCTGCATCTAATGAGAGGATCATATGGTTCTTGGTTTTTCTCTTGCTGATGTGATGAATCACACTGATTGTTTTACAAGTGATGAACCAGCCTTGTGTCCCGGGGATAAATCCTACTTGGTCATGGTGAATAATTTTCTTAATGTACTTTTGGATCCTATTGGCTAGTATCTTGTAGAGAATTTTTGCATCCATGTTCATCAGGGATATTGGTCTATAATTCTCGTTTTTTGTGGGGTCTTTGTCTGGTTTTGGAATTAAGGTGATGCTGGTCTCATAGAACAAATTTGGAAGTACTCCATCTCTTTCTATCTTTCCAAACAGCTTTAGTGGAATAGGCATGGTTTCTTCTTTAAACGTTTGATAGAATTCCCCTGGGAAGCCATCTGGCCCTAGACTCTTGTGTCTTCGGAGGTTTTTGATGACTGCTTCAATTTCCTCCCTGGTTATTGGCCTGTTCAGGTTTTCTATTTCTTCCTGTTCCAGTTTTGGTAGTTTGTGGCTTTCCAGAAATGCGTCCATTTCTTCTAGATTGCCTAATTTATTGGCGTATAGCTGTTCACAATATGTTTTTAAAATCGTTTGTATTTCCTTGGTGTCGGTAGCGATCTCTCCTTTCTCATTCATGATTTTATTAATTTGAGTCTTCTTTCTCTTCTTTTCAATAAGGCTGGCTAATGGTTTTTCTATCTTATTAATTCATTCAAAGAACAAACTCCTGGTTTTGTTGATCTGTTCCACAGTTCTTCTGGTCTCGATTTCGTTGAGTTCTGCTCGAATCTTTATTAACTTTCTTCTTCTGCTGGGTGTAGGATCTATTTGCTGTTTTTTCTCTAGCTCTTTTAGATGTAAGGTTAGATTTTGTATTTGAGTTCTTTCCAGTTTTTGAATGGATACTTGTATTGCGATGTATTTCCCCCTCAGGATGCTTTTGCTGCATCTCAAAGATTTTGAAAGGTTGTATCTTCATTCTCATTAGTTTCCATGAATCTTTTTAATTCTTCCTTAATTTCCTGGTTGACCCTTTCATTTTTCAGCAGGATGGTCCTTAACCTCCACGTGTTTGTGGTCCTTCCAATCTTCTTGTTGTGATTTTGTTCTAATTTCAAGGCATTATGCAGGGGACGATCCCAATCTTTTGGTATGGGTTCAGACCCGATTTGTGACCCATTATGTGGTCTATTCTGGAGAAAGTTCCATGTGCACTTGAGAAGAATGTATTCAGTTGAGTTTGGATGTAAAGTTCTGTAGATATCTGTGAAATCCATCTGGTCCAGTGTATCATTTAAAGCTCTCGTTTCTTTGAAGATGTGTTTAGAAGACCTATCAAATGTAGAAAGCGCTAGATTGAAGTCACCAAGTATAAGTGTGTTATTATCTAAGTATGTCTTAAGTTTGATTATTAATTGATTGATATATTTGGCAGTTCCCACATTCGGGGCATATATATTGAAGATTGTTAAGTCCCCTTGTTGGATAGAGCCTTTAAGTATGATATAGTGTCCCTCTTCATCTCTCACTACAGTCTTCGGGGTAAATTTTAGTTTATCTGATATAAGGATGGCTACCCCTGCTTTCTTTTGAGGACCATTTGAATGGTAAATGGTTCTCCAACCTTTTATTTTCAGGCTGTAGGCGTCCTTCTGCCTAAAATGAGTGTCTTGTAGACAGCAATTAGATGGGTCCTGCTTTTTTATCCAGTCTGAAACCCTGCGCCTTTTGATGGGGTCATTAAGCCCGTTCACGTTCAGAGTTACTATTGAAAGATATGAGTTTAGTGTCATCATGATATCTATTCAGTCCTTGTTTTTGTGGATTGTTCCACTGGACTTCTTCTTAAAGGGGAATTTTAAGAGTCCCCCTTAAAATTTCTTGCAGAGCTGGTTGGGAGGTCACATATTCTTTCAGTTCCTGCCTGTCTTGGAAGCTCTTTATCTCTCCTTCCAATCTGAAAGAGAGCCTTGCTGGATAAAGTCTTCTTGGTTGCATGTTTTTCTCATTTAGGACCCTGAATATATCCTGCCAGCCCTTTCTGGCCTGCCAGGTCTCTGTGGAGAGGTCTGCTGTTACCCTAATACTCCTCCCCATAAAAGTCAGAGATTTCTTGTCTCTTGCTGCTTTATCGATCTTCTCTTTATCTTTGGAATTTGCAAGCTTCACTATTAAATGTCGATGTGTTGAACGGTTTTTATTGATTTTAGGGAGGATCTCTCTATTTCCTGGATGTGAATACCTGTTTCCCTTCCCAGATTAGGAAAGTTTTCAGCTAGGATTTGTTCAAATACATATTGTGGCCCTCTGTCCCTTTCAGCACCCTTGGGAACCCCATTAAATGTACGTTTTTCTTCCTCAGGCTGTCGTTTATTTCCCTTAATCTATCCTCATGGTCTTTTGTTTGTCTCTTTTTTCCTCAGTTTCCCTCTTTGCCATCAACTTGTCTTCTATGTCACTCACTTGTTCTTCCACCTCATTAACCTCGTCGTTAGGACTAGTTTGGATTGCATCTGATTCAATTGATTTTTTTAAAAGATTTCATTTATTTATTCATTGAGATACAGAGAGAGAGAGAGAGAGAGAGAGAGAGGCAGAGACACAGGCAGAGGGAGAAGCAGGCTCCATGCAGAGAGCCAGAGGTGGGACTCGATCCAGGGTCTCCAGGATCACGCCCTGGGCTGCAGGCGGGGCTAAACCGCTGTGCCACTGGGGCTGCCCTCATTCAATTGATTTTTAATTTCTACCTGATTAGATCTAAATTCTGCAGTCATGAAGTCTCTTGAGTCCTTTATGCTTTTTTCTAGAGCCACTAGTAGCTTATAATAGTGCTTCTGAATTGGCTTTCTGACATTGAATTGTAATCCAAATTTTGTACCTCTGTGGGAGAGAGGACTGTTTCTGATTCTTTCTTTTGAGGTGAGGTTTTCCTTCTAGTCATTTTGCTCAGTGCAGAGTGGCCAAAAACAAGTTGTATTGGTAAAAGGAGAAAAAGAGAGGAGAGAAAGAAGGAAAGAAAAGAGAAAAAGAAAAAAGAAGAAAGGAAGAAAAAAAGAAAAGAAAGAGAAGAAAAAGAGAAAGAAAAAAAGGGTGGGGGAAGCAAACAGAAATCCAAAAGCAAAAAAAAAAAAAAAACAAACCAAAACCAAAAACAAAAACAAAAACAAAACAAAACAAACAAAAACACGTGGGAGTATCTTCTGATTCTGTATACTTTATGTCCCTTGACTTCCCCTGGAACTTGTCCGTCTAGCTTGTATTCTGGGGGAGGGGCCTGTTGAGCTGATTTTCAGGTGTTAGCACTTGGGAGAGCTGCTCTGCCCCCTGCCTGGTGCAGGGCTCAGTGGGGGTTGTTTACCCTGTGAGGCCCTAGGAGGAACAACCATAGTGGAGGCGGCCAGCTCTGGAGCCCTGGATTCAGCTCCTGCAGTAACTCCGGAGCTCTCCGACTGCAGGGCCTGGATGCTCTGGGGGCGGGGCTGCTGATTGATCTGCTCAGCTCGGGGCAGGAGCGTCCTTGCTGTCCTGGGCCCTCCTGGCCTCTGCCTGTCCCGGGGGGAGGTCGGATCCTGGGCTGTGTCCCTGGCGCCCTGTGCTCCCGGGCCTGCCCTGTTGGATTCGCACTCCCGTCTGGGCAGCCCCCTCCGCGGAGCCTCCGCCAGAGCCCCTCCATGCTGCTCCCGGGCCCAGCTGTGCGCGCTGCAGCCCTTAGGGAGCTCAGCGCAGTCTCCTGGCCCCGCAGGTGCCTGTTAGTGTCCCAGGGAGCCTGAGGGCATCCCCACCCCTCCTGGGGTCCTGCTCCAACTCCTTGCGGGTGCCTTTCCGTCCGGGAAGGTTGGTGCAGCTCCTGCTTCTCCTGGAGGGGGCTCTCCTGTCCTGGGGGCACTCGCCCCGGCCTTAGCCCGGCTCCTCGCGGGGCCCCTCCCCCTTGGATACCTTTTGTTTCTTTATTTCTTTTTTCCCCCCGTCTTCCTACCTTGATAGAAGCGTGAACTCTTCTCACTGTAGCATTCCAGCTGTTCTCTCTTTAAATCTCAGGCCGAATTCGTAGATTTTCAGGATGATTTGAAGGTTATCTAGGTAATTTGGTGGGGGCAGGTGACTTGGGGACCCTACTCTTCTGCCATCTTGCCCCTTCCCTAAAGTCTTTTTTCTCACCACCAGTGAATTCTAGAACATGAAAATGAAATAAATATTCTCTTTTATGAATTATAAGAAATGCAACTTATAGTATTAATTCAGCATTTACCTTGCCATCCATGCACAACGATTATTTAAAATGGAAAGCACAGCCAAACAGATAATTGACACAGATATATTTGTGTCTTGAAAAGTTGTTTGCTTTAATGAGCCTTATTCTCCTTGGGAATAAGTCAGCACTTACATTTCTTCCATACCACACTTTAGAGGGCATATAATTTCACACACAATCAGTCATAGTTGTTAGTGTGTACTTTATCAGCAATTTTCAGAGAGCTCTTTTTGCTTTTTCCTATAGAGAAGAGAATGGAGCCCAATAATACATGCTATTTATAAAGTATCTTTTTCTTTCCCCAATGGACATTGCTGTTTTCTGACTTTATACTCTCTTTTTCTCTACTTCACTATATTACTCTGTAAAATTCCCCTAATATTTCTATGTTGCACTATGTAATAGTACCACTTTAAAACAACTTTGGACCAAGAATTGATTCCCCTTGAATTCCTCTTGGTTACTTTCCAAGCACACAGTGAAACACTATCATAAAGTGGTCTTGGTTTCTTTTTTCTACCTTCTCTGCTGTGTGTTTAATGTCAGTTGGTTTGTATCATTAATCTTGTAATTAAAATCCTCCTTAATTGAATTTATAACCTCTGTACTTCCCTGAGCAGCACATTCTTTCTGATCCTTTGAAAATGATTCTCCTGATCTATGAGTCTTATATCATTCCTGAATTTTTTTGATCCTCAAAAATGGCTTTCAGCTCCACCAGCTGGGAGTTAGAAGGAGAGATACTATGATATCTTCCAGGAAAACTTCAAGACTAGGGCCTTCAAGGGGAAAGGGCCACTTCCAAGCTGTAGGTTCACTTTTTCAATAATAACAGGGTTATTATACTTGTTAAACATGGTGGAAATAATAACAAAACCAGCAGTGTGTGACAGGATCCCCATGGGCAGCCCTTGCTCTTACTCATGGTCTACCAGTGTAAATCCTAAATAAATGCAAGTTCATACAGCATTAATAAAATTGTATTTCTGGTAGGAAAGAGTTTTCCTTCTCTCTATTCTTTTTCCTCTTCTTGGGAGCATGGGACAGGTAGCATGTAAACATATCAGCAAACTATCAGTAATAGCAACTGAAGGTCTGTTTACTTCACAGGATCTAAAGTACCTGCATAAAGTCATCACAATTGAACAACTCAAGAGTGGGAAGGTAGGTGGTAAAAGCAAGACTTAATGAGATCTCTTGGAAGTAGAGGAGATGGAGGGAAAAGGTGGGATTCCCAAATGCCCATTAGAGGAAAATTTTGGATTGGCTAATGATTTGATAGGGAAAAACAAAGCAAGATTGATTTCATTCCACTCTATGCATGAGTGATCAGCTAGCAGTAAAATCTGATTTCTAGTAATGGCCTTCCTTGCACCTTCCCAAATGCTGTTTCATAAAAAGGGGCAATAGATTCTTTACCAAGGATATTGGGGGAACCAGGGAAATAGTTTATATCATGCAGCTTTATAAAGCTTCATGAAGATAGTTGTGGAACACTCTTTCAGTGAAGAATTTTGTCATCTGTTATCAATCCTTCCTTTTCCTTCACATAAATTATTTCTCAAAACGACACCAATTTTCCATAGATACCCAACTCTTATCTTCATATTGGCACCCCAGTTAGCTAAAAAAAAGCTTGGCAGTCAGTCAAAAAGCAACAATATACACTTAGAAGCCATGCCCCGTAAGAATCTTTCTCTAATTCAAAGTACTTTATCCAGGAAAGACTACTCCCATTTACCTTATAATTCATTTTATTGAAATGTTACTGTAGTGCTAGTCCTTTTATATACACTTGCAATATTCCCATGTTCAGATTTAGTACAGAATGCCAAATGGCTTTCCAAAGTTGTACCAATTTACATTTTTACCAGCAATATATGAGAGGTTCTGTTGCCCCATATCCATATTATTTGCTGTTGTCACTCTTTAATATCTGACATTCTGGTGGGTGTGTAATCATATAGCAATGTGGATTTTATTTAAACTTCTGATGACTAATAATGTTGCATACTTTTAGATACATGTATTAATCATTTATCTTCTTTTATTAAGTGCCTATTTAAGTCTTTTACGCATTTTTCTATAGGGTTTTTCTCTCTTTCTTACTAATTTTTAGTAGTTCTTTATGTATTTTGTATATGAGTCCTTTGTCAGTCTTATATTGTGCAAACATCTCTTATTCTTTGACTTGATTTTTCACTCTTTTCATGGTATAATTTGATAGTCAGATGTTCTAAATTTTAACATATTCCAATTTATCAATCTTTTGACTTAATGGTTAGTGTAATTTTTGTGTTCCATTTAAGAAATCTTTGATATTTCAAAGTCGTGAATATATTTTGCTATATTATGTTCCAAATGCTTCATTCTTTTAACTTTCACATTTAGATCCACCTTGAAATTATTTTAATATAAGTGTGTGGTTGAGGTCTAGATTCCCTTCTTCCTTTATGGCTATTCCATTGACTCAGATGATTAATGTAAGATAATTCCTTTTCTCAATGTCCTGCAGTGTCACCTTTGTCATAAATCAAATGCCCATTCATATGTGGGATTATGGGTTTGTTTTCAGACTCTACTCTGTTATATTGTTCTATTTGTCTACCCTTTTGAAAAGACCAAACTATCTTTATTAATGTAGTTTTATGAGTCTTGCTATCTGATATTGTGAATTCTTCAACTTTGTTCTTTAGAATTGTCTTGGCTGTTCTTGGCTTTTTGTTCTGCTTTATAAATTTTAGAGTCAGCCTGTCAATTTTCACCAAAAAAAAAGAATATGCAGAGATTTGGATTGGTTGAATTACATCTATAATTCAGTGCACAGAGAACTGACATCTTTACAACATTGAGCGTTCCTGTCCATGAACTTAACAAATTCCTCCATTTGTTTACATCTGCTTCAACTTTTTTCAGGAATATTTTGCAGTTTCCTGTGTAGAAGTCTTGTTGAATTAATTCCTAGGTATTTCGTATTGTTGTAAATGTATCTTTTAAAATTTCATTTACAATTGCTTGTCGATAGTATATCGAAATAAAATCAATATTTCCATATTGACTTTTTACCCAGAGAATTTTCAAAATACTAAAATTAATACTATTAATTATAGCATTTGTCTGTAGATTCTTTTGTGTTTCTACATACACATTCATGCAATCGATACATTTTTTAAGAATATATATGTGTGTGTGTATGTAATACAAATGTCTGCTGGGAGAGTGTAGCAAAAAAAAAGTGCCTCATGTGTGACTACAAACTAATTTATCAGCTGTGGTTTCCACTCAGCAACTATTCTGCTCTTTTCTACTTCTCTGGATCCCATTTGTCTATATCTACTACCATAAAGCTACTCAGAAAAACATCACCACTGATGCCAGGTATAGCCCCAAGTAATCTGTCTTTAGATTATTCTAAAATGCCCATCCTTGGGATCTCAGACCTGTACTGGGTCCCATGAGAAGGCAAAGGAAAGGGCCTCTCTTTGTTATACTGTTTTGCCTCGGTTCTAAAGCCAACTTGCTTGTGCCCAGAATTCCAGAGGCTTTCTTGAATGCCCTATCTCTCACCTTTCTCTAACCACAAAAGATCACTCAGTCCACGGGCCTGGGGACACATCCTGTATCATCATCTTTATTCTCTATTTTCATCTTTCTAAGTCCTTCTCTTCGGAATAAAAACAAAAACCTCTCCTAGTTTATGACTAGAAGCAAATGGATACTGGTATGTAGAAGGTGGAGAGTGAACAGGGACCTCATTACACTATCTGCAGACAACATAAATTTCCCATTAGTATTTCACAATAGTAAAATCTTTGTAGTCTCTTGATTTAATTGATCCCTTCATAAAATGGTGTGTCTATTTTGGTGAGGTTGTGGGTACAAATATGCAGAAACTGGGATAATAGAAGGGGGCTATTTGAAATCAACTGTAAATAGAGATTGAGAATTTTTAGCATAGTATCTCATAGGAGTTATGTTCCAATGCCAGACTGACAGGGGTAGCTGTCCTTCATCCCATCCTCTATCCACGTGGATTTAAAGACCTTTCCATCTTTAATGAAAGAACTAGATGGAACTAATAACAACCCTCCTACGTCAAAGACTGAAACAAAAAAAATGTAGCAGCTCAGAAGAGGAAAACAGGTTTAACAACAGGAAAAGCCTGTGGAGGAATGAGGAAAGAGATAATGACTCCAAAGAGGGAAGAGTTTCCCTAAGAAACATGGGTTGTTCCAATAATCAAGACAAAGATTCAACACACCTGTAGTGGAGCAGGACCGATGAGCTGTGTAGTGTGGAAAAGCTACTTCCAGTTCTCCCACAAAGGTAACACTTTCCTGCACATTCTTATGGATTCTGAGCATGTGACTGATTGAGAGTAAGATTTGTCTCTTTGGGAATGCATTTTATTGTGCTCCACTTGGGTATTCAGGGTACAGTAAGGAGGCTACACTCTCTAACTCTCAAAATATTGGCTTTGAATGGCTTCCAGGAAATCTGCATGTTGGCAACTTTTTTCATTAAATGCAAAAAGTAGAAATTTCACATTTGACTCTGGTACTCTTAGGCATCTTTAGCCCCAAACTAGATTCTGTGTATATAGTTCTTTGCTTCTCCAAAGGCTAATGCCACACATAAAACTCTCACAACCATGGTAATAGCATTCTTGAGGTTTAACCAGTTGTTCCTATTGCCCTTACACTGGGTATAATGTAATATACTATTAATCAGTTCTCATTTATGCTATTCTTCAAGCAAACTTCAAGATAACTTATATGGTTTCTCCTAAGAGGCCTTTAGATTTCCTTCAATCAGCCATTTTACCTAGCATTTTGTCCATTGTCTTTTCCTCCAGGCTGACTTCTAGTTGGAACATTCGACAAGTTTCCATGACCACAGAGTTGATCCTCACCATAGACCCAATTTCTGGAGGCAGCATTAAGCTTTTGGCTACATTTCACTCAAGAAAGTTTCCTATACTTTGGTAGCTACAGATACCCTGAACCCTTCACTATATGTTGACAAATCACACTTCAATAAAAACAAATGTAAAAAAAATAAAAATTAAAAATAAATAAATGGAATCATACCGAAAAAATTCAATTTGCCAACATATAGTATAACACCCACTGCTCATCCCATCAAGTGCCCTCCTCATTGCTTGTCTCCAGGTTACCCCATCCCCCCACCCCCCTCCACTTCCACAACCCTTTGTTTGTTTCCCAGAGTTAGGAGTCTCTCATGGTTTGTCTCCCTCTCTAATTTTTCCCCACTCAGTTTCCTGAAGAGCCTATTTTAAAGTCAAGAATTTTGTTTTACAAATAGGATACTGAGTCTCAGCTTCAGACAGACTTATATTGCAATAACTATATATAATATATCTTAATAATATTCCTGATAAGCCACAATATTTATTTTAAAAGGATGTTAAATACGATGTTTGATGAGGCCAACAAACATTAGGAAATGAGCTTAAGCAGGTCATCAATGACTGAAGTACCTATCTATAGGATTTTCCAACCAATGCCTAAAGAGGTAAAATGACTAGCATAACCTCTGTCTGAGAATAGAACTATTCCATTTTTAATCTGACATTAAGTTGGATCATGAAGAGTTTTCACAAATCTACAGTGCTCAATGAAACCCGAGAAGATCTTTAATTTCCTATAATTTGTGAATAGGGGAAGTTAATAAGAGTGAAACTTTTAGAATTTATGATCACCTCCAGTTGTGGCACAATATACTCTACATGATCTAGGATTGGTAGAATTGGCATTTGTCAGTGGATACTTTCAGGCTTGCATCTTCCACGTGGTTTCTGCTTCAGTCCTCCTTCATGTTTCTCCAAGTTCTGGCTAATATGATTATACTGTCTAAATAAATTCACATCTCTAGGTAGTTCAAATTACCAGTAATTTTTGCCCCATCATAGCAGCCTCTCTCCCAAGATAATTTAGGCATTCTTTCATATTGGTAAAATCCTGCAGGACAGATGAAAGCTTTCTTTTTGTTGCTCATTTCATCCACAGGTACTTGATAATACTTGCACCCCCAGATCAAACACATTAACTCATTACAGCCCTATGTGGTGGTTGCTATTATCCCCTCTTACAGATGAGGAAACTGAGGTATTTAAAGGTTAATAAACTAGCCCAGA
Source organism: Vulpes lagopus (assembly GCF_018345385.1). Taxonomy (NCBI): domain Eukaryota; kingdom Metazoa; phylum Chordata; class Mammalia; order Carnivora; family Canidae; genus Vulpes; species Vulpes lagopus. The sequence goes on from NC_054848.1 coordinate 80,417,143, forward strand.
TTTACACACTAGCTAATGGTGGATCTGAGATTTGAACCCAGACTAAGGGACACCTGGGAGGCTCCGTGGTTGAGCGTCTGCCTCTGGTTTAGGGTGTGATCTTGGAGTTCTGGGATGGAGTCCCACATCAGGCTCCCTGCATGGAGTCTGCTTCTCTCTCTGCCTATGTGTCTGTCTCTCTTTCTCTGTGTCTTTCATGAGTAAATAAATAAAATCTTTTAAAAAGTGAACCCAGACTCAGAGTCTGCACTTTTAAGTCTGAACCTATTCTTTATTCTTCTCCCTCTCCCCAAGTTTTAGGTATATGGTGTCATACTTTATATCTTTTTATTTTGTGAATCCCTTGACTGATTTTTCCAGGTATACTTAGTGTTACTGCATTTGTGCTTTCTACTTTTCTTTCTCCTACTTATGGTCTTTCCTTTCCACTCAGAATCGCCTTTAACATTTCTTGTAGGGCTTGTTTAATGGTGATGAATTCCTTTAACTTTTGTCTTGGAAATTCTTTATTTCTTCTATTCTGAATGATAGCCTTGCTGGATAGAGTATTCTGTTTGCAAGTTTTTTTTTTTTTCTTTCAGCACTTTGAATGTATCACGCCAATCTCTTCTGACCTGCAAAGTTTCTGCTGAAAAATCAGCTGATAGCCTTCTGGGGTTCCCTTTGTATGCAACTGTTTTCTTTTCTCTTGATACTTTTAAACTTCTCTATTCATCACTACTTTTTGCCATTTTAATTAGTACGTCAGGGCTCTCTTGCCCCTCATATCTGGATTTCTGTTTTCTTCCCCAGATTTAAAAAGTTTTCAGTTATTTTTTTCTTCAAATAAATTTTCTGCCCCCCTTTCTTTCTCTTCTCCTTTTGGGATCCCTATAATGAAAATGTTATTATGCTTTTATGGTGTCTCTGAGTTCCCTTGGTCTATTTTCATTTTTGTTATTATATTTTCCTTTCTCCTATTCAGCTTGATTGCTTTCCATTATTCTGTCCTCCAGGTCACTTATCTGTTCTTTTGCTTCCTCTAGTCTACTATTTATTCCATTTGGTGAATTTTTAATTCATTATTAAGTTCTTAATCATCTCTTATTGGCTCTTTTTTATGTTTTCTATCTATTTGTTGAGGGCCACACTAAGGTCCTCCATGTTTTTCTAAAGTCCAGTGAGTATCTTTATGATCATTGCTTTAAATTCTCCATCTGTCATATTACTTATTTCCATTTCACTTAGGTCTCTTGCTGTGATTTTGTACTATTCTTTCATTTGGGACATATTTCTCTGCCTCTTCATTTTGCCTAACCCTCTGTGTCTGTTTCTATGTTTTGGAAAGTCAGCTTCATATCCTGCTCTTTAAAGTAATGGTCTTATGAAGAAGAGTTCCTTTAGTACCCTTCAGTGCAATGTCCTGTGTTCACCAGAATCTGGTGTTTCAGGAGTGTCTCCTATGTGTGTTGCATGCACCCTACTCTTGTGGCTGAGCCACTTTTGCCTTCAGTCTAGTCATCTACAATGACTCTCTTTCTTCTGGGAAGCATCTGTGTTGTTAGGGCATTAGTCTGGGGCTGCCCTGGGCTTGAGTTGAGTCAGACCAGGCATTTTCCAGAGATGCAGTGCCACTGAAATGCAGGGCACTTTCCATGAGTTGTCCCCCAAGAAGCTTTTATTGATGGATGGGGCCTGCAGTCAGACCCAATGTATGCTCCCAGTCCACTACTTAGGCCACAGTTGTACTGGTATGTGTGGTTACCTTCCCTTCTCTCTGAGTTAGAAGTCACTTTGGAGTAGTGCTGGCCCCTGGACTGCTTGCACACTGCTAGGTTTGTAGCACAACTTTGGATGGTCTCCAGTCAAGGGTGTATTGGAGGGAGGAGGTCTGCAGGAGAAGCTGGGGGTGAGGTGTGTGGCAACAGCAATGTCCATGATGGTACACTGTGGGAGGGGATGTGCATTCACCTGGGAAGCTTCTGCCAACATGGGCTGGGTTGGAGGGGGCAGAGCCACAGAAGCAGGCAAGGGCAGGTTGCACTATTAGCAAGCTAGATGGAGAGTGTTGGATCTGTGCTGGTTCCTGCAGGTGTCCCTGTATTTAGACCAGAGGTTAGGGGACAGAAATGGCACCCACCAACTCTTTTGTTCTTGGAGAAGTCTCCCAAAGATCCCTGACCTCCAGCAAAATGCTCTGAGATTAGTAAATAAATCTTACTCTATATCCCAGGCACTTTCAAAGTGCTGCTTCTATGCTATATCTCTGCTGTTTGTTGTGATATCTCCTTACAGATGGGGACTGAGTTTCCTACCATTCTCCAGCTCTCCCAAGCCAAGCCTGCTGATTTTTAAAGTTCCAGGTGTTAAGCCCCACTAATTGTAAGAACTCATGAAACCAGTACCCTCTGGTTTTCAAAACCAAATGTTATGGAGCTTTATCCTGTTCAAGTCCCCCATGCTTGGGGCCTATTGTGGTGGTCTGTTTCTTTCCCCTCTCTGTGTCTGTCACATCCTTCACTCATATGAAAAATAAAGGAGTGGGTCCTTTTAGCTCCCAATTATTTCTTTGCCTTTCCTGTCTTCTTTAATGTGGCCTCTTCTCTACTTTTAGCTGAGGAGAATCTGTTCTCCAATCTTTGGGTCATTTTCTGGGTTATTTACATTGATGTTGGTGTTATTTAGTTTTATCTTTGGGATGGGATGAGCTTAGGATCCTCCTACTGCAACATCTTCTTCCTTACTGCTTAGTCTGCACTCTAAATATCTACTTTTCAATATTCCTAAATAGTTTCTCACATAAGAAAAAATTCCTGTAACTCCATCTTAAGCTTACCATCTTGAGCATAGCCCACATCCCATTCACAGAGGGAGAAAATTCTAGACTTAGAATTTCCTCCTCAATCTCATCATTCTTTCTTTAGGTATTAGGAGGCCCTCCAAATTAAAATTCTGGATTTCAAATTGTGGAAAGAACCCAATGTTCATCAATTGATGAATGGATAAAGAAAACATGGTAAAAAAAGAAAAAACATGGTGTATATATATAATATATACATATATATATACATAATGGAATATTACTCAGCCAAAAAAAGGATGAATTCTTGCCATTTGTAATGCTGTGGATGGACTTAGAAAGCATTGTGGTAAGCAAAATAAGTATCATAAAAGACAAATACCATATGATTTCACTCATATGTGTAATTTAAAACAAATAATCACAGAGGAAAAAAGGCAAAATAAAAAAACAGACTCTTAAGAACAGAGAACAAACTGATAGTTATCAGAAGGGAGGCGGGTAGGGGGATGAGGGAAATGGGTGATGGAGATTAAGGAGTGCACTTGCTGTGATGAGCTCCAGATATTGTATGGAAGTATTGAATCACTAAATCATACACTTGAAACTAATATTACACTGTATGTTAACTCACTGGAATTTAAATAGAACAACTACTATAAATAAAATAAAATTCTGGATTTAATTTAGGGGACCAGAGAGTATTCACCTCCAGGATAGAAACATAAGCTGGGACAATGGGACAATGCCAGAAAAAAGTTGTGAAAATCATCACTACACTCAAGCCAAAATGGGAAAGGGTAAACTCCCAGAGATCAATATAATAGCCATTGGCATATAGGCTTTCCCAAGTCTATCACTACTGGCCATCTGGTTTACAAGTTTGGTGTAATTGATAAAGGTACATGGATAAGCTGGTGAAAGTAGTAGCTTAAATGAGAAAAATAATCCTAGGTCCTGGATAACCTGAAAGTTAAACATGAAAGTGGTGGCACCACTAATATCTTTCAGTGGAAATTTGAGCCCATCAAACTCTGTGTGATCTTTTTTGGTGTTTCAGAACAGAAATGTTTAATTTTTAGACACACACACACACACACACACACACACACACACACACCCCTCAGCCTGATGGAACTGCTTAGTATGAAACTATGCATGTTAATTTTAATAAAATGGATCTGACTAAAGCACTCTATAACCAAGAAATATCTGAGGAAATTTTCAAAGGATCTAGCCTCTACCTCTCTAAAATTGGACACCACCTAGGCACTGTTGCGTTTGCTCTAATTTCTGGTTAAAATGAGGAAATTATGTTGGAGTCAAGCTCTAATATGACTTCATCAAATGGATGGAAATTCATATATAAGGATAACATTACTGGCAGAAATATAATGCTTGAAGTTTTGTACTGAATTTTAAAGGAGGAAATATTTCAATCTGTCTAATTTAGCCTAGCCATGGAAATTTCACTGTAAGACTAATTAATGATGACAGTACATTGTAAAAGCTTCAGATGGAGAGAAATGTTTTGTGGACCATTTTTTTTCTGGAAATTTGTAGCAGAGTATGTCAGCTTCTTAGTCAACAGTCACTACTTCCATCCCTTGGTGGCAGAGGTATCAATTATATATAGATCAAAACACCAGATACTCATTTTTCTAGCTTCCTTTGCAGATAGGTAATGACCATGTGATTCAATTTTGATGAAGTTTTTAGTAAATATTCACTCCTATAAAAATGATGTTTTGGAGAAAACACTTCTTTTTTGAAATTGGCTATGTCTGTATGTGATGAGTAGAACTGCTATAGCATTCTCACAACCACGGAGGAAGATATCACTGATATACTTGAGGATGGCAAAGTTTAAAAATGGAGAGTAACTGAATCCCTGATAAATCCATCGAAACACTATAACCAACCCAGTAGCCATCATATATCTGTACTTTTTGTTATGTAAGATAGTAAATGCATTTATTGTCTAAGCCACTTTAGATGGGCCATTGTGTTATTTCCTGTTATGGGTTGAATGTGTCGCCTTTAAATTCATATATTGAAGTCCCAACCACTAGTACTTCAGAATGTGACTGAATTTGGAGATAGTATCTTTAAAGAGGTAATTAAGTGAAAATGGGGTTTTTCGGGTGAGCCCTAAAGCAATATGATTGGTGTCTTTATAAGAAGAGGAAATTTTGACACCCACAGATACAGAGGGAAGACCATGTGAAGACATAGAGAGCAGTTAGATATCTTCAAGCCAAGGAAAGAGGCCTCAGAAGAAACCAATCCCACCAACACCTTGATCTTGGATGTCTAGCCTCTGAGACTATGAGAAGATTATTTTTTGTTGTTTAAGCCACCTAATTTGTGGTAACTGGCAGCCCTAGGAAACTAATACATTGCCCTCTAAATCCTAACTGGTAAATAGTTATTAATTCATAAGATTAACACTTTAAAAATGAAAACAAATTGAGCAAAAGCCACCACAGATTTTCTGAGACAATTTAAACAAAGTTAATATAAAAACAAAAATAAACAAAAGACCAGGTGGTGGGCTTATGGCCAGATTTACCCTTCCAACACGAACAACTGTAAAATAGGGCAAAACACATAAAATAATGATCTTCAGACATTGAATAGTAACTATAGAATAGTTTTCTCCAAGAGAAGAAAAACAAAGAGATGAGCCCTACAATTGCTCCAAATTTCTGCCTGGTAGTATTTGAGTATCTGCCCAAGTTGAAGTGTTGTGCCCAAGATTGCGAATCCGAGAAACCACCAAGGAGCGGACAGCGATGCAGGTCCAGGAGGGTTTATTTGCAAGCTTGAGCTTGGGTCCAAGTATACCCGACACAGCAGAGCAGGGACTTGGACCCCGTGGTTAAGAGGCTAGCAGTTTTATAGGGGCTAGTGGCCAATGAGATTGTAACACACACAGAAAGTTGCAGTCATGTCGGTCCACACGCAGGTGGCCAATTGAATTACAATTTACCCTATAGTGACCGTTTAAACTAGCCTATCACTCTGGTCAGAATTGGTGCTCAGGTTTGGTGGGCAAAAGGCGGGGTTTACATTCTTTGGCGGCTAGGGGTTCCGCATTCCTATATGAGAGGGTTTCAGGTAAGGGTGGGCTCAGCGGCTTGACTAGGGTGGGGGAGTGCCTTAAGCAATAAGCAGGTCATGTGGGGGTTATACATGAGATGGCGGATGTAGCACAAAATGGAGTTAGTCCTGCTCTGCTTGTCCAGGGGTAGGGGATTTTTGTTAAATTCCTTGGGTCCCACAGAAGATATAGAGAACTTCAGGAGGCCAAGACAACTAGAATTTATAAGGCAGATTACTGGAAGTAAGAGAGTTGCAGAGAGAAAGAGAGACGAAGAGGAGAGAGAAATAGAATAAAGAGGAGAGAGGAAAGATAAGAGAGGAGAGAGAACAGAGCACTAAAGATCTACAGAGGGTTTCCAATAAATCTTTAGCTAACTACTGATAAGTACATTCATGTGAAGAAACCACTTGTGCCTGGGGGGATTAAAGGAACAATGGAAAGGCATATGAAGAACGATCCTCAGAGCTCACAGAGGGTGAGGAACAAATTGTATTCCTACCAGTCAGAGTGAAAAACTCCAGGACATCAGGTTCAGTACCCACAAAGGTATTACCTCAGTACAGAGGATAGTACAGAGGATAGTCTAGCTCTGTACTAGAAACTGCTCTCATTCCACATAACAAAGTTTAAAAGCAATCTTCAAAAGAATCAAATGATTTTCAAATAATTTAACATCAGCCTACACAAAGCTCAATAGAACATTTAAAAATTCCAGTACCCATCAATGAAATATTCACAATGGAAAATATCCAATAAAAATTACTAAGCATGCAACAAAGCATAAAAATACAACCCATGATGAAAATAAAAGTGAGTCAATAGATAAATACATAAGAGAAACATGATACAATTATTAGACACCGACATGAAAACAGCGATAACGATATGCCATCTGTTCAAAAAGGTAGAAGAAAGCATGAATATGTTAAGAGACACGGAAGGCCCAAAGTAAACTTCAGAAAAATTAATCTTCTGTGATGAAAAATAGCCTAAATGGATGGGCAGAAGACATGAACAAGCATTTCTCCAAAGGACACCAACAGACACATGAAAAGATGTTTATCACACTTACCATAAGGGGAATGTAAATCAAAACTATAATGAGATATTACCTCACATCTGTCAGAATGGCTAAAATCGACATAAGAAACAAGTGTTGGTAAGGATGTAGAGAGAGGGGAACACTCATGAAATATTGGTGGTAATGCAATCTGGTGCAGCCACTCCAGAAAACAGTATGGGGGTTCCTCAAAAAGCTAAAAAAATAATAATAATAAAGAGAAAGTTAAAAATAGAACTACCCTATGATATAGCAATCACACTACTGGATATTTACCCAAAGAATACATGAACACTAATTCAAAGGGATACATGCACCTCTATGTTTATAGCAGCATTATTCACAATAGCCAAGATATGGAAGCCGACCAAGTATTTTTGCCTCTCTGTAAGAGAGAGGACAGTAGAGTTCTCATTAAAAGCAATGTAAGCTGCAAGAGGAAGGAGCAACATATTTTAAGTGCTTAGAGAAATACATTGTCAACTTAGAATTCTATATTCAGGCAAAATATCTTTCAAACATGACAGTGACCTGGGACACGTGGGTGGCTCAGCGGTTGAGCATCTGCCTTCAGCTCAGGTCCTGATCCTGGAGTCCCAGGATTGAGTCTCACATTGGGCTCCCTGCATGGAGCCTGCTTCTCCCTCTGCCTGTGTCTCTGCCTCTCTCTCTCCTCTCTATGTTTCTCATGAATAAGTAAATAATTTTTTAAAAAAAAAGTATACAGAAAAACAAATAAGGGAATAAAAAATGGTACACTAGAAAACATCAACTAAATATGAAAAAAGGCAGTACAAGAGAATTGGACATATAAGACATACAGAAAACAAATAGCTAGATAACAGAAGTTCTTCCTTATCACTAATTACTTTAAATGTGAATGGATAAAATCTTCAATTAGAAAGAAAATATTTGAAAATGGAAATAAACACATGATCCATCTAAATTTTGTCTAAAAGAGGCTCATTTGAGGCACAAAGACACAAAAAGGATAGGAAAAGATTTATCATACAGATAGTAATCATAAGAGAGCCAGGGTACCTATATCATCATCAGAAAAAATAGAATATAAGTGATAAAAATAATAGGATACAAAGAAAGACATTATAGGGGTCCCTGGGTGGCTCAGTGGTTTAGCACCTGCCTTCAGCCCAGGGTGTGATCCTGGAGTCCTGGGATCGAGTCCTGCATCAGGCTCTCTGCATGGGGCCTTCTTCTTCCTCTGCCTCTGTGTGTGTGTGTGTGTGTGTGTGTGTGTGTGTCTCATGAATAAATAAAATCTTAAAAAAAGAAAGACATATATTGATGGAAGTTTCCAATAATTCAAGAAAATATAATAATTATAAACATATATGTACCTAAAAGCAGAGCTCCTCAAATATAAAGCAAATATTGATAGAATTGAAGGAAGAAATAGACAATCTACAATAATAGTTGGAGACTTTAATATCCTACTTTCAATAATGGATAGAACAACCAGACAGAATAAGAGAACAGAAGACTTGAACACTATTAACCAATTGAATCCAACAAACATATACAGAACACTTTACCAATATAAAGACAGAATTTGCATTCTTATCAACTGCACATGAAACACTCTCCATAATAGACCATATATCAGACCACAGAAAATGTCTCAATAAATTTAAAAGATTGAGATCATAGAAAGTATATTTTCTAATGGTAGTGGAATAAAGCCAGATAATTAGAAAACTCATAAATATGCAGAAGTTCAAAAACACACTCTTACAATGAGTCAAAGAATAAATTACAAGAGAAATTAGGAAACACCTTGAGATGAGTAAAAATGAAAACACAACATAATAAACTTGTGGAATGCAGTGAAAGTAATGCTTGGAAGAAAATGTATAGCTATAAACACCTACATCAAAAATTGAAGAAAGACCTCAAATTAATAACTTAATCATACACTTTAAGTAAGTAGAAAAAAGATTAAATTAAACCCCAAACTAGCAGTGAGAAAGAATAAGGACTAGAACAGAGATAAATGAAATTGTAATTAGAAAAAGAATAGGGAGGGATCCCTGGGTGGCGCAGTGGTTTGGCGCTTGCCTTTGGCCCAGGGCGCGATCCTGGAGACCCGGGATCGAATCCCACATCAGGCTCCCGGTGCATGGAGCCTGCTTCTCCCTCTGCCTATGTCTCTGCCTCTCTCTCTCTGTCTCTGTGACTATCATAAATAAATAAAAAATTAAAAAAAATTAAAAAAAAAAGAAAAAGAATAGGGAAAATATGTACAGGATCTATATGCTGAAAACTCTAACACCTTTATTCACCTTATACAAAATGTATCTCAAAATTGATCATATATCTTAATGTAAAATGTAAAATTATAAACTTTTAGGAGAAAATACAGTGGGATTTCATAACCTGGGGTTGGGCAAAGAGTTCTTAGACATGATAACAGAAGTAAGATCCATATGAGAAAATATTGATACATTAAACTCCATCAAAATTGAAACTTTTCTGATAAAAGACAATGTAAAGAAAATCAAAAGACAAGCTAAAGATTGGGGGAAAATATTTGTAAATCACATACATGGCCAATGAGTCAATAGAAAGTGATCAAGATTAGCATCAACATTTGATAAGTCTTGCTGATAGTATGTACCCTTGATGTAATGTGATGAAATGGTAATTTACTCTCTGGTCTTCCTCCCCAAATTCTATTCTAATCATAAGAAGAACATTTAAAAAGTAAGTTTAGGGACAATCCACAAAATACCTGACACCTCAAAACTGCTAAGGCCATTGAAAACAGGGAATGTCTAAGAAACTGTCACAGTCAAAGAGGAACCTAAAGAGACATGATGACTACATGTAAAGTATATCCTGATTAGGATCCTGGAACAACAAAACATTAGGTAAAAACTAAAGACATGAATAAAGTGTGAATTTAATATATCAACATTGTTTCATTAATTGTAGCAAATATACCAAACCAATGTAAGATGTTAATGATAGGGAAAACTAGGTGGGGCATATGGAACCTCTCTATCACTAGCCATCAGGGAAATACAAATCAAAACCACAATGAGATACCACCTCACACCAGTGAGAATGGGGAAAATTAACAAGGCAGGAAACAACAAATGTTGGAGAGGATGTGGAGAAAGGGAACCCTCTTGCACTGTTGGTGGGAATGTGAACTGGTGCAGCCACTCTGGAAAAATGTGTGGAGGTTCCTCAAAGAGTTAAAAATAGACCTGCCCTACAACCCAGCAATTGCACTGTTGGGGATTTACTTCAAAGATTCAGATGCAATGAAACGCCGGGACACCTGCACCCCGATGTTTCCAGCAGCAATGTCCACAATAGCCAAACTGTGGAAGGAGCCTCGGTGTCCATCGAAAGATGAATGGATAAAGAAGATGTGGTTTATGTATACAATGGAATATTACTCAGCCATTAGAAACGACAAATACCCACCATTTGCTTCAACGTGGATGGAACTGGAGGGTATTATGCTGAGTGAAGTTAGTCAATCGGAGAAGGACAAACATATGTTCTCATTCATTTGGGGACCATAAATAATAGTGAAAGGGAATAGAAGGGAAGGGAGAAGAAATGTGTGGGAAATATCAGGAAGGGAGACAGAACATAAAGACTTCTAACTCTGGGAAACGAACTAGGGATGGTGGAAGGGGAGGAGGGTGCGGGGTGGGGGTGAATGGGTGATGGGCACTGAGGGGGGCACTTGATGGGATGAGCACTGGGTGTTATTCTGTATGTTGGTAAATTGAACACCAATAAAAAATAAATTTATTATAAAAAAGTATAAAAGAATAAAATAAAAACAGGAGGAAACAGGAAGAAAACCAACAACCCAGCTTTATAAATAGGTAAAAAACTTGAACAAACACTTCACCAAAGAAGATATATGGAGGATAACCAAGTACATGAAAGATGCTCAATGTCATTAGTTTACCCCTGGAAATTTTTGAAAGATTATTCACTTTTTACATTTATTAGTTATTGTTTCCTTCCCTCCTTGCTTCCATTTCTTTCTTTTCTGTCTTTTTTCTTTCATTTCTTTTTTTTCTTTCCACCACAATCATGTATGACATTTTAAAATAAATCTTTTTATTTTGGAATAGTTTTAGATTTAGAGGAAAGTTGCAAACATAGTACATAGTTTCAGTTTCTCTTAATGCTATCACCTTACACTACTGTGAAATATTTGTCAAAACTAAGAAACCAACATTGGTAAAGTATTCACTAAGCTCCAGACTTTAATCACATTTTGCCATTTTTTCCCATTAATTCCATTTTTTTATTTCCAGGATCCAATCCACTATACCACACTGCATTTAGTTGTTGTATCATCTTAGCCTGCTGTAGTCTGTGATAGTATCTTTCCTTATTTTTCATGACTTTCACAGTTTTGAAGAGTACTGGTCAGGTATTTTGTAGACTGTCTCTCTCAATTTGAATTTATCTGATAGTTTAATCTTGATTACACTTAGGGTTATGAGTTTTGAGGGAAAATACCACAGAAGTGATGTGCTCTTTTTGTGTCATATCAGGAGTACACAAATCAACATGACTGATCATTGCTGATGTCAACCTTGATCACTAGGTTAAAGATGTGCTTCCCAAGGTTCTCCACATTAAAGTTTACCACTTTTTCCCTTTCTAGTGTGTATTGGTTTTATAATAAGATAACTGATAGCATATTTTTAAAGTAGAAAAATTGTATCAAAGTTCAAATGGCTCCTTGCAGATTAGTGGGTTCTCAACCTGTCCAGAGCCTTTTTCAGAAAAGTCAGACATTGAAAATGTTATTTCCCAGAGAACAGAGGAATATGACTTACTGGAAATTTTCTTTTTTATTTATTTTACTGGCAAAATTAAATTTTACTCATATCCTTTCTATGCTTCCCCCAGGAATATAAGACTTGCTTTGTTGAAGCAGTTTGAGTAGTAATGGAAAAAGAAAGTTTCCACTTTGTTTTATAGCAATCTAAAAAGAGATGATTTGACTTGATTCTTCGAAGTAGCTTGAAGTGTTTTATGAGGATCACAGACCGCAGCTGTGCTAAACGAACTTTACACTTAGGGTATGGTATCATAGAATGTTTTTCTGTTAACTTCACAACTTAAAGATATAATAAGGCCTCATTCTGGTTGAAGTTTACATTTAAATAATTAATGCCTTTGTGGAAAAACTGCCCTGCTTCCCTAAAGAAATATAGAAAAGTGTCATTGTTCCTTGGGTACTGCAATCCTTTAACTTCAATCATGAAGGGAAATGATCCCTTTTTTTTTCTTTGCCAAAAAATACTGTATAATATTAGGTTGCTCTGGATCCATTATTTACTACTTGTATAAGTCCCAAAAGGTTTCTGTGACTTCAATTCCTCTTCTGTAAAAATTAGAATAAAAAATAGTATCTATTTTGTAGTATGAGAACTATTGCCTTCCTTTTGAAGGCATTATGAAATGTTTCTTTTTCCAGTAATACTTCTTGCCTTAAAGACTACTTAATCTGATGTTAATATAACCATGACAACTTTGTTGTTTTTGTTAGTGTTTGCACGGTATATTTTCCATCTTTTACTCTCAAACTATCTGTATCTTTACATGTAAAATGTCTCTTGTAAATATTATTTAGTTCATTTATATTAATGTAATCAATGATATAGTTGTATTTAAGCTGAGCATCTTGCTATTATTTTCTGTTTGTCTCATTTGTCCATTGCTCCTTTGTTCCTCTTATCCTACCTTACTTCAGATTAATCAAGTTTCTCATTATTATCATTCCATTTTGAGTCCTCTATTAGCATTTTGTTTGTATCATTTTCTATTTTTTTAGTAGTTATTCTAGAGCAGTATTTCTAAACCAGGAGTGATTTTGCTACCCAGGGGACATTTGGCAAAGTCTGGAAATAGTTTTGGTTGTCACTCATTGTGGGGAGAGTGTTAGTGGCATTTAGGGGGTGAGTGAGTCCAGTCACACTGTTTGACATCTTGTAATACACAAGAGAATCCTCCACAACAGAGTTCTCAAATCCACAAAGTCAATAGTGATAAGGTTGAGAAATCCTGCTTAAGAGACTAGAGATTACATTATGCATCTTTAATTTATTATAGTCTACCTTAAATTAGTCTACCTTCAACAGTTTGCTTCCTGTCTTTATAGATTTATCTATTCTGGATATTTCGTACAAGTATATTCAAACAATTATGATACTTTGTGTCAAGTTTCTTTCATTTAGCATAATGTTTTGAGGTACAACCACATGAATCACCAGTAGGTCTAATTCTACTGGCTACTTTTCCTATTGATTAAGAGTCACAGTTCCCTGTTTCTCCATGTCTCATAATCTTTGTATCTTGAACATTGTGTATAAAGCGACTATAAATTCTAATTCTAATGTCAATGTTATTTTTTTTCCAAGAGAGGGTATGATCATTGTTAGGAAGATAGGTAAGGAGAAAATCATCTCAAATCAGATAGGAATTGAGCTAAGTAACACGAGGTTGTGGCTTTAGTTCCCACTCAGTTCTAACTAAAAGTCTCAGGGGCAAAATTTAAAAGCAGATCCTTCCTCTTTAATAGAGCACCTTTTCTCTACCTAGACTTTGTCTCCTATAAATCCTGAGACTCTCTACTGAATCAGCTCTTGTTAAGTTCACCAATTGCTAAATGCAATGGTCCTATTTTTGTCTCCATGTTCATTTACCTCTCAGCATCATTCAACATAATTGATCATTCCCACCTCTTAAAATTTTATCTTCACTTGGCTTCTGTGATACCTTACTTTTAGTTTCCTTCCTTCCTCACTGGCTGCTCCTTCATTGTTTCCTTTGCTGACTGACTTTTATTCCTCTTCTCACATCTCTACATATGGTATTTCCCCAGTTATAGGTACTATAGAACTCTTCTTAATAGGCACTCATTCTTAGCTGATCTCATTCAGACCCATGGCCTTGAATTCCATCTATATGCTGATGGACTCAAAATTTATAACTCCAGGTTGACTCTCTCCCTTGAATTCTAGAATTGTGCATATATCTGTTTACATGATATCTCTACTTGGATGGTTAATAGGAATCTCAAACTAAGCTTATACAAAACAGAACTCTTGAACTTAACAAGAGCTGATTCAGTAGAGTAACAGGGCCTAAATCCTTGCTAAAGTGGATTAAGGAGAAAAATTGGAAATAGAAAAGTATAAACAACTTTGTATGAATTTTACTGTTAAGGGGAGTGTAGAAATGGGATCATAGCTAGGAGGACATCAAGAAGTCAAGAGAGGGTTTATTTTTAAAGATGAGATTATAGGGATGTCTGGGTGGCTCAGCAATTGAGTGTCTGCTTTTGGCTCAGGGTGTGATCCTGGAGTCCAGGGATTGAGTCCCAAATCAGGCTCCCTGCATGGAGCCTGCGTCTCCCTCTGCCTGTGTCTCTGCCTCTCTCTCTCTTTCTGTCTCTCTTTGTGTCTCTCATGAATAAATGAATAAAATCTTTTTTAAAAAGATGAGAGTATATAATTTACTAATATAAACTATTTAGCATAGTAGTGGGTAAGTAAATTATATTTATTATTATGTCAGTATGAGAATCCCTTGAATTTTTCTTTACTAATCTAGATAATTTTAGGACTTTTATTATTCATGTTCTGATTCTTTAAGTTTGGAACAGAAAGGAAAGTCAAATCCTCAGAACAAGAAACTAAGAATTTTGTGAGCATACATGTGGTGACAGACCACCCTACTCACTATACATAAGCTCATCCCACCAGAACAGCTGGCATCCATAGCTGCCCAGGTATTATAGGAGACATAATTTTTGGTGTGTGACTTTCACACTAGAATCACTCAGTAAAGAGAAAAACTCTGAGAATTAGCTAATGTGTCAATTATATCTTTTTATTCACAAATTTAATAATTATTTATTAAACAATTGTGTGCCAGATACCATTCCAGATGCTTGGAGCACTGCAATTAAAAAAAAACACAAAAAACTTCTACTCTCTTCAAGGTTATATTTTGATGGAGCCCTGTTACTCTACTGAACAGGTATACAGGTATGCAAATAATTGGTAAGATAATTTCATATTATGTGTGGTATGAAGACTATATATAGAGTAAAGAGATAAGAAGTTACTAGGAGTAGGATGGGTGAAATTCTATTTAAATAAGGTAATCGAAGGAAGCTGCTCTCAGGAAGTAGCATTTGGTCTGGTAAAGGAAGCAGCTATGTGCAAGCATGGGGAGGGAGCAATTTTCTAGGCAAAGGAAACAAAGATCCCAAGGTAAGGTGAAGCTTCAGTTGTAAGTAGAACAGAAAGAAGGCTGGTACATCTGCTATATAATGAGCAAGAACAATGGTATGAAGAGTCAGGTGGCCAATAACCAGATATGGTATAGGCTTTGTAGATAATAGTAAGGAGTTTGTTTTTTCAAAAATTGTGAAAAATAAACATAACATAAAATTTAACATTTTAAGAATTTTGAAGTGCACAATATAGTAGCATTTAGTATATTCACATTGCTATGCAATAATTACCTCTATCTAGTTCCAGAACATTTTCAGTAAGCCAAAAAGAAACTCTGTAATGATTAAGCAGGAACTCTATTCCCTCTCTCTCCCAACCCCTGGAAACAACAAATCTTTTTTGCCTATTCTGGATATTTCATATAAATGGAATCACAATATGTGGCTTTTTGTGTCTAGTTTATTTCATTTAGCGTAATGTTTTCAAATGTTTCAATGTTTTCAAAGTTCATCCATGTTATATAGCATGTATCAGGATTTGTTCCTTTTCATGGCTGAATAATATCCTATTGTATAGATATACTATATTTAGTATATCTAAAGAAAATACTATATATTTTCTTTATTCATCAGTTGGATATTTAGGCTGTTCTCATCATTTGTCTATTATAATAGACTAGTAAAACCAGTATAGTATGAATTTTGTTTGAACAAATCTTCATTTGTTGCAGCCCATGGTAATTCCATGTTTTAACAATAGTTAAACAATTTTTTACAGTGGTTGAACTATTTTACATTCCTTTCAGCCATGTATGAGGATTTCAATTTTCACATATCCTTGTTTTCCTTTAATTATTTTTCTTTGTTTATTTATTAGTTACATTTATTTTCCTTTAATATTAATAGCTATTATTACTTTTATATCCATCCTAGTGGGTATGATTTAGAATATCATATTGTGAGTTTTTTAAATTACTGAAGTATAATTGATATGTTATATTAGTTTTAGGTGTACAGCATATTGATTTGACAATTTACCTTACTCAATGCTTACCACAATAAGTGTAGTCACCATCTGTCATCATACATTATTACAATATTATCAACTATATTCCCTATGCTGTACTTTTTATCTCTGTGACTTATTTATAACTGGATGTTTGTACCTCTTAATTTGTTTTATCTATTTTGCCCATCCCCGAACCTGCCTCCTCTCTGACAACTACCAGTTTGTTCTCTGTATTTAAGAGTCTGGGGTTTTTTTTTGGGGGGGGTTGTTCATTTGTTTTGTTTATTAGATTACACATATAAGTAAAATCATATGGTATTTGTCATTGTTTGACTTATTTCACTTAGTAAAATACCTTCTAGGTCCATCCATGTTGTTGCAACCCTCATGCACTCATGTTGAGGGTGTAAATTGGTGCAAACACTGTAGACAACTATGGAGGTTCCTTGAAAAAGTCAATAATAGAAATATCATATGATCCAGTAATTCCACTACTGGGTATTTACCCAAATAAAACAAAAACATTATTTAAAAAGATATATGCACTCCTATGTTTATTGAAGCATTATTTACAATAGTCAAGATAAGGAAGCAACCCAAGTTTCCGTCAACAGATAAATGGAAAAAATGTAGTATATATGTAATTCAACATAAGAGTCCAAATTCATTGCTTTGCATGTAGATATCCAGTTGATTCAGCAAAATTTGTTGATAAAAAAATTTGAATGGGGAGGCAGGGCAAGATGGCAGAGGAGTAGGGGCCCCAAGTCACCTGTCCTCACTAACTTACCTAGATAACTTTCAAATCATACTGAACACCTATGGATTCGACCTGAGATTTAAAGAGAGAATAGCTGGAACGATAGGGAGAAGAGGTTGCACTTCTAACAAGTACAACTCGTTTTTAGCCACTCTGCACTGAGCAAAATGACTAGAAAGAAGAACTCACCACAAAAGAAAGAATCAGAAACAGTACTCTCTGCCGCAGAGTTACAGAATTTGGATTACAATTCGAAATTCAGAAAGCCAATTCAGAAGCACAATTATAAAGCTACTGGTGGCTCTGGAAAAAAGCATAAAGGATTCAAGAGACTTCATGACTGCAGAATTTAGATCTAATCAGGCCAAAATTAAAAATCAATTAAATGAGATGCAATCCAAGCTGGAGGTCCTAACGATGAGGGTTAATGAGGTAGAAGAAAGAGTGAGTGACATAGAAGACAAGTTGATGGCAAGGAAGGAAGCTGAGGAAAAAAGAAAAAGAATTAAAAGACCATGGGGAAATGTTAAGGGAAATGAATGACAGCCTCAGAAGGAAAAATCTATCTTCACCTGGGGTTCCAGAGGGCGCCAAGAGGGCAAGAGGGCCAGAAAGCATATTTGAACAAATCATAGCTGAGAATTTCCCTAATTTGTGGAGGGAAAGAGGCATTCAGATCCAGGAGATAGAGAGGTCCCCCCACTAAAATCAGTAAAAACTCTTCAACAACTTGACATTTAATAGTGAAACTTGCAAATTCCAAAGATAAAGAGAAAATCCTTAAAGCAGCAAGAGATAAGAGATTTCTAACTTATATGGGGAGAAAGATTAACTGCAGACCTCTCCACAGAGAACTGGCAGGCCAGAAAGGGCTGGCAGGATATATTCAGGGTCCTAAATGAGAAGAACATGCAGCCAAGAATACTTTATCCAGCAAGGCTCTCATTCAGAATAGAAGGAGAGATAAAGAGCTTCCAGAATAGGCAGAAACTGAAAGAATATGTGACCACCAAACCAGCTCTGCAAGAAATATTAAGGGAGACTCTGTAAAAGAAAGAGGACACCCAAAGAAATAATCCACAAAACAGGGACTAAATAGGTATTATGATGAAACTAAATTCATATCTTTCAATAGTAACTCTGAACATGAATGGGCTTAATGACCCCATCAAAAGATGCAGGATTTCAGACTGGATAAAAAAACAAGACCCATCTATTTGCTGTCTACAAGAGACTCATTTTAGACCTAAGGGTACCTCCAGCCTGAAACTGAAAGGCTAGAGAACCATTTACCATTCCAATCATCCTAAAAAAGAAAGCTGGGGTACCAATCTTCATATCAGATAAAGTTTATCCCAAAGACTGTAGTAAGAGATGAAGAGGGTGACTATATCATACTTAAAGTATCTATTCAACAAGACGGACTAACAATCATGAATATTTACGGCCCTAATGTGGGAGCTGCCAAGTATATCAATCAATTAATAACCAAAGTAAAGACCTACTTAGATAATAATACACTAATAATGGGAGACTTCAATATGGCACTTTCTGCAAATGACAGATATTCCAAGCACAACATCTCCAAAGAAACAAGAACTTTAAATGATACACTGGACCAGATGGATGTCACAGATATTTACAGAACTTTACATCCAAATGCAACTGAATACACATTCTTCTTAAGTGCACATGGAACTTTCTCCAGAATAGACCACATACTGGGTCACAAGTCAGGTCTCAACTGATACCAAAAGATTGGGATCATCCTCTGCATATTCTCAGACCATAATGCTTTGAAATTTGAATTCAATCACAAGAAGAAATTTGAAGAAATTCAAACACATGGAGGTTAAAGAGCATCTTACTAAAATATGAAAGGGTGAACCAGGAAATTAGAGAAGAATTAAAAGGATTCATGGAAACTAATGAGAATGAAGATACAACTGTTCAAAATCTTTGGGATACTGCAAAAGCAGTCCGAAGAGGGAAATACATGACAATACAAGCATCCCTCAAAAAATTGGAAAAATCTCAAAAACGCAAGCTAACCTTGCACCTAAAGGAACTGGAGAAAGAACAACAAATAAAACATACACCAAACAGAAGAAGAGAGTTCATAAAGATTCGAGCAGAACTCAATGAAATAGAGACCAGAAGAACTATAGAACTGATCAACAAAACCAGGAGTTGGTTCTTTGAAAGAATTAACAAGATAGGTAAACCATTAGCCAGCCTTATTAAAAACAAAGAGAAAAGACTCAAATTAATAAAATCATGAATGAGAAAGGAGAGATCACCACCAACAACAGGAAATACAAATGATTTTAAAAACATATTATGAGCAGCTATATGCCAATTAATTAGGCAATCTAGAAAAAAAGGACACATTTCTGGAAAACCACAAACTACCAAAACTGGAGCAGGAAGAAATAGAAAACCTGAACAGGCCAATAACCAGGGAGGAAATTGAAGCAGTCATCAAAAACCTCCCAGACACAAAAGCCCAGGGCCAGATGGCTTCCCAGGGGAATTCTATGAAACATTTAAAGAAGAAACAATACCTATTCTACTAAGCTGTTCCAGAAGATAGAAAGGGACGGAATACTTCCAAACTTGTTTTATGAGGGCAGCATCACCTTAATGCCAAACCAGACAAAGACCCCACCAAAAAGGAGAATTATAAATCAATATCCCTGATGAACACAGATGCAAAAATTCTCAACAAGATACTAGCCAATAGGATCCAACAGGACATGAAGATAATTATTCACCATGACAAAGTGGGATTTATCCCCAGGATGCAAGGCTGGTTCAACAGTTGTAAAGCAATCAACGTGATCATATCAACAAGAGAAAAAACAAGAACCCTATGATCCTCTCAATAGATGCAGAGAAAGCATTTGACAAAATACAGCATCCATTCCTGATTAAAACTCTTCAAAGTGTAGGGGTAGGGGGAACATTCCTCAGCATCTTAAAAGCCATCTATGACAAGCCCACAGCAAATATCATTCTCAATGGGGAAACACTGGGAGCCTTTCCCTTAAGATCAGGAATAAGACAGGGATGTCCATTCTCACCACTGCTGTTCAATATCTAGAAGTCCTAGCCTCAACAATCAGACAACAAAAAGAAATAACAGGCATTCAAATTGGTGAAGAAGAAATCAAACTCTCCCCCTTCACAGATGACATGATACTGTACTTAGAAAACCCAAAAGACTCCACCCCACGATTGCTAGAACTCATATAGCAATTTGGCAGTGTGGCAGGATCCAAAATCAATGCCCAGAAATTAGTGGCATTTCTATACACTAACAATGAGACCGAAGAAAGAGAAATTAAGGAGTCAATCCCACAAACAATGGCACCCAAGGGATCCCTGGGTGGCGCAGCAGTTTGGCGCCTGCCTTTGGCCCAGGGCGTGATCCTGAAGACCCGGGATCGAATCCCACATCGGGCTCCCGGTGCATGGAGCCTGCTTCTCCCTCTGCCTGTGTCTCTGCCTCTCTCTCTCTCTCTCTCTCTGTGACTACCATAAATAAAAATAAAAACTAAAAAAATAATGGCACCCAAAAGCATAAGATACCTAGGAATAAACCTAACCAAAGAGATAAAGGATATATACCCTAAAAACTACAGAACACTCCTGAAAGAAATTGAGGAAGACACAAAGAGATGGAAAAATATTCCATGCTCATGGATTGGAAGAATTAATATTAGTCAGCCATTAGGAACGACAAATACCCACCATTTGCTTCAACATGGTTGGAACTGGAGGGTATTATGCTGAGTGAAGTAAGTCAATCAGAGATGACAAACATTATATGGTCTCATTCATTTGGAGAATATAAAAATAGTGAAAAGGAATAGAGGGGAAAGGAGAGAAAAATGAGTGGGAAATATCAGTTAGGGTGACAGAACATGAGAGACACCTAACTCTGGGAAATGAACAAGGTGTAATGAGGGGAGGTGGGTGGGTACCTCATTCCCAAGCCTCTTCTTAGTCTTTTCAGTCTGTCTGCTAATTATACTGTCCATTCACTCCTTCCTCAAGCAACTGCAACCTTTAAATACTTTCAAAAATTGCTGCCCAAAACAAAAACCACAATGAGATACCACCTCCCGCCCATTAGGTGGACTACCATTAAAAAAAAAAGAAAAGTTTTGGCAAGGAAGTGGAGAAAATGAAACCCTAAGGATATTGTTGGTAGGAATGTAAAATGGTACAGCCACTGTGGAATAGTTTTCTGGTTCCTCAAAATTTAAAAATGAATTATCACATGTGGTCCAGCAATTCCCCTTCTGGGTACATTCTCCAAAATTTAAAGCATTTTCTTGAAGTATTTCTTGTACATGAGTGTACAAATGTTCACAACAGCATTATTCACAATAGCTGAATAGTGGAGGCTATTCAAATGTCCATTGATGAATGAATGGATAAACATACTGTGGTATATACATACAATGGAATATTATTCAGCCTTTAAAAAGGAAGGGGATCTGACACATGCCATAGTATAGATGAAGTTTGAGGACATTACACTAAGAGAAATAAGTAACAAAAAGACAAATATTGTATGATTCCACTTATATGATGTACTTAGAGTAGTTAAATTCATAGAGATAGATGGTAGAACAGTGGTTGCCAGGGGTTGGGTGGAAAGAGGGATGGGGAATTTTTGCTTATAGAGTTTCAATTTTGCAAGATGAAAAGACTTCTGGATATGAGTTTGTGGTCATGGTCCCACAATATAAATATATTTAATAGCACTTAACTGTATGTTTAAAAATCATTAAGATGGCAAATTTTGTTATGTGTATTTTATCACAATTTAAAAAATTGGAGAAAAATGCTGCCCAGGAGGCCACTCTGAACTAGGGGGCGGGGGATGAGAAAAACAAAAGCAAATTCCTGAGCTCATCACTTTTGGAGCCACCAGGTAGGTCAAAATGCAAAACTACAACTCTTTGAGAACAAAGCCTGCATTGTTTCCTTTGGCAACTATAAGCTATGCCTGTCACTGAGCTATTGATTGGGGGATGGTAGGTAGGTAAGTAAAAATGCCATAATGCTCTCTTATGGAAACTCAGGAGACTCTTTCTTCATAAGCACTACACTGGTTGTTATAAGTTTTTTTTTTTTTTAATTTCAGAGGTCCAAAAAACTTGATTCTGACAGGTTTTTTTCTAGCTTAAGCATTGCATTAGTGCAAGGTTAATTCCCTGGCTTTCCCTATTCCTCCAGTTTCAGTGACGTCGCTCTCAGGAGTTTGGTTTTCTTTCTTACCAATGTGGAAAGTTGTTAAACGGCTTTAAGCCAACTAGTTACAGGATTACAATTTATATTTTTAAAAGATTCCTTTTTATGCTCTTTGGAGAATGGACTGCAATGAGGCAAGAGTGGAAGAAAGGACACCAGTTGGGAGGCTTAAGTGGTAGTCCATCCAATTATGGGTTCTAGGATGGATTGGATTAGTAGTAAAGTTTTAAAAAATGGTGATTCTTCAGTCAGAATGACTAAAATTAACAACTCGGGAAACAACTGATGTTGGTGAGGATGCAGAGAAAGGGGAATCCTCTTACACTCATTGGTGGGAATGTAAATTGGTGCAGCCACTCTGGAAAACAGTATGGAAGTTCCTCACAAAGTTCAGAATAGAGGTACCCTATAACCAGTAATTGCACTATTAAGTATTTATCCAAAGGATACAAACATAGTGATTCAAAGGGGCACATGCACCCCAATGTTTATAGGAGCAATGTCTACAACAGTCAAAATTTGGAAAGAATCCAGCTATCCTTTGATAGATGAATGGACAGATGAATGGTGATATATATGTGTATATATATATATATTACTCAGCTATCAATAAGAATGAAATGTTTCCATTTGCAAAGACATGGATGGAACTACAGGGTATTATGCCAAGTGAAATAAGTCAGAGAAAGACAAATACCAAATACCACTTCACTCATGTGGAATTTGAAAAACAAAACAGATGAACATAGGGGAAGTGAAGGAAAAATAAAATGACAATTGAGAGTGAGGCAAACCATAAGAGATTAATTAACTCTAGGAAACAAACTCAGGGTTGCTGGAGGGGAGGTTGGCAGGGGGATGGGATAATCAAGTGATGGGCATTAACGAGGGCACTTGATGGAATGAACACCAGGCATTATATGCAACTGACGAATCACTAAATTCTACCCTTGAAACTAATAATACACTATATGTTAACTAAATTGAATTTAAATAAAAATTATAATAAAATTAAAAATGGGTGATTCTTAGTATAATTTTAGAGATTACCTCTAGGTAATCTCCAGGATTGCTTATGGATATATGTGGAAAGTAAGAGGAAAAAAGGAATGAAGAACATACTTGGATGATAGTGCCATTCTACCGATGAGGGAGACTAAAAAATTGATGGGTTGGGGAGGTAAATATTCAAGTCTTTTTGAACATGTTACATTTGAGATGGCTTAGAAATCCAACTGGTCTTGTCAGGAAGTCAATTGGTATAAGAATCTAGAGTTTAATAGAAAGATCTGAGCTGGAAACAGAATTGGTAGTCATAAGCCTATAGGCATTAATAGGCATTAACATAAAGTCATGAAACTAGATGAGAACTGTTAGGGAGAAAGTAAGAGCAGAAAAGAGCAGCGTGGGGAAGGAGCCCTGGGGCACTATAACATTTAGATAAGCAGAGAAGGAGCCATAAGACAACTGGTTATTTATCAGCTAAGTAGGAATAAAACCAGGATTTTGGTGTTACAGAAGCCAAGAGAATAATGTTTCAAGAAAGAGAAAGTGATAAACTGCATTAAATGCAGCTAAGAAGTTGAGATATAATGAAGACAGAGAGATTACCATTGATTTGGCAATATGGGGTGGAGGATGTTATAAAAGACCTTGCCAGGAGCAGTGCCTTATTGAAAAAGATTAGGAGAAAATGGGAAATATGGATACAATGACTATAGAAAACTTTAAGAAATTCTGGTGTAAAGAATAGAGAAATGGAACAATAGCTTGATGGGAATGTGAAGTCATGGAAGTTTTTAAAATATAAATGGGATGTACAAGAAGGTTTATACGCTGATAGAAATGACAGGTTGGTGATACAGAAAGAGAGTACATTTATATGTGTTACGTCCTTGAAAAAGGACTGGAATCCAAAGCATAAATGAAGGGGATGGCCTTTGATAGGGACAAGGATACTTCATCCATTGTAATGATAATCTAATATTTATTGAGATCTTACTATGTACTAGGTACTATTTAAAACACTTTACACATATTCATTTAATACAAAAAGACTGTTAGGTAGATACTTTTACTGTCCTCATTCATTTAAAAAAAAACAAGCTATAGCATATTATGTTTAAATAACTTAAGTTCACACAGCTAGTAAATGGTAGAGTCATGACTTGAACACTGGGAGTATGGCATTAGATTCCAAATCCTTAACCGCTATTCTATATAGTATATAGAGAAAGCTAGAGTGTAGACACAAATTAAGTCGATGTTAGATTTAGTTATAAAAAGATGAGGGACGCTTGGGTGGCTCAGTGGTTGAGCATCAGTCTTCCACTTAGGGCGTGATCCTGGGGTCCCGGGATTAAGTCATGCATCGGGCTCCCCACTAGGAGCCTGCTTCTCCCTCTGCCTGTGTCTCTGCCTCTTTTTGTGTGGGCCTCATGAACAAATAAATAAAATCTTAAAAAAAAGGATGCCTGGGTGGCTCAGTGCTTGAGGGTCTGCCTTTGGCTCAGTGCGTGATCCCAGAGTCCCAGGATCAAGTCCTGCATTGGGTTCCCCGAGGAGCCTGCTTCTCCCTCTGCCTATGTCTTGGCCTCTGCCTCTCTCTGTATCTCTCATGAATAAATAAATAAAACCTTTAAAAAACAATAAAATAAAATATTAAAGAAAAAGATGAGGAAGTTCTCATCTGATTGCTTTTCTCAGTGAAATATGAAGCAAGTCCATATCCATATTTATAGATCTGTCTCATTCCTTTTAATGCCAACATGAGACTTTATCATATAGTTGTACCATAATTTAGCTATTTAACTAGCCAGTTCCCTATTGATGAAATTTTATTTCCAGGTTTTTGCTATTACAATGCTGCAATGAATATTCCTGTGCATATATCTTTGAGCATATGTTTCTGTATAATGGATTTCTAGAAGATTTTCTAGATCTTCACAATTAAATTTTTAATAGAAATGGCCAAATTGTCCTCCCAAAAGGTTACACACTTATTTATACTTTTATCCAAAATGCATAAATGTGTCTATTTTCCATACCCTTGGAAACATTTGCTGTTATCCACCTTTTTAATATTTGACACTGATAGGTTATAAAATGAACATCTAGGGCCCAGGTCTTAGTTTCTAAGTACTATTTTTTCCATTTAAATAAACTTGGGCTCCATGTAGAAATGGCCAATTCCAGCACTGGGATAGGAAAAACAGAGAATCTGGAACAAGTCAAAAAACGGGGCCCTGTCAAAATGACATAGGTGCTCTCAATGGCAAAAGCTGAAACAACTTGAACCAAAAAAATGATAGTATTACGTTATAAGTCAGATAAAATAAACATCCATTAGTCCTAACTGATATAAATAAATGAACAAAGAAATGGGGGAGATGGGATATCTTCCTTATAGAATTTCAATTTAATACATATAGAAGAAATGGAAAAAAATTTAAATCAACATTAGGTAAACACCACAGTAGTAACTGTCATTAGCAAGGACAGCTGATGAATGCTAAAATTAGTGGGCAAAAATATGGTGAGAAACAGAATATTTGAAGTCTCAATGTATCTTCCTACAAGATATTTATTCATTATAAAGGGGAAAATAAGAACTTTATGGTGAAGTTTAGCAGATACCACCCTAACCAAGTGATCAAGGTTAAATATCACCAGTATTAAGACATATCAGCATCAGCTATCTTCTGACATGATGCAGAAAGTACAAATCATGGGGAGGAGTTAACATGGCAGAGAAGTAGGGGATCCTAAGTTCATCTGGTCCCTGGAATTCAGCTACATACTTAGCAAATCATTCTGAATACCTGCAAAGTCAATCAGATCTGAGAAAAGAAATGCTGCAATTCTACAAATAGAAAAGTGACCACTTTTTGGAAGGTAAGAGGTACAGAGACTTGAATCTGAGGTGATATGTCAGAGGATATGGTGGAGGGGAGGGAGCCAGCTTAAGTACCCTATGGTAAAGTAATATGAACAACGGATCATAAAATCAGAAGTTTTAGAAGTCTGCTACAGTGGGGTACATCCCTGGCATAAGGTGTTCAGTTGGTGAAACGAGGTGGAATCCCAGGTGGGACAGTGTGATCTCAGGATCCCCAGGGTCACAAGAAGAACAGGGGTGCAGCAGATTTTCCAGGCACCAGAGCAGGGAGGCCAGTTGAAAGCAGTGAGTCTAGGTGCAGGCTTTCTGCTGGTGTTGCCATAAAATGCAAACCACTGCATGGTCACAAGACCGCTCTCCTGGCAGGAGCTCAGCAAAAGGCAGAAGCCTGGTTAGATCCCCTCCTTCCTCTGGGAAGAACAGCGAGGGTGTGTAACGCAGGAGTCCTTAACATTTGGAGTACTGAAACTCAGTCATGTGCCTGAGATAAAAATGCTTGGTCACAGGTTGGGTGAACATAGAGTTCGGATAGCAACTGGGGAGACAAGAGTGATTGTTTTTCTATGAGGGTTCACTGAAGAGTGGGGGGCAAAAGCATTCAGCTCTAGGGATAGAGAAAGGGGTGCTGCCATTTTCATCCCACCCATCAGTGCTGAAAGCCTTCAGGGAGCAAAACGACATCACATAGTGGAATCCAGGGCTACTTACACTGAGCCAGGCCCCGTGGCAAGGGAGGCGCATTTCCACAAGACCAAGAGCACCTGAGAATCAGTGCAACAGGCCTCTCCTCCAGAAGACCAGCAGGAACAACTGGCTAGTACCAAGTTTACTGATCATAGAGAGCTGCAAAGCTTCAGCTCTTGGGAAAAACAGTATATAGCATTCATGATTCTTTTTATTCTTTAGTCTTCCTTTCAGCGTTAGTTTTTCAGCTATTTTATTTTTCAATTCCTTTTAAATTTTAATTTATATATATATATATGTTATATACAAATATTTTTTAATTTTGGTTTCCTTTCATTGTATTTTATTTTTCTCTCTACGTAAGTTATTTTTTCTTTCCTATTTGAGGATCTAGTTTCTTTTAACAAGCAGACCAACACACACACAGGACCTAGTTTTTCTTGTTCTGTTTCTTGTTTGATTTTTTCCTTATTTTGTTTTGTTTTTTTCTGTTGTTGTTATTGTAGTCTTTTCTCTTTCTTTCTTCTTTTCTGGATAAAATGACAAGATGGAAAAATTCACCCCAAGAGAAGGAACAGGAGGTAGTACTCACTGCCAGGGATATAATCAATATGGATGTAAGTAAGATGTCTGAACTAGAATTTATTTTTTTAAGATTTTATTTATTTATTCATGAGATACACAGACGGAGAGAGAGGCCGAGACACAGGCAGAGGGAGAAGCAGACTCCATGCAGGGAGCCCGATGTGGGACTCGATCCTGGGACTCCAGGATCATGCCCTGGGCCAAAGGCAGGTGCTAAACCACCGAGCCACCCAGGGACCCCCTGAACTAGAATTTAAAACAGCAATTATAAAGATACCAACTGGGCTTGAAAAAGGCATAGAAGAGACTAGAGAATTCCTTACTGTAGAAATAAAAACTAAAATCAAGTCAGGTATAAATTAAAAATGCTATTACCCAGATGCAGTCACAAATGGAGGCTCTAAAAGCAAGGATAAATGATGCAGTAGAGAGGGTCAGTGATATAAAAGATAAAATGATGGAGAATAAGGAAGCTAAAAAGAAGAAACAAAGACAGCTACTGGATCAGGAAGGGAGGCTTAGAGAACTCAGTGATCCCATAAAGCAAAATAATATCCAGATAATAGGGGTCCCAGAAGATGAAGAGGGGGAAAGAGGGGCAGGTTTATTTGAACAAATTATAGCTGAGAACTTCCCTTATCTGGGGAAGAAAACAAGACAGGTATTCAAGTCTAGGATGAATAGAGAACCCCCATAAAAATCAATAAAAATTGGTCAACACCTCCACATATAATAGTGAAGCTTGCAAATTTCAAAGATAAGAAGAAAATCCTGAAAGCAGCTCAGGACGAGGTTCTTAACCTAAAAACGTAAAAACATAAGTCTGGCAGCAAAGCTATCCACAGAGACCTGGAACCCAGAGAGAACTGGCATGATATATTCAATATACTAAATGGCAAAAATACATAGTCGAGAATACTTTATCCAGCAAGGCTGCCATTCATAATAGAAAGAGAGATAAAGAGTTTCTGGGACAAACAAAAACTAAAGGACTTTATGAACACTAAATCAGCCCTGCAAGAAATATTAAAGGGGATCCCTTGAGCAAAGAGAGAGTCCAGAAGTAACAAACTCTAGAAAGGAACAGAGACAATCTACAGAAACAGCGACTTTACAGGTAATACAATGACACTAAATTCATATCTATCAATAATCACTCTGAATGTAAATGGACTAAATACTCCAATCAAAAGGCATAGGGTATCAGAATGGATTTAAAAAAAAAAGACCCATCCCTATACTGTTTACAAGAGATTCATCTTCAATGCAAAGGCACCTCCAGATTGAAAGTAAGGGGTGGAGGGATGCCTGGGTGGCTCAGTGGTTGGGCATCTGCCTTCAGTTCAGGGCATGGTCCTAGAGTCCCAAGATCGAGTCCCACATCAGGCTCCCCTCAAGGGGCCTGCCTCTCCCTCTGCCTATGTCTCTGCCTCTTTCTCTGTGTCTCTCACACGAAAATAAATAAAACCTTAAAAAAAGAAAGTAAGGGGTGGAGAGCCATTTATCATGCTAATGGAAATCAAGAAAAAGCTGGAGTATCCATACTAATATCAGACAAACTAGATTTTAAACCAAAGACTGTAATAAGAGACGAAGAAGGACACTATGTCATAATAAAAGGGTCTAGCCAGCAAGAAGATCTAACAATTGGAAATATCTATGCACCCAACTTGGAAGGAGCCAAATATATAAAGGAATTAATAACAAAATTAAAGAAACTCATTGATAATAATACAATAATAGTAGACTTTAACACTGCACTCACAGAAATAGAAAGATCACCTAAGCAGAGTATCAACAAGGAAACAAGGGCTTTGAATGACACACTGGACCAGATGGAGTAACAGATATATTCAGAGCATTTATCCTAAAGCAGTAGAATACACATTCTTTTTGAGTGCACATGGAATGTTCTGCAGAATAGATGACATACTGGGTCACAAATCAGGTCTCAAACAGTAGCAAAAGATTAAGATTTTACCATGAATAGTTTCAGAAAAAAATGCGTTGAAACCTCAAGTCAAACACAAGAAAAATTTGGAAGGAACACAAATACATGAAGGTTAAAGAGCATCCTACTAAAGAGTGAATGGGTCAACCAGGAAATAAAAGAATTTTAAAAATACATGGAAGCAAGTGAAAATGAAAACACGACAGTTCAGAACCTTTCGGATGCAACAAAGGCATTCGGAGGGAAGTATACAGGCCTTTCTCAAAAAACAAGAAAAGTCTCAAATACAAACCTAACCTTACACCTAAAGAAGCTAGAAAAAGAATAGCAAATAAAGCCTAAAACTAGCAGAAGAAGGGAAATAATTAAGATTAGAGCAGAAATCAATGATACAGAAACAAAAAACCCCCAGTAAAACAGATCAACAAATCTAGGAGATGGTTCTTCAAAATAATTAATAAAATCAATAAACCCTTTAGCCAGACTTATCAAAAAGAGAAAGGACCCAAATAAATAAAATCACAAATGAAAGAGGAGAGATCATGACCAACACTACAAAAATACAATTATAAGAGGATATTATGAACAATTATATGTCAACAAGTTACGCAATCTGGAAGAAATGGATGCATTCCTAGAAACATTAAAAAAAAAACGACCAAAACTGAAACAGGAAGAAATAGAAAACCTAAAGAGACACATAACCAGCAAGGGAATTGAATCAGTAATCAAAAATCTCCCAACAAGAGTTCAGGGCTGGGTGCCTCCCAGTGGAATTGTGACATTTAAAGAAGAATTAATACCTATTCTGAAACCATTTCAAAAAATAGCAATGGAAGGAAAACTTCCAAACTCACTCAATGAGGCTAGCATTACGTAGATCCCAAAACCAAAGACCCCAACAAAAAGAATTACAAACCAATATCCCTGATGAACATGGATGTAAAAATTCTCACCAAGATACTAGCTAATAGGATCTAACAGTACATTAAAAAAATTATTCACGATGACCAAGTGGGATTTATTCCTGTGCTGCAAGTGTGGTTCAACATCCACAAATGAATCAATGTGATATGCCACATTAATAAAAGAAAGGATAAGAACTGTATGATCCTCCCAATTGATGGAGAAAAATCATTTGACAAAATACAGCATCCTTTCTTGATTAAAACTCTCCACAGCGTAGGGACAGAGGGAACATACTTCAATATCATAAAAGCCACATAAGAAAAACGCACAGCAAATATCACTCTCAATGGGGAAAAACTAAGAGCTTTTCCCCTAAGGTCAGGAATATGACAGAGATGTCCACTCTCACCACTGTTGTTAAACACAGTACTGGAAGTCCCAGCCTCAGCAATCAGACAACAAAAAGAAATAAAAGACATACACATTGGCAGAGAAGAAGTCAAACTTTCACTCTTCACAGATGACACGATACTCTATGTAGAAAGTCCAAATGACTTTGGACTCCACAAAAAATTGTCTGAACTGGTCCAGGAATTCAGCAAAGTTGCGGGATACAAAATCAATGCACAGAAATCAGTTACATTTCTAACACTAACAATGAAGCAGAAGAAAGAAATAAAGGAACTAATCCCATTTACAATTGCATCCAAACCTATAAGATACCTAGGAATAAACCTAACCAAAGAGGTAAAAGATCTGTACTCTGAAAACTATAGAACACTTGTGAAAGAAATTGAGGAAGGTAATAAATGGGAAAAACATTCCATGCTCATGGATTGGAATAACAAATATTGTTAAAAGGTCTATGCTACCCAAAGCAATCTACACATTCAATGCAATCCCTATCAAAACACTATCAACAATTTTCACAGAGCTGGAACAAAGAATTTTAAAATTTATATGGAATCAAAGACCTGGAGTAGCCAAAAGAATGTTGTAAAAGAAAACCAAAGCTGGAGGCATCACAATTCCAGATTTCAAGCTGTATTACAAAGCTGTCATAATCAAGATAGTATGGTATTGGCACAAAAAAAGGCACATAGATCAATGAAACAGAACAAAGAACCCAGGAATGGACCCCTAACTCTATGGTCAACTAATCTTTGACAAAACAGGGAAGAAAATCCAATGGAAAAAAGTCTCTTCAACAAATGATGTTGGGAAAATTGGACAGTCACATGCAGAAGAATAAAACTGTAGCACTTTCTTACACCATACACAAAAATAAACTCAAAATGGATGAAAGACCTAAATATGAGACAGGAAACCACTAAAATCCTACAGAACACAGGCAGCGACCTCTTTGACCTTGGCTGCAGTAACTTCTTGCTAAACATTTGTCTGGAGACAAGGGAAACAAAAGCAAAAATGAACTACTGGGACTTCATCAAGATAAAAAGCTTCTGCATAGCAAAGACAACAGTCAACAAAACTAAAAGGTAACCTATGAAATGAGAAAAGATATTTTCAAATGTCTTATCAGACAAAAGGCTAGTATCTAAAATCTATAAAGAACTTATCAAACTCAACACCCCCCAATAAAACTCCAGTCAGGAATTGGGCAGAAGACATAAACAGACATTTCTCTGAAGAAGATATACAAATGGCCAACAGACACAAGAAAAAATGCTCAACATCACTAGGCATCAGGGAAATCTAAATCAAAACCACAATGAGATACTATCTCACACCTGTTAGAAATAAACAACTCAGGAAACAACAGATGTTGGTGAGGATGTAGAGAAAGGTAACCCTCCCTCTTACACTGTTGGTGGGAATGTAAAACTGGTGCAGCCACTCAGGAAAACAGTATGCAAGTTCCTCCAAAAGTTCAAAATAGAGCTACCCTATGACCCAGTAATTGCACTATTAGGTATTTATCTAAAGGATACAAACATAGTGATTCAAAGAGGCCCATGCACCCCAATGTTTATAGCAGCAATGTCCACAACAGTTAAAATTTGGAAATAATCCAGCTATCCATTGACAGATGAATGGATAGTGAAGAAGTGGGTGGAATATTAACATATATATAATGGAATATTACTCAGCCATCAATAAGAATGAAATATTGCCATTTGCAAAGACATAGAACTAGAGGGTATTATGCAAAGTGAAGTAAGTCAGAGAAAGACAAATATTTCACTCAAAGGTAGAATTTAAGAAACAAAACAGATGAACATAGGGGAAGGGAAGGAAAAATAAAATAAGATGAAAATTGAGAGTGAGGCAAACCATAAAAGATGCTGAACTCTAGCAAACAGGTTTGCTGGCGGGGAGGTGGGCAGGGGCAATGGGGTAACTGGGTGATGGGCATTAAGGAGGGCACTTGATGTAATGTGCACTGGGTGTTATATGCCAACTGCTGAATCTCTAAACTCTAGCTCTGAAACTTTTTTTTTAAAAAAAGGGCACATCAGTTCTGTGGTATTCTTACCAAAAACATATAATTTCAGTCTAAAACAGGAAATTATCAGACAAACCCTAATTAGGGACATTCTACAAAATAACTGCAATAAATAATAAATGCAATGTGGGATACTGGATTTGAACCTGGATCCAAAAAAAAAAAAAAAAGAAATTAGTGGGACAAATGGAAAACAAATAAAGTCTGTAAACTAATTATACTGTATTGATATTATTTTCCTGCTTTTTGATAATTATATTATGGTTATATAAAGTGTTAACATTAGGAGAGGCTTTGGTGAAGGATATATGGTAACTCTTGCTATCTTTGTGATTTTTCTATATATCTCAATTTTTTTGTCATTTATGTTTCTATAACTTATTTACCCATTTTTATTGCATTATTGACTTTTTTACATTAAGAAAATTATATATTATTATATAATAAGGAAATTAGCTCCTTGTGCATGGCAAATTATTTTCTAGTTTGTCTTTTGACTTTTTTATGGTGGGTTTATATGTGTATGTATATATAGATGTTTTTAACCGATGATTTCTCCTGACCTGTGTGCAGAAAATAAGGAAGAGTAGCTAAGTGACTTTAAGTCTTCCATGTAATCAAAAGACCATAGAATAGAAACAGTACTTTATGAAAATGACTTTACAAAACTTGTTCTTCTCTCCATCAAAAATTATATTTATTTAAAAATTCACATATAGTAAAATTAATCCTTTCTTGAATATAATTTGTTTTGACAAATGCATACAGTCAACTATAATCAAGATACAGAAACTTTCCATTATTAAAACAAATTCCTTGTGCTACCATTTTGTAATCAGTCTGCCATTTTTAACCCCTGACATCCACTGATTTGTTCTCTGTTCCTATAGTTTTGCCTTTTCCATGACGTCATATAAATGGAATCGAACAGTAAGTAGCCTTTTGAGTTTGGCTTCTTTTACTTAACAAAATGCATTTGAGATTCATCTAAGTTGTTGCATGTATTGCAGTTCATCACAGTTTTTATTGCTGAGTAGGATTCCATTATATGGCTATCCCACAGTTTGTTTATGCACCAGTTGAGGGAGATCCTCCATTTTTATTTTCCTCTATTGTTAGTGATCTGCAGGTCTAGCAAAGGGAAGAGGTGAGATTTTCCATTCAACAGGAGTAAGTTTCTTCTGAAAAGTCCAGCTTAGAAGTATGTCCTTGGGTAACATGTGCAAGAGGTTATACCAGGATAACTTACTTCTTCCCCTTACACTATACTTAAAATTGAAGAGTTAATATTAAGTGAGCAGTATATCAAAGGAATAGGAGTTTGTCCTGAGTATAGTTAGATGATATCCTCAGAGCAGGCCTGACAAATATTCTGGAAGCCAAGTCATTTGTAGAGTATCAAAATTCTTTTTAATTAAAAAAAAACTGAAAAAGTAAAAATCACCCCAAATAACACGACTTTAAAAATTTTATAAAGCAGAAGTCTCCTTTCAGCCTATGTAATCCCACTTCTAAAAGGTTTACAATTTGGTACATATATTTCCCAGCTTTTTCCTAAATTTATTCAGAAATACCTATATACACGTGTATCATACATATACAAATGTTTTTGTTTATAAAATGCATTCATATTATATCATTTCTTACTTTGTAAATAAATACAAAATTCTGCATACCATACAGATCAGAATGTATTCATAGATATACCCCATTATTTTAATGGATGTATAATATTCCACGAAATGAATGTGTCATAATTTATTTATTCATTTACCTATTGATGGACAGTTGGGTTGTATCCAATTTCTTTTTTTGGTGACTTTGAGATATAATTCATATACATACAATTCACCTATTTAAGGTACACAATTCATTATTTATAGTATATTCATAGAGTTGTACAATTATCACCATAATCAATTTTAGAACACTTTAATCAACCTCTAAAGAAACCTCATACAATTCTGCTATTACCCCAGCCCTGAGCAACCACTAATTCACTGTCTCTATATATTTACCAATTCTAGACACTTCATATATATGGAATCATATAATTATATAGTCTTTTGTAACTGGCTTTTTTTATTTAGCATGCTTTCAGGGTTCTTCCATGTTTGTAGTATATTATTAGAAGTGCTCCTTCTTCTCCTTTTTGGAAGAGTATGTAAAGAATTTGTATTAATTCTTTAATGTTTTCTAGAATTTATCTGAGAAGCCATTTGAGCTTAAGCTTTTTCTTGTGGGCATTTTGAAAAATTATTAATTAATCTCTATGCTTATTATAGACCTTTATGGATTGTTTTCCATTGGTTTCAGCAGTTTGTGTGTTTCTAGGAATTTTTCTATTTCATCTAAGTTATCTAATTTATTGATAATATAAATGTGCATAGTTTTCCTTCATACTTTTTTATTTCTAAAAGGGTGGTAGTAATGTTCCCTCCTTCACTTCTGATTCCAGTAATTTGAGTCTTCTTTTTTTCCTGGTCAATCTAACAAAAGGTTTGTCACTTTTGTTGATATTTTTTATAGAACCAACTATTAGCTTCATTGACATTCTCTATTGTTGTTATATTCTCTGTCATTTATTTATCTAATCTTTTTAATTTATTTCCTTCTCCTTGCTCTAAGTTTAGTTTGCTCTTCTTTTCCCAGTGTCTTAGGCATAAGACATATTGATATGTGATCTTTCTTGTTAAATATAAGGCATTTGTATTTATAAATTTCTTTCCAAGCACTGCTTTCGGTGCATCCAACATTTTGGTATGTTGTGTCTTTTCATTCATCCCAGGAGATTTCCTAATTTCCCTTGTGATTTTTTATTTGACCCATTGGGCATGTAATAGTGTGTCTAATTCACGTTTATAAGTTCCTCAACTTTCTGTTATTGATTTCTTTTTTTAAAATTTTTATTTATTTATGATAGTCACACAGAGAGAGAGAGAGAGAGGCAGAGACACAAGCAGAGGGAGAAGCAGGCTCCATGCACCGGAAGCCCGACGTGGGATTCGATCCCGGGTCTCCAGGATCACGCCCTGGGCCAAAGGCAGGCGCCAAACCGCTGCGCCACCCAGGGATCCTTGTTATTGATTTCTAACTCTATTCCATGAAATCAGAAAACATGATTTCAGTCCACTTAAATTTACTGAAATTTTTTTTATGTTCTATGGCATGATCTAACCTGGAGATATTTCATGTGCCCTTGAGAGGAATGTGTGAATCTGTTTGTGCTGGGTTAAGTGTTTTATAAATCACTTTAAGGTCTAGTTCATTATGGCACTGTTCAAGTCTTTTATTTCCTTGTTTATCATCTAATCGTTCTATTATTGAAAATGGGCTGAATACCCCAACTCTTATTGTAGACTTGTGTGTATTTCTCCCTTCGTTTAGTTCAGTTTTTGATTCATGTATTTTGGTGCTCTGTTGTTAGGTATATATATATAATTTTGCTCTTTCTGATGGGTTGACTCTTTTATCATTATGTCAGTTTATATGTCTAATGATATTTTTTGTTTTATTTTTATTTTTTTTATATTTTTTGTTTTAAAGTCTATTTTATCTGATATTAATATAGCCACTCCAGTTTTCTTACAGTTGCCATTTGCCTGATATTTCTTTCTATTCTTTTACCTTCAAACTGTTTGTATCTTTGAATATAAAGTATGCCTCTAACAGATAGCATAGAGGTGAATCTTGTTTGTTTTTCCCAGTTTGATCCATTTTCTCAGTTTAATCCATTCATATTTATTGTTATTATTAATACAGGTGGACTTAAGACTGCCATTTTAGTGTTTGTTTCCTGTATGTCTCTGGGTTTGTTTGTTTTTGTCTTTCTCTATTCATCCTTTTGCATTGAATATTTTCTAATGAAAAATTTCTTTAATAATATTTTCACTATATATTTTCAGTTAGTTTCATAGTGGTTGCTCTAGGGTTTACCATACAAATCTTAACTGAATTGGCTTCAGACATATAAACTAAATTCCAATTATATGAACACCTTATTCCTATATGAACCTATTTCTCTCTCCACTTTTTTGTAGTATTGTTATACATATTACTTCTACACATTAACCCAACAATACACTGTTACAATTATTACTTGATATAATTTTATGCCTTTTAAAGAAGCTCAAAGAAGAAAGAAGAGCAAATAAATATTTGATACTTTTATATATTAATTTTGTTTCCCATTTCTTGCTTTCACTTGTTCCTATAGATTTGAGTTACCATCTGGAGTCATTTCTATAGTCCAATACAGCTTTGCTTCCAGCCATCTCCTATGTACTATGATTAGCAAACAAACTGCATTTTATATATTATAAATCCAATAATGCAACTATGTACATATTGCTTTATAAAACTGCTTTTTAAATTATTAAGAGAAGGAAAAATGCATTAGACAGTCTTTTCTAATTATGTAATTACTTTTACCTGTGTTGCTTCCCTATGTGTAGATTTAAATTATTATCTGAGGTCACTTCTTTCTTACTGAAGAATTTACATTAATATTCCTATTAGGTCTGTCAGCAACAAAAGTTTATGACTATGTGGGAAAGCTTGTATCTTATCTTCATTTTTAAAAACACAGCTTTATTGGATGTAGGATTCTATATTGACAGTTGTTTTCTTTGAGCACTTTGAATGTGTTATTACACTGCCACCTCCATTGTTTCTGATGAGAAGTCAGCTGTTAATCTGATTGGGGTTCTCTTGTAAGTGATGCTTCATTTTTCTCCTGTCACTTTCAAGAGTTTCCCTTTG
This sequence comes from Vulpes lagopus, assembly GCF_018345385.1. Taxonomy (NCBI): domain Eukaryota; kingdom Metazoa; phylum Chordata; class Mammalia; order Carnivora; family Canidae; genus Vulpes; species Vulpes lagopus. Next base: position 80,454,625 of record NC_054848.1, read on the forward strand.
TCTTTGAGTTTTATGTTTTTCATTTTTGTTATGATGTATCTGTGGATTTCTTCTTTATCCTACTGGGGGTTTGTTGAAATTCTTGAATGTGCAGGTAATGTTTCTCATCAAATATAGAACATTTACATCCATTATTTATTGGAATATTTTTTCTGCTTCTTTCTTTCTCTTCTCTTTTTCTGGTCTTCTCATTACAAGTATGTTGGAGTACTTAATGGTCCCACTCTGTGTTCAACTTTCTTCATTTTTTTTCTTCCTGTTCTTCAGCCAAAATAATATCCTCTCACTTAATACTTACACCCCAATGAGGTAAGTAGTATTGTTATCCTCATTTTATAGAAAACTGAGGCTCAGATTAAGCGATTTGCCAAGGTCACAAAGTGGTAAGTGTGGTGTGAAGTTCACACAGATCTGATTCCAAAGTTTGTACTACTTCCTCTATATCATACTTTCTTTCTATTCTACAGCAACTACAAACGAACAACTGATGGATTTGGGAATGAGTGGCTCTCTTCTAGAGAATGCTTTCTTCCCACCCTCCTTTAGTATTGATTGCTAGTATGTTCGTCTTCTAAAATTAATATATCTAATATATTATATACTCATTCAATGTTTATTGCTTTGAATTCAATGATTACTCAATGGAAGCTAGCTTAAATGACTATGAGAACATCAACATTTTGGCCTAAATGCTTTCATTAGAAAAATATATAGCTTTTTGAAGACACTGATAACTTTATGGGGAAGCACTCATTAACTATGTGGACTGACTTATGAAAATACATATTGTCACTGATGATAGTTCTCATTCAACAGCATTTGTTGATGTTTAGGCCTGGGGTCTTGGTCATTTATTTACTAGATGGATATAATTAGGGATAAATGAGCTCTAGTAAATAAATATTTCAACATTAGTTTTTTAGTTCTGCATATAGGAGGCAATCTTGGAAATAATGTTATCTTCAGAGACAAATATTTAAGACCCCAGATAAATTATAAAGACTTAAAAAATCCTTAGAAATAATCCTTTGTAATTTATCCTGAGAAAATGATACTCTTTGTACCCTATACTTCATACTTTGCATATGTCTGTCCTATATAGTCTTTGATTATAAAAAATGTTTTCTACCAATTCATTCTGAAACTGAGAGGGATTATCTTAGATTTTTCTCTCCCCCTGTTAGTTTCTCTTCTTCAAATCCAAACAAATTGTTATCTATACACAAATCCTAGATCCAAGATTCTGATGCAAGAAAGACCTCCTGTGACTCACCATCTATGTATCTTTTAGCTACCACTGATTTCTGGGGTGTTATCTGTAGTAGACGATATGAGAGAAGTAGCCTGGAGATCTGACCGTTGCTTTCTGTTCCTTCCAAATTCTATCACCAATATTTTCCCACGTAGTTTATATCCATTTACTAGATGTAGTGCTTGCCATGCTATCTCCTTATCTAAAAGAGAAAGAAGAAAACATCAATTTACATAGGGCTTAATAATTCTATTCCAAGTCTAGTTTATGTTGTTTTGCCTTGGAGTTAAATATAGGCTATAATGCTACATAGTTATTTAATTTTATTATCTTTTCCATAATCTCAAATTTGTATAACTCAGCAAGGTTAAGAATAATAACAATAAAACTTAAAATGGATGTTTGAGAGTGTCTCCTAATTCAAAAATAAGGGTAAAGAAACAAGAATATAGACAGTGTGTCAAAGAAAGTTAAGCTATGACTAATAAGATATGAACCTCTATCTTAGATAACAGATTACAGGTATTGTGATAATAAAATCATTTTCAAAATGGATGACATGAATAAAAGATGTTTTCATGGTACTGAGGACATTTTGTTACTTTTTTCTTTTGATGGCAGAGTGGGAGCCCTCCTTGGGATAAATAAGTTTAAGAATTCTTATAGGCATATGGATGCCTGAGGTGTAAGAGTATACAATGTATAGCAGGAGTTTTCAATTTATGGGTCTCAGAGCCTAGATGTAAAAAAATTTGGAAGTGGAATCATTGCCCAGAGTATGTGAAATCATAGGTAGACAAGCAATGTCTTTAGATTAAACCAATTTATGTCTCACATATGTATACACTACCAATTTTCAAATGTTATACTGCTGTTCTTAGTAAAACAACTGTCTACTTTAAAGTACTTAGTTTATAAAACCTTTTTATTATATATTTTTTTCAATTAGTGGATCATATTAGCTTGAGGTCAATGAAATATATTTTAAGTTTAAAAAGGGCCCTTATCCCTGATAAGATTGAAAATCACTAGTATGGAAGATCCACAAACCTTCAACATGATAGGAAAGATGATATAAGAATGTATGAAAAAAGTGGAGGGGAGTTTGGTACTGCTTATGTGTAAAAGCACTTGCCTATATGTAGATTACTAGGCCGTTTATCAGTAATGATAGATTAGGGATAATGAAAGCTATATCTCCTACCCAGCTTCCAAAAAAAGAGATAGTCTGGTCTGTTATAGAAAATGGATTTCTTAGATTATTGTTCTCTTTTAATTAGGATACTGAAGTTATGTATTAAGAAGAAACAATAGTTAAAAGAATTTATTATCATCCACTAGTTAATTATGAATTACTAGTGAATCAGCATATTCACTTATATGGTCTCATTGTCCCAAAGGAATAGGGCATAAGGCAAGTATAAGTATTCTGACCAGAATACCAATATATTAGTAAGTAATACAATTATAACTTGAACTGGAAATACTGTCATCAGCAAAGGGAAGGTAAATTTTGATAGAGAGAAGGAAGTGTCAAGATTGGGCACAAGTGAGGACAATGGGATAAAGTGGCCAAACATGCACTGTCAATGGAAAAGAGGAAGCATAGAAGGGAGGATAGAGGAACACTGAAAACATATTTTCCTTACTTCTCTTTCTTTCCTCACATGTGCTTGTTCAAGCACATGCTTTTCATGTGCTATGGAGAAATCAAAGGGCTAGATCTAAATTAGAGAAGGTATATATAAATAGTCTCCAATAAACTGATGCTACAATTAATTGTCCAGATGAAGCTACTTACTGGGAAAGGTGATAAAAGCCTGCCCCCTCATTCGCCCAGTCATGATTCGGAACTGAATTGGCGGTCCTTTTTTCTCCTGGAACCGGGCGAACAATGAGACAAGATCTCTTTCAGTCACCCGAGGGCTAAGGTTCTTCAGGTATAACACCTAAAGGTATAAACCGAGGATCAACAGAAATATCACATAAGGGAGGTAAGGCAACTATTTCACTTTGGTTAAATTTGTTTCAGAAAAAGATGGCAGATTGAATATAGGCATCTAATTTCACTCCCTCCAGAAAACTCTAAAACTATAGGGGCATTAAAAAAAAAATACAAACCCACAAGATCAGAAAGAACAAGGAAAGGAGGCAATAGCAGCAATATTCTGGAAGCTGAAAAATAATTAGATAAATGTACTCAAGAAAGCTGAATCTTAAACCAGCAATGGGGAAAGCCAGGAATCAACCCAATGTACACCTAAGAATCCTCAAACAATTTAGGAACTGAAAGCTTCAGGTACCTTAAGCAATGAATGTAAAGGAATAAGGTGGCTAGATTGAAAGTTGTTTAAAAGCCACCTAGATTTTGAAATATCCTCCCCTGAAATTAGCTATTTAGTAACGATCAATCCCAATTCTGGTGAATACCAGTGGTTCATTTTCTGAATATGGGGAATGCCAGACACAGATAAGGGTGTAAATACTATATCTGAATATAAGGAGATTAAGATAAATAAGACACACTAAATATGATTAGCTCTAAGAGAAAAGATTTTTTAAAAAAATACTGATTTGGCATTGGGAATTTCTTCAACAAATGAACCAGCCAGATGGCTTTAACATGAAGCTAAAAGTCAACATGGCCCACTCATGTGCCGAGAACTTCCAATCTGCTTTTTGGCCATTACTCATAAATATAGGCACAGAATACCAGGTATCTGAGGAAAGCCTCTTATGTTAAAGAGAGAACAGAACAAACAGAAATGAAAGCAAATGAAAAAAACAGACCATCAAGGTGAAGAAAACTTCAAAAAAAACCGTCACTAATACTCTCAGAAAAATGAGACAATATTCTATTAAGAATGGAATACTAGAAAAATAAGAACATTCAAGAAAACAAAGAACCCTCCGATGCTATTAAACTTATGTTCTTATCAGCTTAAGATAGACTGTTATGTTTTAAGTAAGCCCCATTGTAGCCCCAAGGAAAATACCTATGTAAGATAAACAAAAGAAAGTAAGAAAGGAAAAATCACATCACTACAAAAAAATCAACGAAACAAAAGGAAATATTAGGAGAGGAAAAGAGGGACAAAGGAGCTACAAGACAGAAAACAAATAATAAATGGTGATAGTAAGTCCCTCCCTATCAATAATTATATCACATCTAAGTATTTTAAATTCTCTAGTCAAAGACACAGAGTGTCTGAGTGAATAAAAAATCAAGATCCAACTATAGCTGTCTACAAGAAACTGACTTTATATTTTAAGGCTACATATAAGCTAAAAATGAAAGGATAGAGAAAGATATTCCATGCAAATGATAACCAAAAGAAAGCATGGGTGACCATGCTTTTATCAAGGAAAATAGATTTTAAGTCAAAACTGTCAAAAGAGACAAAAATGGACATTATATAATGACACAAGGGTCAATTCACTGAGAAGATATAACAACTATACATATGCATGCAACGTCAGAGCATCTAAATATATGAAGCAAACACTGAGAGAACTGAAAGGAAAAACAGCAACACAATAATACTAGGAGATTTCAATATACTTCACTTCCAATAGCATACGGAAAACTAGAAAATTCACAAATATGTAGAAATTAAAAGTCATACTCTTGAACAACCAATGGGTGAAAGAAGAAATAACAAGGGAAGTTAGAAAATATCTTGAGGCAAATGAAAACAAAACCACAACATAACAACATTTATGGGATGCAGTGAGAGCTGGGAAGGATTTTTTTTAAGATCATTCATTCATTCATTCATTCATTCATTAGAGAGAGAGAGAGAGAGGCAGAGACACAGGCAGAGGGAGAAGCAGGCTCCATGCAGGGGGCCCCATGTGGGACTCAATCCCAGAACTCCAGGATCACGCCCTGGGCGGAAGGCAGGCGCTCAACCACTGAGCCACCCAGGCATCCCAGGAATTTTATAATAATAAATGCCTACATTAAAAAAAGATATCGGGTCTTGAGTTCAAGTTCCACCTTGGGCATTGGAGCCTACTTAAAAAAGAAGAGAAAAAGATCTTAAATAAACAACTCTACAACTTAAGGAACTAGAAAAAGGAACAAACTAAATCCAGAGTTAGTAGAAGGAAAGAAATATTAAAGCAGAAATAAAAAAGATTAGAAAAACAATAGAAGAAAAACAACTAATAGCTGTTTTTTTTAAATATCAACAAAATTGACTACTTCTAGCTAGACTGAGAAAAAAGAAGACTCAAGTAAAATTAGAAATAAATGAGATGGTACAACTGATGCCACAGAAATAAAAAGGATTGCAAGAGACTACTATGAACAACTATATGTCAATCTAGAAAGATAAATTCTTAGAAACATACAACCTACCAAGACTAAATCATGAAAAAATAGAAAATCTAAAGAGTTTTAGAAAAGCTGTGAGATTTAATCAGTAATCAAAAACCTCCCAGCAAAGGAAAGCCCAGGATCAGATGGGTTCATGAGTGAATTCTACCAAACATTTAAAGAATTACTGCCAATCCTTCTCAAACTCTTCCAAAAAACTGAAGAGGAGGAAACACTCCCAAACTAATTTTATGAGGCCAGCATTACTCTGATACCAAAAGAAAAAAAAAAAAAGGACATTATAAGGAAACTACAGGCCAATATCCCTGATGAATACAGAGGCAAAAATTCTCAACAGAAAAGTAGTAAAATGAATTCAAAAGCACATTAAAAGGATCATATACCATGACCAAGTGAATTATCTCTGGAATATAAGGATGTTTCCATGTATAAAAATTAATGTAATATACCACCTTAACAGAATAAAAGATAAAAATCACATGGTCATCTCAATAGATGTAGACAAAGCACTTGGCAAAATCCAACACACTTTAATGATAAAAATGCTTAAGAAATTAGGAATAGAAGGAATTTATTTCAACATAATATAGGCCAAATATGAAAGGCCCAGAGCTAATGTCATGCTCAACAGTGAAAAACTGAAAGCTTTCCCTCTAAGATCAGGAACAAGTCCAGGATGCCCACTCTTGTCACTTCTATTTAACCTAGTTCTGGAAGTCCTAGCCAGAGCAATTAGAAAAGAAAAAAGAAATAAAAGACATCCAAAATGGAAAGGAAGAAGTAAAATTATCTCTGTTTGTATATGACAAGATCCTATGTGTAGAAAACCCTAAAGAGTCCACAATAGCCAAACTGTGGAAGAAGCCTTGATGTCCATCAACAGATGAATGGATAAAGAAGATGTGGTATATAGGTACATATATACATACATGTATACATACAATGGAATATTACTCAGCTATTAGAAAGGACGAATACCACCATCTGCTTCTACATGGATGGAACTGGAGGGTATTATGCTGAATGAAGTAAGTCAAATGGAGAAGGACAATCATTAAATGGTTTCACTCATACAAGGAATATAAAAAACAGTGAAAGGAATTACAGAGGAAAGGAGAGAAAATGAGTGGGAAAAATTAGAGAGGGTAACAAAACATGAGAGACTCCTAATTCTGGGAAACGAACAAGGGGTAGTAAAGGGGAGGTGGGTGGGGGGATGGGGTGACTGGGTGATGGGCACTGAGGAGGGTACTTGACGGGATGAGCACTGGGTGTTGTACTATATGTTGGCAAATCAAATTTCAATCAAAAAATAAAATAAAATAAATAAGCCCTAAAGAATCCACAATTAACTATTTTAACACAGGTTAAATTAATAAATTCAGTCAAGTTGTAGGACACAAAGTCAACATACAAAACTTAGGAGCAAAAAAAAAAAATCACCAAAGTGAAAAGGCAAAACAGAGAATAGGAAAAAATATTTGCGGATCATGTATCTGAAAAAGGATTATATCTAAAATAAATGAAGCTCTTAAAATACAATAACAAAAAAACTCCATATAACATAATTTTAAAAATGAATAAAAGGCCTGCATTGTCATTTCTTCAAAAAGACATACAAGTGGCCAACAGGTATATAAAAAGATTCTCAATATCACTAATCATCAAGAAAATGCAAATCAAAACTTCAATGATATATCACTTCACACCTGCTAGGATGGCTATTAATAACAACAACAAAAACAAGTCTTGGTGAGGATATGGAGAAATTCTAACCTTTGTACACTGCTGGTTGGAATGTAAATGGGTGTAACCACTATGGAAAACAGTATGGAGCTTCCTCAAAAAATTAAAAATAGAACTAAAATAGAATCCAGGAATCCCACTTCTGAGTATATACCCAAAAGAACTGGGATCAACCTGATGCATGGATAAAGAATATGTGTATAAATACAATGGAATGTTATTTGGCCTTAAAAAAGAAGAAAATCTTGTCATTTGCTACAACAAAAACTTGGAAGACACTATGCTAAGTGAAATAAACCAAACATAGAAGAACAAATACCACATGAGAATTTGTAGAATACTAAATGGGAATTTGTATCAGGTATCTAACATAGTCAAACTCATAAAAGCAGGGTAGAATCACGTTTACCAGGAAGCTCAGAGGTGGAGTAACTGGGGAGATGTTCATCAAGTGTACACAGTTTCACTAATGCAAGATGAATAAGTCCTAAACATCTACTGTACAACAGAGCGCACATAGTTATCAATACTATATTAGATAAAATTTATTGAGGGGATCTTATGTTAAATATTATCAAAAGAAAAAAGGAGGAAGGAAGTTTCTAGAGGTGATGCTTTAAGTTTAGGGCATTGTATATGGTGATGGTTTAATGGTATACACTTATTTTCAAACTCATCAAGATGCATACATTAATATGTACAGCTTTACTGGGTGTTATATGTAAGTGATGAATCACTAAATTCTACTCTTGAAACCAACATTTCACTATATGTTAACTAAAATGTAAATAAAAAATTGGGGCGCCTGGGTGGCTCAGTTGGTTAAGCATCTGTCTTTGGCTCAATTCATGATCCCAGGGTCTCAGCAGGGATCCTGCTTCTCTCTCTCCTCCATTCATGTTCTCTGTCACTATCTCTGTCTCTAATGAATAAAAAGCTTTTAAAAAAACTGATACTAAAAAACCCAACGAAACAAAAAAAAAATGTACAGCTTTTTATAGGTCAAGGGTAAGAAACACAATGGGGAAAAAATAGTTCCTTCAGTAAATAGTGTTGGGAAAAGTTGGTATCCACATGCAAAATAATAAAACTGGACTCATTTTATATCACACGCATAAAAATCAACTCAAAATGTGTCAAAGTCCTAAACATAAGACCTGAAACTCTAAAACTCCCAGAAGAAAACTTAGGGGAAAAGCTTTATGACATTGCCTTGACAATGATTTCTTGAATATTACATCAGAAACACAGGCAGAAAAAGCAAAAATCAAGTAGAACTACATCAACTGAAGCACTGTACGGCAAAGGAAACAATCAGCAAAGTGAAAAGGTAACCTACAGAATGGCAGAAAATATTTAGAAATCATATATCTTATTAAAGGTTAATATCTAACATATACGAGGAACTCCTATAACCCAATAGCAAAAAAACAAGTAACCCAAATTTTTAAAATGGGCAAAAGACCTAAATAGACATTTCTCCAAAGAACACATGTAGGAAATAAGTTGGTAAGGATGGAGAAAAACTGGAATTCTTGTACACTGTTGGCAGAATGTCAAATGGTACAACCACTATGGAGAAAACTATAAAGGTCCCTCAAAAAATTAAAAATAGAACTACCATGGTCCAGCAACCCCACTTCCAGAGACTTATCCAAAAGAATTATGATCAGAATATCAAAGAGATAGCTGAACACATATGTTCATTGCAACACTGTTCATGATAGTCAAGAGGTGGAAATGTTCATCATGGATAAAGAAGATGTGGAATATACACACAATGGAATATTACTCAGCCAGGAAAAGGAAGTAAATCTGGTCATATGCTACAACATGGACGAATCTTGAGTGCACTATGCTAAGTGAAATAAGCCAGTAACAGAAAGACAAATACTGTAGGACTTCACTTATATGGTATCTACATTAGTCAAATTCATTGAAGCAAAAGGTAGAATGGTGGTTGTCAGGGGCTAAGGGGAGAGGGAAATGGGAAGCTGTTGTTCCATATTTATAAAATTCAGTCACATAGAATGAAAAAGTTCTAGAGATCTACTATACAGAACTGTGCTTATAGTTAACAATACTGTAATATATACTTAAAATTTGGTTAAGAGGGTAGATCTCAAGTTATGTGTTTTACTACCATAAAAAAAGATGGAGGAAAAAATCTATATATTTTAGCTGGAATAAATTATATCCTTTTTAATTTAATGGAACTTGAGAATAATTCAGACAGAAGCAGCACAAAAAAAGAGCTAGAAAATAGAGCCCACTTAAAAAACTTAACCACTGAAGCATGGATAAATGTATTAAACACTGTAATAAGCAAGAGACTCTATGTCTCAAAGACTTTAGAAGCTGGATATTTGCATATTTAGCATTTAAATATACTTCTATCTTAAAGGCAAAGGCACAGATTAACTGACTTGTGATTCACTTAAATAAATTCAGGTGATCTAGAGTTCTGGCTCTGAAATACCTAAGATAAAAGTATCGTCAAATTAAATAACCATAGAAAGGAGTATGTGAAACATACTGCAAGTTTCTCACCAAGTAGGAAAGATCCATACTAAAATTGTTCCCTTTGATATGAACACTTTTAAAAATCAAGAAGACTTCTGGTCAAGGTAGCTTGGTCATTTCTTGCTTGGATGCATCTTCTCTGTTCCAAACACACATATGCGCACGTGCACGCACAAACACACACACATCCATATACATGTGTATGTATCGATGGATATATTAACACATATATATATTCATATATATGAATATAATTGTACACACAGATGCAGCTAGGCTCAAAAACAAGATAAACATTTCTGTGAAACAGAAAAACAGATACGCCAAGTAATAACATAGGATCAAACTTCCTGGCATCCTTCTGCAATATACAGTATTATTTTGCATGTTTTGAACTTTGTATAAATAGTATTGTATTGTATTTTTTTGCAAGTATCTGTTTTAAAGTTTTAGAGACTATTTTTTAGAACATTTTTAGAATTACAGAACTGAGAAGATAGAATAGTTCCCATATACTCCATACCCAGTTTCAATTATTATTAACATCTTACATTACTATGGTGCATTTGTTAAAATGAATTAATATTGATACCTTATTATTAACCAAAGCCCATAGTTTATTTAGACTTTCTTAGTTTTTCTCTAATGTCCATTTTTTGTTCCAGGACTTCATCCAGGATACTACAGCATATTTAGTTTTCACGTGTCTTTAGGCTTTTCTTTGGTTGTGGCAGTTTCTCAGACTTTCCTTGGTTTTAGTGATCTTGATAGTTTTGAGGCATACTAGTCAAGTATTTTGTAGGATGGCCCACTACTAGATTTTTTTTTTTCTAGTGGTTAGATTGGGATTGTGGATTATGAGAAGGAAGACCAGAGAGGAAAGTGCAATTTTGATCACAACATATCAAGCATGCATAGGGTCGACACGATTAATGACTATTGATGTTGGCCTTAATTACCTAGCTCAGTGTTGTTAGGTTTCTACACTGCAATATTACTTTTTTCCTGCCTTTCCATACTGTACTCTTTAGAAAGAAGTCACTTAAGAACTCAAAACTAAGTAGTGGAAAGTTATGTTCCCCTAGTTTGAGGTGGAGCATCTATATAAATTATTTAGAATTCTTCTGTGTGAGATACTTGTCTTCTCTCCCAGTTATTTGATTTACTCAATCATTTTATTTATCATCAGTATGGAGTCATAGCAATTTATCCTATACTTTAGGTTATAATCCATTATTAATTCATCTAGTTTGTTGTACAAATTGTTCCAGTTTTGGTCATTAGAAACTCTTTCAGTTGGCTCCTGTACTTCTTTGACATATACTCAACGTTTTTATGTTGGGATTTTCAGCACTTTCCTACTTTCTGTCACTACAATATGCTCAAGTCTCATCTTGTATATTCCAACAAACCACAACATAACAACAATTATGGGACTGCATGAGAGCTGGGAAGGATTTTTTTTAAGATCATTCATTCATTCATTCATTCATTCATTAGAGAGAGAGAGAGAGAGGCAGAGACACAGGCAGAGGAGAAGCAGGCTCCCTGCAGGGGCCCCATGTGGGACTCAATCCCAGAACTCCAGGATCACGCCCTGGGCGGAAGGCAGGCGCTCAACCCACTGAGCCACCCAGGCATCCCAGGAATTTTATAATAATAAATGCCTACATTAAAAAAAGATATCGGGTCTTGAGTTCAAGTTCCACCTTGGGCATTGGAGCCTACTTAAAAAAGAAGAGAAAAAGATCTTAAATAAACAACTCTACAACTTAAGGAACTAGAAAAAGGAACAAACTAAATCCAGAGTTAGTAGAAGGAAAGAAATATTAAAGCAGAAATAAAAAAGATTAGAAAAACAATAGAAGAAAAACAACTAATAGCTGTTTTTTTTAAATATCAACAAAATTGACTACTTCTAGCTAGACTGAGAAAAAAGAAGACTCAAGTAAAATTAGAAATAAATGAGATGGTACAACTGATGCCACAGAAATAAAAAGGATTGCAAGAGACTACTATGAACAACTATATGTCAATCTAGAAAGATAAATTCTTAGAAACATACAACCTACCAAGACTAAATCATGAAAAAATAGAAAATCTAAAGAGTTTTAGAAAAGCTGTGAGATTTAATCAGTAATCAAAAACCTCCCAGCAAAGGAAAGCCCAGGATCAGATGGGTTCATGAGTGAATTCTACCAAACATTTAAAGAATTACTGCCAATCCTTCTCAAACTCTTCCAAAAAACTGAAGAGGAGGAAACACTCCCAAACTAATTTTATGAGGCCAGCATTACTCTGATACCAAAAGAAAAAAAAAAAAAGGACATTATAAGGAAACTACAGGCCAATATCCCTGATGAATACAGAGGCAAAAATTCTCAACAGAAAAGTAGTAAAATGAATTCAAAAGCACATTAAAAGGATCATATACCATGACCAAGTGAATTATCTCTGGAATATAAGGATGTTTCCATGTATAAAAATTAATGTAATATACCACCTTAACAGAATAAAAGATAAAAATCACATGGTCATCTCAATAGATGTAGACAAAGCACTTGGCAAAATCCAACACACTTTAATGATAAAAATGCTTAAGAAATTAGGAATAGAAGGAATTTATTTCAACATAATATAGGCCAAATATGAAAGGCCCAGAGCTAATGTCATGCTCAACAGTGAAAAACTGAAAGCTTTCCCTCTAAGATCAGGAACAAGTCCAGGATGCCCACTCTTGTCACTTCTATTTAACCTAGTTCTGGAAGTCCTAGCCAGAGCAATTAGAAAAGAAAAAAGAAATAAAAGACATCCAAAATGGAAAGGAAGAAGTAAAATTATCTCTGTTTGTATATGACAAGATCCTATGTGTAGAAAACCCTAAAGAGTCCACAATAGCCAAACTGTGGAAGAAGCCTTGATGTCCATCAACAGATGAATGGATAAAGAAGATGTGGTATATAGGTACATATATACATACATGTATACATACAATGGAATATTACTCAGCTATTAGAAAGGACGAATACCACCATCTGCTTCTACATGGATGGAACTGGAGGGTATTATGCTGAATGAAGTAAGTCAAATGGAGAAGGACAATCATTAAATGGTTTCACTCATACAAGGAATATAAAAAACAGTGAAAGGAATTACAGAGGAAAGGAGAGAAAATGAGTGGGAAAAATTAGAGAGGGTAACAAAACATGAGAGACTCCTAATTCTGGGAAACGAACAAGGGGTAGTAAAGGGGAGGTGGGTGGGGGGATGGGGTGACTGGGTGATGGGCACTGAGGAGGGTACTTGACGGGATGAGCACTGGGTGTTGTACTATATGTTGGCAAATCAAATTTCAATCAAAAAATAAAATAAAATAAATAAGCCCTAAAGAATCCACAATTAACTATTTTAACACAGGTTAAATTAATAAATTCAGTCAAGTTGTAGGACACAAAGTCAACATACAAAACTTAGGAGCAAAAAAAAAAATCACCAAAGTGAAAAGGCAAAACAGAGAATAGGAAAAAATATTTGCGGATCATGTATCTGAAAAAGGATTATATCTAAAATAAATGAAGCTCTTAAAATACAATAACAAAAAAACTCCATATAACATAATTTTAAAAATGAATAAAAGGCCTGCATTGTCATTTCTTCAAAAAGACATACAAGTGGCCAACAGGTATATAAAAAGATTCTCAATATCACTAATCATCAAGAAAATGCAAATCAAAACTTCAATGATATATCACTTCACACCTGCTAGGATGGCTATTAATAACAACAACAAAAACAAGTCTTGGTGAGGATATGGAGAAATTCTAACCTTTGTACACTGCTGGTTGGAATGTAAATGGGTGTAACCACTATGGAAAACAGTATGGAGCTTCCTCAAAAAATTAAAAATAGAACTAAAATAGAATCCAGGAATCCCACTTCTGAGTATATACCCAAAAGAACTGGGATCAACCTGATGCATGGATAAAGAATATGTGTATAAATACAATGGAATGTTATTTGGCCTTAAAAAAGAAGAAAATCTTGTCATTTGCTACAACAAAAACTTGGAAGACACTATGCTAAGTGAAATAAACCAAACATAGAAGAACAAATACCACATGAGAATTTGTAGAATACTAAATGGGAATTTGTATCAGGTATCTAACATAGTCAAACTCATAAAAGCAGGGTAGAATCACGTTTACCAGGAAGCTCAGAGGTGGAGTAACTGGGGAGATGTTCATCAAGTGTACACAGTTTCACTAATGCAAGATGAATAAGTCCTAAACATCTACTGTACAACAGAGCGCACATAGTTATCAATACTATATTAGATAAAATTTATTGAGGGGATCTTATGTTAAATATTATCAAAAGAAAAAAGGAGGAAGGAAGTTTCTAGAGGTGATGCTTTAAGTTTAGGGCATTGTATATGGTGATGGTTTAATGGTATACACTTATTTTCAAACTCATCAAGATGCATACATTAATATGTACAGCTTTACTGGGTGTTATATGTAAGTGATGAATCACTAAATTCTACTCTTGAAACCAACATTTCACTATATGTTAACTAAAATGTAAATAAAAAATTGGGGCGCCTGGGTGGCTCAGTTGGTTAAGCATCTGTCTTTGGCTCAATTCATGATCCCAGGGTCTCAGCAGGGATCCTGCTTCTCTCTCTCCTCCATTCATGTTCTCTGTCACTATCTCTGTCTCTAATGAATAAAAAGCTTTTAAAAAAACTGATACTAAAAAACCCAACGAAACAAAAAAAAAATGTACAGCTTTTTATAGGTCAAGGGTAAGAAACACAATGGGGAAAAAATAGTTCCTTCAGTAAATAGTGTTGGGAAAAGTTGGTATCCACATGCAAAATAATAAAACTGGACTCATTTTATATCACACGCATAAAAATCAACTCAAAATGTGTCAAAGTCCTAAACATAAGACCTGAAACTCTAAAACTCCCAGAAGAAAACTTAGGGGAAAAGCTTTATGACATTGCCTTGACAATGATTTCTTGAATATTACATCAGAAACACAGGCAGAAAAAGCAAAAATCAAGTAGAACTACATCAACTGAAGCACTGTACGGCAAAGGAAACAATCAGCAAAGTGAAAAGGTAACCTACAGAATGGCAGAAAATATTTAGAAATCATATATCTTATTAAAGGTTAATATCTAACATATACGAGGAACTCCTATAACCCAATAGCAAAAAAACAAGTAACCCAAATTTTTAAAATGGGCAAAAGACCTAAATAGACATTTCTCCAAAGAACACATGTAGGAAATAAGTTGGTAAGGATGGAGAAAAACTGGAATTCTTGTACACTGTTGGCAGAATGTCAAATGGTACAACCACTATGGAGAAAACTATAAAGGTCCCTCAAAAAATTAAAAATAGAACTACCATGGTCCAGCAACCCCACTTCCAGAGACTTATCCAAAAGAATTATGATCAGAATATCAAAGAGATAGCTGAACACATATGTTCATTGCAACACTGTTCATGATAGTCAAGAGGTGGAAATGTTCATCATGGATAAAGAAGATGTGGAATATACACACAATGGAATATTACTCAGCCAGGAAAAGGAAGTAAATCTGGTCATATGCTACAACATGGACGAATCTTGAGTGCACTATGCTAAGTGAAATAAGCCAGTAACAGAAAGACAAATACTGTAGGACTTCACTTATATGGTATCTACATTAGTCAAATTCATTGAAGCAAAAGGTAGAATGGTGGTTGTCAGGGGCTAAGGGGAGAGGGAAATGGGAAGCTGTTGTTCCATATTTATAAAATTCAGTCACATAGAATGAAAAAGTTCTAGAGATCTACTATACAGAACTGTGCTTATAGTTAACAATACTGTAATATATACTTAAAATTTGGTTAAGAGGGTAGATCTCAAGTTATGTGTTTTACTACCATAAAAAAAGATGGAGGAAAAAATCTATATATTTTAGCTGGAATAAATTATATCCTTTTTAATTTAATGGAACTTGAGAATAATTCAGACAGAAGCAGCACAAAAAAAGAGCTAGAAAATAGAGCCCACTTAAAAAACTTAACCACTGAAGCATGGATAAATGTATTAAACACTGTAATAAGCAAGAGACTCTATGTCTCAAAGACTTTAGAAGCTGGATATTTGCATATTTAGCATTTAAATATACTTCTATCTTAAAGGCAAAGGCACAGATTAACTGACTTGTGATTCACTTAAATAAATTCAGGTGATCTAGAGTTCTGGCTCTGAAATACCTAAGATAAAAGTATCGTCAAATTAAATAACCATAGAAAGGAGTATGTGAAACATACTGCAAGTTTCTCACCAAGTAGGAAAGATCCATACTAAAATTGTTCCCTTTGATATGAACACTTTTAAAAATCAAGAAGACTTCTGGTCAAGGTAGCTTGGTCATTTCTTGCTTGGATGCATCTTCTCTGTTCCAAACACACATATGCGCACGTGCACGCACAAACACACACACATCCATATACATGTGTATGTATCGATGGATATATTAACACATATATATATTCATATATATGAATATAATTGTACACACAGATGCAGCTAGGCTCAAAAACAAGATAAACATTTCTGTGAAACAGAAAAACAGATACGCCAAGTAATAACATAGGATCAAACTTCCTGGCATCCTTCTGCAATATACAGTATTATTTTGCATGTTTTGAACTTTGTATAAATAGTATTGTATTGTATTTTTTTGCAAGTATCTGTTTTAAAGTTTTAGAGACTATTTTTTAGAACATTTTTAGAATTACAGAACTGAGAAGATAGAATAGTTCCCATATACTCCATACCCAGTTTCAATTATTATTAACATCTTACATTACTATGGTGCATTTGTTAAAATGAATTAATATTGATACCTTATTATTAACCAAAGCCCATAGTTTATTTAGACTTTCTTAGTTTTTCTCTAATGTCCATTTTTTGTTCCAGGACTTCATCCAGGATACTACAGCATATTTAGTTTTCACGTGTCTTTAGGCTTTTCTTTGGTTGTGGCAGTTTCTCAGACTTTCCTTGGTTTTAGTGATCTTGATAGTTTTGAGGCATACTAGTCAAGTATTTTGTAGGATGGCCCACTACTAGATTTTTTTTTTTCTAGTGGTTAGATTGGGATTGTGGATTATGAGAAGGAAGACCAGAGAGGAAAGTGCAATTTTGATCACAACATATCAAGCATGCATAGGGTCGACACGATTAATGACTATTGATGTTGGCCTTAATTACCTAGCTCAGTGTTGTTAGGTTTCTACACTGCAATATTACTTTTTTCCTGCCTTTCCATACTGTACTCTTTAGAAAGAAGTCACTTAAGAACTCAAAACTAAGTAGTGGAAAGTTATGTTCCCCTAGTTTGAGGTGGAGCATCTATATAAATTATTTAGAATTCTTCTGTGTGAGATACTTGTCTTCTCTCCCAGTTATTTGATTTACTCAATCATTTTATTTATCATCAGTATGGAGTCATAGCAATTTATCCTATACTTTAGGTTATAATCCATTATTAATTCATCTAGTTTGTTGTACAAATTGTTCCAGTTTTGGTCATTAGAAACTCTTTCAGTTGGCTCCTGTACTTCTTTGACATATACTCAACGTTTTTATGTTGGGATTTTCAGCACTTTCCTACTTTCTGTCACTACAATATGCTCAAGTCTCATCTTGTATATTCCCTGCCTCAGTACTAGAATCAGTCAGTTCTCTAAGCAGCTCTGGTTACTTTTTTTTTATATAAAAAGAGTGTGAGCAGGGGGAGGGTGGAGCAGAAGTAGAGGGAGAGAGAATCCTAATAAGGCTCCACACGCTCAGCACAGAGCCCAATGCAGGGCTCAATTTCACAACCCTGAGATCATGACCTGAGCTGAAATCAAAAGTTGGACACTTAACCAACTGAGCCACCCAGGCACACCATTGGTTCCTTTCATTAGAGAATGGTATTTACAAACTAAGATTTGGGTGCTGAATGTGCTCGTTGCTACTGGAGTATCACTTCATTTAGATCTCCTCAGCTGATAGAGAAAAACTTATATGTCTATACTAACTTGTGTGTATATACACACCTATAAATATTTTATATGTACCCATCTTTATATTAAGTTAAACATGATTTCATTCTGATGTTTCCAACTCTAAACCATTATGAATCATTCTAGCTTCTTTTCATTGCTTATCTGTATATTACACCAGTGAAAAATCTGGTTCCCACCATCTGTCATCCATTTACTTAACTGCTCCACTCATTATACATATGTATCAGTATCAAGATTGCTAACCAATACCCCCATGAGATACAAACTTATTAACTAGGGTACAGTGATTATTTGCAGCTGTTTTTAGTCTTCTAGATTTCACATATTTCCAAAAATACTGAAGTCAGTACCTTTCACCCCCCCATACCTTTGCTGAGGTTGTTTCACATATTTATAACACAGATTCTCTTATTATAGTCTGCATTCTTTCCTGGGGTTCCCCTACCTCTCAAATGATTCTTTAATATTTGTGCACATTAAGGGTCGCTCTTCATGCTGTACAGTTTTATGGATTTTGATAAATGCATATCTTGCGCCGACCATTACATTATCATATAGAATAACTTTACTACCTTAAAAATCCCCTGTGCTTCACCTATTCCTCTTTCCCAACCCCCTAAACTGGCAACCATTGATCATTTACTATCTCTGCGTTTTTGAATTTCTAGAATGTCATATAATTTGAATTATACAAAATGTAGCCTTTTCATACTGGTTTTCACTTATTAATATATTAACAGTTTCTCTATGTCTTTCTGTGGCTTGCCAGATCATTTCTCTTTATTGATGGATTATATTCCACTGTACAGATGCAGCACAGGAGAATGTATCCATTCATCTATCAAAGGACCTCCTGATTGCTTCCAGTTTTTGGCAATTATGAGTAAAACTGTTACAAACATTCACATGATGGTTTTTGTATAAATATCAGTTTTAAAATCAATTGGGCACATAACTAAAAGTATAATTTATGGATTATATGGCAAAACAATGTTTAGCTTTGTGAGATTGCCAAACTGACTTCAAAGACGTTGTACTATTTTGGATTTTCAATAGTAATGAATAAGAATTCCTGTTGCTTAGCATCCTCAATAGCATTTGGTATTGTCAGTTTTATTGTGAATTTTAGCCATTCTAATAGGTTGGTAATGGCATCTCACTGTTGTTTTATTTTGTAATTCCCAGATGACAAATGATGATGAGCTCCTTTTCATATGCTTCTTTGACATGTATATAACTTCCTTGTTGAGGTATCTATTCTTACATTTTGCCCATTATTTCATTGGGTTGTTTGTTTTACTACTGTTGAGTTTTAACAGGTCTTTGTATATTTTAGATACAAGTCCTTTATTAGACATGTTTTATAAATATTTTTTCTAGTCTATGGCTTGTCTTTTGACTTTCTTAGAAGTGTATTTCATATAGCAGAAGTTTATAAATTTAATAAAGTCTGATTTAACCATTTTTTTTCTTTCACAAATCATACTTTCGGTATTGTATCTATAAATGTATCACCAAACACAAAGTCATTTAGGATTTTCTTCTAGTAGTATTATAGTATTGTGTTTTACATTTAGATCTATGATTAATTTTGAGTTGTTTTACAGGATGTAAAATCTGTATTTAGATTCTTATTCTGCATGTGGATAAGCAGTTAGTTATTTTAGCATGATTTCCTGAAAAGAGTATCTTTCCTTCATTGAATTGCCTTTGCTCCCTCATCAAAGATTAGTTCATCATATTTGTGTGAGTCTATTTCTGGAGTCTCTATTCTGCTCCACTGATCTATGTATCTTTCTTTTTTCACCAATACCTTTCTTGATTACAGTAAATCTTAAAGTTGGGTAGTATCAATTCTCCAACTTTGTTCTTCAGTATTGTGTCGGATATTCTGGGTCTTTTGTTTTTCCATGTAAACATAACCACTCGGTCTATATCCACAAAGTAGCTTGACAAGATTTTATTGGGATTGTGTGGAATCTACGTGTCAATTTGGGAAGAACTGACATCTTAACAATATTAGATCATCCAATCCATGAACATAGGTCATCTCTGCATTTATTGATGATCTTCTTTAAATTTTTAGCAGTTTTATAGTTTTTTGTGTATAGATCCTGTACATATTATTTTATTTTTTTAAAGATTCTATTTATTTATTCATGAGAGACAGAGAAAGGCAGAGCCACAGGCAGAGGGAGAAGCAGGCTCCATGCAGGGAGCCCGATGTGGGACTCAGTCCTGGGTCTCCAGGATCACTCCCTGGGCTGAAGGTGACGCTAAACCGCTGAGCCACCCGGGCTGCCCAGATCCTGTAGTACATATTTTGATAGACTTGTACCTAAGTATTTTACTTTTTTGGTGCTTTTTATAAAACAGTATTGAGTTTTAAATCTCAATTATAATTGTTCATTCCTTAGTATACAGAAAAGCAATTGGTTTTTGTATATAAACCTTGTATCCTACAACCTGCTCTATTCCACTTATTATTTCCAGTAGTTATTCACATTGTTGTTGATTCTTTGGGATTTTCTACATAGACATAGATCTGTGAGAAAAAAAGACAATTTTATTTTCTCTTTCTCAATCTGTGTGCTTTTTTTCTTTTTTTCTTTTTTAAATTTTATTGCACTAGCTAGCATTTTTAGTACAACACTGAAAAGAAGTACAGAAAGGTGACGTCCTTCCTTGCCTTATTCCTGATCAAAGGGGAGAGCATGCAGTTTCTCACCATTAAGTACATTGTTAGCTGTAGGGTTTTGTAGATACTCTTTATCAAGTTGGGAATGTTTCCTCCTATTCCTAGTTTGCTGAGAGTTTTTTGTTATGAATGGGTTTTGGATTTTGTTAAATGCCTTTTCTACATCAATTGAAATAATGATATAATTTTTCTTCTTTAGTTTGTTGATGTATAGATTTCAAATGTTGAATCAGCCATAGATACCTAGAATAAATCCTATCTGATCATGGTATATAATTATTTTGATCCATTGTTGGATGTGATTTCCTAATATTTTGACTTCAATCAAAATATTTTAATCAAATATTTTTATTCTCCTAAAATTTAGGATTTTTGCATCTATGATCACGAGAGATATTTGTCTGTAGTTTTGCTTTAATTGATGATTTTATCTGGTTTTGGTATTAAGCTAATGCTGGTTTCATAAAATCAGTAAGAAAGTGTTCCCTCTGTTTCCATTTTATAGAAAGGATTGTAGAGATTTGGTGTCATTTTATGATTCCATTTTTGCCCTTCTCAACGTATCAATTATATTTCATTTTATAATTTTTAGTGGTTGCCTTACTTTACAATATTAATTTACAACTAATCTAAGTCCACTCTCAACATTATACCACTTCACAGGTAGTGCAGATAACTTATTAACAGTTATATACACCAAATACTAATTCCTCCCTCTTATCCCTTATAACATTCCTGTTTTATAACAATCATTTACCCATATGCTATAATTGCCTAACACATTGTTGTTATTACTTTGAACAGTTATCTTTTAAATAACTTAAAAATAAGATTTTATTTTACCTTTATGTATTCTGTCTCCTATGCTCTTCTTTTCTTTATAGAGACCTAATTTTCTGAACTCTATCATTTTCCTTCACTCTGGAAAATCTTTTTTGAAAAAGAAATATTTCTCACAAAGCAGATTTACTACTGACAAATTCCCTCAGTTTTTGTTTGTCTGAGAAAGTCTTTTTTATTTTTTGTTTCATTTTTGAAAGATTGTTTTGCTCCTAGGCGAGTGTTTTTTTCTTTCAATACTTTCAATATTTCACTTTTCTCTTCTTGCTTTCTTGAATTTCTGCCAAGAAATCCAATGTAATTCTTATTGTTCCTCTATAGATAATGTGTTTTCCCTGGGTGTTTTCAAGATTTTCTCTTTGTCTCAGTTTTCTGTGTTTGAATATGGTATGCTTAGGTGTATTTTGGGAGTATTTATCCTGGTTAGTATTGTTTTCCCAGATCCTGGATCTGTGATCTAGTGTCTGTCATTAATCTTGGAAAATTCTCAGTTATTCCTACTTCAACTATTTCTTCTCCTTTTATTCTCCTTCTGGCATTCCAATAGCATGTATGTTATACCATTTGAAATTATCCCATAGTTCTTGGATATTATTTTCCATTTTTTTAACAGTCCTCTTACTCTTTGCATTTCAGTTTGGGAAGTTTATACTGGCATGTCTTCAAGCATACTGATTCTTTCCTCGGTCACTTCCCATCTAATGATGAGTGTACCCAAATCATTCCATTTCTTTTTAGTGTTTTTGATTTCTTGCATCTTCTTCTGATTCTGAGTTTCTATCTACCTGCTTACATTACTCATCTGTGCTTACATATTATATATTTTCTCTAATAGATTCTGTAGTATATTGATAATAGTTACTTTAAATTCCATATATCTGGTAATTCCAAAACTTGTATATCTAAGTTTGGTTCTGATGCTGGCTTTGTCTCTTCAAACTGTTTTTCCTTTCAGCACACCCTATGATTTTTGTTGTTGTTGAAAGCTGGACATGATGTATAAATTAAGAGGAACTAAGGTAAATAGGGCATTAGTATGAGGTTTTATGTTAATGTGGCCAGGAATTGGCTGTGTTTGGTGTTTATTCTAGTTGTAGATGTTAGAGGTTTCAATTTCCTCTAATGTCCTTGTTTTTTCTCTCCTGTTTTTTTTTTGGGCGGGGGGGGGTCCTTAAAAACTCCTTAAATGGAGTCAGCCTTGTAAGTCTTTCAGCTATCATCCATAGTTACTGTACTGAAGCCCTATTGATGGGGCAGTAAAGTGTGTGGAAAGGGAAACATTCTATAATCTCATAATTAAGTCTCAACTCTTTTAGTGTGCCCGTGTCCCTAGCTTGTAACCTTCATAAGTGTTTCATAGCTTTTTTTTCTTTCTCTCTTAGATGAGACAGGAAAGTTAGAGGCATCTGGAGTTGGAGAATTTCCCTTCTTGCCAGCTGGCAAAGGCTTTCATAAAGTTGTTTCACTTGCTGGGTATCCCTTTGTTAGGCAGAAGCTCTGGATGTATTTCAAAATGATTACTTTTTCCTTCTGCATGCCAGGAACAGGAGATTGTTTCTTGGCCTTTCCCCTTGAGAACCTAGTGGGGTTCCTAGAGTTAAAAGTCATGAAAATGTGAGGGTCATCATAGACTGAGGCCTCTAGAATTTGTCACTCAAACAATCTACATTCTACTTCCAGAAATTTGTCAAGGTTACCACGTAAAGGTCCCTACCAGTTTATGGCTCCAATGCTTTTTGCTACTGATAAGCAGGTCTGGGCTGTGATTCTCTGTAATTGCCTTTCTCTCTAGATTTTGGGGTCACAGTTTACTCTGTGACTTCAGTTCTCTGATGGGTCAAAGAAAAGTCATTGCTGTTTCCTTTTTTCAGCTGTTTTTCTTGTTATAAGTCATGAGTGACAACTTCCAAGCACTTTACATGTTGGAGCTGAAACCAAGGAGTTTTCATTCAATATTGTGAGTTTCATGCATGTTGATACCTGTAGTTCTATTTTATTCATTTTCTATACCGTATAGTATTCTATTTTATGAATATACCATGCTTTATCCATTCTCCTGCTGATGAACAAGTGTGTTGTTTATTTTTTTTTTTTTTTTTTAAATTTTTTATTTATTTATGATAGTCACACAGAGAGAGAGAGAGAGAGAGGCAGAGACACAGGCAGAGGGAGAAGCAGGCTCCATGCACCGGGAGCCCGATGTGGGATTCGATCCCGGGTCTCCAGGATCGCGCCCTGGGCCAAAGGCAGGCGCCAAACCGCTGCGCCACCCAGGGATCCCAAGTGTGTTGTTTATAAATCATGCTACAGTGAGTATCTGTAACATTTCCTAATGTGCATGTGTAGGAGTTCCTCTAGGATAGATACCTAGGAGTGGCACTGCTGACTTACAGTGTATGAGCATCTTATATTTTACTAGATATTGCCACAATATTCATAAAAGTTATTGTCCTCATTTATATTCACCCAGCAGTATATTAGAGTTCTTACTGTCTCATATGTTCACCAATACTTGGCATTGACAGGCCTTTAAAGGAATGCCAACTTCCTGGGTGTTAAATAGCTTTTCACTGTAGTTATATTTTGCATTTCTTTGATTACTAATAAGATGTTGTAGTTAATTGGCTATTCAAGTTTTTGCCCCTGTGAATTGCCTGTTCACATCATCTGGCTATTTATTTATTTATTTATTTATTTATTTATTTATTATTGGCTTGGAGAGAAAGATTTCCTTAAAATGACTCAAAAAGCACAAACCATCAAATAAAATACTGATGGCTTGGTAACATTAAGATGAAAGACTTCTGCTTAACAAAAGACATCAGAAATGTTTAAAAGCCACCTACTGGATGAATATATTTGCTAGATAAGCAACACATGTTTGTATCCGAAATTTAAAAATAATTTCTAGGCAGCTGGATGGCTCAGTTGGTTAAGTGTCTGATTCGTGATCTCAGCTCAAGTCTTGCTCTCAGGCTCAGGAGTTCAAGCCCTGTGTTGGGGGCTTCATGCTGGACCATGGAGCCTACTTAAAAATTTTTTTTCTATAAATAATACGAAAAACTAAACAATCAAATAATGGGCAAAGAAATGCCACAGGCAAAGCACACAAGGTTACTGAAAAGCTAACAAATGCATAATTACAAGCTTAACTTGATTGCAAATCAAAAACATGCAAATTAAATCAATGAGATACCTTCAAACATTTTAGACTGGCAAAAATAAAAAGTCCAATACTAAAGAATCTTGGCAAGGATATGAAAGAAATTTCTGAAAACCTGCTCATGGAGTTGAATATATACATATCCTATATCATAGTAATTCCACTCCTAGGAATGTAATCTAGAACAATAATTCTTAAAATGTCACTCTTAGACCAGCAGCATCAGCACCTCATAGGAACTTGTTGGAAATGCAAATTCTCAGGCCCTACTCCAGGTCTGCTGAATAAGAGATTCTGAAGGTGGAGCCCAGAAATCTGTCTTTTAACAAGCCTTCCAGATGATGCTGGTGAATACTAACATTTGAGAATCACTGCAATAGAGCAATATTTTTCCAACTTTTTTGACTGAGATCTATAGGAACAAATGCATTTTACATTCTGGCCCACATACATATCACATATCACGTACACACACACACATACACACACACACACGCAAACCAAAAGCTTCCAGAAACAGTAATCACCCTTACTCTACAGAATATACTTTGTTATTTTCTATTCTATTCCGTTTTGTTTCATTAAAAAAATTGCTTGTTGTGACCTACTAATTGTAACCTGAAGTTTGAAAAAGTGTCCTAGAGAAACTCTTGTACATATGCAACAGGAGATAAGTACAATATTCGTTGCAGAATTGCCCATAATAGCAAAAATAAAAAGAAAATATCTTCAGGAGAATGGATAAATTATAGTATATTTCTACAATGGAATACTACATAGTTCCTTATAGTATTAAAATAAGTTTCAAAAACATGTATATTGAGTAAAAAAAGCAAGTTGTAGAAGGATATGCAGAGTATAATATCTGTAGTTTTAAATATGTAAAACTATATTATGAATATAATATGTAGTAAAAATATAAAAACATGCATCAGAATGATAAATAACAAATTCAGGATAATAGTTACCTCTGGACAGGAGATAGGGAAATGGGATTGGTGAGGGATACTTGGAAGCCTTTGGGTATATTCATAAGGCTCTATTATTTTTCTAACTAAGCAAATATGGAAATTATTATGTATTGATAAAGATGGCTGGCTAGGTATAATGGTATTTGTTATATTATTCTCTATAACTTTTTGTATATTAGTATTATTTTATAATAAAAAACACAAATCAAGCTGCCCTTGAACTAACAGTAAAAATATATTAGAAATGCAATCACTCAAAGGAAATTGCTTTAATATCCCTCATCCACACTGCCTTTTTTAAAAATTCAGGGACAGCCAGAACCTAATATTATTTTTTTGGTTTTGTTTTTTAAATTAAACATAACCAAGCATATGTTCCAGGGGCTTGTGTTGCCTCTTTGAGTGACATTACAATAAAATTTTCCATTCTGGATATAACATATACCAATAATGTGAAATAATGATGTGATCAATAAAACAAGGATTGTTTAGAACTCTACTTATCTATTTGTCAATTTCTCAAGATTTAGAGGCCCTACACTTTCACTTTGCTACTTAGTATCAGCAATTTAAAGTCATATGTCACATGAGACTCAGGTGGAGTATTCTAAAAAAAAAAAAGAAAAAACTCACGTAATAACAGTAAACTCTACTCAAAACCAGGTGGCCAATTGTTTATGGACTACTTGCAGAGGAACTTCGGATACCTGATATGGTGGTCCTATGAGTATTACTTGATTTATTACTAGCCTAGGAAACTGGAGGTTGCTTATCCTTCAATTCAGGGCCTCTAATTGATATGAACTAGTTTCATCAAGATTTCTTTAAAACTCTAGGGTAGCTTCAGACCTTGGGAAACCACAAAGAACATCATAGGAAATACACTACTTATATAGTATGGAGAGATTAATAGTCCAAGTCAAGGAAAAACACAATCACAGTACCTATGTCACGATTCCTTGGTATAATCAAAGCTAATTTCAAAGTATTAGTTTAGGTAGAGGTAAAGAAAAATGAAAACAACCCATGTTTTTTTTCTTGGTTTGGCCTATACCTTGTTTGGCTCCCCTGGATTATATGAAGAAAACATAGGAATTTTTCGGATCTCTTCCTCTGACAAACGATTTCTCTGGATCTCATCTTCTGGGACAAATTCTATTGGCTGCGTCAGCTTCTTAGGCCCAGTCCAACACTGCTCAGGTGAATTATCAATAACTTTTGCCACATGGAGACTGGGACCTTTACCCTGTGCTGCCTGTTTTCCCTTGTCCTGGAGTAATGACGGGTTCTCAGCTGTGTCACTATCTCCCACTGATGTAGCTGAGACCAGTGAGTGGGAAGCAAAGGGTTCACCTCTCATAAGTTGGAACTCTTCAAGACGTTTTTTCATTATCATCTCTTGGTAAAAACTTTCCAGGTTGTTCATGGGATCACCTTTGTTCTTCTTTTGGGGTTCATCTAGATCAAGACAAAGAGATAGGGAAGTTCTACAAAGCCTACCAATACAACCTTTCACAAATAATAAAAATTAAATCTTGGCTCTCAGATATAGAAACTCTGTGGGGATAAGCTTGACAAATGACAATAGTATACAGCTGTTTTAATGTAGTGCATCTCAAGCAATGCTGGAACTATGGTGAGGCAAGCAAGGCACCTCAGTCACAAAATTTAAGGAGGTACTCACTCTCAGAGTCATGCAAGTACATGCACCTAAGTGATAAGGACATTAAAAAAATGTAACCAATACAGCATTATCCCACTTCACAAAATTAATAATAATTCCTGAGTTCAGATTCAAATGGCTCTGATTATCTCAAAGGTCACTTCTGACACCTGGCTGTTCAATGCAGAATCTAAACCAGGCTATGGCTGTTCTCTCTCTTCTGTCTTAAAACAGTGCCCCTCTTTTCCATCTCTCCAACTCGTTTTTTTCTCCATCCTACTGAATGATTAGAGGAACCACATCATTTGTTCAGAGAACAAATGAAATTTGGCTGATTATTCCTCATGTTATTGTTTAACTTTTTCCTCAAACCCCTCTATCTCTTACAAACTGGCAGTTAAATCTAGATCTGTGCTATCTAATACAATAGTCACTGGCCATACAAATTTATTTAAAGTAATGTTTTAGATATTGGTTCCCCAGTTAACCAAGTCACATTTCAAATGATCAATAGCCATATGTGGCTAATGGATACCATAATGGGCAGAAGAGATAGAAACCATTTGCATCATTGTGGAAAGTTGCATTAAGATAGTGCTGATCTAGAGGCTTGACTAGATTCAGGTTCAATATTTAAGGTAACAATCATCCATAGATAGATGTGTACTTCCTATGACATCACATCATAGGGCATATAATGTTTGGTGGTCCCACTTTAATGATGCTAAAGTTGATCAGCAGATTTAGAAGGTATTAGTCTGATTGCTCCATTACGAAGTTTCCCCATTCACCTAATGGGTTTTGCACCCATTGATGACCACTGCCTCGATCTGTTAATTAAGAAGTTGCAAAATGGAGCTCCCCTAATGATATTAGTTCTTCTGTATTTATTAATTCTATTATTTCTTCTGCATTTATTATCTGGAATTCTAAAATGAACTTACCGTCAACTATTTGGGTTTCCCCATATACAGTTCATACAGCAAAGGCCGGACAAATGCTTGATTCCCCCCCCCATATTTACCAACTATGAAAGTAATGAATTAGTACCTTAGAAATGTCCAATGGTGACCAACGATTATTTTTAGTATAATCGTGAGATCATTTTCACATGTTTGACGTGTTTCACTTAAATGTAATCTTTATTCTTTTTAGTCATCAAATTATCCTACTTGGGGCCAGTAAGTCCCTTCAGATTGGCTCCTTGTGTTGCTTTCTAGTTTTTTGGCACAGCAAGATGTCACAAGCTCATTTTGAATATTTCCTGACTCAAACCTAGATTATCTCTCCAATGAACCCTGGCTCCTTTTAATGGTAAATAGTGTTTAGAAACCACAATGTGTTTGTTGTTAGGTTTGTTGATAGCTGTTGTTTTTGTTTCTGAGGCTTTTCAGTGGACAAAGCTAGGAAATTCTTTCAAAAGAAAAATAAATCATGAGTTTCTATTGGTATTCCACTTTAAATGTAAGATTACAAGGTTTTTACTCAAACTCTTTGATCTTAGACTTGTATCTCTTTTCACATATGCTTAAAATATTGGCTCAATGATATTAGCCTTTTCCAATAATATGTTTTTAGAATTTTAAAATGTTAGTAACAATACTAATATAACTATTAATGACAAAACTACTGAATACAGTTTTATATGTCTTTGCAGTTATTTTTGTCTTTAAAATATATTCCACTAGGAATATACAAATGTTGTTTTAAAGTTACTTTACATAATTACTTTTTCTGTATGGTTATGTTACCAACTTTATTCATAGTTATATTCATTTACCTCAGGTTATTTAAGGAATTGATTTACTTCAAGAATTTTAAGAATTGATTTTTTTCCTTTTTGATTATTTTATAAATTATGCAGAACATTTACATGAATCTAAAATGAGTGCTCGCTTCGGCAGCACATATACTAAAAATGAATCTAAAATGAAAACTGTGTTATATAGTACCTTCACAAAAGTGTCACCTCCATCTCTGTCTCCTTCATCCCATTCCTTTCCTTCTCCATAAATAATAATTTTACTTAGGTTTTGACATTATGGTTCCATTGTTTCTTTTTTGAAAATATAAGCAAATAGGCAGGCTCACACAACACATATATGTGTGTATCTACATAATTCATCAGTTACACCCTTTTCCTATATAAAAGGCAACTTACTATAAATCCTGTTCTACAATTTACTTTTTTGTACTTAACAATATATCAGAAATAACTTATTAATGTGTAGAGTTCTTCCCCTTCCTCTTGATATCTGCACAGTACTCTATTGTGTGAATGTACTAATTTATTTAACTACTCTCCTACTGATGCACATTAGTGCTGTATCCAGTATTTTTTGCTTTTATGAATAATACTCTGACAAATAGCCTTGTGCACACAGAATTTTGTATTCTTCCAGTATATCTTTGAAACAGATTGCAAGAGGTGGCATTGCTGAGACAAAGGGTGAATGTGTATGCAATTTTTCCACATATTGCTAAATTCTACTCTGTAGGAGTTGTATTATTCTGCATTTCTACCAGCAAGGTATAAGAATATTTATAGAAGGATTTCTTAAGACCCAAAAAACACTAATCATTAAGGAAAATATTGACAGATTCAACTAAATTTAAAACTTCTGTTCATTAAAAATATAAAGGGAAAAGTCATAGAATGGAAAAAGATGTTTGCTGCACAAATAACTGGTAAAAAAACCATTAAGAAAAGCGGCAGACAACTGAAAAGAGGCCTCACAAAAGAGGAAATATACAGGGCTAATATATGCAAAACTGTTCAACCGTATTAGAATTCAGGGAAATGCTAATTAAGAAGGGTTGGGATATTAATAGAAAACTGCCATACTGGCAAAAATTAAAAAGAACACCAATATCACATGTCAGTGAAATTGTAGAGCCTCATACATTGCTGGTAGTAATGTGCACCCATAGTGAAAATCACTATAATGTTATTTACTGATGTTGAAGATTTGCTCATAATATGACTAATCAGTTCCACTCCTACATATATACTCTAGAGAAATTTAGGCATATATGTACCAGGATACAATAATAATGTTTAGATCAGTGCTATTTATAATAGCCTGAAACTAGCAAAAATATAAATGTCCATCTAAGAATCAATTACAAAACTGTAGTCAGTTTATATAATGAAATACTATATTCTAATGAAAATGAACAAATTTCAGCTACATATGACCAAGTGGATAAATATTCTAATGTATACCTTCAAAAATAAATATTCAGTGACTATTATGATTCAGGTACTATTCTTTTTTGGGATATATCAATAAATAAAACAAAGTCCCTATCTTCATAGAGCTCAGTGAATTATATAGTATATCAGAAGGTTATGACTGCTATAAAAAATACAGCAATGTAATGGGTGATTGGAAGTGCTAGGGGGTTATAGTAGTGGTAGTTGCAATTTTAATGTTGGTCTTGGTAAGTCTCATTGAGAAAGTGATATTTGAGAGATATGACTTAAAGAAAGTGAGGGAATCTATTATGCTGATGGTAGAGCGAGGGCTCCAAAGTGGGGAATATGTCTCAAAAAATTTAAAAAGTCTGAAATCATACACATATCTGATCACAATGGAATCACATTAGAGATCCATTGCTAGGGATCCCTGGGTGGCTCAACGGTTTGGCGCCAGCCTTCGGCCCAGGGTGTGATCCTGGAGACCCGGGGTCAAGTCCCACTTTGGGCTCCCTGCATGGAGCCTGCTTCTCCCTTTGCCTGTGTCTCTGCCTCTCTGCCTCTCTCTCTCTCTCTCTCTCTCTGTCTCTATGAATAATAAATAAATAAATCTTTAAAAAAGAGATCCACTGCTAGAAGAAATCTTAGAAAACACAAATATTCAGAAATTAAACGATATACTTCTAAATAACTCCTAAGTCAAAGAACTCAAAAATGAAATTTAAAAAATATTTTCAACTAAATTAAAGGGAAAACACAACATATCTAAATTTATAGATGCAACTAAAACAATGTTAAGAGAGAAATTTGCAGCTTTAAACATCTACATAAAAAAAGAAGAATGTTTTTAACCTATAATCTGAGCTTCCAAACTAAGGAAACTAGAAAAAGAGAAACTTAACCCAAAGCAAGGAAAAAGAAAATAATAAAAATTAAGTAATAAATCAATGCGACATAAAACAGAAAATTAGAGAAAATCAATGAAACCAAAACCTGTTTCTTTGAAAAGTTTAACAAAATGGTGAACCCTTAGCTAGGCCAGACAAGAAAATAAGAGAGAAGACAACAATGACTAAAATCAAGAATTAAAGATGAGGCATCATTACTGACACAATAGAACTGGAAATGATTATAAGGGAATATTATGAATAACTTTAGGCCAACAAATTAGAAACCTTAGATGAATGGGCAAATTCATAGAAAGATACAAATTACCAAGCAGATTCAAATATAAAGAGAATAGCTGAATAAACCTATAATAAGTAAATTAGTTCAATCAGCAATCAACAATCTACCCACAAAGAAAAGTTCAGGTCCAGATACCTTCATTAGTGAATTCTACCAAATATTTAAAGAAATAATGTCAATCATGCGCAAACACTCTCAGAAAATAGAGGAGGGAATCTTTTCCAACTTATTCTATGATGTTGGTCTATGATGTCAATAGTATACTGAAACCAAAGCTAAACAAAGACATCACAAGCAGGGAAAACTACAGATATCCCTCATGAACAGACAAAAAAATCCTTAACAAAAAATTAGTAAGTCTGCCTAATTCAGGCATTCTCAATATATAGAAATGATTATACACATATAAGTGGAATTTATCTCAGAAATAAGATTGGTTTAACATCTAAGAAATCAATGAATACATCATATTAATAGATTAAAACATTAAATCACATGAGCCCTATAGTGAATGCAGCAAAAGCATTAAACAAAATCCAATACTCATCCATGATTTTTAAAAAAAACTTCAATTAACTAGGAATAGAAGGGAACAACTTCAGCCTGCTGAATGATATCCCAAAAATGTCCACATCCTAATTCCTGGAATCTATGAAAATGTTACATGACAAACGAGACTCTACAGATGTGATTAAGTTACAGATCTTGAGTTAGGGAGATTATCTTGGATTATGCAGGTAGGCCCAATATAATTACAAGGATCCTTACTAGAAGGAGGCAGGAGGGTCAGAGACAGAGTAATAGATGGAAGTAGAAGTTGAAGTAATGTGAGGAAAGGGCCATGAGCCAAGGAATTACAGGTGGATTCTAGACATTGGAAAAGGCTCCCCTAGAGAACTCCAGAAGGAAGGCAACTTTATGCACAACTGATTTAATAACTTCTGACCTCTAGAACTGTAAGAGAAGAAATTAGTTGCTTTAAGCCACTAAGTTTATAATAATTAGTTACAGCACCCACAGGAAAGTAATGTACTATGATTCTAAAGATCGTGTACAAAAAACCTAGAGCTAAGATCATAGTTAATAGTTAAAAACTGAATGTTTTCCCCTTAAGACTGGGAAAAGGCAAAGATGCTTGTTCTCACCACTTCTTTTTGGAAGATTTTATTTATTTATTCATGAGAGACACAGAGAGAGAGGCAGAGACAGGCCAAGGGAGAAGCAGGCTTCCCACAGGGAACCCGATGTGGGACGTGATCCCTGGGATCGCGCCCTGAACTGAAGGTTGATGCTCAACCACTGAGCCACCCGGGTGGCCCACACCACTTCAATTTGACACTGTACTGAATTCTAGATTGTGCAATGAAACATACATACATACATACATACATACATAGACATCCAGATTGGAAAGAAAGAAGTTAAAACTGCCTTATTCATAGGCAACATAATTGTCTAAGTATAAAATCTGAAGGTATCCACGATAAAACTACTTGAATTAAGTAAAAAATTACAAGATCAAGAATGCAAGACAGATATACAATAATCAATTGTATTTCTATATACATGTATGTAATAATCAGAAAATGAAATAATTGTACACCTGGGTGGCTCAGTGGTTGAGTGTCTGCCTTCGGCCTAGGGCGTGATCCTGGGGCCCGGGGATCAAGTCCCACATCAGGGTCCCTGCATGGAACCTGCTTCTCTCTCTGCCTATGTCTCTATCTCTCTCTCTGTGTGTGTCTCTCATGAAGAAATAAATAAAATTTAAAAAAAGAAAATGAAATAGAACAATTCTGTTCACAAGAGCATCAAAATGAAAAAGTAAGAATTAGTAAAAAAAAATAATATTTGTAAACTTAAAACTATAAAACATGCTGAAATAAATTACAGAAGAGCTATATAAAGGAAGAGACATTCTATGTTTATGGACTAGAATATTCAATATTATTAAAATGGCAGTTTTCCCCAAATTGAACTACAAATTCAACACAATCCTTATCAAATATCAGCAGGCTTTTTTTTTTCCAGCAGGCTTTTTTTAAATAGAAAAATTGACAAGCTTGTTCTAAAATTTACATAGAAATACAAAGGGCCTAGAATAACCAAAGCTATTTTGAAAAACAGGAGGAAAATTGGAGGAATTACACTACCTGATTTCAAAATTTATATAAAAGTAAAGACATTCAGAGTATAAGGATAGGCATATACATCAATAGAACCAAAACAAGTGAAACCCTTACATTTATGGTCAACTGATTTTCCACAAAAGTGCCAAGACAATTCATTGGGGGAAATAATAATCTTTATAATAAATAGTTCTGGGACAGTTAGATATGCATATTTAAAAATATGAACTTAGAACCTTTATCTCACTCACAAAAATGAACCCAAAATGGATAAGAGATCTAATTGTAAGAGCTCAAACTATACACATTCTAGAAGAAAACACAGGAGAGTAGTATCTTTCCTACCTTGAGTTCAGTAATGATTTCTCAGATATGATACCAAAAAGCCCATAAAGGTTCCATAAAGGAACAAATTAATAAATGGAACATCATTAAAATTAAAAACTTTTGTGCTTCAAAAGATACCATTAAGAAGATAAAAAGATAAGCTACAGACTAGAAGAAAATATTTTCAAGTCATAAAACTTATAAAGTGCTTGTATTCAGAATACATAAAGAACTCTTACCACTCAATACTAAGAAAACAATCCAACCAAAAAATGGGTAAAAGACTTGAATAGACAACTCATCAAAGAAGATATAAGAATGGCTAATAAACACATGAAAAATATTCTATTTCTTATTATAAAAATTCAAATTAAAACCACGATGAGATATTAGTACACACCTACTAGTATGGCTGTAAAAAAAAAGGAGGGGTACAAAAAGTGTTGGAAAGGATGTAAAGAAGTAGGAACACTC
This sequence comes from Vulpes lagopus, assembly GCF_018345385.1. Taxonomy (NCBI): domain Eukaryota; kingdom Metazoa; phylum Chordata; class Mammalia; order Carnivora; family Canidae; genus Vulpes; species Vulpes lagopus. Next base: position 80,489,221 of record NC_054848.1, read on the forward strand.
AAACATCACTGATGAGAAAGTAAAATGATGCAACCACATTGGAAAACAGTTTGGCCATCCCTCAAGTGGTTATACAGAGTTATCATATGATCTAGAAAGTCCAGTCACTCAAGAGATATGAAAACATGTCCACACAAAAACTTGGACATGAATGTTAATAGTATTATTCACAGTAGACAAGAAGTGGAAACAACCCAAATGCCATCAGTGATGAAAGGATAAATAAAATGTGGTATATCCATACAATGGAAAATTATTTAGAAATAAAAAGGAATGAATTGCTGATACAGGCTACAATATGAACAAACTCTGCAAACATGCTATCTGACAGAAGCCAAATTCCAAAGACCACACATTGTTAAGACTCCATTTATATGAAACACCTAGATTCAACAAATTTATAGACAGAGGCTTTGGGTAGAAGTGGGAGTGATTTATTGCAAATAAACTCATGGGAATTTTGCAGAGGGATGGAAATGCCCTAAGACTGAATTGTATTGATGATTGCATAATTCAATAAATTTACTAAAAGTCACCTAATTGAACATTTGTAATAGGGGAATTTTAACACTATTCAGTCTCACACAATGTTAGAACAGAAAATAGGGAAAATGTATTCAAAGACACTAAAGAATAATTAAATGAATGAGAAGATACAGCATATTCACACTTGAAGATCTGAAGATTCATACTGTAAATATGTCAACTGTCCTCAATTCATTTAAATACTTGATGGAATTTCAGTTGAAATCACATAAGAGAAAGTATGTGTGTGTGTAACCTGACAAACTGATTCTAAGATTTCCATGGAAAAGCAAAGTATCAAAAGTAAATAAAATACTTTTGAAAAAGAACAAGGTGGAAGGAATGTTTTTTATTGTACTGGATATCAAGACATTAAAAAGCTAAACTGTGATACTGATTCTGATAAACTGATAGCCAAAAAGATCAAAGGAATCAAAGAGAACCCATAAAAACACCCATGCATACATGAACACCTGATATATGACAGAGCTAGCAATACAATAACAGTACAGGGACATTTTCAAAACATAGTGTTGGGATAGAGGGTTATTTATATTGTAAAAACAAACAAACAAACCTGAAATCCTACTTTACACCATATACAGAAATCAATTCCAGCTGGATCAAAGACTTAAATATGAAAGGCAAAAACATAAAGCCTTCAGAATAAAGAACAATATCTTCCTGAGCTCATGTAGGGTAGGATTCATTAATCAAAGTACAAAAATCACAAAGTAGAAGGAAAAATTAATAGATTTTATTACATAAAAATGAACTTTTATTCATCAAAAGATGCTATAAAGGGAGTGAAATGAAGCCACAAAATGGGAATAGGCATTTTTATATAGCCAACAAAGAGCAAGTATCCACAATAATAAAGAACTTGTACAAATTTATAAGAAATGCATATTAAGATGAGAGATGAAATTTGGAGATAGAATAGATAGAATATTCAGGACACATAACCACAACACTTTTCTAGTTCCCTCCTCTCCATAGCAGTAACTGAAGGTAAGTAGTGATCATTGAGATCTGCCATATCCTAGGGTTTTGGGGCTGAGGTACTCCTTTGATACATGCCTAAAATGACCTCTGAACCAAGACTGCATCTGGACACATATAAGCAGTTGAAAAGATATCCAGGTAGGAAATAGACATTTCCACATTTGCTAAATAGGCAAAAGAACTGAATAGCCATTTCACAAAGGAAGATATCCAAATGGCCAATTATGTGCAAGAGGGTTTCCAACCTCATTAGATATGAAGAAAAGGAGTTAAAACCACAATGAAACAAACAAAACAACATGGGCTCCTGAAAAATATCAATGCCTGCAAGATAGACAGACAGACAGACAGACACACACACACACACACACTCACACACACAGAGGAGAACTTTTATAAAGCAAACTAAATGCAATGTTTGATCCCTGATTACATCCTGGATTTAAAATTGAGAAATCTAATTAGAAACTCTATATTAGATAATATTAGTGCAATATTGCTAAATATCTTAAGAATGATCATAATACTATGATTATACAAGAAAATTTCTATGTTCTTAGAAGAAACATAATGAAATATTTAAGAGTAAAACCTCTTAATGTCTGAAATTTATTTTCAAATTGTGTAGCAATAAACAAACTACACACAGATTCCAGTGTAGAGAAAAACAAAGGTAGAGCAAATGTGGCAAAATGTGGTTGGTAAATGTACTTGAAGGGTGTGGGTGTACTATTCTTTCAATTTTTCTCCATGTTTGAAATTTTTCAAAATAGAAGGTTGAGGAAAATAAGACTTTCCTAACCCTTGAAAAATAAGAAATAACATAAATGAATCTTAATTATTAAGAAAGGGGAAAATAATATAGTGAAATATAATTAAATACCCATCAGATGGGAGTCTGACAATACCCAATGTGGACAAAGATATGGAACAACCTGAACCTTCTTCACATGTGGTTGGTGGGTTTTTAACTTGGGACAATCCCTTCACAAAAGAGTTGAGATCTATAAAGTTGAGCAGGTATGAATTTTTCACCCCTCAATTCCACTCCTAGTTATATACCCTGAGAAACTCCTGCCCATGTCCCAGGATACATGAACAAGAATGCTAACAGTAGTAGGACTGATACTTGTAGCCCCCACAAATGGAAACAACCCACATGTCCAACTACAGTAAAATGGATAAATAAGTACTGATATGTCCACATAAAGGAATACTATACTACAGTGAAAGTGAATGAACTATGGCTATGCATTGTAATGTGGATGAATCTCACAAATATAATGTTACATAGAAAAGGAAGGCCCAAGAGATTACACACAATCCAATTCACTGATATAATGCCTAAAAACAAGCAAAACTAACCAACTGTCTAGTGATGTATGTATGGGTGGTAAAAATATAAAGAAAAGCAAAGAAATTATTATCACCAGTCAGGAGACTGGTTATATCTGGTAGTCAGGGGGATGTGATTTCTGAAGAGCATACAGGGACTTTGGAGTATTGGCAAAGTTTGATTTCTTGACTTGACTGAACACATGTGTTAAGCACTCTCTAGTGTGATCCATTTCATTATTAAAAATATTTTTAAAAAAGTAAGAGGGAAAGAAGAGAAGAGAACTCAATATACTGGGTTGAATAGTATCCCCCTAAAATTCATGTCCACTCAGAACCTCAGAATGTAACTTATTTGGAAATAGCATATTTACAGATACAGTTAGGTAAGATAAGGTCGCACTGGATTGGTGCGGGTCCTAAATCCAATGCCTGATATCTTTTTAAGGAGGTCACGTAGAGACACAGGCACACAGACACACACATCACATAATGACAGAAGCAAAGATTGGAGTGATGTCTCTACAAGGCAAGGATTGCCAGCAACCACTAGAAGCTAGAAGCTAGGGCATTGAACAGATTCTTCCTCAGAGTCTCCATTAAAAACCAAGCCTGTCAACATCTCGATTTGAACTTCTAGCCTCCAGAACTGTGAGAGAATAAATTTCTGTTGTTTTCACTCACCTTTTTTGTGGCACTTTGTTAACAGCAGCCCTAGGAAACTAATACAGGTTTTGTACTGGGAATCAGGGTGCTGCTGTAACAAATACTTAAAAAGGTGTAAGTGACTTTGGAATTAGGAAATGGGTAGAGGCTGGAAGAATTTCTGAATTGCCTGACAGCAAAAGGTTGGTTGCCTTGAAGAGACTGTTAGTAGAAATACAGATGTAAATAGTAGTTCTGGTGAGTGCTCAGAAGAGGCCAGTAAAGAAAGCTTCCATCATGTTAGAGAATACATATATCATCATGAATAGAATACTGCTAGAGATATGAACATTAGAAAATGTATTTCTGGTGAGGCATCAGAAGGAAATGATGAACATGTTATTGGATGCTGGAAGAAAGGCAATCTTGGTCATCAAGTGGCAGAAACTTAGCTGAATCAAGTTTGGCTGTTGGGTAGAAAGTATAACTTATAAGTGATGAACCTGGATATTTAGTTGAACCTGGATATTTCCAAGCAAAGTGTGGAAGATGCAGCCTGATTTCTCTTTGCTGCTTACAATAAAATGAAGAGAAAAGAGAGATAAATTAAGGAAAGATCTGTGAAAAAAGAAACCAGCACTTGATGATCTATAGAATTCTCCGTGTATCTAAACAATGTGCTCTGGAAACAGGGCCAATGGTATGGCTGGACAGACCTTCACTGAAGAGATTAGGTGTGTGATTCATGAATGCAATCAACCATCTCAGCAAAAGCCAGGAAGAGAGGAGGGGTTATCCAGAAAGGATTTGTGGAAAACCCTTATAACTGATTATAGGGATCTCTTGACATGCATGAGACAAATAAGGCTTCAGAGAATTGTATACCAGCAGAAACAGTGCCAGCCTGGTGTGAAAGTGAAAAAGACAGGACAAAATGAAGGATGATTGCAAAGGTAAAGCCACAGATGCAAAAGCCAGTGAGGTGGGGCTGCAGCTACCCTGGTAGACTGAAAAGGTGGGGCTATCCCAGAGGACCCAGAGAACAAGACTACCCCTGGAGGACAGAGGACAGAGCACTGAGCCCAGAGCATCACTCTCAGGCTCTGAGACCTAAGAGAATTTGCCCTCCTGGGCTGTTAACTTGCTTTAGACCAGTAACTCCTTTATTCCTTCCTTTCTGCCTTTTTAGAATGGGAATGCCTATCCTATGCCTGTCTCACATTGTCTTTTGGAAGCAGATAATTTGTCTAGTTTCACAGGTCTCTGGACAGAGAGGAATTTCGCCCTAGGGTGGAGCACTCAGAGCCTCACTGACACCTGGTTTTGATTATTTAAATGCCACTTGAGACTTCTTGAGTTGATATTTAGATGAGCTTTGGAACTTAAACTTGATGCTGGAATAGGTTAAGACTTTTGTGGATGTTACAATGGGGTGAATGTATTTTGTGTGTGAGATGGATATGATTATTTGGAGGCCAGACTGTACTAGGTTGAATAGTGTACCCTCAAAACTCCATGAGTTTTGGTAAATGTTAGGTAAATGAGTTAGGTAAAAGTTAGGATGACATTACATTGAATTGGGGTGGGCCCTAAATAAAATGCCTAATGTGCTTATAAGAAGGCCGTGTGAAAGCACAGAGACACAGACACACACTGAGACTGTCATGTGATGATGGAGGCAGAGACTGGAATAATGCGGGTATAACACCAAGGATTTTTTGGCAAATGACAAAAGGTAGAAGATACAAGGAAGCCTTCAGAAAGAGCATGGCCCTGCCAACACCTTGATTTTAGACTTCTTGCTACTGTGAGAGGATAAATTTCTGTTGTTCTAAGCCACTACATTTGTTGTCATTTGTTATGGCAGTCCTAGAAAAAGAATACAGTGATTAAAGCAAATCCTTCTAAGAAATTCTGTCGCAAAGCGAAGGAAAAATGATTGACATACACCATATGAATGAATCTCAAAAACATGCTCAGGTAAGGAAGCCTTACAGAAAGAAAACAAAGTATATCGTTTCAGTTAGATGAAGTTCTAGAACAGGAAAAATGAATCTATGGTGGAAAAAAGTCAAAACACTAGTTGCCTCTTGGGAAATTACTTACAAGAAGTATGATAAAACTTTCTGGAATGGTGGTAATCTTCTATGGATTAAGTTACACAGATGCAGTGGTATGCTAGAAATGGTCCAATGATTATACACATATCTTCCAGATTCCATGTTCAGTGATAACTTTGGTAGTTTGCAATTTTCCATGGTGCAAGTATGTACACCATGGAAATTGGCAAATGGTAGAAATCAGGGCCCTTTTACTTTCTGGAGAGCCAGCTGTTAAACATTTACCAACACATCACTACAAAAACATATACACTGGTCAAAAGTTAGCAAATAAACACTTAAAATTTGTGCATTTCATTGCACATAAATTTTGCATCAAAAGAAAAAATTTAAATATTTAATTCTAGCTAACAATATGCATACTGAAGTATTTAGGAGGGTATGCATTTACATTGGCAATTTATTTTAAATACATCAAGAAAGTAAGATGGATCGATAAATGAGTAGAGGGATAGATATGTGATAAAATGAAATATTAACGGTAGAGTCTAGTTGGTGATGTAATAGATGTTTGTGATTAAAATCTTTCAACATTTCTGTGTGTTTGAAAATTCACATTAAAGACTGGAGAAACATCATTTCCTGTATGGATATCAAAAATATTAATATATGTACTTAATTCTATCATTTTGATTTCATTTTGATATTTCATTTTTAAACCAAGTGCTACTTATTGTGATCACAGTAAGTGGAGAGAATCAAAACATATTCTTTTCTCAAGTAGCTAACAACTGAAGGGAACTTTTTGTTTTTATCATTTTTTAAAGAGAATTCATGGTAGGAGTCTGTACACTATGGAAACTGGCAAGTAATACAAAGCATGTTAAGATCCTGAAAGGAAAAATGCAATACTTGGGATAACTGACCAAGGTATCTGAGGAGATAAGAAGGCTAGGATCCAGTACAAAAGTGTAATGATTAACTTCAGGCACGAAGGATGTACCTACCACTGAGTTGGGATGGAAGAAAATAAGAGTGAGGATATGGAAGTTAGCAGAGTCAGGCAGAAAGCAAATGGTTCATAGGCATACATGTACAAGCTAAACTTCTATGTTCTGCAAAAGAATCCATATGACAAAATCTTTGCAATCTTGGGTTAGAAAGAAATCTTAGCTATAGGACCAAAAGCAGAAGTTATGAAAAAAAAGTAAATTTGACTTTGTCAAATTCACGAACTTTAGGAGATACTGTTAAGAGAGGTAACATCAGTGAAAATGGCAGAGTATGGACCTCCTGAAATTCTCTCCTCCAACAAGCAATGAGAACACTGGCCAAAATGGTCAGAATCAGCTTCTCCAGGACTCTGGAAATTAACCAAGGGCCTGCAGCAATCTCAGAAATATTTATTCAATAAAATAGTTAAATCTCAGTATGAATAATACATTTTGTGGCATTTTAACTTGCCCTTTTCTTGTCCTTTTCTCCCAGATCTGTGGTAACCTTGAAAACCAACAACCTGAAATTGCAGCAAAAACCAGGAGCCTGGCAGCCACTGGAGAGGAAAAAACAGGGCTGGAACTCATTCAAAGCACCATTATCAGAGAACAGTCATTATGTGGTCTTTCTAGTGACAGGCAATACTCTCCTTAATGTAACCCAAAGCTCACCACCCAGTGCTAAGAGACTTCCCCAGAACTTTCGTGGAAAATGATCAGAGGCAGTTGGTGAATTCTTCCCCTGCCTGAGGTGGTGGAGTTGGAATAATCAATAGGTTAACAAAAAAGCTTAGAAGGAAATCTTGAGGGATGAAATGTCCTTAAAGGACCCTGAAAAGCTCCAACATACTCCCAGGAATCTAGAAGGCCACACATGTGCACAGGCCTGTCCACATGGCTAGAGCTGTATGCATGCTCAGGAAAGACTAGAAAAAACCCTAAGCTCTTACCTCTGACTAATCTCAAGTCTCTGCACAAGCAGGAAATGAGGGCTAAGATGGAGTTGTAAACTGCTTAGCTGCCTGTGGAAGATGTGCTTAGCTTGCATACAAATCCCTCAGTGCTAGGAAATCCCTCAGGACTGGGAAAAGTACTAGTTCTAGGCATAGTTAAAACACTGCATTAAGTTAAAGAAGGTCACATGTTATAAGGTCCCACTTATAACAAAATGTCCAGAATAGGCAAATCCCCATATAGAGGGATAATAGATTAGTCACTGTCTGGGCTGGGAGAAGAAAAAGGGACTGAGAGCCATCTTTGAGGTATTGGAAATGTTCTAAAACTAGAATATGAGGATGGTTGACCAACTCTGTAAATTTACTACAAGTCACTGAATTATACACTTAAATGAGTGAGTTTAATAATATGTAAATCATAATACAATAAAACGTGGGAAAAAATGACCCAACTACATTCTATAAGAAACTTATTTTTTAAAAAACATGAAACTCACTTTTAAATATAATAGTATAGATAGGATAAAAAAAGTAAGATGGAGAGAAATTTCTTCTAGAATGTTGGAGTAAGGACCTTGAAAATCCACTCTTCCATAAAAAATTAAACTTTTGATAAGTCTGGAAATTAAATAAAGGCATACAATAATAGGAGGAACAGTTGTTCAAGAAAAACAGCTGAGGCTCAATGAGAATAGTAAGATTTCAACTTTCTGAAATCACATTTCCCTCTCCCCACTTTGCAGTAACTTTGAAAACCAACAATCTTGCAACTACAGTGGTTGTAAATAAAACAGCAGTCTAGCTGATACTACAGGAAGTAGAGCAGTTCTGGAGTTCACCAGAAGCGCCATCCTCAGAGAACTGTCGCTGTTTGACCAGCCTAGTACTTTGCTGAAGCTACATTCCAAGGGCTTGTTTTTTTTTTTTCAGGATGTAAACAGCTTAGTTTATCTTAATTTAACTCTCACAGAAATGCTTTCCCTGAATGAAGATTTGTTTTTGTTTTTTTTTGTTTTTGACTTGGTTCATATCTCACTCTGTAGGAATAGCCCAGCCCTAGGGCATTTGTCAAAACCAATTGGTGAAGGTTGTTTAACATGTAGCTGCTTGAGACAGCATTACCAGGTGTGGCTAACAAGAGGATGACAAAAAATTAAAAGAAGACATAGGAAATGAGAATCACATTTATGGGTTTCAAAATATACTACAAGGCTATAGCAATCAAAATACTATGGTACTAAAATACAGACAGACATACAGACCAGTGGAACTGAAGAGAAAACCCAGAAATAAATCCTCACATACATGGTCAACTGATCTTTGGTAAGACTGGCAGGAATATACAATGGGGAAAGGATAGTTTCTTCAACAAAAGATGCTAGAAAACTGAATCTCCACTTGCAAAAGAATGAAAAGGGACCCGTATTTTATACCATTAACAAAAATCAATTAAAAATAGATTAAAGGCTTAAAAATAAGACCTGAAACTCTAAAACTCCTATAAGAAAACATGGAGAAAAATCCTCTTGACACTGATATTGGCAATGATTTCTTTATAACTCCAAAAGCACAAGCAACAAAAGCAAGAATAGAAAGTGGAACTATATCAAATTACAAAGCTTCTGCATAGCAGAAGACACAATTAACAGAGTGAAAAGGCAACATATAGAATGGGAGAAAATATTTGTAGATCATATATCCAATAAGAGATTAATATTCAAAACATATAGGGAACTACAACTCAATGCCAAAGAAACAAAACCTATGAAACTAATATAACACTGTATGTTAACTATACTTGAATTCAACATTTTTAAGATTTATTTGTTTGACAGAGAGAAAGTGTGGGTAAGGGGAGGGGTAGAGGAAGAGAATCTTCAAGCAGACCCCCTTCCCCGCCCCCCGCCCTGAACACAGAGCCCAGTGCAGGCTGGATCTCACAACCCATGAGATCATGACCTAAATCAAAACCAAGGGTTGGACACTTAATCAACTGGGCCATCCAGGAATTCAAATTTTAAAAAATAATTTTAAAATTAAAAAAATCTGATTAAAAACTGTGCAAAGTATTTGTATAGACATTTCTCCAAAGAAGATACACAGATGGCCAAACAGGTATATGAAAAGGTGCTTAACAGCATTAATCATCAGGGAAATGCAAATCAAAACCACAATGACATATCACCTCACAACTGTTAGGTTAGGACAGCTAACATCAAAAACCCAAAATATAACAAGCATTGGTGAGGGTCTTGAAAAACTGGAATCTTTGTACACTTTTGGTGGGAATGTAAAATGGTGTAACTACTACCGAGAACAGTATGGAGCTTCTGCAAAAGATTAAAAATAGAAATACCATACGATAAAGCAACTCTACTTATGAGTATTCAAAGAACTGAAATCAGAGTCTGTAAGAGATATCTGAACTTCCTATATTCCTGGCAGCACTGTTCATGATAGCCAAGATGTGGAAACAACCTAAATGTCCATCAGTGAATGAATAAAGAAAATGTAGTATCATGCATACAATGGAATATTATTCAGCCTAAAAAAAAGAAAATCCTGCCATGTTGACAACACAAATGAACCTTGAAGATACCATGCTAAGTGAAATAAGCCAGTCACAAAAGGACAAATACTACATGAAACAACTTACATAAGGTATATAAAATAAACACATAGAAGCAGAATATTATGGTGGTTGCCAGGGACTAGGGGAAGAGGAAAATGGGGAGTCATTATTCAAAGGTTATAAAGTTTCAGCTACGCAAAATGACTAAGTTGTAGAGACCTATTGTACAATAGAGTACCTGTAGTTAACAACACGGTATTTTACACCAAAAAAATTTGTTGATTGGGTAGATCTCATGTTAAATGTTCTTAAAAAAAGAAAAGCAAAATAGGGAATGAAATGTCCATAAGGGTCTTTGAAAAGTTCAGATATACTCCTGGGACTCTAGAAGGTAACAAACATGTGCTGGGTTACGTGTATGCCTGGGAAAGTTAGGACCTGAAAAGTCATTAAACTCTCAACTCTGGCTGACCTTGAGGGTCTGTACAAGCAGGAAGTGAAGTCTAAGAATTGCAAACTGTCTGCCTGGGCATGGAAGGAGTGACCCAACACAGACAGACAGACAGACACACACACACACACACACACACACACAAAGGCTGGTAGAACTTTTTGGTTCAAGGTATTTAAGGAAAACTTTCTCCAATAATTAGTGGGCCACTATGCTGAGTGAACAGACTTCAGTGGCTGTACATGACAAAGCTTTCAAATTTACAGAATTAGTCTAGGAAAATCACTATACAAATATCAATAACAACAAACCCTGGGGTGTGTGTGGGAGAATGATTTTCAGAGTTGTCACATGACATTATTTTAAATGTCTCATCTACAACAAAAAAATTCTAAGACTATTATGGACTGAGTATTTGTGCTCCCCCTGCACCAATTTGTATGTTGAAACCCTACTGGTGATGTGATGGTAATAGGAAGTGAGGACCTTTGGGAGGTAACGGGATTAAATGACATCATGAGGGTGGAGCCCTCATAAATGGGATCAGCACCCTTACAGAAGTCTTGAGAGAGCTTGCTTCCTCTCCCTGCTCTCTGACATGTGAGGATCCAACAAGAAGTTAGCAGTCTGCAACCTAAAAGAGGGCACTCATCAGAACCTGATCATACTGGAACCCTGATCTCAGACTTCCGGCCTCCAGAACTGTGAGAAATAAATCTGTTGTTTATAAGCTACCCAAATGATTGTACTTTGATACACAGGAAAAAAGAAATAGTTAATAGAAACTTTTCTGAGAAAGCACATTGGGCTTCTCAGACAAAACTTTTAACCAGTTATTTTAAGTTCTTCAAATAGATGTGATACACACACACACACACACACACACACACACACACACTGGAATATTATTACTCAGCCATTAGAAACAACGAATACCACCATTTGCTTCAACGTGCATGGAACTGGAGGGTATTATGCTGAGTGAAGTCAGTCGGAGAAGGACAAACATTATATGGTCTCATTCATTCAGGGAATATAAAAAATAGTGAAGGGAATTAAAGGGGAAAGGAGAGAAAATGAGTGGGAAATATCAGAGAGGGTGGCAGAACATGAAAGACTCCTAACTCTGGGAAATGAACAAGGATGGTGGAAGGGGAGGTGGGTGGGGGGTAGGGGTGACTGGGTGATGGGCACTGAGGGGGGCACTTGACGGGATGAGCACTGGGTGTTATACAATATGTTGGCAAATCGAACTCCAATTAAAAAAATATACCAAAAAATAAAATAGATAATGGATAAACATTTGAAAAAAAAGTAAGTCCTTCAAAAAATTAAAGGAAACCATGTATAAAGTACTAAAAGAATGTTTCAGAATGCCTTACTAAATAGGGAATAAAAATAAAGAGACAGAAATCATAATAAAGAACCAAATAGAAATTCTGGAGTTGGGATGCCTGGGTGGCTCAGCAGTAGAGTTTTGGCCCAGGGCGTGATCCTAGAGTCCCGAGATCGAGTCCCACATCAGGCTCCCTGCATGGAGCCTGCTCCTCTCTCTGCCTATGTCTCTGCCTCTCTCTGTGTGTGTCTCTCATGAAAAAATAAATAAAATCTTAAAAAAAGAAATTCTGGAGTTAAAAAGTACAATAACTGAAATGAAAAATATACTAGAGGGGCTAAACAGAAGATCTAGGCTGACAGAAGAATCAGCAAACTTGAAGATATGTCAACTATCATCTAAGGAAGATTACTCAATCTGAGGAACAAAAAGAAGAAAGACTAAAGAAAAAATAACAGCCTCAGAGACCTATGGGCAAACATCAAGCATACCAACATATGCATAATGGAAATCTCAGAAGAAGAAGGAGCACAGGGATCCCTGGGTGGCGCAGCGGTTTGGCGCCTGCCTTTGGCCCAGGGCGCGATCCTGGAGACCCGGGATCGAATCCCACATCAGGCTCCCGGTGCATGGAGCCTGCTTCTCCCTCTGCCTGTGTCTCTGCCTCTCTCTCTCTCTCTCTCTGTATGACTATCATAAATAAATAAAAATTAAAAAAAAAAAGAAGAAGGAGCACAAAGAATATTTGAAGAATTAATGTCTGAAAACTTCTTCAAATTGATGAAAAGCATTAATCTACACATTACAGAACTCGACAGAATCCAAGTAGGACAAACTCAAAGGGACCTACTTGGAGTCCGTCCAAGAGACATTGAGAAATGTAGCCAAATTGTCAAAAGCTCAAAAGCAAAAGATGAAGATTGAATCCTGACTATAGCAAGAGAGAAGTGACTCATCACGGATAAGGAGTCCTAAATAAGATCAACAGCTGACTGCTCAACAGAAACTACAGAGGCTAAAAGGCAGTAAGATGACATATTTGATGCGCTAAAAGAAAAAGATTGCCAACCAAAAACTTCACTGGCAAAAAACTATACTTTCAAACTAAAGGAGAAATTAAGAGGAACACTTGGGTGGCTCAGTAGTTGAGCATCTACCTCTGGCTCAGGTCGTGATCCCAAGGTCCTGGGATTGAGTCCCGTATCAGACTCCCCACAGGGAGCAATCTAAGCATAGATTGAAAGAATTCATCACTATAAGACCTACCCTCTGAGAAAAACTATAGGGAATACTTCAGGCTGAAATAAATGGACACTCTTCAGCAACTCAAAGAAAGAACACTAGTAAAGTTGATTATATAAGTAAACATAAAAATACAGTATAAATGTATTTGTCTTTGTAACTCTTTTTCGTGTCCTGACTTAAGAGATAATTACATAATGCAATAATTATAAAACTATATTGATGAGCTTAAAATATATATAAAGATGTAATTTGCATGACATTAGTAGTACAAAGGAGGAAGGAGAAAACAGATAAACAGGACTAAGTTTTTGAGTATTTTTGAAATGAAGTCAGTATTAATACAAGCTAGTTTGTTTAAGCTGTTAATTAGAATATCCTGAACAACTATTAAGAAAGCAACTAAAAAGTAATAAAAGAAACAACAAGTTGTTTAAAATTATATATTGGAAAAACCTATTTAATATGAAGGAATAAATGGAGTAACAGGAACAAAAAAGATACAAGACATTCAGAAACAAATAGCAAAACGGCAGACCAAATCCTATCTTATCAAAAGACTCCAATTACATATATTAAATATAAATGAACTAATAAGCATTCAATTGGAAGAGTGGATTTAAAAAGGAAAACACGGGGTGGCTGGGTGGATCAGTTATCTAAGCATCTGCCTTCGGCTCGGGTAATGATCCCAGGATCCTGGAATCAAGCCCCAGGGATCCTGCTTCTCCTTCTCCCTCTGTCTCTCCCCCTGCTTGTGCTTACTTGCTCTCTGTCAAATAAATAAATAAAATCTTCAGAAAAATAAAAAAGGAAAACACGACCTATTTGCTGTCTACAAGAAATACAATTTAGATTTTTTAAAAAGTTGAAAGTAAAAGGATGGAAAAAGATGTTCCATGCAAACAAGAATCAAAGTAGGGCAGGTTATAAGAAAAATTTCCTTTTTCTTATTTCCTTGGTAAGTCTAGCTAAAGGATTATGAATTTTGTTGATCTTTCTGAAGGACTTTTGGTTTTGCTGATTTTCTGTATTTCCTTAATTTTCTATTTAATTATTTTTGCTCTAATCTTTATTATTTTCTTCCTTCAGTTTGATGTGGGTTTAGGTTGCTTTTCTTTTTGTAGATTCTTTTTTTTTATTAAGACTTTATGTGTTTAGAGCAGTTATAGATTCATAGCAGAAATGAGGGAAGGTACAGATTTCCCACATAACCCCATCCCCACACATGTACAGCCTACCCCATTATCAATATCCTCCATCAGAGTGGTACACATGTTACAACTAATGAATCTACATCAACCCATTATGATTACCTAAAGTTTATAGTTTACATTACAGCTCATTCTTGGTATCACACATTCTAAGGATTTGGACCAATTTTTGTAGTTTAAAAAAAATTGTAGTTCTTAAAGTGAAATGTTTTGGTAATTAATTTCAGACCTTCTATATTAATATGGGCATTTATAACTATAAATATCCCCCTGAATACTGTTTTACTGCATTACCTAAGTTCTGGTATGTTAAGATTTGCTTTCATTCATCTCAAAGTATTTTCTAAAGTCCCTTGTGACTCCTTTTTGATTCGTTGGTTATTCAGTAGAATGCTGTTTAATTTCTGCATATTTGTATACTTTCTAAATGTCCTACTACTGATTTCTAATTTCATTCAGCTGTGAATGGAAGTGGCGAGAGTGCACATCTTTGTCTTATTGCTGATACTAGGGGAAATACTTCAAATTTTCACCATTTATTATGAAGTTAATTATTAACACAAACATATGCCAATTTATTTCCGATAAAAATGCAAAGGCAATAAAATGGAGAAAAAAATACTCTCTTCAACATATGGTGCTGAACAATTGGAAATTCTTAGGCAAAAAAGTGAACCTTAACCTAAACTCCACACTTCATATAAGTACCAAGTCAAAATATCATAGATATAAATTATACAACTATAAAAATGTTTAAAGAAAAAAATCTTATCCATGATCTGCTGTCAAAGAGTCCTTAGACATGGAAAAAGAAAGCATAATCCATGAAAGAAAACCCTGACAACCAGACAACTGTATTGTGTCAAAATTTAAAACATTTGCTTTGAGGCAAAAAAACTGGTATACTAAAAACCACAAAATGTTTCTGAAAGAATTAAAGATACAAATAAATGCAAAGACATCCCATGTTCATGAACTGAAGACTTACTATATTGTTAAGAGGTCAATGCTGCCCAAAGTGATCTAGTGTATTCAGTGTAATCCCTCTCAAAATCCCAATGACGTTTTTTCTAGAAATAGAAAAATCCACCTTAAAATTCATATAGTATCTCAAGGGTTCCTAAATAGTGAAAATCTTGAAAAGGAAGAACAAAGTTGGAGGTTTCACACTTCCTGATTTCAAAACTTACTACAAATCTACAGTAATTAAAACAGTGTGGCAATGGCATAAAGACAGACATATATACCAACGGAATAGAATGGAAAGTCTAGGAACAGAGTCTTGTATTTATTGTCAAATGAGTTTTGGAGAGAGTGCTAAGAACAATAAATAAGTAAAGGACAGTCTTTTCAAGAAGTAGTATTGGGAAAACAGGATATCAACATGCACAAAATAAAGTTGGATCCTTACCTTATAACATATACAAAAAAAATAACTCAATATGGACCAAAGACCTAAATATAAGAGCTAAAACTATAACACACTTAGAAGATAACATAGGAGAAAACCTTTATGACATTAGATTTGGCAATGAACCAAAAGCACAGATAACAAAAGAAAAAACTGACAAACTAGACTTTGTCAAAAATATAAACTTTTGTGCATCAAAGGATACTATCAACAGAGTGAGAAGGCAATTCATGAAATGAAGGTAAATACTTGCAAATTATTTATCTGATAAGGGAATCAATATTTAAAATATACAACAAAATCCTACAACTAAATGATAAGTAAATAAACAATCAATTTAAATAATGGGCAAAGGACTTACATTGCCATTTCTCCAGAGAAGATACACAAATGGCCAAAAAGCACATGAAAAAGATGCACAATATCAATAGTCATTAGGGAAATGAAATCAAAACCAAAATGAAGTACCACTTCATACCTGTTAGGATGGCTATCGCAAAAAAAGAAGAAATTAAGTGTCAACAAGGGTGTGGGGAAATTGGAATCCTTCTTCATGGCTTGTGGGAATGTAAAATGATACAGCCTCTATGGAAAACGGTATGGTGGTTCCTCAAAAGATTAAACACAGAATTACCATATGATCCTGCAATTCCACTTCCAGATATATACTCAGAAAAACTAAAAGCAAGGACTTGAACAGACACTTGTACATCCAGTTTCATAACATTATTTACAACAGCCAAAAAGTAGAAGCAACACAAGTGTCTACAGACAGATGAAGGGATAAACAAAATGTGGTAGATACATGGACTGTATTGGAATAATATTGGAATGGAATATTATTCAGCCTTAAGAAGGAAGGAAATTCTGTCACATAGATGACCTAGAAGACATTATGCTAAGTGAAATAAGCCAGACACAGAAGGATAAATACTGTTTGATTCCACTTATATGAGGCATCTAGAGTAGTCAAATTCAGAGACAGAGGAATGGTGGTTGCCAGGAACAAAGAGGAGTATAATGGGAAATGGTGCAGAGTTTCAGTTTGGGAAGACGAAAAAGTTCTGGAGATGGATAGTGATGATGGTTGCAGAACAATGGTAATATACTTGATGCCAAAGAATTGTACACTGAAAACATGGTTAAAATGGTCAATTTTATGTTAGGTATATTTTGCAACAATAAAAAAAGTTTGCTCTACGAAGGACACTGTTAAGAGAATGAAAAGATAAGCTACAGACTGGGATAAAATATTTATGAATCATATATCCAACAGAGAATTGCATTTAAAATATATAAAGAACTCTCAAATATCATAAAGAAAATAAACAACCCAATTAAAAAACAGCAAAAGATTTGAACAGACACTTCAGTAAACAGGATATAAGGATGGCAAATAAGCACATGAAAAGATATTCAACATCATTAGCTATTAAGGAAAAGCAAATTAAAACTACAATGAGATACTACTTCACAACTATCAGAAGAACTAAAATAAATACCAACAGTACCAAATACTGACAAAGATGTAGAGCAACTGGAACTCTCATACATTGCTGGTGGGGATGCAAAATGGTTCAGCCACTCTGGAAAATGGTTTGGCAGTTTCTTATAAAGTTAAACACTTACCATATGACCCAGTAATCCCACTTCTAGATATTTACCTTAGAGAAATAAAAATTTATGTTCACACAAAAACTTGTACAAAAATGTTCATATCAGTATTATTCATAGTCATCATAACCTGGAAACAGCCCAAATGCACTTCAATGGGTTGATGGATAAACAAACTTTGGAATATTCCATACAATGGAATGCTATTCAGCAAAATGAATGAATTATCGATACATACAACTTAGATGACTCTCAAAGGCATTACACTAAATGAAAGAAATCACTCTCCAAAAAATGACACAGTGTACGATTCTGTCTTTATGACTTTCTTTAAAAGACAAAACTACAGTGATGGAGAACAGTTCAGGGATTGCCAGATTATGAGTAAAGTTGGGGGTGACTGTCAATGGATGGTATGGGGGATTTTTAGGGTGATGAAGGTATTCTCTATCCTGATTGTGGTGGAAGTCACATGAATCTAAATGATTTATATGATTTACAATTTCTAAAATTGTACACCAAGAAAAAAAGAAAGAAAAACAGGCAATTGTATTGTAAATTCATTTTTAAAATAAAATACTGTTATATCATCATCATCAACAGTTATATTTTAGTGATTAATAAAAATATTCAGAATTAGTTGTGAAATAGGATCCAAAATTCATTAAGGTCATTTTATGTCTGGTACAGTAACATAAAGAGAAAAAAAATCAACAACACTAAATGTAAAAGTTTTACAACTTCTACTAACTCCTCTCTTTAATATTCTTTATCAGGATAAATTGCTTCCTCAGGATCATTTCCTATACACATTGTCATATACTGAATATGGAATTAAATAAGTACTCGACTCAGAAGTCTGGGACCCTATGTTACATTCCTAAATCTAACACTGTAAGAAAACTCTCGACTTGCCTTTTGTGCCTAATTTTATCTTCCTCTTCATTGAGGTCATGTACGTGTCTGCACTTGTCTTTTTGTGGTATGCTGTGAAGGTTTAAAGCAAGGAGTTTCAAAGATAGGAAACAGAAAAGATTCATACACCACTCACCCACCCCAAATACCAGGTACTGCTCTAAGTGGTTTACATGTATTACCTCACTTAATCCTCCTAACAACCCTATAATATATGTACTACTAATATTCTCATTTTACAAGTGTAAGGCAGTAACTTGCCCGACATCTCCTAACAAGCTAGTTAAGAGGGGGAGCCAGGATTTTTCCAGCAGTCTGCCTCTAGAGCCCATGTTCTTAATCAGCATGCTAGGTCTCTCCACAAGAGGCTGCTTACTTGTTCTTTCATTCCTTCTTTCAACACTGCTCTTCCATGTCTGTGGTCTCTCCGTCTCTAACAAAGCATTCATTCATACTTACGGCTTTACCTACCACTTGAGTGTACACGATTCCCAATTCTATGTAGCCAACTCTGACCTCTTCCCTGAGCTTCACTGCTGCATTTCCAACTGCCTCCTCGATATGTGCATTTAATGATCCTGCCATGCTCACCAATCCAACATGTTTAAAATCAAACTCACCATCTTTCGTCGGAATTTCCCCATAAAGACTTTCTTAACTTTGCCAATCGTTAAAGTCACACAGACATGAAACATCTAGGTTGCCTTTGACCTCTCCTTTGATCTTCCTCCTTCGTTCTCAGGCAATAAGTTTAACTTTGTGAGGTGTCTTATAACCACACCTACCTCTCTTTCTGATACCACTACCATCATTCTAGTCTAGATCTTGGTCCCTATATGACTGTAATATGCTTCCTACATCATTCTCCTTGCTTCCAGTTCTTTTCTCTCTCTCATCCTATTTATTGACCCCCAGATTAATCATTTTCAAATACTGCTTTTATCAGGTTACTCCTGGCTCAAAATCCTCTCACCATATCGAAAATAATTAGCTGAATAACTAACTCTGTAGATGTCTATACTACCCGCCAAATCGAGTTCAAGATTTTTAGCTATCTTTCTAACCTTGTCTTTCACAACAGCCCCAACCATGCCATCTGCTGCAAATGAACTGCCTTTCCTTTCTCCTTACTATAGAATAGGAAGTATTAAAAGAACATTGAAATCTTACTCCTCTGAAAGATCTACTTTAGTCATGCCAACGCACAGTGGCCTTTCCCTCCTTGGAACTCCTACAGCACTTGACAACTATATCTAGCCTTGTTACAAAGTGTTACCTGGTTCTGTCTCCAACCAGACTGTAATTGCTACCAAGTCCAGAATGATTTCTTAAACTTCTGTGCACCTCCCACAGTGCCTAGCCAAACTTATCTGTTAAAGTGATACTTTCTGGTTAAGATACATACCACTTACCTATATACGTTTTGCTCAATTACAGTTCAGCCCAAAGACCCTCCATAATCCTGCTTCACCTTCCTTTCCAATGATACTCCCTTTCCTCCCCCTGCTGTGCCCTATACTTCCTGTCACAACGAACTTCTCATCATTCCCTACATGCACCAGGTCCTTTCACAAACCTGTTCCTGTTCACCTACCATCTGTAATGCCCTCTCCCCCTTATTTACCTGACAAACGACTGTTGCTCTGGCAAGACTTAGTACAAATGTCAACTCCTGACTCCCCCCAACTCAACTCAGATGTTCTATGTTCTGTGCTCCCCTAGCATTGTATTCATATCTCTGTAACAGTGATTTCCATGTGGCACCACAACTGTTGTGTACGTATTCGTCTCTGTCATGGGGCTATATACATTCCTCAAGGAGAGTGATTGTCTTTCCCCTACTCCCTTTACTAACTCTTCATTATTTAATGCCTTGCTGTTAAATTGCTCTCTCACAGTGAAGAGCACATCAGAGTCAGTGGTGATCACATACCTTGGTAATAAAGAGCCTTGAGGAAGGAGTGCCTATCAGCTCCCTGAAATAAAGACTTTTCTATTTCCATTTCTCGTCGGGTCAACTGCTTGCTCTTGGCAAATCTCTGTGGCAGGCAAAGGATGCGCTGACGCTCTGAGATCCTTTCTTCAATATCTTGAAGACGGTTCTGTATTGCTTCTGGGGTTGCCCTCAGTCTTGTCCTCTGAAACCAAAGAAATGGAGAACATGGATCATAGAGGACACACCCTGAAAGTGATGATCTAATGCCTCAGACAAGAAAAAAGATGATGAAAGGCCCAAAGAGACCATTCATAGATATGTTAGCTAAAAAGTCAAGGAAGAGCGTCTCTTGACCAAGGTCCCTATCACAGAAACCAAAGAAGATTCAGATACCAAAGCTCAATTTTCTAAGAATGAAAAACGGAAAGGTTCTCAGTGTCAAAGGAAGTGATCTCATTCTTTATTCTTCAGAAAAAAAAATGGCCCCACTCACCTTTTCACCTGAAACGTGGCTCTTCCAGATCAAGATTTCTGTTTCATTGAGCCCTAGTTCCCTAAGAGAAGCAGTTTCCTGGTCCTTCTGATGCAGTGTCTGGAACTGGGACAAAGTCATAGTCCCAGCTGCTTCCTTCCCAAAGGGCTTGTACATAGTACCAGGAGCAAAGCTCTCTTTCTTAGACACACATCTGCAAAACAAGCAGGAAGAAAGTAAGAATATCTTCAGGTTACACAATTTACAGAAATGGGAGGCTCACCATTAAAAGAGGCACAGTGAAACTCACTGGCAATTTCTCTCTCATGATCAATTTCTAGGCTGAAGCACCTCTGCAATGACATGGAACTCCATCAATAGTCCCCTCACCCAGGGCCAATAAAGAACTGAATCAAATATTTATTTACTGAATATCTACTATGCACCAGATACTGTGCTGGGTACTGAGGATTTAACATTAAAGAAGATAAAAATGGTTTCTGCTTGCGTGGAAGAAGAGTGGAAGAGAAGCAAGTAAACAAAACAATGGTCATATTGGGTTATAAGTGCTACATATGTTAAGGGAAGACATAAGAAAGGTACTTAGCCCAGACCTGGTGGGATATAGGAGACTTCCCAGAGGAAGAGACACAGAAGCAAAATGTTGCTTAATAAGTAGAAGTGGGCCAAGGAAAGGGGAGTGGGAGAGGAGTGTTCCATCCAGGCTTTACGAGGGGTTGGCCACCTGGAGGTGAGGGTCTATGATATTCTACCTGTTTGCAAAATCAATACCTACTCCTCAATGGAGACAGAGGTATCAAGTTGATGCTGAAGGAGGCTTTTCAGCTGCCTCTCCCCTTCTGTTTCCAACTCCTCCAGGACATGCTCACCACTCTTCACACAGCTGTTTACCCTGGAGCAGATATAAGCATATATACAGAAAGCAGAAGAGACAGTCAATCTCAAAACATACTCTTTATATTATCTACCAGTAGTGACTCCATTTGTTCGAAGACACTTTTCTATTTGTTGGCCTTTATCATTCATTCCACAAACATTTACTAAATACTTACACATAAAGCACTGTGCTAGGTACTGATGGAGTCAAAGACATTCAAGACATAGTCCTCAAGAAGCTTGCAATTTATTTAGGGTGTGTGTGTATGTGGTATTGTGTTGTGTGCCTCTGGGGGGGGGGCGGGGAAGGAAGGGGAGAGAGGGAGAGAGAGAAGAAAGAGATAATTGAGAGCTAGAGTGGTAAATGAAGACTTTGGAAAGGTAATTACTAAACTGGCATTTGAAGGACTAGGTATGATGAAGGAAAAGAACGGGGAGAATGAGTACGAAGAGACAGAAATATGTTCTGGGGATAATAAGCTCACTTTAGTTGGCATTCACATAGGAGAGCACTAGGAGATAATCTTGGAGGGGGTAATTAGACAAAGATTATGAATGGACTTAAATACTTCAACTAAGGGGCCTGGGCCTTCATGTATAGGTATTAGAAAAGCAACTTATTAGGCAGTTAAGTGACATAGTAGAAATGATGATTTAGGAAAATGGATGTGGCTATAAAATGGTTTGTGGATTCACAGGAAAGAAACCAGAAGCATAAGTTTGGAAACTCTTTAAATTTATTGAGAATAATGCAATGAAAGTTCAAACTGGAGTGGTACCAGTGGAAACAGAAAGGAAGAGTTAGATGAGAGAGGCCTTTTGTAGGTAGATGTAAGGAAGAAATCAAAGATAAGCCTTAAATTTTAAGCTGTGTGACTATGAGAACAATAGTACCAATGAAGGAAAGACAAAGATCCAGATGGAATAAATGATTTAGGAATGGGAAATTCAGTATTGTCTTAGCCATGTTGAGTGGCTATTTACTACTACCTTTTACAACTGAAACACTAGCTTGAAGTAGCAGGAATACTTCAAAGACATATTGAGTCTGAGGTGACAGAATAAGTGATATTGGCTAATAGGAAAGCGAGAGATGGGAGAATTGTATAGATGAGAGTCTGAAGCTGAACATGAAAATCTCGAGTCATCTGTATTGGCAGGATGTGGAGCTGTGAAAGAGGAGGAGATACTCAAAGAAGAGAGTATAGAAGGAAACACAAAGGGGTCATAACACTTTATAGCAAAGGCACTACTCTGTAGAAATCTAGGAATGCTATTAGCTGGCCAACCCTAAATAACTGAAAACTCTTAGAGTGTAAATAGCAGGACCCGTAGAGCATGCAACAATAGGTGATAATAGACAAGAACAAAATGAATTAATTCCATGAGAAAAATAAATATGAAATACCTTCTTTATATGATAATCTTTTGATATTTGGGTTATGATATCTCTCTCATAATTATAAGCAAGATTCTCATGCTCTAGAAAGACTGAGATCTATTTTAGATTTTAAAATATCCTTAGGCCCAGCGTTTTTCAAAACTTCCTTTTAAGTATCTCAGTTTGTATTTATTATTTAAAATTCTGAACGTTCTTGGGATGCCTGGGTGGCTCAGCAGTTGAATCTCTGCCTTTGGGTCAGGTCATGATCCTGGGGTCCTGGGATTGAGCCCTGCATCCAGCTCCCCGTGAGGAGCCTGCTTCTCCCTCTGCTCATGTCTCTGCCTCTCTCTCTCTCTCTCTCATGAATGAATGAACAGAATCTTTAAAAATATTTAAAAAATAAAATTCTGAACGTTCTTGCTGTTTAATGTGGCTTTGAAGTGAAAAACCATAGCTAACTACATCAGTACACACTAATTTCAAAAAGAAAAGTTGAGTGAAACAAAAAGGCAAGTGATAGAAAAAGTCTACAATATGTGTCCATTCATATAGAGTTAAAAAATGGCTAAAACTAGCAACATTTTGCTTAGGGATAAATTCATCTGTGGTGAAACTATTTTTTTAAAAAAAGCAAGGGAATGATTAACACCAAATTCTGGACCATGGTCCCTTCAGGGATAAAGGAGGGAGGAGAAGCAATCAGGGAAGGGCACACAGGGGACTTCTACGACACTGCTAATGTTCTATTTCTAAAGCCTGTAGTGGGTATGAGTTTATTCTTATCTTTAAACTGTATATATACATTATTTTGAAATATATAATAATGAGCATTTTTTTAAAAGTCATTTTGAGGCAGGGAAAATCAGAAACGGTTTTTCAAAAAATGCAGAAACTGTACAGGAGAGCATAACATCAGAACCTGAAACGCACCGCCCTCTTCCGGAGTGATTAGTCTACTTTGTAGGGAATCCAAAACTAATTTAATGAGGATCCTTTAAAAAGCCATTGTGTACTGTCAACAACTTAGAAGCTCAGGCTTTCTACAAAGACCGGCCAAGTTAAAGCTGCCATTTCCTGCAGAACCAGTAGGGGGAACTGCTTACAGCAGTGCTTTTCTTTTCCTATGATACGTACAGCCGGTTTCGTACCTTCTAAATTTTTAGAAACAAACTATCAGTAGCTTAGGTTAAGACCTGAAAGCTCTACTTGCTCTCGGGGCCCGAGGAAGCTTTCCTTAGTACACAAATACTGAAGAAGAAAAAGAAAGGCGCCCACCCTGTGCCCCTTTCGGAGGATGAGGTGGAGGTAGGGCGGGACGAGGAGGAGCTGGCCTGGGTGTTCCTCGCGCTGGGCATTAGTCGGCCAAAACCCTTTTACCTGGGTGAGTCCGTCTGAAGCTGTAAGAAGCCAAGGCCTCGGTGCAGCTCCTGGAGCCGGCGCCGTGGCCTAGATGCCGGTGCAGGCAAGGCATTCCTATGGGAACCAGCGGCAGCGGCCCTTCCTGAACTTCGCCCCGTAGGCCTGTCTAGCCCGTCTCCCCTCCTCCCTCCTCCTTTGTCTTCCCGCTCACACGAATACGCATTCCGAGAACGTGACATAGCCCAAACACAAAGTCATAAAAGCCATTTTCAAAGTTAAAAGGTAGAAGAGAGCTCCCTTCGCCGCCTGCTCTCAGACAAGCCCTTACCTCTTCATGTTTCCACAGGCCCCTATCTCTAACTTGGGTGAAAAGGCCGCGGACTTCAAGTCCCAGAACTCTGCGCGGCCGACTCTAAGGGGATTATGGTGGAGTGCGGGGCTCTGGGAATTGTAGTCGCGCAGAGCTTAAAAACCGGAAAGAGAGTACCTACAGAGTAACGGGTATGTTTTTAATTTGTTCAAATATTTCACCTGCGGGTTAATGGCAACACCCAATATATCCAGCTTATAAAGCTAGGAGTCACCTGAGACTTGACTGTGTCATCCAATATCGCCGAATCCTGGCTCCTCTTTTCATCCAACATATGCCTATCAACCCCGCTTCTATTTTCAAGGACTTCTTTTCCAGGCTGCTGTTTCCCACTGGGCTCCTGATCCATCCTCTGCAGCGTAGCGAGTGATCAGACACAAGTTTGACCACATAACCTGCATTAACGGTTCTCCTCTATCTGTAATAGAA
Source organism: Vulpes lagopus (assembly GCF_018345385.1). Classification (NCBI taxonomy): domain Eukaryota; kingdom Metazoa; phylum Chordata; class Mammalia; order Carnivora; family Canidae; genus Vulpes; species Vulpes lagopus. The sequence goes on from NC_054848.1 coordinate 80,514,344, forward strand.
GCTTATGAAGCATTGCATTTCTTATCCTGAGATTTAGAAGTCTGTATGAATGTTTTTGTTCATAATTACATGGAATCAAGAGAGAGGTATAGCATAGTGGTTAAGAGCATGGGCTCTGAGTTCCCAGAGATGGAAGTATAAATGTCCCTAAGTATATGAAAGGAAAGATGTCTAATCTCACTTTTAAGTGTGATGGAAATTTTGAAGTACACTGACTATAAAATACATGACTTGTACTCCTCAAAACTGTCCAGGTCATCAAAAATGTGGAAAGTCTGAGAATCTGTCAGCCAAAGGAACCAAGAGACATAATGACTAAATGTAATGTGGTATCCTTCATGGGACTCTGGAACAGAAAAAGGGCCCTAGGTAAAAACAAAAAATATAAATGAACTATGCACTTTACTTAATAATAAGATTCGTTAGATGTGACAAATATACGAGTTATGTAAGATGTTAACACTAAAGGTTACCGGAGTGGAGATATACAGAACTCAGTGCTGTTCAACTTTTCTGTATATCTAAAACTGTTCTAAAAAGTTTATTTTTAAAAAGTACACTAAAATAACATTTTCACCTACAAGATCAGTAAAGATATATAAGTTTGAGGACACATTATTTTTATTGAGATTGTGGGAAAATAAGCACTCTAATTACACTGCTCGTAGGAACATAAATTGGTACCACCTCCATGAAAGGTAATGTGAGGATACAATTAAAACCATAAATACTCATTCCTTTTAGAGCAGAAATTCAATCTCTGTGAATAGTATCCTTAATACTATGTATCCTCAAGTATGTGTATGTATGTATGTGTGCATATACACAACTTAAATACCCACAAATGTAGTAAGTCCATTCAATGGAAAACTATGCAGCAGTCCCAAAGATGAAAAAATTTTCTATGGACTGCTACTGAACAATATAAACTATATTTAGTACAATAGCAAGGTAGAGAACAGTATCTACAGTATGCTTCCATTTGAGTAAAAGGAGGGGGTATACCTTTGTATTTGCTTGTGCATGCATCAAATATCTCTGGAAAAACATGTATAAACCAGTGAGAAGTGAATGCTTCCATAGGGGAGCTGGATGTTTAGCAAGAGTGGGGGGAATCTTCACTTTTTGTACCTTTTGAATTTTGAACCACATGATTAGGTTACCTAGTCAATAATAATTTTTTTTATTAAAGAGAACCCTTCCTATACCACAAAGAATCAAAAAAGAAAAAGATCGTGTGTTTGGCGGTGGGGGGTGGGGGGGGCACACTGTGTGGATTTCTCAGTTCCCAGAGTTAGAGACAATACAACATAGTAAGTAGTACGGACTTCAATTTTTGTTTTGGCAAGTTACAAGTCTATGTGAATGTCAATAAGTTTCTTTAACTGGCCTAGGCCAGTTTCCTCATCTGGAAAATTGGGATATTACCTTGAAATAGGATGACTATAAAGTGCTCTATAAAAATATGGTTTTAAAGTCATTTGATAGGTGGTCATCTATGAATGAATATTGTTATCCGGTAGGACTTATTCAAACTTTCTGTACTTCCATGCTTAAGTTAGAGGATAAGACCAAAGAACAGCTACTGGAAGACCTTGAGGTACGCAGGTGAATGAATGCTGATATAACATGCACTATTTTGTGGCTGTGGCACAGAGCATAGACAGAATGTTAAGCATGGACTAAGCGTAGGTCATACCAAAATCTGTCCCAGGTAAATACTATATGGTGGTAGGGCTGGATTCTGCTGCTCAACCAAACTGTCCAATTGACACATCGATCAATACATAGATAGAAAAATTTGCCAAAGTTGCTGGTGAGTTTGCCCCCTGGGAAAGTGCCAAAGGGTGGAACACTGACCATCATACCAGAAATGTATACAACTTCTAATAATACATACATCCTATTGGTACAGAAGTGATACTCACTACATTATGAATCCACTAGGTGGGATAAGTGGAGAATAAATGGCAAGAAAGACAAGTAGGGTGGAATTGCAACTCAAAAACAAGGTCACAAGGAAGTTCTCTCTTTACCTGTGTATAACTGTAGCCAGTCCTAGTGGTAGGTACCAAGGGACAAACATTCAGAAAATTGCACTAGAAGGAAAAACAGGCTATTTCTGGCTTTGCCAAACTTATTAACTGTGGAATAATAGCTATTCCATTTCCCACAGTATGCTTTTCCCTGCTTTAAAAGGGACACAGTGTCTAAAAGATTTGAGACAGTTTATAAAAAGATTTGAGAGTTCTAGATGTTATTCATGGGGGCTCAGAGGTCTTACCATGAGGTAATTTCGCCCCAGAAGAATTTATGACAAATTGAAAAATATGCCTCATTTGTCTTTCTGACAATTTAATAAGGTTCGTTTAATTAAGCCAGAAGTTCTTCCTTAACATAGACATATTTTCAGTGTTTGTTCTTTTTAGATGTTTTGTTCACAGAACACTTCTGATGAATACATTATGAAGCAATTATAATTTCCAGATTTGGAAGAAGATGCTAAAACCAAAAATCTTCTCTAGAAGAGGGATGGCATCACTCATCCAATATTAAGAGTAATCAACTGTGCGTGTCTTTCAAATTCCCCAAATGAGATAGCATAAATGCTGTTAGAAAATAAATATAGCATCTTTTTCAAAGGACAAAGAAAAGTAGATAAGCACTGAAAAAGTGTCAAATTTAAGAACATGGCAGATTTAAGAACTCTTCCTTCAAGCTAATATTTTAGCTGATCTTTAACAATGGTTAGGAGAGGCTCAAGACTCCAGTACCTAACAAAAATGTTGCCTGAAAATGGGTTATTTGTAATCTTTTAATTAATATTTGTTCAACAATGTCATGTCTTTTAGACACCGATTAGACCCAGAGTCAGAAGCAAACTTAGAGATGAATTAGTCCCAGGCTCCAGATTCCAGACAGTACAGAGATCTGCCAATACATTTTACATTGTTAACTGTATTGATCTGGAAGCCATTCTCCATCCACTGGCTTCTTCTATGTCCTGGGAAAAAACCCTCGAACTCCCAGTGAAAATTCAATAGGAGTGCTTTAGCCTCTTGTTTTACTGAGGAACTTTAGAGTAAACACATACCATTAGGGAAAGGACATAAAGGAATCACAAAACTTCAGAGAAATGAAAACTAGTTTCTTTTACTTGGGAAAACCTTATTAATACGGTTAAACACTTTTATGGGATAGATAAAAGATAATGCCCAAAATGAAATTATTCGTCCAATTAAGTAGGGACAAGACTAAATCCAGTGTTTCCTCTGATATACTATGTACATTGTACTGAATGTAGAACTTAATTCATAAACCAACTACTTTATAAGAATTAAATCTACAAAAACAATACGGAAAATGTCTTTATCTAGGGTGTAACAGAAACAACACTGGGCTCAAAAATTAGAGATGACTCAAAATCTTAGTCAAAAGCTCTTTACCTGTAGAAATCATCCACAAAATTAAATGGTTTCTGGATTATTTTCATATTCTAAAGTTTTGAGTGGTAACAAAAGCTTACCTGATAAACCTGTTACTTTGAGAAGTATGGGTAGGAATGGAAAGGCCACGTAAGTTCCGATGTTTACCTATAAGGTGGTAAAAATCACTGATGCTCATTTCAAAAATATTTCCTTCCTGTAGTATTTCCCCTCAGGATAGTCATGTACAGTCAGTATTATAGAAATTTAGCTCAGTATTTATAGGCAACTAAGATCTAGTCACTCAAATACTTTTAAGGAAGTTTGCTTTCATGTTACACTTTTATTTTTTAGAATATCACCTTTATTTATGACTTAGGTAAAACATGCAACACAAGAGATCAGACTGTTCCCAAGCTAAGAACAAGGCTTTTTCTTGAAAAAACAAAATACACAAAAACCAACAACTAAATCATAGGCTAAAACCAAATAAAATAGGTTATTTGTACATCAAAAATAAATGAATTGCCTGAACCTTACCCTTTTAAAAATAACCTAATTCAAGACTGAAATCCACCCTAACATTTCTTCTTCTCCAAATTTCTATAGAATACTTTCTGTAATTTATAACACACTCCTTTGTATTTTCTATATTGTTATCATACAGACAGGCACTAACTATATCCCAAACTAGACAGTAAGTTCCTTTGAGGAAAAAGACCACAGTATCTTGCACTATATGTTGAAAGTTAACAGGCACCCAGTAAAGACTGGTTGGCATCTGTTTCTTGGCCAACATTTCTTGATGATCTGGTCAGAGCAAGAAGGACAATGTGTGCTGCTGGTAGAATATGGAATCTAGGAGAGTTTAAGATACAAATTACACACACAGAGTCAACATCTATTAGGTTGCTGCCTAGAGACAAGAGGGCTAATATAGTTCTGATTTGCTAATATTAAGAGCCAAACTACAGTATAATTCTCAAAAGCGCAATATATAAATGAAAAAAAATCCAAACCAACCACATGTACACTCTATTGCAACCAAAATTAAGTAATAATTGTGAATACTACTCTATTTCACATCATCACAATTTTTAGGTAATGTATAATCCCAGAACAAGATGCTGAAGATATGGTCATTCAATCAAAGGCAATCCTGATGTGGTTTTCCTGCTCCGTGCGACGATGATCCTCGAAAACCTGTGTTACCTCTTCTACTTTCCTTTGCAGCATGCCTACAGGAGGAGAAACCATGCATCATTAATCTGAGGTCAAAATGTCCCAGGAACATAATAACTTACATTTGGATTTCAACACAAGATTTGTAAAACACCAATTTTATTTAATAGCTTTAAGTATTAGAATATGCAGGAAAAATCATCTATCTGTTTAGAAACTATGAAAACAGTGGACAAAACTGTTCTTGATTTGCTCTCTCTAGTTTTCTGGTAAATAACTGTCTACTTGACATTTATGTTTTGTTGAAGAGAAGTGAGAACTGCTTTTTACTCATTATAGCTTAAAAATGCTATACAAGGTGGTCATTAAATTGAGGGTATAGATTTCGGTAGAGGTCTTTGCTGTCTATATGCAAATTAGTACACATTATATTCACATTTCTGTCCCTTTCTAATGATTTAATTTAACTTGGTGGTCCTCAATCTGCTCAGGGGCAGAGCAACACAAAATACCACTAATTTTACCATATAAAACAGCAACATTCTGTAGTAAAAATAAGCTGTCAACGTAAGCATGATAATCTAGTTTTTTCTATTAATGTGCAGTTGGTCATTTGTTTTATTATTATTAATGTGTTCATTAATGCTTACTTCATCAATAGGCAATAGCTGGTGTGAAAGATTTAAAAACAAACTACAAGAGAAAAACTAAAAACATGAAACAATATACCTTAATTTTCTTCAGCCAATTAGAAAAGCCCCAACGTTATAAATAAATAAGTAACTGACCTAAACAAAACAGAAAGATACACAAAGCTGGAAGAAACAATCCAGGAAGAATAAAACATTTTTCAAAGATTTTATTTATTTATTTGAGAGAGAGAGAGAGTGTGTGTGTGCGAGCATAAGCAGCGAGGAGTGGCAGAGGGAGAAAGAGAAGCAAACTTCCCACTGAGCAGGGAGCCCAACGTGGGGCTCAATCCCAGGACCCTGAGACCATGACTCAAGCCAAAGGCAGATGCTTCACCAACTGAGCCACCCAGGCATCCCAGGAAAAATAAAATATTTTTAAAAATCATTAATAATGTCAGAGAGAGGATACTGAATCCATGAAATAAGAAATGGATGCTATTTAAAACACATATACACAAATCATAAAACAATAGAAAAAGCTCTTACAAACCAAAAATTATGACAGATGCAAAGATCAATATAAAGACTAGAATAAAAAGCTGAGTACTTATTTGAGAAAGTTTAACAAAAATACAACAGAAACCTAATTCCCCCAAACTGATAGAAACTAGTTTCTTGATTGGAAAAGCTCAGTGAATACCCTCTCAATGGATGAATTAAACAAACCTACACAGAGGCACATCATCTGAAATTTCAGCATTGTGGGGAAGATCTCCAAAACTTCCATACAAAAAAAAAAAAAAAAAACAACATGAGAAGGATGGGGTCAGATAAAGGTTCAGGAGTCAGAATGGACCTCAAATCTAGAAGACAATGAACAACACTGTCAAATGTTTAAAAGAAAATTATTTTCAAGCTAGATTTTGATAGCCAATTATATCAATTGTGAGGGTAGAATAAAGACCTATTCTCAAAAAAAATAAAAACAGTAATTTGAAAGGATACATGCATCATTATGTTTATTGTAGCATTGTTTACAATAGCCAATCAGTTGTGGAAACAACCCTAGTATCCATTGATAGATGAATGGATAAAGAAAATATGGTGTATATATACTATGGAATATTACTCAGCCATAAAAAAAATGAAATCTTGCCATCTGTGACAACATGGATGATCGTAGAGAGTATATGCTAAGTGAAATCAGTCAGTCAGAGAAGACAAATCCTGTATGATTTCACTCAGTATGTGGGATTTAAGAAACAAAACAAGAGACAAACAAAAAACAAGACTCAACTACAGAGAACAAACAGGTGGTTGCCAGAAGGAAGGTGGATTGCCAGGGGAATGGGTGAAATAGACAAAGGGGATACTTATGTTGATGAGCACTTAGAAATGTATAGAATTATGGAATCATTATATTGTACACCTAGAATTAATACAACACTATATATTATTATCCTTGAATAAAAAAGGACCTTTTCAGACATGCAACATCTCAAAAAACTTACTTCCCATGCACTCTCTTAGCAAGCTGATGGAATACATGTTATATTAAAACAAGGGAATAAGCCATAAAACAGGAAGTATAAGAGCCACGAAACAGGAGAGTCAACAAAAAAAGAAATAGATGGAATACAAGATTGCTTTAGAGGGAAGAACCTAGCTGAGTAGTAAACCAAGAGAGCAACAATGCCAGATAATAGATTAGAGATCAGAAGGCTCTGGGAGAAAGGAATCCAAGAAGGTGAAATTTACAGATTTAAATAAAAAGCATGGAATCAGAGAATGAACTACTGGTAAGAATGTAGATAATTTAGCAAATGATGAAATAAAATTCAAAGGAAAACAAAAACTTGTAAAAGAAATAAGACAGGGGATGCCTGGGTGGCTCAGTTGGTTAAGGGTCTAGCTCTTGATCTTGGCTCAGGTCATGATCTCAGGGTCCTGGGATTGAGCCCCACATCAGGCTCCATACTCAGCAGGCAGTCTGCTGGAGATTCTCTCTGCCCCTCTCCCTGCTCTCTCTTGCTCTCTCTCTCTCTCTCTAAAATAAATAAATCTTTTTTAAAAAAGAAAGAAGACATAATATAATATGCTAACAGCTGGACTGTAACATTTATGCAATCATAACTCAAACAATAAATATTGTTCTATGTGTAATTGATGACATGGCTATCTTGGTAAGATGACAGAAAAGTGTGCTTACACACATGTATTTATATACTTCTCTATATGTAATATGTATATATATTAGGGAGCAGTATGGTAGTACATTATACATACATACTTATGTATTGCATGTACACACACACACACACACACACACATACAATGAGGGTAATATAAAAGAATTAAATCCTTATTTCCCGTTTGGAGAAGCCAGTACAGAAGGCCTAAAATGGAAAAACCAAAAAGTAGCAGTATACATGGTATTTAGAGATATAGAAATATTTTTTAAAAACCAGCTGAAATAATTCAAAGTAATTGTTTCTAGTAGGTGGGAAATGGGGTGTGGATAGGGGAGCTGATATTTCTCATAGACCGTATTAAAAAGCATTATACTCTACTTCCAAGGTAAGAGATAAAGAAGACCTGAAATAAGGCAGTGATAGGAATCTACTGAAAAGAAAAGAATCAGGAGCTATTAAGAAGTATCATCATCATCATTTACTGAAGAAATAGAAGTAGTCTACCTTAAGTCCCTGAGTAAATAATAGCAACTATAGCTGAGAAAAAGAATAGTTGTACTGATCTGGGAAGCTCAGGAGAGAGTGAAGATAATGCGTTTAGTTTTATACAAGTTTAATTTGAGGTGACTTTGGGGTAACTATGTGCATATGTTTGTTAACATAGAGCTTTAAAATGGAAAGTAAAAGAACCATTAGTAAAATTGATGGTTAAAGATGACAACTGAGGTTTAAAAACTGCTGATTTTCAAAAAGGTCTTAAAAGAGAACAGTATTAGAGACAAGGAGAGGTCTCAAATCAATAATCTAAGTTCCTACCTTAAGAAAATAGAAGACAAGCAAAATGAACTGAAAGCAAGCAGAAGGAAGGAAATAATGAGACTGGTTATCAATGAAATTGAAAACAGGAACACTATAGAGAAAAATCAATGAAACAAAAAGCTGATTCTTTGGAGAAAAAAGAAATCAGTAAAATTGATTAACCTCTACCAAGACAGAAAAAAATAGAGAAAACGCAAATCATCAATATAAGGAATGAAACATGGAAGATCACCACAGGTCCTGCAGCCATTAAAAGTGTCAAAAGGAAATCCTAAGAACAACTTTATGCTCATAAATTCAGTAACTTAGCAGAATTGTACCAACTCCTAGAAAACCACAAATTATGAAATTCAACCAAGATAATCTGAATAGTCCTGGAAGCATTATAGAAATTTAATTTGTAATTAAAAAGCTCCCCTGCCCAAAAAAAGAAATATCCAGGCCCATGTGGTTTCACTGGAGAATTCTACCAAATACTTAGAGAAGAATCAATACAATTCTTCACACTCTTCTAAAAAGAGGCCAGCATTACCCTACTAACAAATCATGAAATGACAGTATACAAAAAGAGAAAACTACAGACCAATATCTCTCATGAACATTTAAAATCTCTCATGTAAAAATCATCCATAAAATTCTAGAAAACCATCCAACATTGTACAAAAGAAACCATAAACCATGATGAAGTAGAAGTTATTCCACAAATTTAAGGCTGACTCAACATTGGGACGCCAGGATGGCTTAGGGCGTCTGCCTTCGGCTCAGGTCCTGATCCCGGGATCTGGGATCGAGTCCCACATTAGGCTCCTTGTGGGGAGCCTGCTTCTCCCTCTGCCTGTGTCTCTGCCTCTCTCTTTCTCTTCTCTCTCTCTGTCTCTCATGAATAAATAAATAAAATCTTAAAAAAAGGCTGACTCAACATTTAAAAATGTGTCGATGTAGCCTTTGGGTAAAAATTGTTTGATCATAGGGTAGATCTATTTTCAGATTTTTGAGGAAACTCCATACTGTTCTCCAGAATGGCTGCAACAGTTTGTATTCCCATCAACAGTGGAAGAGAGTTCTCCCTTTCTCCACATCCTCGCCAATACCTGTTTTTTTTTGTGTGTGTTCTTTATTTCAGTCATTCTGACAGATGTGAGGTGGTATCTCATTGTGGTTTTGATTTGTATTTCCCTGATGATGAGTGATGTTGAGCATCTTTTCATGTGTCTGTCAGCCATCTGAATGTCTTCTTTAGACAAGTGTCTATTCATGTCTTCTGCCCATTTCTTACTAGGTATTTACCCAAAGGATACAAAAATACAGATTCGAAGGTGTACATGCACCCCAATGTTTACCAGCATTATCAACAATAGCCAAACTGTGGAGAGAGACCAAATGTCCATCAACTGATGAATGGATAAAGAGGATGTGCTATATATATTATAAATATAATGGAATATTACTCAGCCATAAAAAAGAATGCAATCTTGCCATTTGCAATGATGTGGATAGACCTAGAGTGTATTTTTTTTTAAGATTTTATTTATTTATTCATAGAGTCAGAGAGAGAGAGAGAGAGAGGCAGGAACACAGGCAGAGGGAGAAGCAGGCATCATACAGAGAGCCTGATGTGGGACTCGATCCAGGGTCTCCAGGATCACGCCCTGGGCTCCAGGCGGCACTAAACCGCTGCACCACTGGAGCTGCCCTAGAGTGTATTATGTTAAGTGAAATATGTCAGTCATTGAAAGACAAATACCATATGATCTCACTCCTATGTGAAATTTAAAAAAGAAAACAGATGAACATATGAGGGGGGTGGGGAGAGGGAAACAAGCCATAAGTGACTCCTAGAGACAGAGAACAAACTGAGGGTTGATGGAGGGATGTGGGTGGGAGATGGGCATTAAGGAGGGCACTTATGATGAGCACTGGGTGTTGTATAGAAGGGATGAATCACTGAATTCTACTCCAGAAACCAATATTGTACTATATGTTAACTAACAAAATGTAAATTTAAATAAGTATCAATGCAAATCTACCATATCAACAAGTTAAAAAAGAAAAAACATACAATTATATTAACTGATAGAAAAAGCATTAGACAAAATCCACTACCCATTCATGATAAAAATTGTCAGCAAGTCAGGAACAGAGTGGAATTATCTAAACTTGATATAAAGAGCATCTACAAAAAGCCTACAGCTAACATCAATACTTAAAGTAAAAGAATGAAGCTTTCCATGCAAACTCAGGAACATGACAAGGATGTCTGTTCTCATAACTCTTATTCAGCACAGTACAGGAAGTTCTAGCCAGTGCAATGTGAGGAAAAGAAATAAATGGCATACAGATTGGAAAGGAAGAAATAAAACTCCCTATTTGCAGATGATATAATGACCTACATAGAAAATCTCAAGAAATCAAAAAACAAAACAAAACAAAAATTCCTAGAACAGTGAGTTCAGCAAGCATACAAACAAGATCAACATATAAAAACGAGTTGTATTTTTATGTGCTAGCAATGAACATATGGAAACCAAAATGTAAAACATAACACCATTTATAATCACAATAAATTAAAATGAAATAGTTAGCTAGAAATCTAACAAATCCGGGGGATCCCTGGGTGGCTCAGCGGTTTAGCTCCTGCCTTTGGCCCAGGGCATGATCCTGGAGTCCCGGGATCAAGTCCCACATCGGGCTCTCGGCATGGAGCCTGCTTCTCCCTCCTCCTGTGTCTCTGCCTTTCTCTCACTCTCTCTCTCTGTCTATCATAAATAAATAAATAAATAGAAATCTAACAAAACCAAAATGTATATAATGTCGGTGCTGAAAATTACAAAATGTTGATGAAAAAAATAAAAGAAACCCTAAATAAATGTTGGGTCACACCACATTCATGGATGGGAAGATTCAACATAGTAAAAAATGTCAATTCTCCCTCAAACTGATCCACAGGCTTAATGTAATTCCTCTCAAATTCCAGCAAATTTTTATGCTAGGGCAAAGGAATTAAAATGGCCAAAACAATCTTGATGGCAAAAATAGTAACATGACAGGAATCCCTCTACCAGATATTAAGGTTTATTATACAGCTACAGTAATGAAGACAGTGTGATATTAGTGGAGGGAAACACGTATTGATCTATGGGATAGAGGAAAAGATCCATATGCCAAACTGATGTTTGACAAAGGTGTAAAAGCAATTCAATTGAGGAAGAATAGTCTTTTCAACAACTGGTGCTGAAACAATTGGATATCCATAGGCAAAAAAAGGAAAAAAGGAAAAAAGAACCTTGATGTAAACCTCACATCTTATAGAAAAATTAACTCAAAATGGATCACAGCCTTAAATGTAAAATGTGAAACAATAAAATTTGTAGAAAAAAATACGATAAAATCTTTGGTATATAGTACTAGGCAAAAAGTTCTTAGATTTGACATCAAAAGCATAATCCATATAAAAATAGAGAAATTCAGAATTATAAACTTTTGTCCTGTGAATAGCTCTGTTAAAAGGAATAGACAAATGACAAGCCAGGAGAAAATATCTGCAAACCACATAGCCAACAAAGGACTAGTATATTTCCTAGAATATATAATAAACTCTCAAAACATTAAAACAAAGGGACACCTCGGTGGCTGAGTTGGTTAAACACCTGTTTTGAGGCTTAGGTCATGATCTCATGGCCCTGGGACTGAGCCCTGTGTGGGGTTCCCTGCTAGGTGGGGAGTCTGCTCATCCTTCTGTCCTTTTGGCTCATTCTTTCTCTCTCTCTCTCTTTCTCTCTCTCTCTCAAATAAATAAATAAAATCTTTAAAAAAAACCAAGCCAATTAACAAATGGACAGAAGACAAGAACAGACATTTCACCAAAGATGATATACTGATGGCAAAAAGGCATAATAAAAAAGATGTTCAACATCATTAGCCATCAGGGAAATGTAAATTAAAACTGCAATGATATCGGTACATATCTATCAGTATGACTAAAATGAAAAAAAAAATTGTGAAAATACCAAATGCTATTGAAGACCCAAATTAGATGTATCATACATCACGGGTGGATATGTAAAATGGTACATCCACTTTGGAAGAAAGTGCAGCAGCTCCTCATAAAACTAAACATGCAACTACCATATGACCTGGAATTGCACTCTTGGACATTTATCCTAGAGAAATGGAAACTTCTGTTCATACAAGAAATATGTACATAAATGTTCACAGAAGTTTTACTCATGAGTAGCCAAAAACTGGAAACATCCCACATGTCCTACAACCTTAAATGTGTAGACTGTGGTGCATATATGTTACCAAGTATTAGCAACAAAAAGGATCAAACCCTTGACACGTAATTTAGATGGATCTCAGGGGAATTACAAGGAGAAAAAAAGAAAAAGCCAACCCCAAATGATTATATGCAGTATGATTCCATTTATATGGTATTTTGAAATAATGCAATTTTAGAAATGGGAGAATATAGATCGGTGGTTTCTAAGAATTAAGAACTGGGTTAGGGATGTGGGAAGACAGTGGGTGTGGCAACAAAAGGGGGATATGAGGGATTCTTACAGTAATGGAACTGTTCTGTATTTTGACTACAGTAATGGATATACAAACCTACACATGTGATAAAATTGGTATAACTAAATGCACACAAACACAATACAAGTAAAAACCGGAAAAATCTGAAGACAGATTACACCAATGTCAATATACTGGTTGTGTTACTGTACTACAGTTTTACAAAATATTACTACTGGGGAAAACTAGGTAAAGAATAAATAGGATCTCTGTATTATTTCTTCAGGACCTCTATATTATTTCTTAAAAGTATATGTGAATGTACAATTAACTCAATAAAAATTTCAATGATGAAGACTAACACAAATAAGGACTGGATTCCCAACCTCTTTTCCTAGAAGTGCCTGCTCAATAGGCACATAATATGACCCTCAATTTACATGATGTAACAGTTTTCACAAATCTCTTCTTACTACTTAATATGGTTGGCCATCTTTTCAGCTTTCAATATAGGTTTCTTCATTGTTGCATGCCTGTTAAGCTAAAGCCATATTTTAAGATTTTAGTTACTGTAGTACATATGTCTGTATTTGGTTAGGCTGCTGTTTAAAAGCAACCTTGAAATCTCAGGAGCTGAATATAATTTAGGTTTATGTCTCATTCAGAAAGGGGAAGAAAGATAGGAAGGGGGCAAGAAAAGAGGAAAGAGAGGACACTGTCCTATTTGTCTTAGCTACTTTTTAAATTGGTGATGTGAAGATTACTCTGCTTGTGTATAGCATTACCCTTCACACAAAATTAATAAAATATACATTTCAAGGTAAGGCATAAAAAGAAAAGATTGTGAAAGTATCCTGAATTTTTGGAGGTGACATGGCAGAAACGAGGTAGTAGAATTATTATTACATTACATCCTAAGTGGTGTTCAGACAGTCATCCTGTTGAAATATCACTTACTATTCAAGTCTCATCTTAATTCTACCTCTTCCAGGAAATCAACTAAAGATTAGGTTTCTTTCTTTGTCCCCCAACTCCCACACTTTGAACCTGTTAAGAGAGTGTGCTGCTGGTGTCTGTTATCTCCTACACCAATTAACAGTGTCTTGGCCCATAGTAGGTGTTTAGTACTTAAGAGTCATAACTATGTGGTTCTGACTTGCATCTAAAAGGACACATTCCCATTTTACAGTACTTCGGTATCCAAAATGGCTATACATATTACCTTATTTAAGTCCCACAATATAAATCAGGATAGAGAAAATTAAAAACTCAAGAATGTAAGGTTCAGTAGCTTCCCAAAGGCCAAAGCTAATGAAAAATGATACCAGGATTCATATCTTCAGACTCCCATCTATGAGTGCTTTTTCTATTACAGTGTGCCTGTTTGTCAAATGCTGTGAAGATTTTAAAGAAAAAGTACTATGCTGAGCTAGTAATTGCCACCACAGCATAATGATATTTGTTATCCTTTCAAACCCTGAAGTGCTCAAAATAAGGCAGCCCTATCTGAACCCCATCTGGGGAGATTTCATCGGTGAAATACTATCAGGCCATTTCATCTATGAAATGGCCATTGAGCATGGGCCCCAAAACAGCATTAGAGAAAGACTCCAGCATATTTATAGTTTTTAGTTACTAACAGGAAGAAAATTGCTTTGGAGAAAAATCTGTATATCTCACAAACAATATAAATCCTGCTATTTGGGAGTGATTTAAATCATGTTACATATAATTCATCTGGGGAGGCTCTCCAGCTTGAGGAAATTCACTTGGGCACAAAATGTACATAAGCAGGATTAGTGAGAAATCTAATTTTGCAGATGCATTGAGTGTATTTCAAATCTGGATTTACATATAGAAAAGGAATTTTAGAAGTGGAGCTCCAAGAATGTTAACCATCATGCACTATTTCCTAACAGGAGCTGAAGACTTCATCATTTTTAACCTTCATACCCTAATCTAACCTAAAAAAGATTCTTTAGAATCAAGGAACAGTAACATGATGGTAAATCTATCTTGTCTGCAAAGGAGAGCAGAGATAAGGAAGTAGCTCATTAAACAATGGAAAGACATAAAATACGTTTCAGTTAACTGCAATGGGAAGAAGCACATGGGCACCTGTCTCTGTTGAGCTTACAAGACCTTTATAGCAGCAATGTCCACAATAGCCAAACTGTGGAAGGAGCCTCGGTGTCCATCGAAAGATGAATGAATAAAGAAGATGTGGTCTATGTATACAATGGAATATTACTCAGCCATTAGAAATGACAAATACCCACCATTTGCTTCAACGTGAATGGAACTGGAGGGTATTATGCTGAGTGAAGTAAGTCAGTCGGAGAAGCACAAACATTATATGGTCTCATTCATTTGGGGAATATAAAAAATAGTGAAAGGGAATAAAGGGGAAAGGAGAGAAAATGAGTGGGAAATATCAGTGAAGGTGACAGAGCATGAGAGACTCCTAACTCCGGGAAACAAACAAGGGGTAGTGGAAGGGGAGGTGGGTGGGGGGATGGGGTGACTGGGTGATGGGCTCTGAGGGGGGCACTTGACGAGATGAGCACTGGATGTTATGCTATATGTTGGCAAACTGAACTCCAATAAAAAACATATACAAAAAAATAAAGACTAAAAAAAATAAATAAAAAATAAAGTGAGTTGCCACATCTCTGGCAGATCCAGAGCATTTGCTTCTCAAGTATCTGAAGTGAAACATGATACTTCAGGATACAACAGGTGACCTTGCTGATCACCAAGATTTCCCAAAGAATTTAAGAAAGAGAGAAGGTAAAACAAAACACCTTAATCAGTAAGTCAGATTTTGTTCTAGAGGATAGAAGAGAAAGAAGACATTTTATTTGGAATTCAAAGACATCTTTTGGCATTTCAGCATTCGATGTTCTTCAGATATAAGAGAGATGAAAGTCAATGAATAAAAATATTTTTAAAGCATCTATCTGACCAAGCTTCTTTAAAAAATATGGCACATTGACATCATAATACCATATTGCATATTTGAAAGTTGCCAAAAAAATGTAGATATTAAAAATTGTTGTCACAAGAAAAAACACACAAAAAACCTTTTTTTGTAACTATATAAGATGACAGGTGTTAACCTGACTTATTGTGGTAATAATTTACAATATATACAAATACTGAATCATGGCATTGTGTACCTGAAAATAATATGTTATATGTCAAATATACCTCAATTTTTAAAAAAAGGTTTTGGGACAACTGGGTGGCTCAGTGGTTGAGCATCTGCTTTCTGCTCAGGGCATGATCCTGGGGTTGAGGGATCAAGTCCCACATTGGGTTCCCCACAGGGAGCCTGCTTCTACCTCTGCCTATGCCTCTGACTTTCTGTCTCTCATGAATAAATAAATAAAATCTTTAAAAATAAAATAAAATAAAAAATTTAAAAGTCTTAAAAATACCCAATCCTGAAAAATCTAATTTAAAATAATTCCCTCAAACAATAAATATTAACATTGGGTAAAAATGAATTACAATTGTGACATATCACAAAAAACTGCTTCTCTGAAATGATCCTGAAGGCATCTGATGCAAGAGTTAGTCACGCCACACCAGACAACTAAGAATATTTTACATGAAAAAGAAAAAAATAAAGTGATTGTATATTAGTGCTAATGGGACTGTATTTTGGAAACATCACAAAATTCCTTATGGCATTTTTAGTTACTCCAAGAGTCTTCTCTTTCTCCCCTAAATAGCAGTCAAAATGTTGTGAGCAGCTATTAAATTATTATGGGGTTGTAACCCATAAGAGACTGCAAAGATCATGGATTAAATATATTTTAGTTGTGATGCTTTCAGACACCTCGCCAAAAAGGCAAAATGCCATGAAAATACTCAAGGAACTTCTAAGTAATGATAAGTTTAAGATTTTACACTGCCCGTCCCTTTATTGTGGCATGTGATAAATATTAATATTACGGACCCAACAATAGTGTGGTATATGGAGAAAAAAAAAAAGCCTGTCCTTCACCCCTATTTCCCTCTCTCTCTAAGAGAAGTAGCTCCACATATTTAAAATGAATAGCAAATTAGCTCAGATTGATTGGCAACTCTGTCCTAAGTGGTCCCAGAAGACCTGGAGCTGCTGCAGTTTCAGTGACTGCCAACTCAGAAGACAGATGTATGACCGCATTGCTATCAAGCAAACCTTGAAATAAGGCTGTAATTTTTACAGAGAAAGACAAGAGAGGAAAGTGGTATTTGACTATCTCTACTATTAACCTTCAATTTTCAATTATCTATACTAATCAGGAGGAAAAGAGGTAGAGATAATGTTAAGCAATGGATGAATATCAAATTTGCAAACTGGTCAGTATCAGCACATGGTCAGACATTCTCTAATTCAATGCTCTCATACTTATCTCAGATACTTTCCAGCTCAGTCTCATCACAGACAGGAAAAAAGGGGCCTGCTTCTCTATAACTTACTCATGAGTATTGAACAGTTGATTAGACAGTACCATCTTTTAACATATTTCAAGTATACTGGGTGGTTTCACTTTTAAAGATAAGCTGATTTTTAAGTTAAATACATGATCCTATTAGCATTATGGTTGCTATGTTTCATAATAGGAAAAAAATCATACTAATGTTAAGGATATTAAATCACAAAAACATTTCCCAGAAACCTTTTAAAATACAGATTTTGACATTAAAATCATTTTTAAAAAACCTATACAGTTTAGGGGCACCTAGGTGGCTCAGGCAGTTAAACATCTGCCTGCAGCTTAGGTCATGATCATCAGGGTCCAGGGATTGAGCTCTGCCTTGGGCTCCCTGCTCAGTGGAGAGTCTGCTTCTTCCTCTTCTACCCGCGTCCCACTTCCACCCCCACCCTACCCCTGCCGCACTGCTGGCACGCTCTTTCTCTCTCTCAAATAAAATCTTTAAAAACCCAAAACTAGGGGAAACCTGGGTGGCTCAGTGGTTGAGTATCTGCCTTTGGCTCAAGTCTTGATCTCCAGGTCCTGGGATCGAATCCTGTATCAGGCTCCTGGCAGGGAGCCTGCTTCTCCCTCTGCCTATGTCTCTGCCTCTCTCTGTTTCTCATGAATAAATAAATAAAATATTTTTAAAAATTTAAAAAACTATACAGATTTTTCTTCAGTAGAAAATATATTATTAAAAATATATATTATTCCCATTAAAAACACATGCATTAATTTTTCTATAATTATTATTTGAATGTGAATAAATGGACTTATTGAGAAGTTTAACCTTTAACTTCTCAGTCCACAGACCATTTCAGTAAATGTGATCTCATTAACTATTAAAAAGCAAAATAAACCACAAACAACAAAAAAAAACCCATTCTTAGCATAATTGAAGCCTGCTACTCTCCATTACTTGATCATGTCATTTCCTGATATGAAAAGGAAAGGTTCCTTGGGTGGGAACAGCAAAAAGGAGCCCACAGTATCATGAATTACTGGGCTTTCCCCCTACTCTTCATCATGACTTCCACTGTCTCAGTTGAGAATCTACTGACCTTATTGTGTTTCCCGCTCAATTGAATTTTAAGCAAGAAAGTCAACTCCCAGTCAGTAATCATTACTATCCATAGTCTTACTCTTTTTACCCTGTGTGGTCTGAGAAATTTACCCAGACATTTAGAACATATGTCCCACACAAAGTACTACCATTATCATACTTTGAAGACCCTTGTCCTCTACTGTTGGTAGAGGACATGATAAAGATCTGTTTTTCCATCCAGTGATGCCTACATTACAATTGCTTTGAGGGGCACCTGGGTGGCTCAGTCAGTTAAGCATCTACCTTCAGCTCAGGTCATGATCCCAGGGTCCTGGGATCACGCCCCACATCAGGCTCCCTGCTCTGTGGGACTTCTGGTAATCTGGAAATCTGGATTCTGGTCCTAGCTTTGCCAGTAACTAGTTGTGTGTTCTTAGGGAAGTCATTTAACCTGTCTGGGCCACAGTTTCTTCATTTATATAAAGTAAGTCCTCTGCAGCAATAGCAACCTTAATTTTATTAGTAGGAAAACATTGGCTGAGAGCCTTGATACTTCACTTTTGACAAAGAAGATCCCAGCCAAGAGAAAAAAAATTACTGTAATCCTTCTTTACAGCGTATTTATAATTTTACACCCCCTAACTCCACCCAAGAAGCATTGCTCATTATAAGAAAATATGCAACACAGGAAGACAATTGAGTCAAACTTTGCATTATCTTATTCCTTAGTGTTTTCTAAGTCACTGACATTCTCCCACATCTCAGCCATTCTCACAACTTCTCCAAGGTAAGTAATTTTTAGTGATAAATTTCCTGGAACTACCTTCTCTAGACCAATTTAATAGCTACATTTCGAATCCAATGGCTTTGTTGTCTTTCCCCCTCTCCCTCTCTCCTATACACAGTGATCTCTGAAAACCAGTTCTGCCACTTTCATTTACTGACTGCTAACCTGGGCCATGCACTGTTCAAGGAAAGTTCAACATTGTTTCTTTTAGTCCTTATAAAACAAACAAACGAACAACAACAAAAACCCAAACCCTGAAAGGTAAATATAGTCTCTCATTTTTCAAATGGGGATACAGGCTCAGAGAGATTAAGTAACAGTTTAGGTCACACAACTATTAAGTGGTAATGTCTTGACTAGAAGCCATACCTATTAGATTCAGAAACTTCTCCTCATCAGGTAACTCATACTAAAGCAATATAGAATTTAACATCTCACTTCTTCCTCTGAGAGAAGTAAAGGTGGATGATACAGGTATGTCTGGAAAGGGAAAAAGGTGATAAAGTTCATGGTTGATGACCTCTATTAATGAAGAGAATGAGGAATCTGGAAGTGAGAAATGAGAAAATTTGTATTGTTTTCATACTATATCTTTAAAGAATAACTATTCTGATTGCCTAACTAGCCCCCATTTATCTCAATTACTGAGGTCTCACTATATTCCATATTTTAGACAAAAGCTATAAAAATGATTTTCCCCCATATTTTTATTTTAAATCTATAGAAAGTTGAGAGAATAGTAAAAATCACAAGCTTGTATATCCTCCATATAGATTAACCCACTGTTACTATTTTGCCTCAAATTGCTCTCTTTCTCTTCACAAGATTTTGGTTGAACCACCTGAAGGAAAAATAGACACGACACTTCTCTAATGTAGCACACAGCTTCTAAGAATAAAAATATTTTCCTACACAGCCACAAAAACACATGTAAAAAAATAAAAAATTCATTAATATCATTTAATATACACTTCTTATTCAGTTTCCCTAATTCTAAATAACGTCTTCTAGAGAAAACAGGTGATAAACTCCTTGAGGTTGGCCTTCATGATGATTTTTTGGATCTGACTCCAAAAGCAAAGGTGACAAAATCAAAAACAAATAGGACTATATCAAACTAAAAAACCTGCACAGCAAGGAAACCATTAACAGAATGAAAATACAAGCCACTGAATGGGAGAAGATATTTGCAAATGATATTTCCAATAAGGAATTAATATCCAAAATATATAAAGAACTTATACTACTCAATACCAGAAAAACAATCCAACTAAAAATGGGAAGACATGAATAGACATTTTTCCAAACAAGACACACAAATGGACAACAGACATATGAAAAGATGCTCAACATCGCTCATTATCAGGGAAATGCAAATCAAAGTCACAATGAGATACCACTCACACCTGTCAGAATGCCTATTACCAAAAAGATAAGAAATGACAAGTGTTGGCGAGGATGTGGAAAAACAAGGACGCTCATACACTATCAGTGGGGATGTAAGTTGGTACAGTTACTATGAAAAACATTATGGAGGTTCCTCAAAAAATTAAAAATAGAACTACCAATGATCCGGCAATTCCAGTGCCATGTATTTATCTGAAGAAAATGAGAACACTAATTTGAAAAGATATACACACCCTTATGTTAATTGCATCATTATTTACAATTGCCAAGATATGGCCACAATCTTTAGTGTCCATTGTTGGATAAATGAATAAAGAAGATTTGGTGTACAGAGAGGGGATGGGTGGGGGGATGGGTGGGGGGATGGGTGGAATAGGTGAAGAGGATTAAGAGTACAGTTATCATGATGAGCACTGAGCAATGTATAGAAATTGTTCAATCACTATGTTATACACCTGAAACTAATACATCATTAATTAGACTAGAATTAAAAGTTTTTTTAGAAAAAAAAGATTTGGTACACACACACACACACACAGACACACACACACAAAATGGGATACTACTCACCCATAAAAAATCAAATCTTCCCATTTGTGATAACATAGATGGAACTAGAGGGCATTATGCTATGTGAAATAAGTCAGACAAAGACAAATACCGTATGATTTCACTTATATGTGGAATCTAAAAAACAAATGAATAAACAAAACAAAACAAAACTCTTAAAAAAAGAGAACAGCATGGTGATTGCTAGAGGAGAGAAAGCGAAATGGTGAAGGGGGCCAAGAGGTACAAACTTCAATTATAAAATAAATAAGTCATGGGGATGTAACGTACAGCATAGTGACTCTAGTCAATAATACTGTACTGCATATTTGAAAGTTGCCAAAAGAGTAAATACTGAAAGTTCTCATCCCAAGAAAAAAATTGTTTTGTAATACTGCATGGTGATGGTTGGTAACTAGACTTACTGTGATAATCATTTCATAGCATATATAAATGTCAAATCATCATGTTGTACACTTGAAACTAATATAATGTTATAGATAAATTATACCTCAATAAAAAATAAAAAAGGAAGGCAGGCAAGGAAAGAAAGGGGGAAGAGACAGAGAACAAGAACAAGAACGAAAGAAAGAATGAAAGAACAAAAGAATCAAAGAACAAAAGAAAGAAAGGCAAGAAGAGGAGAAGAAAGTCTGGTTTTGATCGAGTATCCAAAATCAACATAGTAGACTTAATTGTTATGTTTCTTTTAGTCTGAGACAATCCCCTTAACTTGGTTTTAAATCCCATGACTGACTTTTTAAAAAGTCCCAAGCCAATTATGTTTCACAATGTGTTACACATAGTGTCTGATTATTTTGTGATTTTATTCAATTAAACATTTTTGATAAGAATACATTATCTTTCAAAATGTCTCACCCATAGAATGTCTGATTGTTTTCTTACGATTAGATTCACATGAGCCATTTTTGATAAGAATATTACATATGTGATATTGTGTATTTCCTATCATGTCAGATCAAGAGACACATCATCAAGTTATCCCAATATTAGTGATATTAAGTTTTATCACTTGATTAAAATGATACTTGTCAGATAGTTCTGTTGTAAAGGCACATTTTCTTCTTTATAATTTTTAAGTAATGTGTGGAGTGATACTTCTGAGACCATGTAAATACCCTGTTCCTCAACAATCTTAAACTCAGTGGTACTAGCATTCACTGATGAGCCTTGCCTGAATCACCATGATGCTGGGGATGCAAAATGGTGACTTTCTCACCAAACTACAATTAAAGTGGGTGAAACTTATGGTATATAAATTCTACTTCAATAAAACTGCTTTTTAAAAATTAACTCAGTAACATGCAATCTGTATTGTGTCCATTCCTTCTAGCATATTTTTTTCTGCCAAGAAATGACTGATAGTTGAAACATTTTATAAATGAGGTAAGTTATTCAAGATCAGGGTAAACTTAATATAAATGCTCTGTTGAAATTTTTTTAATTGTTGTTCTCTAATTCTATCATTCCTTCTACAATTATTAGCTGGCCCACGTCTATTAAGACTTCTCCCCCTGTACCTCCTATTTCTCAATCTCTCTCTCTTTCTCCCCCTCTCTCATCACTCAAGATTCATGGATTTTTCCCCCTCAAAATATTATAATAATCCATTACTGATACTCTTTTTGATGTTCAAACCATCCTAATTTGGCCAATAGAATCCATTCAAACACAATCTCATGTCCTGAAATAACCCCATTAGTTTTGAACAATCTATTTTCTTGCATAAAAAGTTCCTAGGGGCACCTGTGTGGCTCAGTCAGTGAAGCGTCTGACCCTTCATTCCAGGTCAGGTCATGATCTCAGGGTCATGAGATCAAGCCCAGGTCAGGCTCTACGCTGAGTAAGGAGCCTGCTTAAGATTCTCTCCCTCTCCCTCTTTGCCCCTCCCCCTCCATTCATGTTCTCACTCTCCCTGTAAAAAAATTAAAAACTAAAAAATAAAAAAGTTCCAAACTCACCCTGTATATTCCCTAAAACCTGAGATCAGCTATTTCCCCAAGAAGCCTTAGTTACTTTTAATGGGAATGGTATTTAGAAACAAAGATTTAGGTCCTTAATGGGCTGTTTATTGCTAGTGGGGTTTGTCATTGCTTCCTGGCCCTTTCTATAAAAAGAACAAGGTAATAGGAAGTCACACTAATATTTGCATCAAATTTATGATACAAATATAAAAGAATGAACAGAAAATATCTTCTCTTTTACTTTCAATGAAAATCTTGGTTTCCATTATCATTACTACCCTTATGCCTCTGCTTTATTCTACCATATATAAGATGGCAATAATATTGTTATATTAGAACACATATAACATAATATAGTATAATTCTGAAACTAACAATAACCTATTAAGAAAGTCTAAGATTTTTCTTAAAAGATTTTATTTATTTATTCATGAGAGACACAGAGAGAGAGAGGCAGAGACACAGGCAGAGGGAGAAACAGGCTCCATGCAGGGAGCCCAACATGGGACTCGATCCCGGGACTCCAGGATCACACCCTGGGCTGAAGGCAGGCGTTAAACTGCTAAGCCACCCAGGGATCCCCCGAAAGTCTAAGATTTCTTTACAGTTCTTTTCATCCTTAAGATTACATCCTAGTACGAATGTACTATCAAGAATAACGCGTTCAAAAGTCATCTGAGCTGCATGATTATGTTATAGTTACATAGGTTTGTTTGGTTTCAGTTTGTATGTATTCAATTTTAGCATTTGTCTTTCTTTCCATTATTTTTGGCTTAAGTCTAATTTTTGAGTGTTTAAACTTGTATATGGGCCCCAAATCAAAACTACATACAAAGATACACTTGGAGAAGTCCTATTACTGTCCCTATCTCCTCTACCTCATTCCTATACAGCCCCTATTTTCATTAGTTTCTAATTTATTCTTCCTGTGTTACACTTTATAAAAACAAGCAATTATAGTTTTTCAGAATTAATATACATACTGTAAATTAAGTAATACCCCTAGAACCAAGTTCTCATTTGAATGTGGTCATGGTGCACAAAACCTGACTTACATCCATTGTCTAATTGCAATAATGGATATTTTCATGTACAAATAAACTCCCACCTGAATTCTGATTAATCCACTGTAGAGAGTCCATATGAGCATTCAGAATTTTGCAGATCTGCTGGAGCTAAAAACATATACACATTTTTTACATTAAGATTATTCTGATATGGTAAACAAAACAAACAAAAAATTGAAATTAAGAAGTGACTTTTCATTTCTTTTGGTAAGAAATGGACTGAGGATATATAAAATATTAATGACATTTTTTGCTATTTCATATTTGTAATGTTCATTACATATTTATATTACTTCAATCTATTTTATAACTGTGAAGAATGTAATTCCTATAATTCAATAATACACTGACTACCACAGTACAAAAATAAGTAAAAAACATTGAAAGATGTTTCACAAGAAATTCATATAATAATTTTAAAAATTATGTTTTTCAACCAAATCAGCAATATTTTAAATTCTATTAGTTTCAGGCATATAACTTAATGATTTGTTATTTGTATATATTGCAAAATGATCACCACAATATGTCTTGTTAACATCCATGACCGAATGTAGTTAAAAACATTTTTTCTCATGATAATAACATTTAAAGATCTAATCACTTAGCAATTTTCAAATATGCAATACAGTATTATGAATAATAGTCACCATGCTGTACATTACATCCCCAAAACTCATTTTATACCTGGAAACTTATACCTTTTGACCACCTTCACCCATTTCACCCACTATCCACCCCTGCCTCTACAACCACCAATCTATTCTCTCTATGAGCTTGTTTCTTTGGTGTTGGTGTTTATAAATTCCACACATAAGTGAGATCATATGGTATCTGTCTTTCTCTGTCTTACTTATTTCACTTAGCATAATGCCCTCAAGGTCCAACCATATTGTTGCAAATAGCAAGATTTCCAAGTCAGCAAGTTTTAATAAATGGTAATACTCAGTTGTCAAGTGTGTGGAGAAAATAGGTACATTCCTATACAGCCTATAGTAATAAAAATTGACCCAACCCTTCAAAATGTAAATTTTTACAATATATATCAACAGTCTTAAAATATTTATAACTTTTAACTCAATATATTCTACTTCTAGGAACCTATCCAGAGGAAATAATCAAATCTAAGCATAACTGGTCATTACAGAACAATTTTATAATGGCTAAAAATTGGAAACAATATCTCCACCAATTTAAAAAAGTAATATAATATATTATGGTAAAGTCACTTCTAATGAAACATTATAGTCATTAATACTTTTAAAAAATTTCCAAAGTTTTCAAAGAATGCTTAAAATTGGGCAGTCCGGGTGGCTCAGTGGTTTAGTGCCGCCCTCGGCCCAGGGTCTGATCCTGGAGACCCGGGATCAAGTCCCACATCGGGCTCACTGCATGGAGACTGCTTCTCCCTCTGCCTGTATCTCTGCCTTTCTCTCTCTCTCTCTATCTCTCTGTCTCTCTCTCTGTGTCTCTCATGAATAAATAAATTAAAAAAAGAATGCTTAAAATTTTGAGAAAACACTGTGAAAGAATATGAAATGAAGACAGAATACAAAACTCTATATCCTTATGATTCCAATGCTATTTAAAACAAAAGAATTTTTACCAGCATAGCAAAAAGACTTGGAAAAAATATAGCAATATATTAGAAAGGTATTGATAATAGAGATGACTTAACTTTCTTCACAGATTTCCATATTTTCTAAGCATAATACATTGAGTAAGTATATGTATTAATTCTGTAATGAAATATACTGGACATTTAAGAATGTTTTTAGAATACTTTTGATGACTATTCTAGTAAAGTCTAGTATAATAAAGAAAGTAGGAGGACATGAAAATGTTACCACACTTAAAAGAACAGTATGTAATGAAAATAGAAATTTAGCATATTTTAACATAACAAATAGAAATACAACTTGTGGTAGTAACAATGAGTTTTTGAAAGAAAATGTAACTGAAGACCATATGCCATAATATGGATCTGCTTAATAAAAAATTTAGGTGTTAGGTAGACTCTCCTATCTCACCCACACCCCTCCTCTGCATGGAAACAGTAAAAACAAACAGGTAAATCCCATCATTGTGAATATCATTAAATATCATTGCTATTTTCCTACCCTGGTGTATGGCCCACAGTAAAGAAGGTTTGTTGATCTTGATATAATAAATTACCTACAAGAATATTATTGTTCAGCAAATGTTTCTCTCTGCTTTGCACCCAATGATTTATACTATCTGAGAAAAAAAGATGAATTGTTGCTGATCTCTTGCTTCTTTTGTCCTGCTGAGCTGCAATTATCTTTAATTGACTCATCTTAAATATCTCAATCACTCTTGTGAGGAAAAACAAAAACAAAAGACACACCATTTACTCCCCACTACCAAAATAAAATAAAACAGTTTAAGGCTAAGTAGAGAAAAAGGATAGAGATAGGATTACAGTCCTCTTTTACTAACTCTGTTCAGAAACTTCTCTTATTTTAATTCAAACACAGAGAGACTAGACATCAGCTCTGCCTCATATCTAAATCTACATGTATTTATTCATAAAAATTCTTTTATAAAATAAGTTTAGATTTTATAGTCACAACGGTGAGCTAATATTTCATAAAAGGAAAACTTATATTCTGTCAACTCTTGATCATCTATGCGAACACAAGGAGATGGTAGCATAGATAATTCCAGACTAATTTATATTTGTCTTTGTTCAATTTTAGATTTGCCCAAAGTAGAGAATGGCATAATTTTTATAGCTAGAGGGGACTTCAAGATCATTTAGTCTACCCTTGACATTTTGCAAAAGAAGGAGCTAAGATCCAGAGAGATTAAGTGACTTAAATAAAACTCTAATGCTTTCTCAACTATACGATGCTGTCTCTTTATGATTAAAAAAGCTAGTAGTGTGTACAGAGATAAAGAACTGTCTGTATGATTGGACAAAGAGCTTACTAAAGAATAATCACGATATATATCCTTTGTCCTCACCTACCCAGATCCCAGCCTCACTCTGAATTATAATCAACAGACAGAAAGTACAATGGAAGTTCCCACAATGGGAGATTCCTCTTACCATTACTGCCACAGAGTGAGAGAGGGAAAAGAAGAACTCCATTTAGTTGCTAAGACAATAGGGAAAGGTAGAGGAAATAGGCTCTTTAATTAGAGCATAGATAAAGGAAAAAAACCCAAATCCTTTCTTATGGCCAAATTAATTCAGAACATTTCAACTCTGTAACTGGAGCCTCAGCTTTGCTAAAATACACTTACATTATGAGATAGGTAGCCTCTACAAGGCAGGTGGAAACCTAATAACCACATCTAACAAAGTTTCTATATATACAAAATATATATTAAGACTCAGAAATTATATTAAGAAAAATATACTTTAAGACTCAAATAGTTGGCTTATCAAAATTTTAAGATATAACCTAGTCATAAATTAAGGATTGCCTGGATATACCTATTTTTCTTAAGATTTTATTTATTTACCCATGAAAGACATACACACACATACATACACACAGAGAGAGAGAGAGAGAGGCAGAGACACAAGCAGAGGGAGAAGCAGGCTCCATGCAGGGAGCCCGATGTGGGACTCAATTCCAGGTCTCCAGGATCACGCCCTGGGCTGAAGGCTGCGCTAAACCACTGAGCCACCCGGGCTGCCTGTGGATATACCTATTAAACACAAACATATATACCCACAATTGAATGAACACACAGATAAGTATATAAAAAGAAGAATGAATTAGCCAGTGAGTAAGGGAATAGAAAAATAAGTACAGGGACATATTTAGCTATGTGAAAAACAGGGAGAAAACCCTGAAAATTTAGGGAGGAAAGTCATTTTTTAAATCCTCCTGGGGATAGTCACAAAAAACTCATAACCTTTTCTGTTCCTAAATATCCCCTGCCCTATTTAACTATATCCCAAAGTTTGTATCTGTAAAGGCAGATAAGGAGCACAAGAGGACAGGAGAAGGTGAGTAGCTAAAGGAACTCACAGAATACTAATTTCATATTAAATCTTGGCTGTCTAAATAGATAAAGCAGTTCACACACCGGGTCAGTAGTGTCAGCAGGACTTCCAAATGTATTCAGGTGCTCAATAATGTCCTTGAGATCTTGTGCCATTCGTTTTAGCTGAGCATCTATATTTTCTGCTAATCTGTAACTGAAAAAGCAAGTAAAATAAAATGATTATTAACAAGAAATGCTTTCTCCACTACATCTTGTTACTGACATAGAAAGAGGATACTGCCAGTTGATTTGCACCAATTTCCCCTACCTTCTAAGTAATTTTCAGTTATGACAAATGGCACATTTTTATGTAGGCAGCATTCATGACCTTATTATTACCATCTTCTACAAAGACACCAAAGGTGAAGGCTTTCACCCACCTTGCCATTTTTGCAGTCACCTATTTACCCTCTGGATAATGTTCCAGGGAGCTCTGAAGCAATGAATCTCTTTTTAGCTCTTACAATGAACTCATAAGACATTTAAATACATCAGAAGTTACCAGATATTAAGCAGTATTTGGTAAGTGCTCAGATGTCTTCAATGTTTTTAAATATGCACATCTTCAAAGTAAAGTCTTATATAAAGACTTTATATCATCATCATATATATACCATATATATATATATATATATATATATATATATATATATACCATCATCCAACAAAAGATGTTTTGAGAAATGAGATTAACAATAATCAAAATTGGGTAAATCTGCTAAGTTCATAGCAAATATTAATTGGCTAAATTCTCAGATTTCCACCCAAAGTATTTACACATATACATAAATACATACTTAACCTAGTCAATAATGTTTATGAATTAAAGTGATGAGAGTTTTTCAACCTTAATGTCTATAAAGATTAAAGGATTCAATGAGATTTATTGATAACTATCTATTGCCTTTCTGTCCCAAAGTATTTAAAGGTAATTGATTACCTCGATTGCTGAAGATCCTACTAGGGATCCCATCACAATATAAATCTGACTACATAAAAACAATGGGAAAGAACTAATGTTTCAATTATTCCTTCAAATTACAATTAGGAACTCATGGCCAAAAATGTAACTCTCTGTTTCAAAAAAATGATAGAATGCTTAGAAAGCAATGCAAAGAAGAAAAAAAAAGATTCACAAAGGCTGAAATACAAAAGCAGAAATAGAACTAAGGTCCATACAGATTAGCTGTACTTACCATATTTAACGTAGTTACAGAAGAATTAATTTGCAAGGCTTTAGAAAATAAGCTCCATCTTAACTCACTAATAACCTATTACTAAAGGGAGTCTGATTTGGTCTCAGCCTGGTTTATGTAGCACATTCAGACAAGTTTTCCTAACAACACTTTATTATATGGCCGGATTACCAAATTTCAGTTATGGAGAGATAGTTACTATGGGGACACTGGTAATGTTCTCAACAAAAAGACTGAATCACACACATAAAAAATATATTCAGCCCAAGACATTGACAAAATCATTCAATTTTGAAAGCTATGCAGTCTGCCCCCAGGTTAACAAATTGCCTTTAAAACAGCCAATGATTTATCATTGAAGCAATTGCATTAACATTAGGTTTAAAAGAGTCAATATAAATAGGAGACCATAAATATCCCATGATACTATGACACCACACACATGAAACTTGTATTTCTAATTTAAGAACAAATTTGACAAATATAAAAACTTTAGTGGTCATGTATAAGCTTGAGATTATTAACAAAACGCTATAAAACAAAACTGCCAGAATGATTACTTCATTTTCAAGCACTCTGAAAAGATAAATGGAAAAGAGCCAAGTAAGTTGATAAATGCAACTACAAGAATTTGTCCTTTTCTAACAATTTTTCCCTGCCTTTCAATTTTATTTTCCCCCCTTTTTTTAAGTAGCTAAGTTTTACCCCATTCTTCGATCTTTATCCAGTTACTTACGTCTTCCCATGCACCGTATCTGCATGCTGCAGATACACAGACCCACTCTGGTCCTTCACAAACTCCTCTAAAGGGGTCAAGAGATCTTCTAGTTCCTTCTGCTGTGACAGAATAAAATCTAATTCTTGTTCCAGCCTGAAAAAAAACAAGTCAACGGAAGAGCCAATGAAAGGAATTTGGAGTGCAAAATAAATGTCAAAAACTACAACAAGGAAAAAAAAGGACAAGAAATAGATCTTTAATCTTTCAACCTAGGCAGTCTAACATTCTACCTCTGTTGATCCAGTTTCACTTTTTCCACTTCTCCATGTAAAGTAGTAATCTATAAAGGAAAAAAAGAATATAATAATGTAAATCTTTGAATTTATGTTGTAATTTTAAGGTAATATTAATTTTCTCATATACACTTCAAATATGAACAATTTCCTAATTCAGGACACTCATTACATATGGAAAATATTTTTTAGTTGATCACCAATACTGGGATAGAAAATTAACCACAAAACATATCTGTGCTCTTGTGTAATGCAGGTAGATTAATGTGACTATCATCTTACCTTCTCACCATTCTCAATCAATGTACGGTCCCAAGCATTGACCTGAGTGGCCTGGTGAAGAAAGTACTTCTCTTGATCTTCTAAATCAAGGCTCCATTTGTTTATCAGACCCTCTAGCTGACCATATGTCATCACAGGAGTTACAATTGCACTAAAAAAAGGATACAGTAAGATCATATGATCATACTTTTAAAAGTATAACTATATTTCTGAAATGAATAATGTAGGAGGATTTAGAGAAGAAAATATCACATGAATTTTTCAGACCTGCTCCCCAACAAAACCAGCACAGGTGGTAAAGATTATTTCAAAAACAATCATTTCAAAAGCTGTGGAAATTATCCTAAAGGGATATAGCAAGTTTTTTTTAAAAGATCTATTAAGAAATCTACTAAATTCCAGTAAGAACAGCTAAAGTCTGTGCCACACTTGCTCGCTTCCTTAACCCTCAGCTCAGCACGATGCAAGTTCCATTCTGGGTGCACATGGCCAGAGACAGGACTCCCTCTCCCCATAGCTCTTTGTCAAAATGATCCATTCCCAGTCTAAGTAGTGGCCACAAAACAGTGAGCAGCTGATCTTCCATCCTCCACTTGGGCAGAACCAAGCAGAACTCTGACTCCCCTTCCAGGTGGTATCAAATAGGCTAAGCAGATAGCTGATTTTCCATCCCGTGACTGGCAGAACCAGGCTCTGATTGCTTTGCTGGGGCAGTGTCAGCAGGGCTGAACAGAGAGGTAATCATCAATACTCTGCTCAGCAGTGGCAGGTAGTATTCTATTTCCCTCTACCAGGGTTGTGTTGGCACTGGCAAGTGACAAAGTGAATCTAAATAACCACCCAGGGGCAACACAACTTAATCAATCAGTGAGGAAGGGTTAGTTCCCACTGGGCTTCACCACTTGTCATCGGTGTCAGTGGGACCCAATGGGGAGCTAACTTCTGTGCCCACCTGGCATGACTGAGACTGAACAAAGTGAGGCAAACTGGAGCTAGTCAGGACTCCATATCCCACCACCTTGGTGTCAGCAGGGCTTGGTGTGGGGCTTAACCTCTGCAACCTACTGGGGAAAATCAAGACTGAAGGAGGTAGAGCAAAGCAGGGCTAGTCAGCACTCTGACCCCCTTCTCTACAGAGCCTGTGTCAGGGAGGCCCCAGTAGGGAGCCAAGTAAGAGACAGAACATTGCTATCCTGCTTCCTCACTCCTTCTGTGCCAGTGGTACCCGAAAGGAAGCTGAAATTCTGCCTCCACACTTCAGCAACTAAGCAGTATGAGTGGTCCCCCACTTCCTCTTGTTCTGGGGTCCCAGAGACCCAGCTGCAAGCTAAGCCAACATCCCAACTTGATGCAAAGAAGTGGCGTGACACATTGCCCCACTTTCATGAGGAAGGGGTCAGAGGACTGAAGGGTTCCTGATTTAAAAAAATAAAATAAAACAGGGCCCAGACTCTCCTAATGTAATAGACTTAATGTCCAGGATACAACTGAAAAGTACCTGTCCTATCAAGAACCAGAAATATCACAACTCAAAAGAGAAAAGACAATTAAAGGCACTGACAAGGAGAGGTAGCAGATGTTGGAATTCTCTGAAAAGAATTTTAAAGCAATCATCAAAGAATGCTCCAACAAGCAATTACGAATTATCTAGAAACAAATGAAAACTAGAAAATCTCAGCAAAGAAACCGAAGTTATGGAAAACAATCAAATGGAAATGATAGAACTGAAAATTAAAATAACTGTAAGAAAAACTTGCTTAGTGGGTTTGATACTAGAGTGAAGATGACAAAGGATAGAATCAGTGAACTTGAGAGTAGATCAATAGAATTTACAGAAGAGCACAGGGATAAAAAACACAAAAAATGAAAAAAATCTAAAGAACCTAGAGGATGATAATAAAAGAGATAACATTCATATCATTGGAGAATGATAGATTAGAGAGGAAAAGAGAGAATGGTACTGAAAAACTATTCTGAAAAATAAAGGTGAAAACTCAAATTTGGCAAATGATATAAATCTACAAATTTAAGATGCTGAGCAAACCCCAAAAGAATAACTCAAAGAAATCTGCACTAAGACACATAATACTTAAATTTCTGAAAACTAAAGATAAAGAAAGAGAAGAATCTTGTAGGTAGCCAGAGAGAAACAACACATTAATTAAAAGGTAATACCAATTCAAATGACAGCAGTTTTCTCATCTTAAACCATGGAGGCTAAAAGGAAGTGTCACAACATTTTTCGAGTACTGTAAGGAAAAAAAAAAACTGTTGACCACAACTTCTCTAATTGGTGAAAATGTCCTTCAGAAATGAAAGGAAAATAAAGCTATTCTCTTGCAAGATTTTTTTGTTGCTGGCAAATCTACCCTCAAAAATTAGCTAATCAGAAAAAAAAAATGAAAACAGAAGATGGCTTGGAACTTCATAAAGGAAAAAGTCAAAATGAACAAAAAGGGTAAATATAATAGACTATCCTACTTCTCATGAATTTTTAAGTCATATTTGATGGTTGAAGCAAAAAGTCTAACACCACATAATGTACATGGAAGAAATACTTGAGACAAACTTAAAAGGTAAGAAGAGTAAAGAGAGCTAAATGGAATTACCAAAGTTTTTTTCCCCACAGGAAAATTTAAAAAAAAAAAGAAGAAAAACAAAAATAGAAGTAACAAACAAATGGCAAGTAATAAAATAGCAGACTTGAGCCCTAACATATCAATAAATAGCTTATATGTAAATGTGCTAAATATACCAACTAAAAGGCAGAAATTGGCAGAGTGGATAAAAATTATGATCCATCGATATGCTATCTATAAGAAACTCACTTCAAATACAAAGACACAAATAGGTTGAAAGTAAAACGATGGAAAAAGATATACATGCAAGATTAATTTTTTAAAAGAGATGGATAAAGTCAATTTTAGAGCAAAGAAAATTACCAAAGAGGGACACTGCATAATGATAAAGGAATCAAAGCACCAGGGAAGGCCAACAATCTTAAATGTGTAAGCAACCAAACCAAACAGCAGAACTTTAAAAATATAAAAAGCAAAACTGGTAGAGCTAAAAGGAGAAACAGAAGAATCCACAATTCTAGTTGGGGACTTCAAACTGCTGCTCTCCACATCTGAAAGAAGCGATAGAGACAAAAGCTGCAAGGTTACAGATCTGAAAATACAAGGAAGTAGGAACTCATCATCATAAATAAAACATTACACCCAATAGCAGAAAACACAACTTCCAGGTACCTGTGGAACATCCACCAAGAACTCTATCTTCATCCTAAAATGAACCTGAACAAATATAAAAGGACTGAAGTCATATAGAGCATGCTCTCCAACTACAATGGAATCAAACTAGAAATCAATCTTTTCTTTAAAAAAAAAAGAATATGCAGTATACAGCTAATGCAATGGTGAGGATATTTATAGTATTAAATGCTCACATTAGGAAAAGTGAAAGGTCTCAAAACAATAATCTCAGTTCATACCTCAAGAACTTAGAAAAGAGCAAAATGAACCCAACACAGAGAGAAAGAAATAATAAATCGTAGATATCAATGCAACTGAAAATGAAAAACAGAATAATCATTGAAATAAAAGCTACTTCTTTCGGAAAGGATGAATAAAATTGATAAAAGAAAGGTACAGAATACCAACATAAGAAATGAAACAGCTATTAAAAGTGTAAAAAGAAAAAAAAATAAAAAAATAAAAGTGTAAAAAGAGGGACGCCTGGGTAGCTCAGAGAAACGTTTAGTGCCTCCCTTTGGCCCAGGGCATGTTCCTGGAGTCATGGGATCTAGTCCTGCATCGGGCTCCCTGCATGGAGCCTGCTTCTCCCTCTTCCTGTGTCTCTGCCTCTCTCTCTCACTCTCATGAACAAATAAAATCTTTTTTAAAAAGTGCAAAAAGGAAAACTACAAACAACTTTATATTCATAAGTTCAACAACTTAGAAAATCAAACCAATTCCTTGAATACCATACACTACAAAAACTCATGAAAGATGAAACAGATAACCTAAATAGTCCTAGAACCATTAAAGAAATTGATTTGTAACTTAAAACCTCCAAAAAAAGAAATATCCAGGCCCAAAGTTTTCACTGGAGAATTCTGCCATATATTTAAGAAATACAATTTTATACACAATTTTATACAATTTATTCTATAAAACAGAAGAGAAGACAATACTTCTCAGATCATTTTATAGGCTGGTATTATCCACATACCAAACCAAAGACAGAATAAAAAACGAAAAAAAACAAAACTACAGACTAATAGCTCTCATGAACTTAAATATAAAAGTCCTCAAGCAAAATACTTCCAAACTAATTCAAAAATGTATAAAAAATTATACATCGGTCGGTTAACCGTCTGCCTTCAGCTCAGGTCATGATCCCAGGGTCCTGGGACTGAGCCCCATGTTGGGCTCCCTGCTCAGTGGGGAGCCTGCTTCTTCCTATCCCCCCTGCTCCTGCTTTCCCTTACTATCTCCCTTTCTCTTTCTCAAATAAATAAATTTTTAAAAATATTTAAAACATGGTCCATTAAAGGAAAAATTGATAAACTAGATCTTATCAATTAAGTTTTTCTTTGGCAAAATACCCTATTAAACAGATGAGAAGACAAGTTATGGATTTAAAGAAAATATTTATAAACCACATATCTGACATAAGACTGAATCTAGAATATATAAAACTCTCAACACTTGTTGAGAAAATGGATAAAGACATGACATAAACAGCCACATTACCAAAGAGGATATGCTGATGGCAGATAAACACATGAAAAGATGCTCAACATCATTAGTCATCAGGGAAATGCAAATTAAAACCATAATGAGATAACATTTCACATCTATTAGAAGGGCTAAAATAAAAAGTAGCGACAACACCAGATCCTGGTAAGAATGTGGACAAGCTGGAGCCCTCATAGATTACTGTCAGGTTTGTAAAATGGCACAGCCACTCTGGAAAAGAATTTGGCAGTATCTTAAAAAAATAAACATGTAACAACCATACCACCCAGTTAACTGCACTCTGGGCACTGATCCCAGAGAAATGAGACTTATATTCACACACACAAAAAAACAAAAACAAAAACAAAAACAAAAACCCAACCCTGCATGTAAATGTTCTCAGCAGCTTTATTCATAACAGCCAGAAACTGGAAACAACCTAGAAGTTCATCAACAAGTGAACAGTTAAACTATAGTATATCTTCAATACCATGGATCACTACTCAAAAATAAAAAAGAACAACTATTGATGCACATGTAAAACTTATCTCAAGGAATTATGCCTAGCGGAAAAAACAATCTCCAAAGATCACATAATATACAATTTATTTGTATAACGTTTCTTTAAATGTCATTCATAGGAATAGAGAACAGATTCATTGCTGCCCAGGGTCAGGGAAAGGAGGAGTTGGTAGTGAGTATGGCTATAAAAGGGCAACAGGAAGGATCCTTGTGCTGATGGAACTGTCCTGTATCTTGATTGTATCACTGTACTCTAGCATTGCAGGATGTTATTACTGGGGGATATTAGGTAAAGGACACACAGAATTTTTTGAATTATTTCTTAGAAGCACATGTGAATCTACAACAGTCTCAAAATAAAAAGTTTAATTTAAAAAACAATTAGAGAGGAACATGGCATAGATTCTAAGAATACAGTCTCTGGAGCTCAACTGCCTGAATTGTAATCCTGGCTCAAGCGTTACCAGAGGCAGATAATAAAATTTCTATGCACTCCAGTTTTCTCATCTATAAAATGGGAACAAAAACCATTGATTACCTCATAAAGTTATTGTGAAAAATAAATGCTATGATGTTTGCAAAGCACTGTCACATCACTAAACATAATAACTGCACAGTGAATGTCAGCTATTCTTAGTAATAGTAATAATATAATGGTAATAAAACATAGGTGTGCTATTAAGTGTTCAACTTCCTAAGCTATAGAAATCCTTCATCTACTCCTTCGACTGAGTAATTTGCCTAATTTTCAAACACTATTCTAAAGCTATACAAGCAAATCATACCTTGTACATGATAAATAAAATTAAATTCACACAAATTTTCAAATAAACAGGCTTACTTAACAGTCGAAGTAAAAGGTAGAGAATTAATACCGACTGGAACAATGTTATTAATCCCAGCTGATTGCAGTGACCTTAGGTTCAAGGTAAAGCCACTAGTGGTTGTAGTAGTGGTGGTCATGGTAACAGTGGTAGTAGTCGTTGTTGATGCTGTAGCTGGAAAATAAAAATGCATGTTAGTAAGAAATTAAAGGCTTATTTTATTTAGTCCTTGATCATTCAGGATAAAGGGTATAGAAGCATTTTTTAAAATGTGAAATTGAACTCAAAAGTTGTGTGGGTTTGCACTCAACATTGTGGTAATATGAAATAATATGAAGTGACATACAGCAGGCCAGATACCTGGGTTAACCTTTCTGCTAAAAATAAAAAATTCTGGATATGTGTGTCGAGAAAGCAAATTTACAACTTAACCAGGCCTATAATCATTAAAGAAATTGAATTAATCCTCAAAATTCTTCCCATAAAAAACCTTCAGACCTAGATAACGTCACTAACAAATTCTACTAAACTTCCAAGGAAAGAATAATTGCAATCTTATCAAACTCTCTGTACATCTGTATCTTTGCATACTTACATGAATATATCTGTGTAATTAATTCCTCGAAATGAAATCTCTAGATCAAAGGATCAGCACGCTATATATTTTATTTTATTTTTTTAAGACTTTTATTTATTCATAGAGACAGAGAGAGAGAGGCAGAGACACAGGCAGAGGGAGAAGCAGGCATCATACAGAGAGCCTGAGGTGGGACTTGATCCAGGGCCTCCAGGATCACGCCCTGGGCTGCAGGCGGCGCTAAACCGCTGCGCCACCGGGGCTGCCCTGTATATTTTAATATATCTTGCCAAAGTGCCCAATCAAAAAGATTTTGCCAATTTACATTTCTATCAATAGGGGAGAGGGCTTGTTTCTCTAAATTATAGCCCATACCAGGCAATATATCTTCACCAGTCTAATAGGTAAAAGCCTCTAAAAGTTTCATCTACAGCCCAAACTTCTCTCTTATGTGTCTTTTTTCATCATACCCCTACTAGAATACCTAGCCCTCTCTAGATGAAATCCTGAATATACTTCATGGCCTAACTCAAACTCTTCCATCCCCTATATCTGTCACCCACTTCTCTTCAACTCCATCATTATCCCTTGGTTTTCAGAACTTCTATAGCACTTTTGGTTTTTCCTACACACTGAGCACTTAAAAGAACAATTCACAGAAAACTGTGGCTGATGGGGACTGTGAATATTTTCTTTTCTTCTTTTTGGTTCTCTGTGTTTGCAAATGTTCTTGGTAATTAATAGATGCTGCTTCTGTAACAAGAAATTTATTATAAAAATACATTATAACATGTACACAATTGTTTTACAATAGCCTTGCTTTCCCAATTAGCAAAATTTTCAGGTTAATGGCCATACTAGATAAATACATAAATAATGTTGCCTGCCAAAATATGCATGGAACTATATTGACCGAAACTGGACTACTCCATTCTTGCTGAGGGATCAAGATACTCTTTTTTTTAGATACTCTTTTTTTTATACCATTAATTCTGTCCTTTCCTCCTGGTTCACATTTGACTGGGACAAGAGTGGGCATCTGAAGTACAGTATTCCTCCCATATACTACTGGCAGCCTATATAAGGGTCTGGCATAGAAAGCTCTAGCCAAGCAGGGATAAAATAGGTCAGAATCTCATTTTCAAAAATTTAGAATTACGGAAAGAATGAGACTATAGGTAGAAACACAGAAATATTTCAGAAATATGGAAAAAATCAAACTGTAAGCAGAAATTTGGAAATATTTCCAAAAGTCTGAAAAGAATCAGACTATAGGCAGGGGGGTTGAAAGAACCAACAGAGGACAGAAAAGAAGTAGAATTAAGGAGTCTGAGGAAGTCAAAATTAAGAATAAGGTAAGTGGCACCTGAGTGGCTCAGTCAGTTAAGCATGTGCCTTCTACCTTCAGCTTGGGTCATGGTACCAAGGTCCTGGGATCGAGTCCCATATCAGGTTCCCAGCTCATCAGGGAGTCTGCTTCTCCCTCTGCCCCTCCCCCTGCTCATTCTCATTCTCTGTCATAAAAATAAATAAATCTTAAAAATAATAAAATAATAAAATAAACTTTAAAAAAAGAATAAGCTAAAATAGTACAGTAGAAAAAGAGATAGGAAACAAATGAGAAGTTAGAAAAGAGAAGAATAAGGGAGAAGAGCTGAATTATGTTTATGCAATAGATTTAGGTCCCTAAAGCTGCCTTTAGAACTCTTAAATTCCAGTTTCTTTAAAGTTCAGTGCCATTACAATACCTGGGTTAGATTTTTAAGAGATTCCATTTCCCTTTTGGCCACAAAAATGCTTACAAGAATGCCCTCCATTCTTTGGGTTAACCTTCTTAAGGGTGGAATCAACACTACAGGGAAAGAGGGTACCCAGTCACAAAGGATCCCTGGGGTCACTTATCACTCAAGTGATAGATAGAGAAGATGACAGATTGGATCCCCCGGGGCATTCTTACAGTCCTATGTCATTGAAATATTCATCTGAGATAAAAAAAATCTTATCTGAAAAGAAACTTCCCCCAGAAATACTGAAACTTAATCACACGATGGATCGAGACCCCTCCTTTATTGATTTAATTCGTTCAAACACTGTGTAACTACTACATGCTAGACAAAAAAGCAATTAAGAAAAAGAAAAAGTTCTTCTTAGGAAGCTTTTTTCACCCAAAGCTGTGTTTTTTTTTTTTAGCAATCTGGACTTCCTAGCATGGACAGATGTGTAAAGATGATACATAAGAAAGTAGCAGATTCTAGGATTATGTGTATGTGTGTATTTATAATGATCTCATTTTTGTAAAACAAATCAATGTATGTTTGTATGTGTTTAAAAAAAGGCTGGAAAGATAAACACCAAACTGTTCACTCTAGAGACAGTGTTATATGTATATACATATATATACATGTGTGTATGATTTTTATAATAAAAAAAGCAACTACCATCACTACCAAAACATCTTCACAAAGATGATGAATAATACCTTCAGGAAATTAATACCTGTCAGCCTAAACATAAAAGAATCTTGAGTCATAAAAAAATGGCATGATTATTTTAACCTTTTTAAACAGTATTTATCTTTGTTCCTTATCTTTTATGGCATTTAAAAAAGGTGTAAATTAGCTCTGGCATAGGAGATAATACTCAAATAACAATAGTATTTCAATCAATACCAAAAAAGCAATGGATTTGAGAATGAAGGTTCCATCACAGTTTGATTTTGCAAGTTATGACTTTGGTCTAAACTAAATACAGTCAACTGTATATTATCCATGTAATAAAAGGGAAGCACACATTTGCATTTAAATAAATCTCATTCTGATGGTCTTAAAGATTGTTATATAAAATAGTGAAAACATCCTTTAATACCCTACTATCCAATTTTCCTATCCAAACATTTTCCATACAAAAGATAAAACTGATAACAAGCAAGCTTCTCTTAAAACTTGCTGATTATACCTAGGGCAGAGAATAATCCCAAATGACAATAAATTTGCAGACACAGCCCCTTGAAAACTGCCCTACAAGGCTGATTTGTGAGGAAAAGAGTCTGAACTAGTAAATATGCTTGGGGAAAAGGAAAAGTGAGCAGGGGGAAAAAACCAACTCTGAGGTAAGGGTGTCAAATTGAGATATGTCTGATGGGGAGATGGGTATATGAGGGAATGGTGGATGGAATGGCCAGGAAGGATAGGTTAGTAGCAAAGGTACCAGTTTACAGGACCGGATCTGAGACCTAGCTAGGGAGTCACTGAAGAGTCACTGAAGAGCCTGCCAATTCATATTTCAGTGACTCAACCCATGGCTGAAAGAATCAGTTCTTTGTTCAGCATTTTATGGGGGAAATTATGGGTTATGCTATTTGTAAATACAGTAACCTATAAAGTTCTCAAGACACACTCTTCACAACTCTCATGGGTTGCCCAGTTGCCTAGTACATAGCAGAAACACAGTTAAGTATCAATCATGCAAAAGAATACATAGATGGTGGACATCTCTGTTTAGAAATAATTTAAATTTAAAATAGAGTGTCTTTTCATTTATGCCAGGTTTGAGGAAAGATTTATTCAGCCTTACATAAACTTTTCAAATAAAATAAATAATACTTTCCTAGGATGGAGTCTGACTTAAGTGGTAGGTTTAAGTAACAACTGACCCCTGACCACCCAGCTCACCATAAACTAACTATAAGGCTACGACTATCCAAGTTCTCTTCAACCGACAACCTAACTATCTCCTAACTGGCAGAAACAAATTTAGGATGGAAACTCTTGTAATCAATTTTGCAGAAGGTCGACTTTAACACAGGTCAAAATTAAATTAAGCATAAGGGAAAAAGAACTATCAATCCTAATATACTGGGTCAATGTAAACACTATGCTCAATAATAAAAATTCTTAAATTTAAAAGTTGACAAGAATTTGATAGCCGCATTGATTATGGTCATCTCAAAGAAAGTAGCATCATTGGTATCAAATGTCTCACTACACTTTGGCAATCATCACTATTGGTGTACCTTTTGCATACTATGATGAAATGATAAAAACTTACTTAGTCCTAAAAACTATGGAATACAACTTACTTACTGCTTGTTACAATGAGTACATTTCCAATGAGTATCCAAACACAGCATACACCCCAGTAATTCTAAAATCTTACTAGATGCAGTATGAGCTGCTCCACCTGCTCCAGGGAATTTTAATCCAAATCCCAAAGTTATGCCACCAAATGTGCCCATTGAAGTTGCTGGAGCACCAACTGCAGAAAATAACATAATATTACCCATTACACTTTAATTTAAAAACAGTGAATAATTTATAGAGTCTTTTTCATCTGAAGAGCCTTTTAGAAACTTCTGGCTAAACTCCAAAAACCTATGGTAAATCCATTTATAAGAAATGTGCAGAAAAGGCAAATCTACAGAGACAGAAGATAGATTAGTAGTCATCTGAGACTGAGAGATCTTATTTGGATGACAGAAATATTCTAAAACTAGAATGTCATGGTACTGTGAAGATATCTCAAAAGCAGAGTCAGCTTATATGGACCTGTAAGAAAGAATTGCTCAACATTTGCTGTTATTGTACTAATGTAAGATATATAGTTATTAAGATCACTGAATTGTACACTTAAAATAAGTTAACTTTATATATGTTTTACCTAATTGAGGTTACATATACTATGGTTGAGAATTCTTTTCATTTGGCAAGGACCTCAAAGACAGGAATGAAAATAAGCCTGCCAGAGGTCAGAGGGCAAGTCTTTGGCTGAAAATGGAATGCATTCAACAATTATAACTTTCAGCCTCAGGCATGGTCATATTCACAAAATCTGTTGTGGTGGACAAGGATATTGCTTACATGTATCAAAAGGCTAATTGTGTCTCAAAATTGGAAGTCTATTAGGTAGAAAATACAACCCAAGTGTAACTATGCCAACTTCACAAGAGGATAGGGATGACAGACCATTATTTTTCACCCTGAACTAGGCATGAGCAATTCCCAGAAAGTTTTATTCCCAGGAATGTGACAATCTCGCTGTAATAGTGCTGTGGGGGGATCATATTACAGCTAGAATTAAAATAACAAAGTCTAATGATAAATGTCATGGTACTGTGAAGATATCTCAAAAGCAGAGTCAGCTTATATGGACCTGTAAGAAAGAATTGCTCAACATCTGTTATTGTACTAATGTAAGATATATAGCAAAGAAATTGGGATTACAAGATAATTAATATCCCACTTCTCAGCTCAAAGCATCAAGATGTTCCTCTTCATGGAGAGAAGCCACAAAGCAACACACACTGTCAATTAAAACCCAAAACTGGTCCTTCTGTCATCCATCACTTCTGATAGATAAAATGTAAGGACCACAAACCTGCTCTATCTAGAAAAACACATGATAGCAAGGCTGCAACATTTAATTCCTGTTTTATCTTATTCACATGGATAATAAGACTTCTTCCCTTCAGACATACTTGGCAAAACTCCCACAATTCCTATTCCCATTAGCTTCAAG
Source organism: Vulpes lagopus (assembly GCF_018345385.1). Lineage (NCBI taxonomy): Eukaryota > Metazoa > Chordata > Mammalia > Carnivora > Canidae > Vulpes > Vulpes lagopus. The sequence continues at coordinate 80,557,106 of NC_054848.1, forward strand.
AAGTTGTTTCAAAACATTACAATTGTCACTTTAAGCTGGAATAATCATGTTAACACAAAATTCACAGCTAAAGCCATGACAATTAGGTTCTGAAGCAAAACTACTATTGATATTAGCAATTACAGATGGGTTGGAGCTTAATGATAATTTATGAGATCCAAGAGTTCCATAGCTTATATTGGCAAAGTGAGTTAAATGGCTTGATGCGAAATAACAATATTTTCTTTGCAACCAGTAACTTACAAGAGAGCCCAGTAGCAGCAGCAGAAGTAGAAGCATTTGATGTTGAAGTAAACAGCATGGTGCCTGAACAAGTAGTGGCGTCAGCAGTCGATGCTGAAGCCAAACCTAAAAATCTAAGTAACAAGCAGAAAAATATGTCACCAAAGAATAATTTTTCAAATATAAAACACCATTATAACAAGGTACATTTATATGGAGAAACTGCAACAAATCAAGGAAAATCAGATACTCTGAAATCTAATAAATAAAACATAATAAAAGCCTGATTTAAAAAAAATACTTTATCAGTACTGCTTAGCACAGCCAGCCTTCTAGCACCATCATAAGAAATTCTACTTTACTGAAAAAGTAAATTTAAGTGGGGGATCGGATCCACTTCTAGAACTGCAACATAAGAAGTTCTGGGGACCTATTCCTCAGTGAAACAACCATAACTGATAATAATAATAATAATAACAACAACAACAACAACAATAACAATAATAAAAACAATTTGAAATCTCAGGAAATAATCCTAAAGATACACAGCAAATAAAGAACATTTATTCAAGAAAATCTGCTAAGATTCAGTTATACCAGTGGGAGTCTAGAATATGAACCACAACCCACTCCCTACCTTCCCTCTATACTGCCCCCCCCCGACCTTGAAGAAAGTCACACTCCAGGCAGGAATGGCCAACAATAGTGGCCCCAGATCCCAACTAAGGGATACTAAGGGATATAATATTTCATTGGGCAAGGCAAGCAGCCAGCAAATCACCTCCAACAAAGATTTAATGGGTTGAAATTCCTGGTGAGTACAGCCAAAAGTTGAGGGACTCCCTTCCTTTAGTCAGCCCTCATTCATAGGACAGAGGCCCTACACCAGGCACAACAGGTTAAGAATACAGGAGGCCCATCACCCCTACTCTGACTGCCTTATAGCACTGAGGTTCCATGCCTGAAGTGATAAGCAAGAGGGTCAGAGGAAACTGGCCCTGCACAGTGCCCAAAGCACTATTTCAAAGATTTTGCCCAGGGGTAAAAGGAGGCCCCTAAAAACAGAGAGCTCCCAAGCTATACCCAAAAGAATTGACTTTATTTGAAAAGGAGTATGAGGAAATTAAAGCCAAAGGACTATATCTCAAAGAAAGTGGAGATTTTGGTGCTAAGCAATTTAGAGGAAACAAGTAGCTTCATAAGAGTAACAGTTGAGGCTGTAGGCCAGCTAGTTTACCAGGGGCAGTGAGGGAAAGAAAAAGCTGAATAGTCCTCCGCGGGAGATCAGAAGAACCAAGTACTCACCTTGGATGAATCTTGAAAATATCACCCTAAATGAAAGAAGCCAGGCACAAAAGGCTACATATTGTATGATTCCATTTATAAGAAATGTCCAAAATAGGCAAATCAAAAGACATAGATTAGTACATGCTAGGAGCTGGGAGTGGGTAATAGCGGGGAGTGACTGCTAATGGGTACCAGGTTTCTTTTTGGGGTAATAAAAATATTTTGGAATTGCACCGTGATGATGGTTACTCTCTGTGAATGTTTTTTTTTTAAAAAAGACTGAATTGCAGACTTTAAAAGGGTGAATTTTAAGATATGTGAATTATACCTCTATTATGCTATTATTTTTAAAAAGCAGGATCATCTCAATAGAAGTAGAAAAAGCATTTGAGAAAATTGAACACAACTTCATGATGAAAATGCTTAACAAACTACAAAGAGAAGGGAACTTCTCCAACATGATAAAGGGCACTTACGAAAAACCCACAGCTAACATCACATTTAATGATAAAAAACTGCATACTTTCCCACTATTATTAAGAATGAACCAAAGATGTCTGCTCTTCCAAACAATACATTAGAAGTTCTAGAGAGAACAATTAGATAAGAAAACAAAAATAAATGGCATCTAGGTCAAAAAGGAATAAATAAACCTATTTCTATTCACAGGTGACTTGATTATGAATATAGAAAATTCTATGGCAGCCACAAAAAAATCTATTAGAACATCAAACAAGCTCAGTAAATTTGCAGGATTCAAGACCAACACAAATAAAATGAATTACAATTCTATATACTGGCAATGAATAATCCACAAATGAAATTAAGAATATCATTCCACTAATAATTTCTCAAAAATACTTAGGAGCAAATCTAGCAAGAGAAGTGCAAGACTTGTACCTGGGAAAATAGAAAACATCACTGCAAGAAATTAAAGACATCCTAAATAAATGGAAATATATCATGTTTGTGGATCAGAAGATTTAGTATTTTTAAGATGGTATGGTAGACAGAAAAATGGTCCCCAAAGATAGCTGCCTCCTAATACCCAGAGCCTGCAACATATTACCTTACTTCACAAAAAGGCCTTTACAGATGTGATTAAGGTTCAGTACCTTGAGATAGGGAGATTATCCTGGATTATCCAGGTAAGCAAAATCTAATGACGCAAATCCTTAAAAGTAGAGATTCTTTCCAGGCTGTGGCCAGAGGGAGATGGGACTACAAAAGAACGGTTGAAAAGATGCCAAGTCGCTGATGTAAATGGCCATCTATCTAACACATGAAAACAAACTCGAGGTCATTAGTCATTAGGAAATTAAAAATCAAAACCACAATGAGAGTCTACTTCATATCAACTAAGATGTCTATAATCAAAAAGTCAAATATCAAGTGTTGGTGAGGACGTGGAGAAATTGGGAACCTCACACAATGCTGATGGGAATGTAAGATGGTACAGCCACTTTGGAAAACTGTCTAGCATTTCCTCAATGTGTTAAATATAGAATTGTCATATGACCTAGTAATGCTACTCCTAGGTATCTACACAAGAGAAATGAAAACATATATCCACACAACAACATGTGCATGAATGTTCATAGCATTACTCCTTACTGATAAAAGGTAGAAATGGCCCAAATGAATATCAACTGATGAATGGATAAATAAAATGTGGTATATCCATACAACAGAATTTTATTTGGCCACAAAAAGGAAAAGCAACACTGTGATATGCTAAAACACAGATGAGCTCTTAAAAACATTATGCTGAGTGAGAGAAGTTAATCACAAAAGAGCACATATTTTAGGATTCCTTTTAGATGACATGTTCAGAATAGGGGAATCTAGAGCCAGAAAGCAGATGAATGGTTGTCAGGGACTGGGGGGAGTGAAGAATAGACAGTGACTACTAATGGGTATGGAGTTTCCTCTAAGGGAGATGAAAATATTCTAAAATTGACTGCAGTAATGACTGCACAACTCGGTGAATATACTAAAAACCAATTAATTGTATGTTTTCAATGGGTAAATTAGATGGCATATGAATTACATAATAATAAAACTCTGAAAAAAGGAATAAATAGAAGTCTGGGATAAAGTTTCAAGAACAGATTACCCGCCTCTTTAAAATTTCAAGGAAAATGTATAAAAAAATAGAGCTAGAGAAATGAAGTATATAAAGACACAAATGAGATTCACTGGTTAACTAAAAATGAAGTTTATCTTTTCATCCCCTTTCTAGACCATTGTACATGGCACACGGTAGTAAGTGCCCAATGAAAGTTGCCGCTGAATTGAACCCATTTTTTCCAGACTCCAATATATATAATTACATTTTATTTCCTCTTCAAAAGGAGAAAGTACTTAATAAGGAACTGCACTTGAATCTGTTGCTGCCTACATCCAACTGCTGAACAACTCATGGCAATACATAACAAGACTCTGCTATCCAAAAGATCTAGGGTCACTGATGGTGAAGGGGACAGAGAGATGCTGGGAAGGAATTGGAAACATTACCACATACCTTCAACCATTTAAAATGTGTATTGTAGAGTATCCCTGTTTCATCTAGAAACGTGTAGTGTACTTTTAAAGAGATGGCCAGTTTTACAGAAAAGATGTTCTAATATTTATAATTCATTACCAAGTAGTGAGGCTAAATTTTTATTATGGGTTTAATGGCTACTTTAATTTCCTCATTCAAAATTGGCTATTCATGTCATCTGCTGATTTTCTCATTAGAGTATTGTCTTATTATCGAAACATATATCAAGGCTACTTAGTCAAATGTTGTAGGATGCCTGAGTGGCTCAGTCAGTTTGAGCGACTAACTCTTGATTTCAGCTCACGTCATGATCTCAGGGCTGTGAGATAGAGCCCTGCATCCATCTCATGCTGGGTGTGGAGCCTGCTTAAGAATCTCTCTCTCTCCCTCTCCTTTTGCCCCTTCCCCCTCTAAAAATATGTTGCAAAAATTTCCCAACCCCAGTTTGTCATTTGTGTTTTTATTTCAGTTTTATGTTTTATGTAGTCAAATCTTTCCATCATTTTTTTCCTTTCTGGTTTATATCTCCATATTATGTTTCTAATGCCTTCCTCTCTTAAAGATATAAAAGGTGTTTAACCTAGTTTTTAGGAGAAAATCACAAATTATAACTATATTGAGAACAATTTCACCAAACAGATGGTAAGAAATAAAAAACTAGTAACACACTGTGTTAAAGACACTGTGAACAAACAGCTTCTGAGGGTCCTAACAGGAACATACATTGGTATAATCCCTCTGGAAAACAAGTGGCCAATGTTCGAAAAATTCTAAATGAACCTATCTTTTGAGCCACTAATATTTCTTCTCAAAATGTATCAGTGAAGATGCACTTGCACACCTATAAAATGACATGTAGGGCAGCCCTGGTGGCCCATGGTTTAGGGCCACCTTCAGCCCGGGGTGTGATCCTGGAGACCCGGGATCAAGTCCCATGTCAGGCTCCCTGCATGGAGCCTGCTTCTTCCTCTGCCTGTGTCTGTCTGTCTGTCTGTCTCTCTCTCTGTCATGAATAAATAAATAAAATCTTTAAAAAGAATAAAAAATAAAAAGACATGTAAAATGAGAGCCATGACATCACTGTTTGTATTAGTAAATGAGGAAACAACCTAAATGCCTAGCAGCAAAGGACTAGGTAAATTATAGCACGTCTAGGCCATGGGATTCTATGTTGCTACCAAAAATACTGAGGGCGCTGTCTTTATACTGACGGATGTGAAAAGATCTCCAAAATGTTTAAAGTAAGTGTATAAAGTTTGTAAGATTAAAAAGGCAAGGTACAGAGTACTGTGTATGCATCATTTATGTAAACAAAAATAAAGGTAGAGGGCTTAAGAATATTTTTTTATTTTATTTGCTAGCAAATCCATGAAGAAACTGTGGAAAGATATATACAAGGACACATACAATTACAGTGGTCAGTTGAATGGAGGGAGTGGAGGGAGTAGGGGTAATACCAGGTAGATGGGACATAGTATACCTAGGTGTACTATGTACAGTCTTATTTTTGAACCATCTGACTGAATATATTACATGTTTTTAAATTATATATAAAGGTCCTTTCCCCAACCCAAGACATTATTCACATATTTTCATATTTACCTGTGCTTTTTAAAAAAATATTTATCGTTTCATTTTCTATCTTTAATTCACCCAGTATTTCTTTTGGTTGCTCTTCTTAAAAAAACAAAATTCAGTGGAGTAAATTTGAAGATCTACTAACTGGCTTTATTAATTCATGAATCTGGCAGTATCTCATCTAGCAGGTAGAAAGGCACTCAAAGGAATTGTACAAAATGGAAGGTTTTTATAGGAAGGAAGGTGGGGCAAGAAAATGATAAGCAAAGAAAAGAAAGAATTGTTTCAGGCAAGATAACCTTCTCTTAGGGGAAAGGGCAGGGAATCTTATGATGCAGATGACCTCATCTTCTTTCAGGAGATGGATAGGGCCCACTGACAGATTACCTCATTGGTGCTTATCAGAAAATTCCTGATTGGCTAGTTAAGACTTAGATTTCTGGGGGAGGTTGAAACTGCAGTTGGGTTAGGTGTTAAGGCCTGGTTTACTGACTTGGGGCCTTCACCTAAGTGATACCATTTTGGCCCCGTGGTTTTCTTTTTGATGATCTTCTTAGGCAAAAATTAATCCCCTTTCCCCCAAATCAGCTGTTTAGCCAGCTACTGAAATTCATTTACTCACTACTGCATCCTCTCTCCCCACAGATTTGAAATGCCATCTTCATAGACCCAGGTTTATTTCTGTACTTTAAATTTTTTCATTAATTTTTCTATCAATGTTCTACAAGAAAGTTTCAATTATTACAGCACTAGAATTCATGTGCTCTTATGTTACACAGTATTTTATTTATTTTGTTACACAATATTTTATAGGAAGAGAATAAAGTTAACATACATTTTCATGTATTTTCCTACAAGTACTCAGATCATGACTCAGGTCATGATCTCAGGGTCCTGAGATTGAGCCCCAACACTGGGCGCTGTGCTGGGCTGGGCATGGAGCCTGCTTAAGATTTTTCTTTCTCTTGGGCAGCCCCGGTGGCTCAGCAGTTTAGCGCCACCTTCAGCCCAGGGCCTGATCCTGGAGACCTGGGATGAAGTCCCATGTCGGGCTCCCTGCGTGGAGCCTGCTTCTCTCTCTGCCTGTGTCTCTGCCTCTGTGTGTGTGTGTGTGTGTGTGTGTGTGTGTGTGTGTGTGTGTCTCATGTATAAATAAATAAAATCTTAAAAAAAAAGATTTCTCTTTCTCCCTCTCCCTCTGACCCCCTGCCCCCAAAGTGTATGTGCACTTTCAAAAAAAGGTGGGGGAGTTGACTAGTCTCATGTATTTATTTCCCCATTTAAACTTTAGATTCAACTATAGTCAAGTCCCACTTTTCCCTTCCTTCCTCAAAAAAAAAAAAAAAAGCCCAATTTGGGAGTGATTTGTTCATCACCACAGGAAACCACTCAACTTAATTATAGTTTCAATCTTTTCCAGAAATGTGACCTTTCAAAACTCAATCTGAAATTTCCTGATCAGCACTAAGGGAGGTAATCTGCATGATAAAAAAAAAAAAACAACCCTGCTGTTTCCTTCCACCCAAAAGACATCTGGCCAAAAACCTTTCTTTTCTTTTACTAGTAACTTCTTGCCCGACCCTCATTCCCACAAAGACCTTTCATTTTGTACAATTTCTCAGAGCATCACTCTTCTTGCTAGATGGGATGCTGCCCAATTCATGAATTGCTTAAAAAGCCAATTGGATCTTCAAATTTACTTGATTGAATTTTGTTTTTTAACAATTCCCATTATGGTTTTTTAAGAATTACATTAAATGTGTAGGTTAATGTGGAGATAAATGACAATCTTGTATATCAAGTCTGTGCCTTCAGTGGGTGTCTTCATTTATTAATGTCTTCTATTATATTCCTCAGTAGAATTTTGGAGTTACCTTTATATAGGTCATGCAGATTTTAAAAGTTTATTGCTAGGCACTTTGAATTTTTGGTTGAAATTGTTGATGGACCTTTTCTCATTATATATATTTACCAACTACTATTGCTTAAACATGGGCACACTATTGATGTTTGTATTTATAACTGGCCATATTATTGAAACTTTTTCACTAGTGCTAATTGAATTTGCACTTGATTTATGCCCATATTTTAAATCCTGATCATTTGTCTTGGGTACTGGCATAATTTCAGGGCCTGACCTTAAATCATATACCCAGAGGTAACTAAGGAAGCAAATGCCATTTAATATGATTTGCTCTTAAGTTAGAGGAATCTTTCTCTTAAATAAGAAAGGATTTAAGAGATGGTTTTGTTTTCCTAATCATATAACTAGAGCAAGGTTATTCAATATGGCACTACTGACATTTGGGGCCAGGTAATTCGTTGTTGTAGAGGACTAGCCCATGCTGGGATATAATAAGAAATGTATATTTACTCTGTGTCCCCTTTCCTGGACAGGTCCTGAAACCCTTGTAATTTCCTAAGTGACAAAAGTGTTAGGGACATCTTTTGTTATAATATTTGGCTTTTGTCCCCTGTTCCTGAAATAGCTCCAGAAGCAATAAAGGTGAAAGGAGCCTCTGGTTATTTATAACAAGCCCTTAACAACCAAACCTGATTTATGTTAATAAGGTGAAGTTTAAGAAGCCCTTAAGGATGAGCCCTGGTTACCAGAGGAACCAACCAAGTGATGAGAGGGTTACAACTTTTACCCCACCCTCTAACCTCTGGAAATGGGAGGTGCTAAAGATTGAGTTCAGTCACCACTGGCCAATGATTTAATCAATCATGCCTACTTAATAGAACCTCCATCAATACCCTAAATGAAGGAGTTTGGAGGGCTTCTGGGTTGGTGAACACATGCAGGTGCTAAAACAGTGACAACACCTGGAAAAGACATGGAAGATCTAGGCCGCATCCCCCATTTATAATACACCAGTAATTGTAAGTAAAGGATTTTCTAGAGTTCTGTGAGTTGTTCTAGCACATTAGTGACCCAAGGAGGGGGTCATGGGAACCCCCAACTTCTAATAAGTTGGTGAGAAGTACAAATGATATAACCTGGAGCTCACAATTGTTTTCTGAAGTAGTAGACAGTTGTGGAACTGAGACTTTAAAATGTGTGGTCTGTGGTAACTCCAGGTAATGAGCATCATAACTAAATGTAGGAAACCCAGCTGGTGTCCAGAATTGGAGAATTGATTAGTGTGGGAAGAACCTCTCCTATCTGGTGTCAGAGGTACTGAGTGTAGGGGACACAAGGTTTTCTTTTATGTGCACTGCAGGATATTTTACAGTGTGAAACTGAATAAAAGAAACTTCATTTAAAATGGGGTTGGGGGATCCCTGGGTGGCACAGCGGTTTGGCACCTGCCTTTGGCCCGGGGCCCGATCCTGGAGACCTGGGATCGAATCCCACATCAGGCTCCCGGTGCATGGAGCCTGCTTCTCCCTCTGCCTGTGTCTCTGCCTCTCTCTCTCTCTCTCTGTGACTATCATAAGTAAATAAAAAGATTTTTTAAAAAATAAAAATAAATAAATAAAATGGGGTTGGGAGGCCAGGAAAGGGAGCTCTCACATCATACCACTTATTGCAGCCAGTTGCAGGTCCAAAAGGAAAACAATAAAACAAACCTATTTTACTACTCCAGCAGGAGGAAGATTTTCTCCTTGCTCAACAACAGCCCAGCCAATGAGAGACTTCCAAAACTCAGTGAATGAAAAGCCACACACTTCAATCTCCCAATTAACTCCAATGAACTTTCGGTTTACAACAGCCCCTCCCAACTCCCCCCTTTCCTCTAGAAAAGGGCTTTCTCCTCCTTTGTTCTCCAGACTTGCCTGTGGTTTTGCCATACGCTGCTTGTCCCAAATTGCAATTCCTCTGCTATTCAAACATATCTTGCTGGCAAAATAAGTAGCTGTTTTATTTCCAAGGTCAACAGCATCCCTGGACTCTACCCACTACTGCCAGTAGCACCTCCCCACTCTCAACAACCAAAAATAGGACAGGGGGGCAAAATCATCTCCAGTTGAGAACCACTGGACTAGAGGAAGGGTTTATATAATTTTCTCCATCTAGTACTAAGGATACCCAAATCACCCTTAATTCCTTGATGTTTAAGAACATTAGAAACTGCCAACTATTTTACAGATTTTATTTATTTGAGAGAGAGAGAAAAAAAAACATGAGTGGTGGGAGGGGCAGAGGGACAATCAGACTCCCCACTGACTGGGGAGCCCTACGTGGGGCTCAATCCCAGGACCCTGAGATCACGAGCTGAGCTAAAGTCAGATGCTTCTACTGGGTATTTACCCCAAAGATACAGAGGCAGTGAAACGCTAGGACACTAGCACCCCAATGTTTATAGCAGAAATGTCCACAATAGCCAAACTGTGGAAGGAGCCTCGATGTCCTTCATTGTGTATATATATATATATATATATATATGTATGTATATATATATATATATATATATATATATATATATACACATACACAAAGGAATATTACCTAGCCATTAGAAAGGATGAATATCCACTATTTGGTTCAATGTGGATGGAACTGGAGGGTATCATGCTCAGTGAAATAAGTCAATTGGAGAAGGACAATCATCATATGGTTTCACTCATATGGGGAATATAAGAAATAGTGAAAGGGATTATAAGGGAAAGGAGGGAAAATAAGTGGGAAAAATTAGAGAGGGTGACAAACCATGAGACACTCCTAACTCTGGGAAACGAACAAAGGAATAGTGGAAGGGGAGGCAGGCAGGGGTATGGGGTAACTGGGTAATGGGCACTCAGGTATTATACTATATGTTGGCAAATCGAACTTCAATTTAAAAAACAAAACAAAGGGATCCCTGGGTGGCGCAGCGGTTTGGCGCCTGCCTTTGGCCCAGGGCGCGATCCTGGAGACCCGGGATCGAATCCCACGTCGGGCTCCCGGTGCATGGAGCCTGCTTCTCCCTCTGCCTGTGTCTCTGCCTCTCTCTCTCCCTCTCTCTCTCTCTCTCTCTGTGACTATCATAAATAAATTAAAAAAAAAAAAAATTAAAAAAAAAAAAAAATAAAAAAAAAAAAATAAAAAAAAAAATAAAAAACAAAACAAAAAAACAAAAAAACAAAAAAAATAAAAAAAATAAAAAACAAAACAAAACAAAAGTCAGATGCTTAACTGATTGAGCCACCCAGGCTGCCAACCAACTATTTTAATAAATTGTTGGCCCTAGAAAATAGTCAAGAATTTTTCTTAACAGGACTGGGAAAGGTGGCCCTATGCTACAAGATAGTGGAGCATGCTACAATAACTAAAATGGTGATATTAGAACTATAAAGGGCAGATCAATAGAAGAGAATAGGAAGTCTGGAAGTAGAACTAATCACATATAATTTGCTGTATGTGGAAGACAGAATCTCAAATCAATAGAAAAGAATTGCTATTTAATGAAATATAATGGTTTTACTCACTAATCATTTATGAAAAAAAAATGATTCCTTAAAAATATAAACCATAATAAAAGTATAAAAAGAACTAAGGGGGACACCCGGGTGGCTCAGTGGTTGAGCACCTGCGTTTGGCTCAGTGCATGATCCTGGAGTCCCAGAATGGAGTCCCACATAGGGCTTCCTGCATGGAGCCTGCTTCTCCCTCTGCCTATGTCTCTGCCTCTCTTTCTCTCTGTGTCTCTCATGAATAAATAAATAAATAAACAAACAAACAAATAAATAAAATCTTAAAAAAAAAAAGAATTAAGGATCTCGAGATGAAAAGGTCTATTTGCCCAGAGAGAGAAACTCAGGAAATTAAGAGATGTTAAAATATAAAAATTAAATTAAGGACTTCCAGGAAAATAGGATACATGTACTTTTCCTTATTCAAATAAAACCCCTGTTTAACCAAAACATTATATATAAAACAAACATAAGAAGACTCTAAGAAAGGGTGAGAAGAAGGCAAACAGAGATCTTGAGACCCAAGGAATGATACAGGCTTTCTTTTTGCGCTGTCTTTCCCAGGCTTGGAGTTGAATAGGCTAGCAATGTTGATATAACAATGGATATAGATCCTACCCATAAAAGCCCTAATAAAAGCCTGCTCTGTAGACGAAAGACAAGGAAAGGAGCAGACAAATAAGACAGAAAACTTTTAGACAATAACCACTCTAGTACAACCAAACACCACGCAAAACACTGTGGCCCCATTTCCTACTTACTAAACACTAAGCAAGGAGCCTAAACTTTTCTACCCATATGAGACTGAAATGAGGTGTCCTAATACCCCACCAGAGTGGTATCAGAGAAGGTCAAGTAGGGAGCCAGGTTTTTCATCCCTGACAGCAGTGTAAGAATCCTCTCCTTACAGTGACACTGAAAACCACACTGGGAGCAGAAATTTCCATCCTCACCCACCAGTAACTAGGAGACCCATGCCTTGGGTAGCAATGGAGACACAAGGGAGAAATGAAGTTCTACTCCCACCTTAGAGTAACAAAGCAGCACCCTTTTCTTCTGCTGCTAAAGCAATGTCAAATTAAACCAGCTAAAGCAAAAAAAAGTGTAAATCAGATTCAGAGTTTCATAATATAATATGAAAATGTCCAGGTTTCAATTAAACACTCATCCTACTGAGAACCAGGAAGGCCTCAAACTGAGTGAAAAATGAGAATACCAAGATGACAGAAATATTAGAATTAACTGGCAAAGACCGAAAGCATCTGTAATAATAATGCATCAACAAGAAACTAAACACGCTTGAAACGTGAAAAAATAGCCTTAACGGGGGGTAAAAAAAGGAAAGAAATTTATAGAAAACGTCAGCAAGGAAACAGAAGATATGAAGAGGAACCAAATGGAAATTTGAAAACTGAAAAAAAACAATAACCATAATGTAAAGCTAAGTGAAAAGATTAGGGAGAACAGAGCAGATAGCTAAGAATCACTGAAACGGATGATAGAACAATAGATGTCTACACCAAGATATTAAAAAAAAATCTTGAAAAGCAGCAAGAGAAACATAGCATCTAACTTATAGGGGGAAAACTACTTAAATGACAGATTTATCATCAGAAACCATGATGATACATCATGGCAAGAACAAAGTGTCACTGAATTTTTCAAGTACTGAAAAGAACTGCCAACGCAGAATCCTATAGCTAGTGAAAATATCCTCCAGGAATGAAGAGGAAATTAAGATACTGAAAAGGAAAACTCCGAGAATTTGTTGCCAAAGGACCACCTTAAATGGACAGCTAAAGGAAATTCTCTAAACAGAAAGGAAATGACAAAAGAAGGAATCTTGGAACCTCAGGGAGGAAGAAACAACAAATAGAAAAGCAAAAATATGGGTAAATACAATAGATTTTCCTGTTTGTCTTAAGTTTTTAAAATTATGTTTGATGGTTTAAACAAAAATTATAACCCAGGCTGATATGGTTCTATATGTATGTAGATAAAATAATTTAAGACAATTACATTACAAATAAGGGTGGGTTAAGGGATATACAGGAAGAAAGGTTTTTTTTAAAGTAGGCTCCATGCCCTGCATAGAGCCCAACTCAGAGCTTGAATTCATGACCCTGAGATCAAGACCTTAGCTGCTACCAAAAGTAGGACACTTAACTGACTGAGCCACCCAGGCACCCTGAGAAAGGCTTTTATATCTCACAAAAACAGGTAAAATGACAAGTAGACTATAAATGTGTGTACCACTAAAAAAGCCGTACAAAGAGGTATTCTCACAAATACTATAATTAAACCAAAATGGAATTCTAAAACATGTTCAAGTAATCAATAGGAAGGCAGGAAACAGAAAATAGAAGAATGAAAAATATAAACAAAACAAAAAAATTAAGTGGCAGATGTAAGCCCTAACATAGCAATAATAACAGAAAATGTAAATGGTCTAAATAATCCAATTAAAAGTGAGATTGACAGGGACGTCTGGGTCGTTCAGTCGTTGAGTGTCTGCCTTCAGCTCAGGGCATGATCTCAGAGTCCCAGGATCAAATCCCTTCAGGGAGCCTGCTTCTCCCTCTGCCTATGTCTCTGCCTCTCTCTGTGTGTCTCTCATGAATAAATAAATAAAATCTTTTAAAAAAGTGAGATTGACAGAGGGTATTAAAAAACTATGACCCAATTCTATGTTGTTTATAAGAAACTCACTTCAAAAACGATAGAGGCAAGTCAAGAATAAAAAGATGGAAAAGAAATACTATACAATATTAATGGATATATTATTATCAGACAAAGTAGACTTCAGAGCAAAAACTTACCAGAGGGGCATATTACATAATGATATTACATACAGGCCTACTTCCCCAATAAATCCTAGCAATTGTATATATGTACTAAACAACAGAGCTTCAAAATATGTGAATCAAAAACTGATAAAAGTGAAAGGAGAAATAGATAGATCCACTATCCCAGTTAGAAATTCCAACACCCTTCTCTTTCCAATTGATAGAACAACTAGACAGAAACTCAACAAGGATATAGACCTCATCAAAGAAGCAGGAGGAAATAATAAAGAGCAAATAAATATCAATGAAATGGAAAACAAAAAAAATAGAAAAAAAATCAATGATACAAAGAGTTGACCCCTGAAACATCAATAAAATTAACAAACCTCTAAGGCTGAAAAAGAAAACAGAGGAAAGATACAATTACCAATATCAGTAATGAAACAAGAGATCATGACACACCATGTGGACGTCCAAAGAATAATACTATGACCACAAATTTGAAAATGTAAAGAAGGGACGCCTGGGTGGCTCAGCGGTTGAGCATCTGCCTTTGGTTCAGGGCATGATCCCCAGATCTGGGATTGAGTCCCACATTGGGCTCCCTGCGTGAAGCCTGCTTCTCCCTCTGCCTATGTCTCTGCTTCTCTCTGTGTGTCTCTCATGGAAAAATAAATATTTTTTTTTAAAGTTTAAAAAATGAAAATGCAAAAGAAATGGTCCAACTCAAAACATACAAACTACCATAAGTCACTAATACGGAATAGATAATTTGAGTAACCCTATAACTGTTAAGAATTTACTCATAATTTAAAAATTCCTAAAAAAACAAATCTTGAGGTCTAGATGGGTTCACTGGAGAATTCTACCAAATGTTTAAAGAATTTCTTTCAGAAAATAAAACAGGAGAAACACTTCCCAACTTAATTTATGAAACCAGTATCATTGTTTGATTAAAAAACAGACAAAATAAAAAAGAAAGCTGCAGACCAGTATCTCTTATGAATATGAATGAAAGAATAAAAAATCAAACAAAATACAAGAAAATAGAATTTGGCAATGTATAAAAGGGTTATAGACCACAACCAAGTGGGATTTATTCTAGGGATGCAAGGTTGGTATATATTTGAAAAAGCAATCAGTGTGATCCACATGACCATATTACCTAATGAAGTAAAAGCTTTTATAAAATTCAATACTCCGTCATGGTAAAAGTCTCAAAAAGCTAGGAATAGATGGGAACATCGTCAACTTGATTAAGGGCATCTATAAAAAAAACTACAGCTAACACCATACTTAATGAGAAACTAGATGTTTCTCCCTAAGATTGGAAAAGAGGAAAGATGCCTGCTCTCATCACTCTTATTCAATATAGTATTAGGACTTTTAGCTACTACATTAAAGCAAGGGGGGGAAAATCTAAACTGGAAATGAAGAAGTGAAATTTTCCCTATTTTCAGATGACATCTACAAAAAAAAACCCTTCCTAGAATAAATGAGTTCAGCAAGGTCATAGGATACAAGATAAACATACAAAATCAATTATATTTCCACATACTAGCAATAAATAAGTGAATATGAGATTAAAAATACAGTACCATTACAATCACTTTAAAAAAAGAGATATACTCAGGTATAAATCTAACCAGAGAAAAAAATCCCAGTTGATCAGCACTCTGTCTTTTGTAAAACCCTATTATCCACTGACATTTCCCAAGTCCCTTTGTAAAAAGGACCCATATAATACTTCACTATTTTTTAATGCTTTTTTTCAGACTCTAAAAGACATGGACAGATTGGATATACAGATGACAAGCACAGGAAAAGATGTTCAACATCATTAGCCCTTAGAGAAATATAAATAAAAACCACAATATGATATCACTATTTGCAAGAATGGCTAAAATGAAAAATAGTGATAATACCAAATGATAGTGGAAGAGCAGAGAAAGTGGATTACACATACTTGCTGATGGGTATGTAAAATGGTACAGCCATTATGGAAGACAGTTCGGCAATTTCTTATAAGATTGAATATACAACTACCATATGATCCAGCAATTGTACTCCTGGGCATTTATCCAAGAGAAATGAAGACTTATGTTCACAAAAAAACCTGTACATAAATGTTCATAGCAGCTTTACTCATAATGAACAAAAAGTAGAAACAACACAAATAGCCATCCATGGGAAAATAGTTACATAAACTGCAGTACATCCACACCATGGAATATATGCATCAATAAAACAAACAACTGATACAACAATCTGGATGAATCTATGGAAAATTATGCTGAGTGAAAAAAGCTATTCCTAAAATATCTCATATTGATTCCATTTATATAACATTTTGAAAATTACAAAATTATAGTAACAGTTGCTCTGAAGGGGCAAAATGGAGCATCCCTGTAGTGATAGGACTAGTCTATATCTCGATGATCAAAATCAACATCCAGTCTGTGATACTGTGTGATAGTTATGCAAGATGTTACTACTGGAAGAAAATGGACAAAGGATATGTGGAATTTTTATTACCTCTTAAAACGGCATGAGAATCCACAATGATGGCAAAATAAAAAGCTTAATTAAAAAAATTAGGATATTTTAATATCTATAAAAACTCTTAGAAAAATAAAATGTAAATAAACTAGGAAAATACTTCAAGTACAAATATCAAAGGGTTAAAATACTGTAGCTGCATTATCAATAAGAAAAAATAAATACCATATTGGAAAACTGAGCATAAGATACAAACAAGGAATTTATTCAATTCTCTCTCACACACACACACAAATACAATTACTCAATAAATAATTCAAAAAGAAGTAATCTTATTAGTAAAGAAATGTAAATCAAGATAATGCTGATATTATTTCCACTGTTAAGCTATCAAATTAAAAAACAAACACACAAAAAGGATAATATCCAACATATTTAACACTGTAGGGAAATGTACATTTTCATAAAAACAACGACAGCTACCTCTGAGAGCCTATTACATGTCAGACAAGGTTCTACACATTTCACCTATATTAACTCATAGAATCCTATGAGGTAGGATTGTTGAGGTATGTGCTGAGCACTTACAGATGAATAAACCAGTCACTGAGAGGCTAAAATAACTTCCCCAAGGTCACAGAACTACTAATGAACAGAGCCAAGACTCATTTTTTTAAAATAACAGATATGCATTATTTCTATTTTTTAAATTTATTTGAGAGTGAGTGTATTATTTCTAACACCAAAAATTCATTTGTATACAATTAAAATGATGCCCTTCCCAAGGCAGTAACAAAATATTCTAGCATAATTATTTCAATGTTCCACTTCATCTCTTCATGTCCTACAATGCTATACCAATCAATGAAAATTGGTTCTATCACAACTATGATTTATAAATAAGTTAGTTCTATATTATCTATAATTTTAAAAATATTTTTCCATTTTGGTTGTTCCCAAAAGCTCTGAAATTATTACTATTAATATCTAATTTAATAAAATACACTATAATATAAAATGTATTAATGTGTATTAATTTATTAATATATGTATTAATTTATTAATAAATTATGTGTTAATAAATGTATTAGTATCTTACTCAGCACATTTCCCAAGTTCTAAAATATCTACAATAAAATCAAGTTTATATGGCTTATAAACCAGAACTCTATTAACTGCATTTTGGTTTAGTAAGATCTTAAATGCCTTCTCATTAATGTTCAATATAGGTCAAAAGTATTTTATTGAATCATAATTATTTAGAAACTGGTAACCCACACGTGTAAGATGTTTCTACCAGCCAAAATATTTTATCATTCTCCAATCATGCCATAGAAGTGACTTATTGCATTATTAATATTCTCTAAAATTCTACCTCACTCTAAAACCACTTTCCTGTTCTCTTGTACCTCCTGATAAATTACATTTCAGAAGTTTTATTTTCAAAACGGAAAACAGAACATATTAACAGACTGTGAATAAGAATAAACTTGCTAAAAACGAGCATTAAATGATCAAAACATTTCAGTATAACTCTCGTTACTAAATGCAGATTTGTCTCGACTGCTGGTTCTCAGAAGGTTGTAACTTTTTCCAAAACAAACATTCTTTGGTTCTTTTTTTTATATAAATTTATTTTTATTGGTGTTCAATTTGCCAACATATAGAATAACACCCAGTGCTCATCCCGTCAAGTGCCCCCCTCAGGGCCCGTCACCCAGTCACCCCCACCCCCCACCCACCTCCCCTTCCATCACTCCTAGTTCGTTTCCCAGAGTTAGGAGTCTTTCATGTTCTGTCACCCTTTCTGATATTTCCCACTCATTTTTTTCTCCTTTCCCCTTCATTCCCTTTCACTATTTTTTATATTCCCCAAATGAATGAGACCATATAATGTTTGTCCTTCTCTGATTGACTTATTTCACTCAGCATAATACCCTCCAGTTCCCTCCACGTCGAATCAAATGGTGGGTATTTGTCGTTTCTAATGGCTGAGTAATATTCCATTGTATACATAAACCACATCTTCTTTATCCATTCATCTTTCGATGGACACTGAGGCTCCTTCCACAGTTTGGCTATTGTGGACATTGCTGCTATAAACATCGGGGTGCAGGTGTCCCGGCATTTCATTGCATCTGTATCTTTGGGGTAAATCCCCAGCAGTACAATTGCTGGGTCGTAAGGCAATATCAGATAAAGGGCTAGTTTCCAAGATCTATAAACATTCTTTGGTTCTAAACCTAAAACTGCAACACCAGAAGGAGCAGTTTGGACTTAATATCTATCACATTTATCAATTACATTAAACTCCAGCAAGAGAAGTGAGTCATATTTGGATTTGAAGCAATCTAAAAAAGAATCTCAAAATCAGTCTTGAATACTGTGCTTCTCCACTGGGGAGCAGAGTTCCAACCACATGTGCGGGCTACCCACCAAAACTGAAGAAAACAATTGGTTGTGCAGCAGTTGTGCCACTAGAGGCTGAGTAGCAGGAGTGAGGGGTAACACTACAAATGCTGTATTCTCCACTGCAGAGAGCACTGAAATTGCACTTCCACTGATGAATGAGAACCCTGTGGCAGTTGCAGACTCAGTAGCAGAGGTGATAGCAGAGCCAAAAACAAAAGGCTGGACGCTGTCACCCAGTATGATGGGACACTGCATGTTAAGGTGTTGGTAAGAGTGCTGGTACTCAGCCTTGAAGCCCCTGTAATCACTGCAGGTTGTATGAGAGAGCAAGTATTGCCCAAGTTTAATTTTGGTGTACTTATTCTAAATAGAAAAAAGGAAAAAAATCAATATAATAGTTCTGACACATTAAACGACAGCTAGATAACATAGTCACAACAAATTAAGTTTCAAATATGAACAGTTTTTGAGATTTTGTTCTATAGGTTTTCATCTCAATATGGAAGGGAAGATAACCAGATATTACAAGCTATTAGATACTAACAGAATCAGGGAGAATTCCAGAGAGAATACTCCAGCTTTTCATTGGACCACCAGGTACTACCAAAAGAAATGGCTGGATCCATCTGGATTTACATTTAAAGGCATGAAGAGGGATCCCTGGGTGGCGCAGCGGTTGGGCGCCTGCCTTTGGCCCAGGGCATGATCCTGGAGACCCAGGATCAAATCCCACGTCGGGCTCCCAGTGCATGGAGCCTGCTTCTCCCTCTGCCTATGTCTCTGCCTCTCTCTCCCTCTCTGTGTCACTATCATAAATAAATACAAATTTTTAAAAAATAAAGGCATGAAGAGTGCTCCCTTTCAAATTCTGAAACGCGAGAGGGATATTATATTATATTATATTGATATATAATATTATAATGATCTCTCAAGAGAGAGAGAGACACTTAATCAAGTAGCCTGATTTCAAGATGATTTATGTCCAAAACTCAGTGAGCACTCCTCCTATGGCTCACACAAAATGAAGGGAAATCAAAGATCAGAATTCAATGTGCCTTGTGCCTTAAATCTTATATGGCTTCAATTTATAAGACTATCTTGGAAATGAGGGGTATAATTCCAAATAGTTGACTTAGAAATACCATACCATTTCTTTAGCCCTTCCATACTCTAAATGGAAAGTTTATCTTTGAGATGATGACCTTTGTCACCACTAAAAGAATCAAACTGTACTGCTCTTACCCTAACAGAAAACCCAGTTTCTTCTGTGGCAGGAGGTGATAACAACTCGTATTCCAAAGCTGAATGGTTTGGTCTGTGAAGCTGGAGCTGCATTACCGAATGAGAATAGGGCAGTAGAAGAGGTACTTATTTATAACTGGTTGGGGTAGAGTCCTAAACTTAAACCCTCTTGCACCAGGTGTAGAGAATGTCAACCCAATAGCTGAAGTGGTGGTTACTGTCTTTGCAGGGCCAAAAGTGAACCCACCTGAAGGGGTACCAGTTTCTCCAAAATTAAACCCACTTATGACTCCAAGCCCTCTATGGGGGCAAGAGAGGAATGGAAGAAAACACACTTTAGAAATCTCAATGAGAGCTACAAGTCAAGATGGCGGAGAAAGCCACACTGGAATCACTCTCCCATACTCCAAACTCCTAGAAATATCAGTTTAAAAGTACTTCATAAAAAACAAATAAATAAAAGTACTTCATAAAAACATTCTTGAAAAAAAAAACATTCTTGAAAGTACAAAGCAGAGTTTTTGGAGACAGAAGACAATTTTTCAGGGGCCAAACAGAGAAGGAATTCGTATTTCTATGCAGAAGCTAAAGCTGCTTAGCCCAAGGGGGAGACATAAATGAGGTATGTGGCCCTAACAGCTGGAAATATGCTGGGTTATGGGTATGATCTGAGGCCATAGGGCAGGGCTCCTCAATCAGCAGAGGCCTAATGAAGCTTAAATCTGAGAAAGATCTATGGGAGAATGGAAAAGGCAATGGAAACATGTAGGAACTCCAAGCTGGTGAAGAAGATAAGCACAGATGGCTCAAATTCCATTCATCTGTATGGAATAGAAACTTCAAGCTAAAATGCTAACATTAAAACTGATTAGGATCTGATGAAACCTTCAAGGCTCAAGTAGGTTGCTCAGGACATCATGTAATGGAGGTGCCTCCTCCACTTCCTAGGTCACACAAGGTCAGAAAAAGCCCCCGGAGAATTAACTCATTGATAAGAATTATAAAACATCAAAGTAAACAGTCTATAGCCCTAAAAAAAGAAAATTCTCATTCAAGGAATTAGAGATAACAGAGGAAAATGAATGCCACATTGAAGTATATATTTAGGGATGCCTGGGTGGCTTAATGGTTCAGTGCCTGCCTTCGGCTCAGGGCATGATCTCAGAGTTTCAGGATCCAGTCCCACATTGGGCTCCCTGTGAGGAGCCTGCTTCTCCCTCTGCCTATGTCTCTGCCTCTCTCTCTGTGTGTGTGTCTCTCATGAATAAATAAGTAAAATCTTTTTTAAAAAAAGAAGTATATATTTCATATGTCTAAAGAGCTCAAGAGGGCAGCCTGTGTGGCTCAGTGGTTTAGCGCCACTTTCAGCCCAGGGCATGATCCTGGAGACCCGGGATCAAGTCCCACGTCGTGCTCCCTGCATGGAGCCTGCTTCTCCTTCTGCCTGTGTCTCTGCCTCTCTCTCTGTCTCTCTCATGAATAAATAAATAAAATCTTTAAAAAAAAAGAGGTTAGAAAGAAATAATATCAGGGATCCCTGGGTGGCTCAGCGGTTTAGAGCCTGCCCTCAGCCCAGGGCATGATCCTAGAGTCCCGGGATCGAGTCCCACATCGGGCTCCCTGCATGGAGCCTGCTTCTCCCTCTGCCTATGTCTCTGCCTCTCTCTCTGTCTCTCATGAATAAATAAATAAATAATCTTTTTTAAAAAGGAAAGAAATAATATCCATAAAACAAACAAGTGAATGTGAAAAAGAACCAAGGAGTATCCAAGAAATAGATATCACTATTAGAAATAAAAAACTCAAGAGAGATCTAAATAAACTAGACACAATTGATGAGGAAAAAAAAATCAATGAACTGGAAGAGAGAATAGAAGATATCCACCAGAATACAGACCAAAGAAAGTGATGGGAAAGAAGAGAGAAATTAAGAGATAAGAAGAAAACAAAAGAACATCTTCAATATATATCCAGAAAGAATATCTGAAGGAAATATATAGAATGGCAAAGACAATACTGAAAGAGTTAATAAAAGAGTTTGCTAGAACTGAAGAAAAATGAGTCCTCAGATTAAAAAGGCCACCAGGCGCAAGCAGACAACCCCTCCCCACCGCCAACACACACGTGCACACACACACACACACACACACACACAAGCACACCCTTTATATACAATATATTGAAACACTAGAATATTAAATATAGAGAAGAAAATCTGAACATTTCCAGAAAGAAAAAAACATATTTCCCTAATAAGGAGTAATAACCGGTTTGACAGAAGGCTCTTCATTAGCAGCAATAACTGTTAGAAGATGATGGAATATCTTTAAAGTGTTAAGGGAAAATCATTGTGTACTTTTTTTTTTTTTTTTTTTTTTTATTTATTTATGATAGTCACAGAGAGATAGAGAGAGAGGCAGAGACACAGGCAGAGGGAGAAGCAGGCTCCATGCACCGGGAGCCTGATGTGGGATTCGATCCCGGGTCTCCAGGATCGCGCCCCGGGCCAAAGGCAGGCGCCAAACCGCTGCGCCACCCAGGGATCCCATCATTGTGTACTTATAATTCTGAGTCAAGATTTATAAAATGGGATGTGTCTAAAGATCAGTTTTTAAACAATAGCTCTGAAAGGCAATTCTAAGAATTCAGTTTCAAAAAATATTTCATCAAAATTAAGAGCCCCATTACTTTACGCACCAGTATGAAAAAAAAAAACAACAACCTGTCACAATTCCTTCTTCTCATTTAAATTTTTGTATACTTCTTGAAAGACCTCTTCTCAATGTAGACAGATTTTAATCAAACATGCATACCTTAGGAAAAAACTATTCAAAATCCAATTTTCAAGTCAAATTTTTGATGTCTTCCGTGCCACCAGGAGCACTGCTGACACAGTATCAAAGCCATGATGACAACAATGGGTTTTTTAGGTCAACTTTTTTATATTATCATATAACTTTATATCATAAATATAATAAATAACTATATATTATAAAAATATGCTATTAAAACATCATTTATAGTACCATAACATTTAAAACCTCAGGAGAGTGGTATGCTTGGGAATGTAAGATTACATAAATACAGCAAAAGAACTCATTAAGAGAACTAAAAGCCACTGAACTATGCTTTCAAGTCAGCTTTGCAAATATGTAACTAGTGCCCTTTTGTCTCTCATTTCAGCAAAATCAGTAACTAGATCTGGTTAACCATCTCCACCATTCTCTGCCCACAACCACTGGTTTCTAGGAGTTAAAGGTGATCCCCTGTTGTCTCAGGATTTCCACCCAAACCACCTATTATGCGAGTTTTGATCCCAGACATTTTGATATTGCATGTGCATACAGGAACAACTCAACTTCTGCCTGGCCAAAAGGGATTGTAAAACACCATCGACTGTTCAGACTCATTCAATTTCAGAGATGTCTAAAATATGAAAAGCTGTACCTCTTAACGTTGATGACATATGGTATCTTGAGTAGTATTTGTGTCATGGATGTAAGTGAACATCTACCCAAGGGTAATTCTGAAGGACAATATTTATTTTAATGTCTTAGTTACTACATGCTTATCATTATTATTAGACAAGTGTTAAAACTTATTAAATGTAAGCCTCAAATGGTCAAGTGTAATATTTCAAGTGTAAGAAGTCAGTCCTAGAAGGCACAGAGAGGCATCTTGAGCAGAGTAAGAGTTTTTGCTGTATTTACTCTTACATTCCCCAAGGGTACCACTTTCCTGAGGTTTTAATTATTATGTTATTATAAACTATATTATAATAATAGATTACTGTTATATGATATATAGTTATATGTATATATTTATTATATATAAATATATATGGTAATATAAATGTCAAAAAATTGTTGCCAAACTTTGGTTTTGAGACTGTAATAGAAATTGATACTTTCAGATTTAGGTATTGTCATCAATGTCACATTGCAGGCCAAAGGAGGCTTTTCTGGGAGTCATCAAAGGTGGCATGTTTTTTCCTGTCCCCTTGTATTTGTAGACTTACTATTCTTTTTAAATTAATTTAAGAATCTTCCTGTTGAATGTAGCATGTAGCTTAAAATTTTTCCTACCTAAAAAATTTGAAAAAAAAATTCACATTTGAACTAAAAATGCATTTTTGTCATTAAGAATTTGGCATCAAAGATTCTCTCCCTTCCATTCCATTTAGATCTTAAATCTTTCATATTATGCTTTTTCATTTTTCAATATGTTTTCCTTAACCATTTTCTGACAAAAGTGTTTTAAAAGTCTTCCTTTATTATTAGGGATTGTCAATTTCTCTTTATAATCCCATTGCTTTTTGTTTTTATATATTTCAAGACTATGTGGTTACGGCATAGGTTCATAGTCAATAGCCTCTTTGAAGATTTTTTTCCTTTAGTTACTGTGAAATGTCTGTTTATTACTAAACTGCCTTAAATCATATTTTGTATGACATTAAGGCTGCCTCACAATTTTTCTTTTGGTTGGTATTTGCCTCATGTATATTTTTCCATCCCTTTGTTTTCAAACTTTCTGAGTCATTTTAAGTATAGTTTTTGTAAATAGCAAAACTGCAAAATTTTAAATCCAATCTAAGGGTCTCTTCATAAGTGAGCTTCATTTATTTACATTTATTGTAACTACCCATATACTTAGACTTATTTCTTCCATCTTATTTTGTGCTTTTTATTTGCCAGAGTATACATCTTTTATCTTTGTCTGCATATTTGAATTGATGGAATTTTCCCTATTCCTTTTATTTTTCCCATGCTTGTAAGTTGCATATTCTATTAATTTGTATGAGTTTTTTTCTTGAATTCTTCTTTGTAACATACAGATCTACATTCATGTTTTTCTAACAGTCTGAAATTAATCCGTATTCCCTATTTTTTTTTAACAAACAAGACCTTAGCACACTTTAGCTTCCCTATGTATATCACTGCTTTATTAAAAAGTGGAAAATATGGACACCTGGGTGGCTCAGCGGTTTGGTGAATGCCTTTGGCCCAGGCGTGATCCTGGAGTCCCCAAATCGAGTCCCATGTCAGGCTCTCTGCATGAAGCCTGCTTCTCCCCCTGCCTGTGTACTCTGCTTCTCTCTCTGCGTCTCATGAATAAATAAATAAAATCTTTTAAAAATTAAAAAGAAAAAGAAAAAGCGGAAAACAAGTCTATACTCCCTATACATGGCTATGAGTGGAAATAGCTGTCTCTGTCATGATGAGTTCCTCCAGCCAACCTCAATTTCTCTTCATCCACACTGCCTGACTATAGGAGCTTTAAGTTGACAAAACTACAGCTTTTTATGTTGAGCCCAGCTTACAGTTCTATCTTGGATGCCTTAAACACAAGCACACATGTTCTAAGAAAGAAATACTGGTTGGTAAAGGATTTCTGCAGAAAACCTACTAGGCCCCCATAAATCATTAGAGCTCATTGAAAAAGTTCCTAGAAATGGGCAGATGCTCCCTGCCAGGACAGTCCAATCTCAATAGGGCTTACTGAATTAACTCAACAATTGGATAGGAAAAAAAACATTCAATGAGTCCTGCCCATCAGACCGTACTAGTCACTTAAATGCACTGGAACCTCGGTGTGCTCACCTCTACAATTCGGGCAGTTCTGCTAAATGAGTAACCAAAATGTTTTTTAACAATAAGTTTATAAAGGGCCCTCCTTGTCTGATTTAATTTAATGTAAAGTGCTGTATGAAAGCTTTCCAGTATGTAATGCTGGGTTCTCCTCACTGTCAGTGAAGGATCAGCAAATCAGAGATATCAGTCCTCTCGTAGCTGGCCCAGGGAGTGAACATAAATTGGATTTCAAATTACAATTCAAAAAATTACCATACATCTATCTAATTTATCAGCATGGAGATTATCCTATGTATTACCTATCATCATTTATTGGTCCTAGGAGTATTCTGGGTCATAGAAAAACTGAATGCGGGCCAACAAATTATGGTAGGTCATTTTAGGACACATCTTTTACCACTTAAGTTCTTGAATCTCTTATGTAATATAAAGGGGGAAAAGATAAAAGATAGCATTTATCGAATCAGAAACTCCTTATCTTCCAATTACCCACAACAAATCATGAAGGCATTTTGATCTCCATTCTATAGTTGAGGAAACTGAGTCTCTGAAATAGTAAATCACTTCCCCAAGGCCAAGTGAAGGAAATGGTCACAGTACTTCCATTTTGATATTAGCATAATCAATGCATTATTAGAAAGACGAGTCTCTATCTCAATGACAGAAACAAAATAAACTCAAGCTTGAGTACCTATAATAAGCTATTTCAGCACAAATGTTTAGAGGCTTCTGTCTCATAAAGTATAAATGATTTGGGGGAATCATTCATGCCATTATTCCCTGATATCACTTGAAGAAATGATGGTCAAGCAGTGACTAGCATAGAAGCTCAACCATGAAATTTGTTAAAACTGTTTCCTACCTTCTCAGAAGCAAATAGACTATTCTTCCTTGGAGGCAACATTCCCCCTAACCTGTCTGGTTACTTGACAACCATCAAGTTCCACTAATTCACTTCACCTCAAGAACATCATGACTAGGGGTACCTGGGTGGCTCAGTGGTTGATTGTGCTTTTGGCTCAGGTCGTGATCCCAAGGGTCCTGGGATTGAGTCCTGCATCAGACTCCCCACAGTGAGCCTGCTTCTTCCTCTGCCTATGTCTTTACCTCTCTCTGTTTGTCTTTTATGAATAAATAAATAAAATCTTTTAAAAATTCATGACTAAGTGATCTGGCATGATTAGTCATGTTATAAAGCCATCTCTATAAATAGCAATGTCTGATAACACATATGATTCTTTAACATATCATTAATTACCAAAACCTAAAGAGAGAGGCAGAAAAGCAAAGGAAAATACAAATTCTCTGAAGAAACTCCTTGTTCCACCATGAAAGCCTCCCAGAAAGTAGAAAAATGTAAGCCTCCAAGTATAGTAGGTGCTTTACTTGCCACTGAATAGTTATGGATGCCAACTCTAGAATTAGAAACTGAGTTACTAATGTTTTATTCTAAATGTTTGAGTCCCCAGAAGAGAAATGGAGAGGGACAGGTAAAATTTGCCCAGCCATTTTTAAGGGAAATAGGAAGGAATCAAAATTGTAATGATGATCATTTTATTTTATGCCACAATAAAATACAGGGTTACTGAAAATGGTACATTAGCTATGAGTTCATATTAAACATCTTAAGCAGTATAACTTACCAATTTTCTTTCACATTAAGTGCTTTTCTCCTCCTTCATCCAATAACATATCAAAGCTATAAGGTCAGAATCCTATTTTTTTAAGAGTCAGAAAAAAATTTTCTTTAAAAAAATCCCAAAATTAAGACCAACTTTCCAAATATGAAAAGTACAACATTGTAGAAGACTATAAATTGCCATGAAACAGGTCTCTTTCTTAGTAAATGCCTACAGCCCTTACAAAATTGGAAAAGGGAAGAGACTAGAGGTGGGATCAAAGGGGGAAGGTGGGCAGAAGGACTGGAGAGAGGAAGAATCTTGGAAGCCCTGAGAAAGACGAAAGAGCAAGCAGGGTGTATGTGTGCAGGAGGGAAACTTATGAGTGGGCAGACGTGGAAGACAGAGACCCAAATAGAAGGCATGGCTATTCGGAAACTGGGCATCTGGGCAGAGATGACCCAAGATGGCAGAGCACTGAGTGGGGATGGGGGTTGGGAGAAAGGGGAAGAACAGTGTTATGGGGAGAAGAAAGAGAGTAAAACACTTGAGAGCTAATCAAAGAAACAAAGGAAGAACGGCATTCAAATGCAAAAAGAAAGCCTCAAAGGCCTACCGAGATGAATCCTCCCCAGAACACTGGAGAAGTAGAGCAAAACACAAACAAAAAGACCCCAGAGACTTCTGAAGCACAGTATGCAAAAAAACCTTACACAAGCATGTAAATAATAGTAGTCATTTAAAAATTTCAAAAACTACCATTTTACAAGGAAAAATAGATCTGGCTAATATAACTTAAAGTTTATTTAAAAAAATAAATCTCACTTTTCTCAGTGCTTCATTCCACCAAAACCATGGCATCAAGTATATGCCTTTGAAGAATAAGCATAATTTTTATGTTTGCCATTTTTGACTGTGGTAAAATATTGTATACTTTATCATTTTAACCATCTTAGGCATACAGTTCAGTGGCATTTAGTATGTTCACAATGTTGTTCAACTATCACCACTATCCACTTACAAAACCTTTTCAATGCCAATACAGAGTTTGGCACTGAAAAATAACTCCCCATTCCCCACTCCCACAGCCTCTGGTAATCTCTATTTTATTTTCTGTCTCTATGAATTTGTCTATTCTAGGAACTTCATATTAGAATCATACAGTATTTGTATGACTTATATGAATATTTGTATACTCAAAACTATCTAAATGTTCAATAACCATAGGGAGATTTTTCTTAAGTGGCATAGTTATATGATAGAATACAGCAATAAAAGCAAACTTTATCTATATTTTTGCCATTTGGATAAATCTCAAAAACAATGGTGACCCAAAAAAGTTGCAGAAGAGTAAGTTGCAGAAGACAAATATGGTACACTGTATGTAAATATTAAAGGGCATACAAAAGAATAGATTACAAATCATTTATGGCCATTCACATTTGAATGCACATAAAAACATACATAGAAAAATATATAACAACTTCAGAAGAACAATTTTCTCCAGGATAGGAAGGAAATGATACTGGGAAGGAATACAAAGAGTTAGCTATAATGTTTTAGTTCTTTAAAAAACATAACTTAAAGAAAATATGGCAAAATCTTAACAACCATTACATCTTTGGTTGGTACATGGATGATGGTGTAGAATAGTCTCTGTACTTTTGTCTGAAATACTTTATAATTTTAAAAAAAGAAGGACTAATGTTTTAGAATGGCAGAAAATAAGACAATATGTGTGCTTTGAAAAGGGAGATGCACTAATAAAGGCCAATTATACCTTTTATTCTCCCAATTTAATTGGCTCCTTTATAAAAATTTTTTTAATTACAAATGAATATGCACTCATACAATCTTTGGAAAATATATTCATAAGGAAAGCTAATCAGCCTGAGTGTTATTATGGCACTTGAATCTGCTCAAATCTGCTATGGTTCACATATCTTGTAAAGTAAATCATTTGGAAAATGTCTATACTTATTAGTTAAAAAATGCATCCAGTCTAATTCATATGTACAATAGATATTATGGTTGATCACTGCTGCTCTGGCAACAGAAAGCTAGACGGGTAAATTCATACATCTAATTGGGGACAAAATCTAGCGTCTCAGGTCTAGATCCCTGGCCTTCCTGTTAGGATTCCTCTTGAGTTTCATGGAAGGTAAAAATTATATAAATGATTTTAAATAACCCAAACTTTATAGTGCTATTTTTAAAAAATATTTTATCTATTTATTCATAAGAGACAGAGAGAGAGAGAGAGGCAGAGACACAGGCAGAGGGAGAAGCAGGCTCCAAGCAAGGAGCCCGATGCAGGGACTAGAGCCCGAGACCCCAGGATCACACCCCAAGCTAAAGGCAGGGGCCAAACCGCTGAGCCACCCAGGGATCCCCTAATGTTATTGATAACATGAAATTACTGGAAATGAATTTTCTGTGGTTAGACTGAGTAAATTATGGCCATCTCACTCCTATGGAACATTAGTATGCTTTTACTAATAAAAAATTTGGAAACTATCCACCTGGGCACCTGGGTCGCTCAGTGTTTGAGTGTCTGCCTTTGGCTCAGATCATGATTCCAGGGTACTAGGATCGAGTCCGGCATTGGGCTCCACACGAGAAGGCTCCTTCTCCCTCTGCCTATGTCTCTGCTTCTCTGTCTCTCATGAATAAATAAATCTTAAAAAAGGAAAACAATCAACCACATAGAAAAAAATTCCCAGAACAAAAAATAAATAAATAAATAAATAAATAAATTCCCAGAACAGTATTAAATAAAAGGAACAAAACCTATCTATATAAGCAAGGATTAAGAGAATTTAAAAATATGGGTACATATGGGGCCACTGGGTGGCTCAGTCAGTTAAGCATCTGCCTTTGTCCTGGGATGGAGCCCATGTCCTCAGGCTCTCTGCTCAGTGGCAAGTCTGCTTCTCCCTCTCCCTTTGCCCCTATGCCTGCTTGTACTCTCTCACTCACTCACTCCCTCTCTCAAATAAACAAATAAAATCTTTTTTTAAAATATGGGTACATATGAATAAAATAGGAGGGAACAGAAATAACAGTTATATTTTTTGCTGTAGAATTGGAGGAAATTTTTCATCTTTAATTTCTTTTAATGCTGGCTTAAAAATTATATACTTAGTATTTTCAGACAGTTGTTCTATATATTATAGAAGAATTAGCTAAACTAAATCTCTTTTTCATAGCTATAAACTTTTAGGTGTATTTTTTATTTTTTAGATCACTCAAGTCAGTAGTCAAAAGCCAGAAATTCTATAGCCTCTGCAAGTCAGAGCTCTCTTCCTGTTTAAACTTCTGCCTCTAGATCTGACCTGCTATCAAGAATACTAGACTTGATTAAGTGAGTTCTATTGCTGAGATCCATTTACTGACAATGTGATCCTGGGCTAATCACGGAAATGCTGTAATGTTTGTGTTCTATCCCTAAGTTTCTGTATTTACAAAATTCTCCATGGAATTCAAGTACTCTAAGATTCACCTCAGATCCAGGGCTCATCCCCTACTTGCCTACCTCTTAAATCCTGGGGAAAACAGTGCTTAGCACTGGATTCCACCTTGCTAGGGGCAATTGTATCCCCAAAGATGAATAGCATTTGTTTCCCAAGAAGTAAACTATTATTTATTGAATATTTGTACATCTGGCACTGTACCAAGCCCTTCAAATATATTCTATGAACCACCTTCCCCACCACAGACACACAGAACCTGGAGCCAGGGAAAACTGCATTTGCAATTTAGGGGCCAAAGGCAGGCATCCTCAAGATGAGCGACTTGGACCAAAGATTATGCTGAGCAGAAAACAAAGCCCAAAGACTCAGAAAGAAACTAACCCCACCCCCCACCCCCATGCACACACACAGCTGCCCGAAAGATTTTAGATAAAGGACCTGTTCCAGCAAGAGAGCTATCAGCACAGATAACATTATAATATGAACTAGGCAAAGTAGACAGGAAGGAACCTAGCAAAGCCTGTTTGGTTAAAGTCCTCTCTATGTCCTATGATTTCTGAATAGCCCAGCAAACCTTTATTTACCAAACATTTACTCTTTTTCATCTTCTGGCGAGTTGTGTTCCTTCCCTTTGAAATCCCAGACCACTTTTTCTCCTTAGTTCAGGATGACATATATACCTCCTTTTGCTTGTCTGGAATTTCATCTGTAGATTCCCCTTATGTACAAAATTACATTGATTTTCTCCTCTTAATCTGTCTCATGTCAATTTAAGTCTTAGTCCACCTAGAAGAATCTTGAGGGACAGAGAAAAATTTTCTTTCTCTCCAAGAGTGACAAACATCCTGTGTGATTCCTAAACACACACGTTTGAAAACCAAAGATAGAAAGCCAATATTTTTCAAACTGAATGAAAATTCATTAGTGGATTGTGGTCTACATTAAAATACACACACACACACACACACACATATATATAATGGATATCATCAGAGTAAATTGCATGTAGTTAAGTATTGTTTTTGTGAAATGACTGTCAATTATATATTGTATATGTATATACTAGGTCACAACATAAAATTAATTTCTTACTGTGGTTACAGCAAAAAGGTTTGAAAAGTACTAGCTAGGCATTACTTACAATACTGCACAATGAGGCAGAATAGTAACAAAAAAACAATCAAAAAAGAGCATATAAACCTAAGTTCCACAAATTTCTAGGGAAATAACAAAATTTAAGACACTTAAACTCCAATCATCTATAGTCATAAGGGGTATTGTGGTATAATTAATTTGGCCAAAAAGCCAGTAACTTTACTTTTAGCTAATAACTTAAACATTATACCTCGATTTATTTACCTCCGTTCGCTGTGGTAATAACAAGTAGAATGGACCAATTATTCAGGCTTCACTGTCGCCTTCACCAGATAAGATGGAAGCTGGAAAAACATGATAGCCAAAAGAAGGAAAGCAATTTAGTGAACTCATTAATCGAATTACAATCGCTGGCTAACCAAATGTAACCATCCATTAAAGCCATCTATCGCTCTTTGCCCACAACGCTCAAATAACAAATTAGGGGCCCCACAATCCAACGCAACTAATCAGTTCCGAAAAGTCCAAATGCTTATTATGTCATCCCCTTTTGCCCCTTTTGTTCAAAACCAAACCACGGAATTTACGTGAAACCCGTGTCACAACTGAACTTCTACGTGAAGTGAAGACACTCAGATTGCCAAGCAGTGGCAAGCGGGCGGCGCGCCTGCGTTTCTCCGCTCCAAGGCGGGAAAAGCAGGGCGCCGGGTCCCCTCTGTTACTGGGGTGGGACCGTAGTTCTAGCGGCAACAGGGATGCTCTCCCCCCTTCAGGCGCCAGAAGTCTTGCCCACCACAGCAGAAGAAAATAAGTTAGATCCCACCCTACCCTACCCTACCGTACACACACACACACACACACACACACACACACACACACACGCTGAGCGGAGGAAAAGAAGCGCGATCCCACCTTACACACAAACACGCCCCGCGTGCGCGCGCGCGCGCTAAGCTGAGGAGAAGCGCGATCCTATCCTACACACCTCCCCTCACACAAGCTGAGCTGAGGCAAAGAAGCGCGGTACCCCCTTACCTGCGCGCGCGGGTGTATACACATACATGCATGCACACACAGAGAGACGCTGAGCTTGGACGGAACCACAACACGTGCCTCTGTCGCGGGGCGGGGAGGGGGCGTGGGGAGCGCGTGCAGAGCTGCAGCAAAACCTTCTCAACCCCCGGGCCACCGAGCCTCTCATTCCACCACCAATGTCCCGGATCCACGGGATCAATTGTCCAGTCTGGAATTCACTTGCGGGAAAAGTGCAAAGATGAGCGAGCCCGCTGAGGATTGGGACAAACGAAAACCCCGCAAACTTACCCTGTTGCCTGCCGCCGCTGCGCCGCAGGCAGTCCGGAATCCAAAAGAAATGGGGAGGACCTCCGAGACTGTCTAAGCGGTCGGAGAGGCGGGCCTGGGCCTAATCCCACCAGAAAAAAAAAACAAAACAAAAAAACAAAAAACGGCCTCTCCAGCAGGCAGGTTGCTGCTGGAGTGACGCTGAGAGACACTTCACTGGGGTCCACCTAGGTAAACCGAGAGGGCGGCCATTGACCCTGACTGGCGCGCGCTCGGATTGGTTGGTTCTGGTGTTGTTTCAAAGGAAACTCTTCTGTGATTGGCCAGGAAAGTCAAGCGGGAACCCGGGAGGTGGTGAGTGGAGGGGGCAACAAAACTGTTACCTAGGCAACGAAGAGACGCAGAGCTCTCCGCTATTTTCCGCCCAGCCAGCGACCCGAAAACTGACCCAGGTGAGAAAACCTGAACCTTAGGAAGGGGATAGAAAGGGTCCACAAACACCCTGTCTATCGGAAAAACTAAGGAGAACTCTAGAGTATTTCTAACTCTGAAAAGATACCCCCAAAAGCCACAAGTAACAAGTAGAACAGACCTTTTCCCTAAGTTCCCCTGACCTAGACACTAGAAGCTGGAGGCAGCTTTAACAAAACTCAAATCTATTCAGGTTGTGAGAGGTGGGACGGTTTACAATACAAGGGAATAGATGTTGTTCGACCGTCTGAAGGCCAAAATGAACACACGAAGGCTTCTCAATGCCCTTTGTCAACTCACACATACATATGGTTGTAACACTAATTTGAGAGTGAAAACTGTGCCCTTATAGGTAGATCTGGGTGCTCCAGATAACCCACTGTTCCTTGTGTTTTACATACACAGGCATCATTTACCAGAGGGGCTTGGTGGGAGATTATATATATATATATATATGCATATATATATAATATATATATATGTATATATAGAGATAAATATATATATCTGTATTTATATATTAAATATACAAATCTGTCATATGGGGTACGACGCTGTTCATATTGAAAGAATATTGGCCCGTGCCACTTTCTACATGGACAATGGCCTGTTTGCGCAAACCTGAACACTGTGGCCTGAAGGTTCCAACGGACGTTGGTCAGATCCGTTGAGGACCGAGAAGCAGTCAGACAGACGGCACTTAAGTGGGCTGAAGCGCCGTGTGCGAAGACTACTTGTGAGCCTGCTACTCACCCAGGCTCACGGAAGGTGGATCAGGCGAGTAAGTATTATAGTCGTTGGACTATACCTGTCAAAAGGTAAGAAACAGTGTCAAAAATAAAATAAAATAAAATAAAATAAAATAAAATAAAATAAAATAAAATAAAATAAAATAAAATAAAATAAAATAAAATAAAATAAAATGGGAGAGAACAGAATTTGACCAGAGTGGTAGGGGTCATTTCTCCTAAGAGCTTCTTGTTCTGACAAGGATTCAGAACAGAGACTGTTTCCCAAAGAAATTAAGCACTGGCCTGTTGACTTAGGGAGAAAATTTCAAAGCACTGAAAGAAAATTTGCTGTCTCAGGTCCTTTTTAGATAGAGGTAGAGAATGAGGATTAAAGAGAAAAAAAATGCCAAGTGTATTAAGTTTGTCTAAAATAAAGTGTAATAGAGGAAGTATTAAAAGAGGCTCATTTATGAAATATTCCAGGTACTTTCAAAAATCATCTTCCTATTAAATATATTTTAAATTTATAAGAAAAACCCTGTTAAGTCTTCATAGTTACTTATGACTTGGTACATTTTATGGCAGTGAAAGTTTGAGACCTAAAAAAGGAAATCATTCTTGGTATTGTAAAGACAAAGTAAAAAATGAATTATTTTTATTTTTTTTTAATGAATTATTTTTAATAATCATTGATATGTATAGCTGTCAAAAATGTAAAAAAAGAAATTAGCCAACATACTGTAATTTAATTCAGACATAGGTAGAGATGATGTTTACTTTTGCATTTTCAGAAGAATTTTAATTCAGAAATTGCTAAATAAGAATTATGTGAATAAAGTTGCCAGAGAAATGCCCAAGTTAAGAGAGTAAATGGATTTTGAATTCTTTGAGATCATTCAACTATAAACAGTGCTTTACATAGGGGTATGTGTTTACCTATTAAACAAGTTCCCAAAGGATACTAGCTATGATTCTTTATTTCCCTGGTTTTATTTGCTATATATACTTGAATTAATATAACATTTGCCTTTGAGTAGTATGTTATTCAAGGTTTTTACTAATTTCACTTAGATTTTTCTCCATTTAGTTCAAGTCAAAGAATCATCTCTACTGACACTGTGGATGGATGCAAATAAAATAGAAGGAATAACCCCAGCCCTCACAACCAGAGTCAGACTTAATCCCTGGTTACTGATACTGCTTCAGTGCCATGGGTCTGGAGCCATCCTGGTTGAGATTGTTTATTCCCTAACTGGTTTCTATGTTTCTGTAATGAGCCATTTCTGAAGTGTCTGTCTCCTTAGCTCTTTGTGGCTAGTACCAAGAGAGATTCCCCCAATCATACATACCTTTATGTATGAAGGCCCCAATGGCTCAAGTTGATGTGGGCAAATCATAGGCTTTATCTGGAAAATTCTGCCTTTGGTATTAGCCTAGCAAAGGAGAGTGCGAGAAATAAAAACAAAGGGCCTAGAAAATCTATTTTCTAATAACCAAATCTCAAATTTATTTAGCAATATATTTTGTTTTTAATGAAACTATTACTTAAGTTTTCTTTAATTTCAATTTATTCTTGGCCTGTTTATGTGGCAATGCCATATTCAGGCAATGGGGCTCTAGAATGTTCTTTTAAAAAAAAAATCACTACACTGGGTAGTCTAGGCAAAAGGAAGAATACATTCTAAGGTACAAAGGCAGGAGATTATAGAGTATTTTTTTAAGATTTTACTTATTTGGGGAGGAGGGGCAGAGGAAGAGGGAGAAAGAATCCAAAGCAGACTCCTCGCTGAGGTGGGGAGCCTGGAGCTGGCATTCAATCCCACAACCTGAGATCATGACCAGAGTGGAAATAAAGACCCAGACATGCTTAACCGTCTGAGCTAAGCAGGCACCCCATGGGGTATGTTTAATAAGCAGTTCAGTTTTTAACAGAACACAGATTGCATGTAGGAGAATAAGGAGTGGCAGAAAATTAGGTTAGGGTAACATCATAAATGACCTTGGTTGCAGGGTTTAAGATGAACCTAATGTATCTCAAATTTACAGGTAGATAGCCTTATAAATGAATAATACTGCATGGTTTGTAAAAAGGCATCTTGCTTTAGTTTTTACAATGTGATGTTTCTGTCAAGTAAACTTTAATGTTTTCAATAAAGTTTAATAAATTATTCTTAATTTGTCAGACTTCTAAAAAAGGTGATAGACTCTGCATTTCCATTAAATTTATAATATTTTTTTCCAAAAATTCACATCACTGTTTTTCTCTTTTGATCCTTTCAAATAATTAGTTATTCACAAAGTACTGATGATTCATTTCTCAAAATATAATATCAACAAGAATGTTTTGATTTATTATTTTGTGTGTGCAGGTTATTGTTAGAGTTGATATGGTAAAAAATATTTTTGCTAACGTGCCAATTTCATTATGACATGTCTATGCCCCTTTAGCTACAGAAGAATCTATGCCATTTTATGCCAGCATAATTTAGAATTTAAGAAGTCTAATTCCTAATGTGCTTTAGATATGTAGAGTGTTACTATAAATTATTGTGGATGATTTGTTATATGATCAAACATACATCCCAAGAAGTGGCATCCCCTTTAAAGCAGTCACTTTGGGAGTCTATCCACTTGCTCTTGCTATTGCTCAAATTATTTTTCAAAATACTCTTTTAGAATAGCTTTCAGGCCTATAGCACATTCTCTTGAATCTCCTCAAAGTAGCAAATCTTCATATTTTGAAAGTAGATGTAATATCTAAATACATCTAGAAATCACTTGGGGACAAATCTGTTGTATAATCAAACTGAGTGATGCCATAATACCTATTTTCTTGGTGATACATATGAAGGCAACTCCAAAATATTTTGAACACTGATATTATAATTTACATCAGCGTATAACCTTCCAAGGTGACTACTTTGAAATACAATATTCGTGTGAATTTAATCCTGCTTCATTCAGTATTCATAAACTGTTGACTATATGCCAGCTCTGGCTTTTGAGACTCTCAGCTTACAGGGATGGCTTCCCACTGCCCATGCCCTGCCTCTCATCAGATAACCAGGCCAGAGCTACTTCCCAACTGGTAGGGATTTAGGATAAATCTGCTTTCCCTCAATCCAGTATCCACTGTACCCACTGAACAACAGCCTTGCTTCATAATGTAGCTACCCAGTAACATGAGAAAGCCTTTGATTCAGTGCCTAGTTCTCTTTTCCAATTGTAACATTGAGCCCTGCCCTACTCTGAACCTTCATCTAGCTGCCAACTCCCCAGTAATCCTCAAGAATCAATTGGCCCTGCCTCCTATACACTCCCACCTATGGACCAGGGTTCTAGGTACTGTTCACCTAAACAGACTTCCTATACCCCCCACCTATGTACCACTTCTAGGCACCGATTACCTAAACAGACCTCCATGTAACCATGATTATTCAATCTTTCTGCCCTGAAACATTGCTCATGTCCCCAAACTCCCGCTGTCATGCCCCTACCAAGCAGATTAAAATATATGAATAGCAATTCTGATCGCTACCTCAGACACTGTATTTGGGACTTCTGAATACCCTTCTTCTGGGTTAGCTTTGCTGGTTCCAGTTTATTCCCCTCTCACCAGCCCACCATTAAGCTCTCACAAGCCTCATCATCAAGTATCTGTGTGTGCAGGCCCTATGTGCCAAATAACAATGACAATTTTATACAACTTTTCAGATTTTAGTAAACTCTTTCACCTGCGTTGCATAATAAGGCCATCACAACAATTGTGTAAGGTGGGAAATGCTGGAGTAATAAAACAGTTTCTGCTACATTTGTTTTATAAAAGCCTCATTGTTTGTGCAATCTCAACTCAAAATATTGTTCATATCACTGCGTCTGAGACCTGGATCCATTTCCCCTTTTGTTTTCAAAGGTAGAAAATGTATCAATAAGCTTTTTGCTTTTAGTGTTCAGTAAATATTTAATGAACAGATAATCAACTAGAACTTTTGAAATATAAACAAGAGCCTTTGTGTTTAATTTGTCAATTATTTATTTCCATAACAGACTATCAGGTCATACATACCATGAGAGAAGATTGTTTTATCACCACTTATTTCACCTTTTCCAATTTAATGAGTTTCCAATGTAATAATGAATTTTATCATTAACTTATTTGACATCATTATTAGAAGTGATATTCATGCCCAGTAAAATTAAAATTTTAAAGGACCAATAATAGCTAACACATGTTGCACGCTTACTATGTGCCAGACACTGTTCCCAGCTCTTTGACATGTATGAAGCTTCTTAATCCTTATAACAACCCTATGAGGTAGCACTATTATTCCTGTTTTACAGGTGAGGAAAATGGGGTGTATAGAGTTTAAATGATGTGCCCAACATCAAAGAGCTGGGAAGTAAATAATAGATACAAATCTAGGCAGCATGACTCCAGATATCTTACTCTAAACCACTGTGATACACTGCCTCTCTGCTAGATGTATAAGGCAATCTCACATTTGTTTCATACCCTTGACATCTCCTATAGGCAATAAGATAGGTTTTTCATTTAAAAAAGAAAGTCAAAATAATAGTAAAACATAATAAAACAGAAGGTTTATAAAACACCATCCGTATGCAGATTGATTTTGACAAGTGATTTTGTACCAGCACACATTTGAGAGTCCCTTTGTATTACTGTTCTAGGCACAATGCAGGAATTGTAGTGGATCATTTAATAACAGTGCTAAAGAAGTGTTCCCTGTGACTTAATTTTATAAAATCATGTTTAAAAAATATTAGCAGTGGTATA
Source organism: Vulpes lagopus (assembly GCF_018345385.1). NCBI lineage: Eukaryota > Metazoa > Chordata > Mammalia > Carnivora > Canidae > Vulpes > Vulpes lagopus. The sequence goes on from NC_054848.1 coordinate 80,596,151, forward strand.
GAACAGATTCCTATTATATTTATGCCCAAATAATTAACAATAGTCTTTACTCAGGCTATTCATTAAAGTCTGTGACACTTCCAAGATGTTTAAAGACTGAATTCCTACCCTAAATGTAACTGTAAGGATTACTTTAAAGGCTGAAGGTTGATTTAATCTTTGGTTGTCAATGAAACAGAATACCAAACTATCTCTTTCTGATTATCTTCTTCCTCAGAACATGGAACCTGAAAATATGGTATCGGAAAATGCAGAAACCGAAAATATGGAAACCGAAAATCCAGAGTCTGAAAATATGGAGATCGAAACCATTTCTTCGGTTTCAGCTCTGCAAGCTCTCTCGAAGCTACTTTATCCTGAAGAAGAGGATGATTTTGAGCCTGGACAGGTGGTCATAGACTTACAGATGAATTAGCTCTATTCACACTAAGTTGTTAAACTGTATTTGAACATCTTGTCCCAACCTTGTTGTGGGGAGCAGGGCTATGTCATTCGATATATTCACAGGAGGTTGCAGGACTGATTATGCATGAGAGTGTAACCTCTGGTACATTTCTAGCAAACACAATTATATTTTTTCTAAACTACCTGAGCACTGAATAGGAAAATAGTTCTGTAACTATGGTAGCAATAGCCACATTTCAAAATGTTTGTCATTTATATTTATGGCCAAATAATGCTTGACAACCACTGCAAAGAGCGGTAGCTTGGGTTTTTAAGCCTAGACAGTATTCCTAAAACAAATAACTTCGACTAGACAGTATTAATTAGGCCCCCATAATCCAGTTCCCTTAATTTTTAAAAATTTGTCAACAGGGGATCCCTGGGTGGCTCAGCGGTTTAGTGCCTGCCTTCAGCACAGGGTGTGATCCTGGAGTCCTGGGATCGAGTCCCGCATCGGGCTCCCTGCATGGAGCCTGCTGCTCCCTCTGCCTGTGTTTCTGCCTCTCTCTCTCTGTGTGTGTCTCTCATGAATAAATAAAATCTTTTAAAAATTTTTGTCGACACATGAAAACAGAACAGAGAATCATTTGAGCCAGATAATGGGACAAACTACCTTTAGCTTACAAGAATTGACTTCTGGATACCAGCTCACACAGAGCTGTGGAATCTAATTTGTTGGATAGCATTTGGGATCAGGGTAGGTAACCCCAGGGAGGCTTGCAAGCAGCAAGAGACGCTTCATTTTGGGTAGGAGAGTTCCATGAACTCACCTTCACCCCTTCACAATCACTGCTGGTATTCCCAAAATAATCAAAATGCTTTTAGGTAACCCTCTGCTCTCTCCATTCCCTTGCTCCTTCAGTATCAGCAAACCTTGGCTGTCAGACTATCTACATGAAGGCAAACAAAATTTGGGGCAGAGATCTCCTACTCTTGCAGAATATGTCATATTGCTTTAAATGATCTTAGTGAAGTTGTTATGATGACCAATCTGCCATGAAAAAATCATCTCCAGTGAGCATGCATATCAGTTTGTTCCACCCCCCCGCCAAATTCTTTTCTGCCATTGTGTAGGGAAACAAATGTAAATACAGGGGCTCAGATCAATACTGGATGCAACTTTCACCCTCCAGGAAGAGTTTAGGTGGAAGGTGTAGAATTAAGGAAGATGTGCAATGGAAATAAAATTTGTAGATGGTAGCTGAAGCAATTTTGAGATAGGATCCAAGAAGGGCTAATCAGGGAAAATGTAGTAGAGGCTAAACAAAAATCAAGAGATTAATAATAGCATTGAATATATACAACAAGCAGCACCCTGGAGAAAAATTTAGGAGCAACGTATCAATGAGGTTAGGAAGGTAAGTCCATTTTTTGCCACGTTAAGCTGAAATAGAAGGCTACATCCTGGGAAGGGTAGGGCTATGTCATGTACAAAAAGTATATTAAATATTTGAGACACAGCAACGTTGAAAAGAGGTAAGTGGATCTTCTCACTGGGACAGATTCAGAGATAAAGGTTTACCCTGGTAAAACAGCCTGTTCTCTTTGGTGTTTACGTATGGAGAAGTTTATTTGCATTTAGAGGTGATTCTAGGAGAAAGATGAGTGATTATGAGAACAGACAGATGAAGATTATTTTCCAAATGGTATAATTCATAGAGGAAAATTACTGTAATAATGTATGATTCTGTATATCTGGGTTATAAGCAATTTTGAGGTAATTGGTCATTCAGACACTGCAGTACAGATATCATTAGAGGATATAGAATTGGAGTATCAGAACAGTGGGAGAATAATTAATGTTTCTAATGAACTCTTAAATTTTCCAGGAGAGAAATGGCTTTTCATTTTTTAACATGCATTAATCTTGGGAACAATGATTACAAGAATGATGGTTTTTGGAAAATGCTCTCTCTGAAAACAGCATCAGAACTATTGCAAATGAGTTGGCTTATTTACCCCATCCCCACCATAAATTGCTAAGAATCTGGGAGGTTGGGAAATGAGTGTTTTTTTTAAACTCACAAGGGGATCTTAACATCTATTTGAAATAAGGTTCACCACTCCACAGATAATTGTAACAAAGTTGTTCCAACTCTCTCCCATATTGCAAAGTGGCATGAATTGCAATATAAATTTCTTAAATAATTGGGTGTGGGTCCACGCTAAAGGCTGAAATTATTTTCTTAGAGAAACCATTTGCAAGATGGTTTTTAACGTTTTTATTATCCTGGTTCGTTTTTTCACCTGAAATTTTTGTTTTTAATCATTTATTTTCATGAAGTTAATAAACCACAACTCCCCTTCTGTTGTGATGTAGTGATCCAATCATCACTGTGCATGGAGAGCATACTAATTTTGGTCAGCAATGTTCAAGTTTTTCTTTCTACAGATTTTAATTTTCCACAGAAGGAGTCACTCAACAAAACAAGAGGCCCTCATGTTCCAAGAAACGCTTTGCCCTGATTTACTATTAGTATTCTGGTGATTAATAACTTAAGAAAAGCACTATAAGTTTATATGACCTTAGTGGTGAAAAAGAAAAAAACTGTACAGAACACTGTCTTGGGATTTTTCATATAAAAATGCCTGTAACACCTTAACTGCAGACCTAGCACTTTTGAAGCACCTTTTGGAAAGGAATGATTACTGTCTTAGAAACCGGTGAGATGTTACAGCTTAATTTCTGATTTATAGCTGTTGGAATAGTTTAGTATAATAAAGACACAGGTGAGCTTTTTCACTGGCTTTCAAGGACAGACACTATTCCTCTTGCCCCAAACAGGACATTGTAACTCCTGTGCATGTCTGAAGTCTTGGGAGATCGAGGCAGGGGCCTGAGCAAAAAGAGCTAGATGTGCTAGTTTGCCAGGATCCAGGGAGAGAAGAATTCGTTGACTTCCAGCAATGGTAAATTGGAGCGGCAGAGTCTGGAATCAGCAAAAACATTTTAATAAAATATTGAGATTTTCTTGAAATATCCAAAGATCCCAGAGAGGGATCAATGAAGTGGTTGCCACTCTTTGATAGTGTAAAATATGTTATATGTACTTATAAAAGTAAAATTGTTCTTGTACTGGTGAGGAGAAGGGCAGTCCTGTGGGGGCGTGCAAAGAGGATGGCGAAATGAACTTACATGGACTAAAGTGGTCCAGCATGTATCTGACACTGTTAATTTGGGGTCGCTGCTTAAATCCATTAGTTTGAGGCACCTGGGTGGCTTAGTGGTTGACTGTCTATCTGCCTTTGGCTCAGGTTGTGATCCTGGGGTCCTGGGATGGAGTCTCACATGGGGATCCCTGTGGGGAGCCTGCTTCTCCCTCTGCCTATGTCTCTGGCTCTCTCTCTCTCTGTCTCTCATGAATAAATAAATAAAAATCTTTTTTAAAAATAAAAACAAAAATAAATAAATCCATTAGTTCTGTGTCATGAGGTAGTGTGACAAGGAATTGTCTCAGGCCCACTGTGGAAAGAAGGAAAATCTGTTATCGGGAGTTTCGAATGAGTTCTTTGCTATCCAAACACTTAAGATCTGAGTTAGTGGCTTGTTTTGGTTTCTATAGAACTTTCCCATCCTTTTCCATCCCCCATCCAACTATGGTGAGATACAGCAAAAACCCAAAAGTGTCGATGCTCTTATACTAATACGTGGTTCTGACCTTCAAAGAGATGAATATGGCTCAGTCCCCTATCCGCAGGGATACAGGATTCATTGGGCTAAAACCAGGGATTTAGTCTGATCAAAGATCAGTTCTGCCTTAGGGTCTATTAAACTAAATACTTTTTGAAAGGAAAAGGAAAACACATTCTAAATAATACTTGGCATCTGTTGTATAACAATGATGATTAAATGAGAAGCTCTATGAAATTTTAGATGGAAAGCTTGTCAAATTTAAGTTACACAAGTAGTAATTACAGAATGTTGGACTTTTTTTCTTCTCTCCCAGCCAAATTGTTCATCTGCTTTTGGAGCCATGGGGCCTGGGAATATTGGACCTCCAAACACTGAAGAGCATAGAGGTAAATTATTTAACAAGCATATAGATCAATATAATCAGTACAATCTTTTCTTTGAGAGCAAAATTATAGGGAGAGTAGTACTAACACTAGGATTTGTCAAAGAGGAACTCAAATAATCATGGAAATGATGGACAGCCATTTACATATAAAGATGTTGTTTTACTCTATTGTTGTAGGTAAGTCATTTTTATATTAATGGAAATTAATTTGCCTTGAATTATTCACATTCATTTTTTGGCATATTTCCTGAGATGTAAAACCAAGAAAGTCATGTGTGGTTAAATAACTTTTTTATTATTTGAGGTCTAGTTACCAAGATGCTTGGTTTCTTCACCTTCTACCCTGCTATATTCTGGCAATTTCACAGAATTCATTAATTCATTCAACAAATATTTATTGAGAGCCTGTTATGTACCAGGTAGTATGAACATCCCTGGGGTATGATGATCAAAATAGAAAAGTCTCTGCCCCCATTGAGCTAATTAATAGTCTTTTAGAGAAAACAATAAAACAAATAGCCGCATAATTTTATCTTGCATCAAAATGCTTGTAAATTAAGGCCCATGGGGGGACATATATATTGATGGGTCCAATAAATTAGAATAAATATTTGGGGGGAGGTTTTCCCAGCATTTTGGCCTATACATTTTCACAGAGTTGAACATCTTACACATCTCTAAAAATATGGAAGGCTCTAATTCTGTCAAAATGACAGTTACCAGAGGGTGGACAGGGAAAGGAAGTGAAGTTCCTTCATCAATTTAGCTGATTATAAAAGATTTTATCTGGAAAATTGTTTAAAATAATGGCTAACATGAGGTCTGAGAGGATGATTTTAATATTTCAGTGATTATACTCTACATACTCAAGAGTCTCTTTGCCTCATTCACAAGATGTTGGAAGACTAGTTCAAATTTTGATGTATTTCTATGCTGCCTGAATTTCTGATAGCATCTGCCTAATATCTTCTAAATATCTTTTACTTACATCTGTAATTAGGCTTTACAAAGCCCATGTTAGACAGAAGCAGATAATTTTAAAAGAGTTAGCAGTATTGAAAACCTGGTAATCAGGTGCATTTTGGGGATGCTTAAAAGGAGAACTCAAAATAATGTACTGCACTTAATGTTGAACAAATATAAGCACATCTTTTGCATGCCTTATTTACTTTTAAATATTTAAAGATGACATGTAGATGCCCAGGTACATGCTCAGTCCAACATAAAGGACAAGTAATAAAGATTTTCTTGAAGGCTCACACATCTACATGAGGAAAATAGTGAATTAAAAAAAATGATCTTGGGGGCGCTTGGGTGGCTCAGTGGGTTAAGCTTCTGCCTTCCATTCAGGTCATGATCCAGGGTCCTGCTTCTCCCTCTCCCTCTGCCTGCCGATCTTCCCTGCTTGTGCGCTCTCTCTCTCTCTCTTTTTCTCTCTCTCTGTCAAATAAATAAATAAAATCTTTTAAAAAGGTAAAAAAAATGATCATTGTATCCACTGCTTTCAGTTTCTTTAACTGATAGTATTTTATAAAGAGTTATGTCATGCTTGCATGGCAAAGGTATCAAAGAGCTTTTAGATAGTAATACCCAATGCAAGATAAGACATTGGCTCCCCAAATCAGAGTGATTGTATGTTTGATTGGTTCTTTTACATAAATGTTTTACATATGATCCTATCGATGTTTCTGGAAAAAATGTGCAATATTTCTTTGCATATATATGTTATATATTTTTTCAAATAAAATGTTATTTCACATATTAGGTATATATTATACATTATATATGTACACACATGCATGCACATGCACAGATAGGCTACAAAGATCCAGACCAGAATGCTATCTCTGGGTAGTTGGATTATAGATGATTTTATTTTCTTCTTTTTCCTTATATGTCATTTCCAAATTTTCTACTATTATTACAATTTTACAGTGTATTGGTTGTGGATTGATTTAAAAATTTCACACTTCTACTAATTTAGCTTGTTTGGACTAAAACATAAGCTAGTGATTACAAATAGAAAATGTTTTACTTTGATGATCCCAAACTGAGCGTGAAGAACAGACAACAGCCTCAGCTTTATCTTCCCCTTCTCCACAGTCATCCCTCAGAGCAGTGATGAAAATGCCGAGGAGATCTGGAACCCAGAAGAGGTTCCAGAGGGAGCAGAGCACGATGACATGTGGGATGTTAGAGAAATGCCTGAGTAAGTCAGATGATGCCAGCAAAGTGTTTGGTGGCTTAAGGTAGATGTGTCATCTGATACCATTCTATTTTTGACAAGATTGGTAAATCCACATAAAAGAGAAAACTATGGTGACAGTGCACAGAAGGCATGTGTAATTGATGATTTTTTTCCCTCCTGGAGCAGAAACAAATAATAAAACATGACACCTTCCTTTCAGTTATTATCAAACACTGAAAAATACAGTCATTTCCGTGACAAATTTATATTTAATATTGGCCAGTTGTTTAATGGGGAAATAAGACTGGGGAAACCCATTGAGTTCCAAGCATTCATACAAGCTAAATTATTATACCATGTTTATGTGTCAAAGACCTGCTTTTAATTACTCAATGCTCCACAATTTCGGTAAAAGGCTGTGTTCTCTCTCCAATTATCTATTATTACCTGGACCTATTTACTAGTTATTTTAGGATTATGTTTAATATATTTTTCAGGCAGGCTTAAAGCCTCATTTTGTAGCCTTTTCAATAGGAATTGTGAATATGAATTGTAAATATGAAATTTAGGATTATTATCATGAATAGCCCTTCACTCTGATGAAATAAATCATCCACAATTTCAAGGAACTGAAAGTGTGTTCACATCCATAATTTAAATTAATGGTTAGATACACTAGGCTTTAAATATATGTATTCTAAAATAAAATCTTGATTATTTGGTATAGCTTGAAAAACCAAGGCAGTACTTACTAAATTATAATGTACTTTATAAATTTTTGAAGACTTCTATGGTAAGTGATCTGACAACTTTTATAATTCTGACTATAAAATTGTGTCCAATGGTTTTTTTTTAAAAAAAAGAAAACAACCCTATGCTTTTATCTTCTACATCAGTTCTGAAAATAGAAGCAGTGGGAGACTGCAGATAATTAACTGGAAAAATGTATCCAGCTTTCAAATAAACAATGTCAAAAAAACCCCATAAACCTCATAAAAAATATCAAAAGGGATTTTAAAACATTTCTGTGTGTATCTTAAAAATGAAGAGAGTAAATCTCAGGTTATGTTTATACAGTACCCACACATCTGTGTGAAAGGTAAGAGGTAAGCCACACATTTGTCATATTGTCTGATGAATGTCAAACATCCATATGTGGCAAGTTCCAAATTTGAGTAAATTTTCACTTCTCATCCTGATGTTTGATATTCTGCAGAAAGAACATCCATGAAATCTTTAAATGAATGAGAACTCCAATAAGGACATGAAAAAAATTACATTTTTAAAATTTCTTTTCTATCTTACACAAGTACATTTCAAAACGTCCCAGTAGGTAAAGATGAAAATGAGTAAAGAAAGTGAATAGGCAGCTTACAAAAGAAGAATCATGAGTGACCAAAAAAAAAGTAATAAGGGCCTGAGCTAAGTCACTGGTCTTGGGGAGAAGTATGAGGGCCCTTATTTGAAAGATTCTTAAAGGAATCAATGGTATTTAATTAGACATAATAAGTGAGAGGAAAGCCTCAGAAACTATGCTGAGGGTACTGACTTGGGTGAGCAGGTGAATAGTGAGGCCCTTAATTGTGATTAGGAATGAAGGTAGAGGGGAAGCAGTGAGTTTGGTTTTGGACGTGTGGATTCTGAGGTGCCTTTGGGACATCCAGGCAAATGTATATAGTAGACAGTTGGAAAAATGCATCTGGAGATGGAGAGAGGAGCAGCAGCTAGAACAAATCCATTTGGGAGTCATGGGCATATGGATCAATACCTTTCTGTTTTGCTTTAACCTGGCTTCACCTTTGTAAATATCAGTTAAATGTTATAGTCTATTAAGAAAAAAGTGCCCCATATCAAATAGCTACTTATTGTGTGTCTTGTTCAAACTCAGAAAAATCCCTTTTTAATTCTTGGGCAATCCTATTTGCAAGTGGTCAGAAGGTCGAGGTAGTCTTTTAGTCCTCCTATCCAGAGATTTAGCATCTCTTCATTAGGGGAGAATTAAATGGAAAAAGATCATTTGTAAATGTTTGCTCACTTCACTCCACCTAAAAAGATGGGGCACATTATGGCTGAGTGTTTCTTTCTATAAACCATTATATCCCTAGGGATCCAAATTTGGGGGCAAGGAAAGATTTGTGAATTGTTCATGTGTGAGGTGAAATACCAGGAAAATCTTTCATTGGACTAAGAATTCTGTAGGCCTAGATTCTGAATACTACAAGGTAGTTGTGCTGAATGCATTATCAGTATTTCTATTGTACAATTTTAGAGCCAGAAAAAAGGTTGTAGAGATCACTGAGTTCAAACCTACCCCTCTCCCATAGATTGTAAAAATCTGGAAGCAGACAACCCCACAGGTTTGTGACATGACCAAGGGCACACAGTTAATGACAGAAACAGATCTATACCTGGATTTTCTAACTCTACTCTGTAACTTAAATTCAGCAGATGAGAATTTCCACCTAAACATCAAACTCTGGGTTCTGGGCCTACTATATTTCTGAGCCATCACTTTTCAGGAAAAAAAAAAAAAAAAACCTTCTTTTTTTTTCTTCTACTTTTAATCTTATTAGAAGTTCCCTCAATCCACTTTATTTGTATAGCTCTAAAACAATTAAACTTATTTTTTTCAAAGAAGCAAATACACTATAAATCCTGCTTTACAGTGTCAAGTATTTGTTTTTAATGGTAGGTATTTTTGACTGAATTTTCTAGACTTCTATTCCTTTATGTTCTGCTACATGCCTGGAGAAACTGTCAGCACTTATTTAGTTCTTTTATTTTTTTGTAATAGAATGTCCACATAATTTTCTAATTTTTTTTTCCTCTGGGATAGAAATTTGCTCTTTCTCTTGGGTCCCTGTATCATTGACTTTTTTTTTTCAGATATGAGGTTATATTCAAACAGCAGGTGGGAACTGAGGATATATTCCTAGGATTTTCGAGAAAGGATTCTTCATCCGCATGTTGTGAAGATCTAGTGGTGAGCCTCTCTATTTTCTCTATGACCCTCTTGGCTACGTTTACTAACTGTTGTATACATAATACCACAGACAAGGCAGTAAACTCTTTAAAAATAGTGGTTGTTATGTTTTAGGTACTAAGGGAATAATGGGATTGACAGTTTAAATTGTAAACACAAACTAAATTACATATATGGATAAGATTTACAAATAAAAATAGTAGAATCATAGGATGTGATACACTATTTCTAGTCCTATGAAAACTGCCCTTCCCTGGATCTCTCTTATCTCTTCTATCTGTATTTTTTCTAATGACTCAACTGACATTGTGAGACTTAGAAAGGGACTTTTTTCTTACTTTTGGATCTGAACTTCTGATTTAAAACTCTAAAACTCCCTTATCGGAATGACACTGTTTCTGTGTAATAACAACAGCAATACCAATGAGATCAATAAGATCCCCTTACTTCTACTTATTTGAGCCTCAGAATGATTGAAGAGTCTGGACCTAACCAAGAAGGTGGGGTGCAACTCGTTTTGGCAACCTACATTAGTAATTTTGGTGTAGAGAATTATTTTCCTGAGATCAGGGGCTATGCATTTATCTTTTCCCCTCCCTCTTTACGAAACTCCACTGTATAGAGTATTGAGGTACCCATTGGAGATGCTTTGCTTAATATTTTTTTCTTAAGCAAATGATAAATGGAGTCTCTCTTTTGCATGAACTTCAGGTTTTCTCTTATTAACAAAATTTAAGACATTGAATTGAATCAAGTAACACAATGGGAATAGTGAGTTTAAGTACCTCAGGAGATTTTTCAAACTCTAATGAGTTAAGGTTTAAAGTGATCTTGAAGTAATTAGCTTCCAGGGTTTTACCAGTAATATCCCAATTCCTCTCTTTTAAATAACTGTAAAATGACAGTTTTGATGTCTACGATTGAGGATTGCTATAAACTATGAAGAAATTCTAGGCCCTAAGTAAATAACTGCTGTGAGCCTTTCTCTCTCCTGTAAAGTGCTACTAGTATTAATAATAATTGGTTATTGGAAACCAAATTATACCTCAGAGTAGGAGTATACAATTTATGTAAAACTCAACAAGGGGATCCCTGGGTGGCTCAGCGGTTTAGCGCCTGCCTTTGGCCCCGGACGTGATCCTGGAGTCCCGGGATCGAGTCCCACATCGGGCTCCCCGCATGGAGCCTGCTTCTCCCTCTGCCTATGTCTCTGACCCTCTCTCTCTCTCTCTCCTCTCTCTCTCCCTGTGTCTTTCATGAATAAATAAAATAATCTTTAAAAAAAACTCAAGTATATACAGAAGAAGACTTGATCCCTCCCTTTAATGAACTTCTAATTGGGGAGACAGAACTCACATAAATGAAATCATCTTATTAATAGTTAAACTCACTGTTGACAGTTTTAAGTCTACCAGGAGTTTAGAGGGTTTGGATAAGGCATGGACAACACTGAATGGAAACCACATGAAGTATCTGTTGGTGCTATGGCACTTCACCACATATACAATGTTTTTTTCTCTTGCTTTTTCTTCATATATGCAATTTTTAAATACTTAGTGAGTACAATTGCATACTAGGCACTGTTCTAAGTACTAGGGATACAAAGATAAATAAGATAAAGTCATAACCCTCAAGGAATTTACAGTAAAAGAGGTGGACATGTAACAAATCATTGCAATTCAGTATGGTAAGTACATATTTAAAGGCATAAACCAGGTACATGGTGACATAAGGCAGAAAGGGATCAACACTGGATAGACAGGATTTTTCCAGCAGCAACATTCCAAGAAGGGCATTTCAACAGAGGTAAAGCACTTGGGAAGGTATCCAGGCATGAAATAACATGGCCTAATTGAGTAAGTTGTGAGTATAAGAAGAGTAAAGAATAGCTGTGGACAGTGGCATACTGGTAAGCTGACTCAAAAAAGAAAAAAAAAATCCCTGATTTGTAGCTTGAATTTTATCTTGTGGGCATATTAATGATGATATCCACCATCATTGCTTAACCCCATTGGTAAGACTCAGACTAAAGAGGCTGTTGACCACATTTCAAGTGTTTCTTGCTCAAATTTATAAGCTTATTATTCCTGTTGATAATATGGATTTTCTCAGATCTAAGATATCATCAAATTGCCATTTATTTAATAACAAAGGAATAACATTGATTGCATGAAGCACCCCAGTATCAGAAATACCAAAGTGTGGGGGAAATTACACCTTAGAACTGGCTAAATTTGTCATTTGGAGGCTTGACCTGGTGTATATGTAACAATCCAAAACAGAAACTTTAAGAAGAAAGAAGACCTCTGTTTAAGCTGAGGAAGATAGTAGCACAAACAGTTTAAGTACAAGGAGTGATTTAGGGTTTAAAAATTCACAAAGAAAAAAAAATTCACAAAGATTACCCTTTCCTGTATCCTCCCCAGACTCTAAATAAGAGAACAAGTTTCATGAGTCTTAAATTAAAGTGATTGTCCTAAACAAAATTCTCAGTTACAGATATATATGTCTTCAGCAAACCTTTTGTTCTTTCCTTCTAACCTCAAGCCAAAGAGCTTCATTATCTAAAGTTTACCTGCTGTTCCTCTCCCAAGTTTGTAGCTACCACTCTTCCCTTGCCTTAATCTATATTTAGTCATTTTATGCTCTAGGTAAAAATTGTACAACATGATGATTTGATACACATATACATAGTGAAATGATTACTGCAGTCAAGCTAATTAATGTATCCTCTCCTCACACACTTACCATTGTGTGTGTGTGTGTGTGTGTGTGTGTTTGTGTTGAGAGCACTTGAAATCTACTCTCTCAGCAGATTCCCAGTATTCAATATGGTATTGGTAACTATAATCATCATGCTGTACATTAATTTTAGAGCTACAGCTAGGTCAGTGGTTTGCAGGTTTGTTTTGTTTTTAGCTGCCAACCATTTTCTTCAAACAAAATTTTATGAGAAAGCCCAACATATAAAATACATAAAAGTACCACTGCCTTGGTTAAAAGGGTACTCTCACTCATGAAGCAGCTCCTAGGAGAAAAACTGGGGCTCTTTGGAACATGGTTTAAAAGATGCTTATCTAGCTTTTTCTCCTTATATTATGGTTAGGTAAATAAGGTATCAAATACTCATATAAATTAATGGAAGAATAATAAGAGGTAGAGGGCTTTTTCCCTCCTGGATAACATGTATGTTTTTCCTTACATTTCATGAGTATAATGCCCCTGTATTGTTCTATTTTACTTTATTTTAATTTATTATTTTTATTGTCTCTTTTGTTCTCTATACTTTCCGACCCTCCCCACAAGAATCCCGTTATAATGGGTTTGATATATATCCTTGACTATATATCCTCAAATACATATTTACCATTGTTTGCTCTACTTTTTAATTCAACACATACTTATTGAGCACTTACTATAGGCCAGATACTTGGTATACAGTGTTGAATAAAATAGATAGGTTTCTCTTTCTCACAAGGAACTTACTTGCTATCAAGAGATCAAGCAGTCTATAAGCAGCAGCACAGACTTCCATAGATCCATCCAATAAGGGAACAGTGAGCCCAAATAGATATAGATTTTACTTACACAGGCAGGATAAGCAAGATCAGCATGGTGTCAGCTCCCCATGTCCTCTTGCCCCACAGGACAACATCAAACTAAAAATACAAGATGACAGGTGACATGAGCAGTAGGGCAGTCTGTTGCTGAAGAGCCAACTCTAGACTGTAGCTAAACTGTTTCATAGCCTGCATCTGTACCCAAGAGGAGGGAGGTAGAAAACCCTTATGCCTTATTGGAACCAGGGAGTAGGGTGAGAAACCGCCTCATGGTAGCCTCCTACAAGATAGGGAGCCTCCTACAGGGTAGAAACACAGAAAAGAAACAGCCTTGAGGCAACTCCTCACAAGATTGTATATCTCCCCATGTTCCAGGAGGATCACAGGATGTTCTGCCAGGACTTGGGGCAGATTGCAGTTGAGACCTGCCTATGTGGCCTATGTGGCCTATGTGGCCAATGTGGATAGTGCAGGGTCACTGGAGTGCCATAGCAGAGCCATTTCCCTAAATTTACAGTCTATGAATAAAGGTTTTTATCCTGATTGCTTTCACTTAAAATTATATAATAATAATACTAGAAAATAATTTATATAATGCTGATTATGTGCTAGGCATTTCTCTGAGAGCTTTGCAAATAGTAAATTATTAATCCCCACACCAACCCTATAAAACAGGTGCTATTGTTTTCATTTTATGGAGGAGGTTGCTGAAGCACAAAAGTCAAATAACTGGCTTAAGTTCACACACTTAGAATTAAGCAGAATTATGATTTGAACCCAAACAATTTGAATTTGACAGAAGTGCGTATAAAATGATGTAATGCAAAGAAGTAATCCAAGCAGATGTCACAATACAAGGTGGAGTTTGGCCTGGACATTTGAAGTACATAATATTTTGCCAGGATGGAAAAGCTGCTGCTGTTGAAAGTATATGATGTGTTTTGAGAGCTATTTGTGATGTTCTGGAACCCCAGAAGGTACTGGCATGGAGCAACAAAAAATAAAATGGAATAAGCTTAGAGCTAGTCATAAAAGCCCTTGAAAGCTGTGGATCGAATTGTGTCCCCCCCAAATTTCATATGTTGAAGCTGTAACTCCTGTTGTAATGGTATTTGGAGATGGAATCTTTGAGAGGTAATTAGGTTTAGATGAGGTCACAAGGATGGGGCCCACTTGATATTAGTGCCTTTCTACAAAGATGCCAGAGAGCTTGTTCTGCTTACTCACGGCAAGAAGGCAGCTTTCTGAAAGTTGAGAAGAGAGCTCTCACCAGAAACCAACTATGCTGGCATATTTAGCATACTCAGAATTCCAGTCTGTAGTATTTGTTATGGCAGCCCCAGCAGACTAAGACACCATGAAATTGGGCATTAGAGTTGCAAAATTTCCAAAAGCAGGTGAGTTAAACAATTAGATGTGTATTTCAGAACAACTCTAGTGGCAGATTATGGTGGAGAATTTGGCAGAGATGATGGTAGGAGATGAGTGTGAGTTAGGGAGATTGGTGGTGGGAAAACTAGTTGATAAACAATTGCACTAATGCAGGTAAAAAGGTAGGAGCCTGGAGTGTGGCATTGGTGATAGAGAGCAAAGTAGACATTTCAGAGATACTATTGATAGGATTTAAAAAGTTGTCAAATGAGATATGTAAGGGAGAAACAGGAGTCAAGAGTTCCAGCTTGGGTGACTGGGTAAATGGTGATGACATCAATCAAGGTATGGGAATGTTAGTGGTTTGCCTCTGGATGGTAGTCTTAGAGGTGGTTTCTATTTCTTTTTGCTCATCTGAATTTTCCTTCCTTTTTTTTAAAATACTTACCATCTATTGCTTCTGGAATAAGAGTAAACCAAGAGTGGTTTTGTTTGTGGTATGGGGATACAGGTATGAAATGCAAAAGAAGACAATTGCTTCTTGACCTTTTGGCTAAGATAAAGTGCAAAAGAAGACAAAGTACTAAGAGAAAAAACACTAAGTTTTGGTTATATTGAGTTTGAACTGCCTGCAAGAAATCTTGTTGGAGGCATCCAGTAGGCTGTTAGAAATATAAATCTATGTGGAAATCAAATACAGGGACGGGAGATGTTGATTTTCAGAATTGGTATTTGCTCTCTGAGGGATTAGAATATATTACCACTGAGTGTTGCCTTTGCATTGGGCTTAGAATGAAGTAGAACTGATTTTAGGTAGCACCTGTATGTTAGGAGAGGGCAAGGTGTTGAGAGGAACACTAGGAGACTAGCAGAAATGGACTGAGGACAGAATACATACCCCTTGGGATGGGGTCAATATTCAGAGACAGAGTTCAAACAGAGGCATTGGAAATTCTCACTCCAGTTCCAAGCCGGGTACTGAAAACCAAAAGGATGTGGATCAGTGAAGTGAGGTTGAGACTGTGTCATGGCTATAGAGATAAAACAATGATGATGGGGGAAGCCAAAAATCTGTTATAGAAACAAGGTGGGAAAAAATAGGAACCTGCCAACCCCTGAGATATAGGGCTGACTAAAGTACCTGACCTCTTGGGTGCCAGTTGGGGGCTGTAGGAAAAGGAACTTTAGGTATCACAGTATGTAGGAAGATAGCCTGTCTTCCCTATAGGATTATTTGTGGTAGGAAGGGGGATGGGTGCAGTGGAGAAGTAGATCAATGGATTCCCATTTTCACCCTTGCATGTTGAACAGCAGATTATCTCTAAAATTCAAAAGTAAGTGGGCCTACGATTATTGATATTCTGCCAAAATGACCCATAGTTTGTTCTAGAGGAGGGGAAAAGCGTCCTGCATGTAGTTTGATGCTCTTTTAAGCTGCAATGGATACATATTTTGGTTCTTCTGCTTTAATGCATCTGTATTGATAAGGGGAGTTTCTGATGTGACCTATAAAACAAGAAACTAAGCCTGTTTCTTTTTCATCATCATCTCTTCACTGGGATATGAGTCTTGCTCCATCTCTAAATCTCACTGAAAATGCGATGAGAGTCAGGGATGGGATAGGAGTAAGTCACTATCTGGCAGATACAACCAGGAGTCACATGTTTATCACACATTCTCATCTTAGAAATGGCTATCAGTCATTCTGAGCAAAGTGTCTCCCTATCTTCAGAGAATTCACTTGTTTCTTGAGTGGTCTACTTCTCAGGTCCTGATTTCCCTCTTAAGGTTAAGTCAGTCATATTCATTTACTTTTAATTAATAAATAGATTTGGCTGCTTGATAATGGAATGTATTATCTTTTTCCATATAAATTCACACATTTTTTGTAGGGTTTCTGGTTATGCTAACCTTATTTGATTGGTTACATATCAGACTGTGGTCACAGAGAAGGATATTTGAGCTGTAATACAATTCCTTATTATCAGCTCAAGGCAGCACAGTAAGCCTTCATTTCAATTTCTAATAGTTCTCAGTAATATATGTACATTTATAGTTAATATCATAACAGTCTTTCATAATGATGGTAGGGGATAAATACTTCCTTAAAAGCAAATCTAATTGTATGGATTTAATATATTTGTGATTATGAACATTAGATGTATTTAAATTTTTAAATAGTACCAAAATTGGTAGAGTTGAAAATACAAGTCTCCCATAATGAGAGAGAGATGCAGAGTACATATGGGGGGGAGAGAGAGAGATGGGGAGAGAATTTGAGATGGGCTTAGTGTCAGGTGTGAAATAAGAGTGAAAGGTGTCTTACCCATATTACTTGGTTAAAAAAAATTAGTAATTTTACATTTTGATGATGCCATTTTAAGGAGGCTTCATCAAAATATCTGAATCATATGGTCCAGAATCCTTGAACCAGAACTGGCAGAAACTTCTGAATCTATGCAAACAGATTAACAGATTGACAGATTGACCCTAGGAAAATGCCAACATTTGAAGGATAGATAAGGAAGAGGAACTGAGAAAGATATTCATAGATGGGGGAAAGCTGTAACAGTATCTACTGCTATATAGGAGTAAACCAGAATTAAAGTGCAGAAGGAATTTTTAGATTCATCAGTTAAATCTTTGGTGACCTTTGGAAGACAGCAACTTCAGTGGTGTAGTGTGTGCCAACACCAGATTGAAGAAAGCTGAGAAGGAAAAAAAAAAAAAAAGAAAGCTGAGAAGGGAATAAGAAGTGAGGAAGAGGAGGCAGCAAATGTAGATCATTCTTCGAGGAAGTTTAACAATGAAGGAGAGGAGACAGAAGAGATGGTTGTTGAGGAGGAGGCAGTATTTAGGGGTATTTTGTAGGATAAAAGAGAATTAAGAATGCTTTTCAGACAAAGATTCCTTCATTTACTTATGTAATATTTATTGAGTGCCTACTGCATGTCATTAGAGTGAGTGAACAAATAGGAAAAAAGTAGTCATGGTATGGGCCCCCAGAAACCTTTTAGAAATGGATGGCAGCATTTTTGGTTATAAGGTATTATTGACATTTAGTACTTAGGGGCCAGAGATGTTCTAAATGCTGAAATAAGAGGCATAATCCTAAAAACCGATAGTTGTCTTCCACAAAATTAGGAAAAGAGAGTTTGATGATATGAGGATGACCACCCAGCAGTAGTCTACCCTTTTGATTACTTCCTCCTTCTTAAAACATGTTTTTTCTGTACGTTAATGACTCCCCTCACCTGTTTTTTTTTTCTATTTTTTTGTATATTTTTTATTGGAGTTTGATTTGCCAACACATAGTATAACACCCAGTGCTCATCTCATCAAGTGCGCCCCTCACTGCCTGTTACCCAGTCACCCATCCCTCCACCCCACTCCCCTTCCACTACCCCTAGTTCATTTCCCAGAGTTAGGAGTCTCTCATGTTCTGTCACCATCTCTGATGTTTCCCACTTATTTTCTCTCCTTTCCCTTTAAACCCTTTCACTATTTTTTATATTCCCCAAATGAATGAAACCATATAATGCTTGTCCTTTTCTGATTGACTTACTTCACTCAGCATAATACCCTCAAGTTCCATCTATGTTGAAGCAAATGGTGGGTATTCGTCGTTTCTAGTGTCTGAGTAATATTCCATTGTATACATATACCACATCTTCTTTATCCATTCATCTTTCGATGGACACCGAGGCTCCTTCCACAGTTTGGCTATTGTGGACATTGCTGCTATGAACATTGGGGCACAGGTGTCTCGGTCTTTCACTGCATCTGTATCTTTGCGGTAAATCCCCAGTAGTGCAATTGCTGGGTCAGAAGGTAGATCTATTTTTAACTCTTTGAGGAAGCTCCACACAGTTTTCCAGAGTTGCTGTACCAGTTCACATTCCCACCAACAGTGCAAGAGGGTTCCCCTTTCTCTACATCCTCTCCAACATTTGTTGCTTCCCGTCTTGTTAATTTTCCCCATTCTCACTGGTGTGAGGTGGTATCTCATTGTGGTTTTGATTTGTAGTTCCCTGATGGCAAGTGATTCAGAGCATTTTCTCATGTGCTTGTTGGCCATGTGTATGTCTTCTTTGGTGAAATTTCTGTTCATGTCTTTTGCCCATTTAATGATTGGATTGTTTGTTTCTTTGGTGTTGAGTTTAATAAGTTCTTTATAGATCTTGGATACTAGTCCTTTATCTGATACGTCATTTGCAAATATCTTCTCTCATTCTGTACGTTGTCTGTTAGTTTTGTTGACTGTTTCTTTTGCTGTGCAGAAGCTTTTTATCTTGATTAAGTCCCAATAGTTCATTTTTGCTTTTGTTTCCCTTGTCTTCACAGATGTATCTTGCAAGAAGTTACTGTGGCCAAGTTCAAAAAGGGTGTTGCCTGTGTTCTCCTCTAGGATTTTGATGCATTCTTGTCTCACATTTAGATCTTTCATCCATTTTGAGTTTATCTTTGTGTCTGGTGTAAGAGAATGGTCTAGTTTCATTCTTCTGCATGTGGCTGCCCAATTTTCACAGCACCATTTTTTGAAGAGACTGTCCTTTTTCCAGTGGATAGTCTTTCCTGCTTTGTCGAATATTAGTTGCTCATAGAGTTGAGGGCCCATTTCTGAGGTCTCTATTCTGTTCCATTGATCTAGGGGTCTGTTTTTGTGCCACTAACACACTGTCTTGATGATCACAGCTTTGTAGTACAACTTCAAATCCAGCATTGTGATGCCCCCAGCTCTGGGTTTCTTTTTCAATATTCCCCTGGCTATTTGGGGTCTTTTCTGATTCCACACAAGTCGTAAGATGGTTTGTTCCAACTCTCTGAAGAAAGTCTATGGTATTTTGGCAGGGATTGCACTGAATATATAAATTGCTCTGAGTAGCTATGAGCTCTGAGTAGCTATGACATTTACACAATATTAATTCTTCCAATCCATGAGCATGGATATTTTTCCATCTCTTTGTATCTTCCTCAATTTCTTTCAGAAATGTTCTGTAGTTTTTAGGGTATAGATCCTTTACCTCTTTGGTTAGGTTTATTCCTATGTATCTTATGCTTTTGGATGCAATTGTAAATGGGATTGATTCCTTAATTTCTCTTTCTTTGATCTCATTGTTAGTGTATAGAAATGCCTCTGATTTCTGGGCATTGACTTTGTATTCTGCCACACTGCCAAATTGCTATATGAGTTCTAGCAACCTTGGGGTGGAGTATTTGGGTTTTCTATGTACAGTATCATGTCATCTGCAAAGAGGGAGAGTTTGACTTCTTCTTTACCAATTTAAATGCCTTTTATTTCTTTTTGTTGTCTGATTGCGGACATAGTGAATAGCAGTGGTGAGAATGGACATCCCTGTCGTGTTCCTGATCTTAGGGGAAAGGCTCCCAGTGTTTCCCCATTGAGAATGATATTTGTTGTGGGCTTTTCATAGATGGCTTTTAAAATGCTGAGGAATGTTCCCTCTATCCCTACACTCTGAAGAGTTTTGATCAGGAATGGATGCTGTATTTTGTCAAATGCTTTCTCTGCATCTATTGAGAGGATCATAGGGTTCTTGTTTTTTCTCTTGTTGATATGATCACGTTGATTGCTTTTTGAGTGTTGAACTAGACTTGCATCCCAGGGATAAATCCCACTTGGTCATGGTGAATAATCTTCTTCATGTACTGTTGGATCCTATTGGCTAGTATCTTGTTGAGAATTTTTGCATCTGTGTTCATCAGGGATATTGATCTATAATTCTCCTTTTTGGTGGGGTCTTTGTCTGGTTTTGGAATTAAGGTGATGCTAGCCTCATAGGAGGAGTTTAGAAGTATTCCACCCCTTTCTATCTTTCTGAACAGCTTTAGTAGAATAGGTACTGTTTCTTCTTTAAACGTTTGATAGAATTCTCCTGGGAAGCCCTCTGGCCCTGGACTTTTGTGTCTTGGGAAATTTTTGATGACTGATTCAATTTCTTCCCTGGTTATTGGCCTGTTCAGGTTTTCTATTTCTTCCTGTTCCAGTTTTGGTAGTTTGTGGTTTTCCAGAAATGCGTCCATTTCTTCTAGATTGCCTAATTTATTGGCGTATAGCTGCTCATAATATGTTTTTAAATTGTATTTCCTTGGTATTGGTTGTGATCTCTCCTTTTTCATTCATGATTTTATTAATTAGAGACTTTTCTATTTTGTTTTTAATAAGGCTGGCTAATGGTTTATCTATCTTATTAATTCTTTCAGAGAACCAGCTCCAGGATTTGTTGATCTGTTCTACAGTTCTTCTGGTCTTTATTTCATTGAATTCTGCTTGAATCATTATTAAAGTTCTTCTGCTTGGTGTAGGTTTTATTTGCTGTTCTTTCTCCAGTTCCTTTAGGTGCAAGGTTAGCTTATGTATTTGAGTTTTTTCCAGTTTTTTAAGGGATGCTTGTATCGCGATGTATTTTCTGCTTAGGATTGCTTTTGTTGTATCCCAAAGATTTGGAACGGTTGTATCTTCATTTTCATTAGTTTCCATGAATCTTTTTAATTCTTCTCTAATTTCCTGGTTGACCCATTCATCTTTTAGCAGGATGCTCTTTAACCTCCACGTGTTTGAGTTTCTTCCAAATTTCTTCTTGTGATTGAGTTCAAGTTTCAAAGCATTATGGTCTGAAAATATGCAGGGGACAATCCCAATCTTTTGGTATTGATTGAGACCTGATTTGTGACCCAGTATGTGGTCTATTCTGGGGAAAGTTCCATGTGCACTTAAGAAGAATGTATACTCAGTTGCATTCGGATGCGAAGTTCTGTATATATCTGTGAAATCCATCTGGTCCAATGTATCATTTAAAGCTCTTGTTTCTTTGGAGATGTTGTGCTTTGAATTTCTGTTATTTGCAGAAAGTGCCGTGTTGAAGTCCCCCAGTATTAGTGTATTATTATCTAAGTATGTTTTTACTTTGGTTATTAATTGATTGATATACTTGGCAGCTCCCACATTAGGGGCATAAATATTCATGATGGTTAGGTCTTCTTATTGGATAGACCCTTTGAGTATGATATAATGTCCCTCTTCATCTCTTACTACAGTCTTTGGCGTAACCTTTAATTTATCTGATATGAGGATTGCTACCCCAGCTTTCTTTTGAGGATTATTGGAATGATAAGTGGTTCTCTACCCTTTCATTTTCAGGCTGGAGGTGTCCTTAGGTCTAAGATGAGTCTCTTGTAGACAGCAAATAGATGGGTCTTGCTTTTTTATCCAGGCTGAAACCCTGTGTCTTTTGATGGTCATTTAGCCCATTCATGTTCAGAGTTATTATTTAAAGGTATGAATTTAGTTTCATTGTAATACCTATTCAGTCCCTGTTTTTGTGGATTATTTCTTTGGGTTTCTGCTTTCTTTTACAGGGTCCCCCTTAATATTTCTTGCAGAGCTGGTTTGGTGGTCACATATTCTTTCAGTTTCTGCCTATCTTGGAAGCTCTTTATTTCTCCTTCTATTCTGAATAAGAACCTTGCTGGATAAAGTATTCTTGGCTGCATGTTCTTCTCATTTAGGACCCTGAATATATCCTGCCAGCCCTTTCTGGCCTGCCAGGTCTCTGTGGAGAGGTCTGCTGTTAATCTAATAGTTCTCTCCATATAAGTTAGGGATCTCTTGTCTCTTGCTGCTTTAAGGATTTTCTCTTTATCTTTGGAATTTGCA
Source organism: Vulpes lagopus (assembly GCF_018345385.1). Lineage (NCBI taxonomy): Eukaryota > Metazoa > Chordata > Mammalia > Carnivora > Canidae > Vulpes > Vulpes lagopus. The sequence continues at coordinate 80,618,394 of NC_054848.1, forward strand.
AGTTTCACTATTAAATGTCAAGGTGTTGAATGGTGTTTATTGATTTTTTTGGGGGGACCTCTTTATCTCCTGGATCTGAATGCCTGTTTCCCTCTCCAGATTAGGGGTGTTCTCAGTTAAGATTTGTTCAAATATGCTTTCTGGCCCTCTGTCTTTCCAGGCGTTTTCTGGAACCCCAATTAAACATAGATTTTTTTCCTTCTGAGGCTGTCATTTATTTCCCTTAACCTTTCCTCATGGTCTTTCAAATGTTTTTCTCTTTTTTTCCTCAGCTTCCTTCCTTGCCATCAACTTGTCTTCTATGTCACTCACTCTTTTCTACCTCATTAACCCTCATCGTTAGGACCTCCCATTTGGATTGCATCTCACTTAATTGAGTTTTTATTCCAGCCTGATTAGATCTAAATATTGCGGTCATGAAGTCTCTTGAATCCTGTATGCTTTTATTCCAGAGCCACTAGTAGCTTTCTAATTGTGCTTCTGAATTGGCTTTCTGACATCAAATTGTAATCCAAATTTTGTAACTCTGTGCAGAGAGTACTGTTTCTGATTCTTTCTTTTGTGGTGAGTTCTTCTTTCTAGTCATTTTGCTCAGTGCAGAGTGGCTGTATGAGCAGGCTGAGTCAAGAGTATCAACCACAACCTAAATAAATTTCACCCTAGATGATGCTGACAAGGTCAGAGACCAGAAATTGAAAACAAAGATCAGAACGATATAAAACAAAAGGACCAGTAAAGTGAAAAACAAATTTTAAAACAAATTAGTAAAAAATAAAAGGCCAAGAATCCCAAAGAAGAAGAGGAAAAAAAGGAGAAGAAAAAAAATGGGCAGGGGCTGGGAGATGGTGGTGGTGACGAAGTTGTAGTGGAGGCATAATGTAGTCTAACTGAGGAGTTCTAGAGGGTGATCCTCTTGGTTCTGAGTTACTAAGTTCTGTATGTCAGAAGATGCTCAATCCCAAATATATTAAACAGAAATACTTGTAGAAGGCCCCACCATTGACCACCAAAACATAAATTAGATAAAAGAGGGGGGCAGAACGGGAAGGAGGAATCTCACAGAATGAACCAGCATGGTATACCACTTGGTTCTGGATGCATGCTGGTCATGTTTTAGAAGGTATTAATTTACGCCATTGTAGAACAAAATGAGGCAGAGAAAACAAAATACACAAAACCAAACAAAAAAACATATCTTGTATATCTCCCCAAATTAAGTTGAGTATGTTGAAGGGAATCTAGAAGTGGAAAATATATCTAGGACCTGTAATTGTAGAAATATGAAAGTCAAAAAGGAAGAATCTTAAAAATGAAGAGGTGGCAAAATATTGTAGTTAAGGTGGGGAAAGAGAAAAAAATGGAAATTTACAGTCTTATATAAAAACGAGTTGTACTGGAAAAAGGAAGAAAAGAAAAAAATAGGAGGGGTACCCTCTAGTTCTATATACTGTAAATCTCTAGACTTCCCTTGAAGCTTTCCAGCGCTGGTTGGTCAAAAACTCGCTCTTCCCCTGTCCTTTCAGCTGATCTTCTCGGGGAGGGGCCTGCTGTGCTGATTCTCTGGTATGTGCACCTGAGGGAGCTTCCCCACCTCCTGCCGGGTGCCGGGCTCAGTGGGAGCTGTTTACCCCCAGAGGCCTCTGTTCCCTGGCGGCCCTGCCTCTCCCAGGCACAGGGTGACAGAAGGAGGGACAACAACACTCTCAGCTCTCCAGCTCTGGAATCAGCTTCCGCAGTAACTACCACAGTCTCCCAGTCTGCACTGGCCTGGATGCTCCCCGGCTGGCAGGGGGCACTGATCTGCACAGCTTGGGGGCGCCCCGCGGCAGGAGAGTCCTCACTGTCCTGTGTCCTCCCCACTTCCGCCTGTCCCAGGGCGAGTGCAGGATCATGGGCTTTGTCTGCTGGGTGCTCTGGGATCTGGGGCCTGTGCTGCTGGAATCGCGCTCCCAGGGCCTCGGCTCCTGAAGGCAGCAGGGCACAGACCCCTCCATCCAGAGCCCCCGCCTGACCCATCGGCTTTTCCCCAGGCCTTTACCGAGATCCGCCCACAGTTTGTGCAACGCTTTCCCCCAGCACACTTCCTCTATTATTGATTCAGGGAGACTCTCCGGGTTTTTCTCCAGAATCACTGGGCATTCCTCATCTCCTTGGCCCCAAGGCACTGTTTTTTTCTCTCCTGCCTGAAGTTCTCTAGGTCTCTGAAAATAATCTATTTATTTTTTCTCTATTCTCTTTCCATCCAGTCCCATGACTTTAAATACTATTTCACTAGTCTTAGTCTCTCTTGAAACTTCGGATTCATGTAACCACCTGCTTACTTGACATCCCTCACTTTAGCAGGCAACTCAAGCCTAACATGTCCAAAACAGAGCCCTTAATTGTCTTCCCCAGACCTCTTTTTCATTGATCTTTGTCATCTCAGGAAATGGCAAGAGCATTCACTGCACAAACTAAAAACGTAAATCATACCTCATTCCTTTTTTCCTTTATTGCAAGTCTTCTTGGCTCTACTTTCAAAATATATTCTAAATCCATCTAATTTTCCATTACCACTCCATTATCATGTTCCAAACCACCATCATCTCTCACCTGGACCTTTATGATTCCTTTCTCTCTCTCCTCCTTCCTTCAACAGTTGCTTCCTTGCAGCCTTTCCACTGTCTCCAGAGAGATCATTTTAAAAAGTAAATCACATCACATCATTTCTTTGTTCAGAACCTTCAATGGCTTCCTATAGCACTTAGAACAAAAATCCAAACTCTGTATCTTGACCTATGAGGCCTTATATGATCTGACACTTACCTACTTTTCAGTTTCATCTGACACCACATTCTCTTCCTTGTTCATTATGTTCTAGCCATCCTGGCCTTCTTTATGATTCTTTAATGTATCAGGTTATTTCCTGGTACCTTGCTTCTCATTCTACCTGGAATACTCTTCCCTTAGATAATGACAGTTTTACCTCCTATTTTTTTCTTGTTTAAGTGCATCAGTCTGTACATCTAGAACCATATTACATTAGAGTAGTAAGTGTTGGTCATTATTTCCTCTCACTTTAATTTGAATGTTTCTGGGGCTTCCCCATTTGACTACTCATTCAGATGCTGACTTTGGGGTTGTGTGTTAAGGAACTATTCATCTATTCGGATTCTATTAAGAGTTCTAAGTAAGAATGGGTGATGAATTTGATAAAATGCCCTTTTAAGATTTGTAGAAGGGGAGGTGGGTGGGGGGCTGGGGTGGCTGGGTGACAGGCACTGAGGGGGACACTGGGTGTTATACTATATGTTGGCAAATGAACTCCAATAAAAAATATATATATAATAAATAACAAAAACTATTTTCATAGGAATTAAATGATGTGGTCCCAGGTAGAATGTTTAAAAGTGTATATAGGTCATATTAAAGGCTTGCTATTGTCATTTTCATGGTTCTTCACATTAAAAGTGCTATTTTATAACAGAAACAAAACAGAAAAACAACAACAAGAAAGATTTGTGGAGATTATATGATACTTTCCCTTTTGATCTATTGGTAAATTTTATTAAATCTCTTAATATTGAACTACACTTGCATTTATTCATCATTCAACAATTATTTACTGAGTGCCTACCATGTGCCAGGTTCTATCCTAAGCACTGAAGATACCATAGAAACAAAACATAAGTTTATCATTGCCCTAGCAGAACATACCTTCTAGTGTGAGAGAAAAATGAACAAAATACATAAATTTTATTGTATATTGGAAGGCAACAGATGGTGTGAAGTAGAAAATAACAAGGGAAGTGACAGGGCATACTAAGGTTGTTAGTAGCTGCAATTTTTTTTTAGTAGGCTCCATGCCCAATGTAGGGCTTGAACTCATAACCTGAGATCAAAAGTCACATACTCTACTGACTGAACCATCCAGGCACACCATAGCTGCAATTTTAAATAGTATGATCAGGGAAGGCCTCACTATGAAAGAAATATTTGTGCAAAGACTTGAAGGACATGCAAAAGTTAGGCTAGGAGGTTGGATAAGTTGTCTAAACAGATATATATCATTATATATATATATATAAATTATCAAGACTGAAGAGAGAAATTTAATGTTAGAAGTATCAATAGTGAACAAAGAATTATTCTCAGAGTAGTAAAGAATTGGAAGATGATTGCAACAAGGAGGGTAACTGGTGGTATAGTGTGAAGACATGAGATTCATTTTTAAAAGCTAGAGGGAAGGGGCATGCCCAGGGATATAAATGTAATGGGAGGAAAAAGAAACAGGCACCATTTGAGAAGACTAGGGAGTGTCATCAAGGGAGATTCAGATTTCAAGAAATTGAAAGGAATATTCAGAGGCTGAAGTGATAAGGGATGATGGACTGTGTGTTCCGGAGGACCTATGGAAGTGTTTCACGAGTTGGTGGGTCATAGGAATTGGAAACAAATTGGGAGATATGAATATCCAGATGGTCATTATTAGGTTATAAACAAGGACTCGGGAGTCTGAGGCTCCTTGTGTTTATTGACAAATAGAGATAAAAGTATAATGTATTTAGTTCTGGTGTCTCAAGACAGCTAGTGGTAGTGAGGCTGTGAGTGTTTGAGGGTGATCATGGGGGCCAGTAGAGATATGGAGGTCCTATAGACAAATCTTATTCCAGAATGAGCTGAGCTTACCCTGGACTCCTGTGAGAGAAAAGGTACAAAAAGAAGTACTGTGCTTCAATGATCTCATAAGACAGGCATGATAATATAGTACTGGAATCTTTCCAAGTGGTAACATCATAGAAAACTTATCCATTAATTTAAAATGATATCTATTGGTTTTGTGTCCTGGCTTTGGAGAACACATACTTCTATATTTTTATTCTTCAGAGGTAAATGTTTATATTATTTCAAAGTAGGGATCCATCAGTTTTAATATTTTTCATTTTCCTATAGATCTTTATTGCTCATGAGAATTTTTATAAAATACTTAGATGGCTGCAATGGGAAAAAGGTCTCCATAATTAGACATGGGCTTCCATAGTTAAATAACAGGAAGTTAAAATACTGAAGCAATTTGGGATGAGACCTCCCCAAACTTTTTCTGTTAATCAAAATTTCCTAACACTAAGTTTCAAATGGAAACTCAAATAGTCTTAACTTCTTTGCTAAGAATCAAATATATTGGAAGTAGCTGCTGTATTTCTGTCAAATAAAAAATTTTTTATAATATTCCAAATCCATAAATTAAATAAGATTATGTTTTAAATTTTCAGTCAAAACCCTTCTGTCAATCAGTTTGAAGTCAATAAATAACCATGTCTATTTTCCAGGAATTCATTAAAAGTATTTCTAGGGCAGCCCCGGTGGCCCAGCGGTTTAGCGCCGCCTGCAGCCCAGGGTGAGATCCTAGAGACCCGGAATCGAGTCCCACGTCAGGCTCCCTGCATGGAGCCTGCTTCTCCCTCTGGCTGTGTCTCTGCCCGCCCCACCCCCGTCTGTGTCTCTCATGAATAAATAAATAAAATCTTAAAAAAAAATAAAAGTATTTCTAAAGAAGTCTGATTTAGTGTTTCAGAAATTTTTCTGTTAAGATTCCTATTGAACCTTCTACCTTATGAGATATTAACGTGTATGATTCCACTTAATTTGTTCCTTCCTGTCCCTCCTCTGAAACCATTTTTAGTACACAATTTTAATTTTCTCAAGAGGAAAAATTAGTGAGTTGTTTCTGAATTACCCTTCACTAGAGTTGCAAGTGATTTTAAGAACCACTTTAAAGTTCTACCCAGGAGTTGTATCTAAATTTCACATAAGTTATATTTTTTTTCGTTTCTCAAATGTCATTTCAACCTTGGGGAAATTATCTTTTACCTTGAAAAATCTAAATATTTCATACTAAAGAAATAAATATTTATATGCCTTGGTCCAGGTGATATGAGTCATCCTGCAACTTAAGAACTTCTCAACTATCAGATCTGCAAGTTATTATAATAAAAATAGGTCTTTCTTTGTCCAGTAGAATGCTCTGGACATTTACTTTGATGTAGAGCACCTATAACTACCACTTTAAGAAATGCTCTATTTCTCTTAAAATATCTGTTATTATGAATATTTGAATTTTCAAAATATAAATTAGGAGGTAATTCTTTGCCTAATGAAAATATTAGCCATAGGATATATTTAGGTAATAGGACTTCTGGGGCTCTATTTACAAATATTTTTATATGCATATTTAGTAAACTTAAAATATAAAACTCACATACATGTAATGGTCCACATATTTCATATTGTAAAAACACTATTGCCCTCTTTAAGCTTCTTACAAGGAATTCCATTTTCTCCATTACTTATTTGATATGTATTTCCGTCATAACCTGGTGCTTTCATCCTTACCATTCCAGTTCTTAAATCACCAGATGTCTGATATTTCAAGTCTTCTAGCTCATTTTAAAGAAGGCTTTATAATTTACCTTAAACTTAAGTTGTTTTCATTTGTTTATAGAAACCATAGATGGATGGATGGATAGCTAGATAGATAGCTAGATAGATAGATCATCAACTTGTATCAAAAAGAGAATTAAGGGGCACCTGGGTGGCTCAGGGGTTGAGCATCTGCCTTTGGCTCAGGGCATGATCCCAAGGTGCTGGGATCGAGTCCCACCCACATCAGGCTCCCAGGGAGCCTGCTTCTCCGTCTGCCTATGTCTCTCCCTCTCTCTCTCTGTATATCTCTCATGAATAAATAAATAAAATCTTTTAAAAAGGGGGACTTAATTAGAGTGAGAGATGAGGCTTTGTATTGTAGTAAAATACACAATATAAAATTTACTGAGAGGGACATGTAGTACATTGACAATGTTGTGCAACCATCACCAATATCTAATTCCAGAACATTCCATCAACCCAGGAAGAAATCTGTGCTCTAAACAGTCACTCCTCTTTTCTCCATCTCCAGCCTCTGGCATCCACCAATCTGTTTTAAGTCTCTATGGGTTTACATATTCTGGATGTTTCATATGAATAGAGTCCTACAATATGGGCCTGGCTTCTTTCACTTAGCTTAATGTTTCAGGGTTCCTCCATGTAATAGTACTTCATTGCTTTTTATGGCTGAATAATATTCTATCGTATGGCTATACCACATTTGGTTTTTGTTTGAACACCTGTTTTAAATGATCTGGGGTAGGTACTCAGGAGTAGAATTGCTGGGTCATGTGCTAATTGAGATGAGACATTTTTCAGTAAAATCTTACCAAACCAATCAACAGTCCCATTTTTGTGTGTGTGTAAGGATCATGTTGTTGTCTTCTGTTAATAACTATTAGGGGCTCCTACACTTCTCTAGGAATTGTGGTATGGGAGTATATACTGGGATACTACAGATGGCATCACCAACCCACACCCAACCTAAGAACTAACTACTTTTTATTCAAAGTGTCAACTGATGTAAAGTCCATTGAAAGTCCCTAACCTTAGCAGGTGCACTAGTCTATACCTTCAGACAATGAAAGTTACAAGCAAGTAACCAACATGTTCCTATATAGCATTGGAGTCAGACAGACCTTAGTTCAATTATACACAATTGCTCGAGGGCCACTCAGTAAACTTACCCGTATCTCAGTTTCACCATCTATAAAATGAGGGTATTCCTGCCTCTCAAGATTGTTATGAGGGAAGGGCCTAGCCCTGCACAAAGCTGGAACTTAATAAATGAGTTCTCATTTCCACTTATTTCCCTACACTCTTCACATTAACTGTTCTTCAAGACAGCAGTATTTTTCTTCTCATTTTCTCTTTCAGGTTAAAATTAAACTGCCAAATACGAACCCTTCTGAAATTAAAATTGATATCCAGGAATTGATCATTGACCTCCGTACTCCTAATAAGTGAGTACTACTTAAAACTAGAATAACAACAACAACAACAAAAAGAACTAGAATAACATGTTATAATATTAACAAAACTTTAGTCAATATTCTTAAAGTGCACATTGTTATTTCGCATCACCCCTAAAGTCTGAAAAAAAGTGAAAGTCATTCAGATGTTTGATCTACATAGTATAAATATAAATGTATTTGGAAACACCTAATTTTTTTCTGCTTTGCATCCATACATTTGGAGTAGGTTGATATCACCAAAACAGTTCTTGACATTCAGATATAGTTTGCTTATCTGTGAGGAAAAATAATGAGAGGTGAAAATCTCTTAAGATGTAAGTCTTTCATGTGTTTTTTTGTACAATGATGGCATAAGAGAAGCAATATCTTTAAACTTTGTAGTTTTTGTGGGGCTCTAAAGTTAAATTTGATTATACTTATCTAGAAATGAACAGAAAAATCTTGTCATCAATTACTTAAAACAAAAATTCTAACAACTAATTTATCACTAGCTCCTCAAGTAGTGTGAATACATTGAAAAAGAATACAGGTAATAGTGGAATAATTCAATTAAGCATTGATATTTTCAAGAGTCCTATTACACAGGTTCAAATTATCTTCCCAAAGCACAACATACAGTAATATTCTGATATAAATATTATCTTGAAGCCTGGACAAATCAGTGCTGTCTTTCAAAACCAACTGTAAAGAAGGAATCCATGGAACCTAGTGTGTGCCAAATAAAATATCTAAATATCTCACGGCTAAAAAAATTAAAATATAAATAAACAAATATCTCACTGCTTTGTTCACTTTTCATCTCAATGTACAGCAGTTAGCACACTTGGGTTGATAGCAGTGGTTCTTTCTCTGTAACTCACGAACATTTCAAACTGGGTGTGGCTAGCAGTCAGCTACTAGCACCTTTTCTTTCTTACATTATCAGGATCAATAGTTCTCCCCTGTTGATCTTAGGACTTCAAAAAATAAAAAGTAGATCCTTCACACAAAAGACTTCTATGTGTAAACAACCCAGTGTATATACAGCAGATGGATTTCATTACAGCAGATGGATTTAACCCAAAATGATCTACAGATGAATATATATCAAATATTTTTCATTACTTTTATCATTTCCAAAATATATTCTCACAAGAAATTGTCTCATGTTATAAAAATTACACCCACTATTCCTACCATTCACTTCAAGGAGTATTGTACTTTTTAAATTCATATTATAAATGCTTCTATTCTCTCATACAACCTCTGCATGGAAAGTTGCTTAAATGAACAGTTAATCTTCCATGATATTGGTGTGCTTGTTAAAAGCACATACATATCTACACACCATGGAGTTAATTTCCGTTCCTGTAGCAGTTCTCCATCAATCTTTAGGCAGCTGCTCTGTCTATGCTGTCATTCCAGATATCTATCAGAGCCCACTAAATGAAAGACTCACACGGAGATACCTGTCCACATAGAATGTGAGCTACACTAGAATTTTTGAATCATATACTGTTCTTATATATTAAATGCTCTGTGCAGAGAGGTGCTGTCTCTGTCTCCTGAGAAAAGAAATCATGAATTATTATAGAAGACTGAAGATAGGTTTTCATCATTTTTACCATTTTTCCTAAACACTTGAGCATTTTTTGGAGCCATGCTATTATCCAAAATTGTATTGTTGGAAATGTGTCTTTTTTTCAGTTTATTGATATTCACATAAACTTTCTTTAGTTTCTAATTTTGACACACTATAACACTGTTTACTCCCCCCAAGAAAGGTAAGAGAAAATATCCTCCTGTTCGTGTATGTATAAGACAGAACAAGGGAATCTATTTTAATTGAATGGACTAGTAATATCAGTCAAATGATAGTTAACTGCATTAGAATTATCAATAAAACCCAGATTTTTGGAATTATACAACCTTAAGAAATAAAGCAATGTCTTAAATTTTTCATTTTTAAAAAACTGGTTGTTTTGGCATGTCAATTCCCAACATGGAGTAGATGGAAAGGAGGAAAGATAGGGTAAATTGGATAATTTCCCAAGGACTTTTGTCTTCATAAGAGGTTTCATTATTTTTTGAAGTGAATACTAAGAATGCCATAAATGAATTCCTTGAATGGAAAAATAAAAACATATTGTAAATAAAAGTATGAGTTAATTTTTGGTTGAATGCTGTTCAGATTATTCTCACCTTTGCTGTGTCCTTTAATTCAGATTGATTGAGAATTGACTGATACTCAAAGTGAAAAAATGTTTTCAAAATGAAATAGTGAAGTTCAGCTCAGTAGCTATTTCTGCACTTTGAAAATAGTTATGGTTCCAATAGAAAACCTTTAAAAAGCCATATTTATTTTAACCCAGATATTTAGATAAAATAATTTATTAACTATGTAAAATAAAAGCTGAATTATGTGAATATGCACAGAACAAGGTTGTCCTGTATTTAAATCTCTTGCAAGGAACATCACCTTGACTTTGCTAATATAAATGTAAGTATGCAAGTCTCTAGAGTTCATTTTATGGATAGTTTTTTTTGTCTTTACTTTTACATATTATAGTTCATGTTTAAATAATTGCTAATGAAAATCAACACTGGATGAACATTTGATCAGTGCTTAAACTGTAGCTTCTTAAAAGCAAGTACACTATCGATATAAAGGCTGAGGGATTGGGTTTAAATGTTTATTCATATGTGGTAGTGCTAATCTATAGTAGGTATTCAAATATTATTTTGTGGTGACCTATTTGCTTTTCATCCATTTATTTATTCACTCAACAAACATTTATAAGTCTTCTGCTAGACACTGGGGGGACACGAAGATAAGATATAGTTCTGTCCTTTAATGAATTGTACATGGAAAAGTATTTGTAGAATTTTATTTTGTTTAAATATAAATCTCAACTCAGATATCAAGCAGTAAAACAAACTAGACAAAAATACTTCCTTTCTCCTAAGATCCTAAATAAGTTTCAGTTTCTGTTGTTCAAAATTTTAGTATGTGAAGCCATACTACTAAAGACTAGACAGAAATGCAGGGATAGATGGATCATTACAATGGCCACTGTCTCTTCTGAATTTATTCCTCTCTGGACAAAGAGGTGTACATTATCATTGGAACTCCTTCTTTGGCTGATTTATAGTTGTCTTAGTGCAATGAAGCTACCACCACTGAGCTTTGCTTTATTTTTAAAGTGCATATATTATCATTTGTAGGATAAAGGATAAAGCAAATCTAACTCCAGCTCAACCTATATTTTATAAACAATTTTAAAAAGATAGACTCTAAATATTTTTTGCACCTGCTTTTTTTGAGATGCCAAATAAAGACTATATTAAAATACATCACCATATCATTACTTCTGATAGAAAGAGCAGTTTTTCCTACCCTAAATATCTGGAATGGAACAAGAGTAACAGAAATTTTCTCCTTTAGGTTCCAGAGACATGTGATAAATACTTTTAATGAGCCCAATTTCCTGAACTTAAGTATTTGCAAATGAGTAAAGAGGCAATTGGTTTTCAAGAGTTTGTTTTCAAACACTAGTTATTTATACAAGTATTCAGTAAGTATCCCTAAAAAATACCAGATTACTTTACTAATTTGGGTCTTATGCCATCTAAAAGAGTTTTTTGGTCCACTTTTATAGAGATACTCAAGCCTTCTCTATGAAGAATGTGAGGTAACGAGTTTTGTGCATTTAATTTTCTTCAGCTACCAACATGTGCTGACCCCATGCATAATACAGATTCATACCACTATGAGAGAATTATGGATGTCTCATCCCAGCAATGCATCTAAAGCATACAGCTATCCAGCAACTGAGCCATAAACCCTGAAATCTCCCACAAGGCCTTCATTCAACGTATAGTAGAAAGAACCAGAAGCAAGCCCAGAGTAGCACTTTCATTGATCTGGTATTAGAATTATTCCAGGCCGAATTTCAATAACTATAACTGTAGTGGAGACTCAGCCTAAGGTTGCATTAGCAGAATTATTATAGAACTATTCCAATTTTCAGATTTGTGTCAGTCAATCACATTCCATCTACACGTAAGCATGGCTGGCAAACAGATCTATCCAACCAACTTAAAATTGCAGTGGCTCGGGACTCCTGGGTGGCTCAGTAGGTTAGGCATCTATTTTCAGCTCAGGTCATAATCCCAGAGTCCTGGGATCAAGCCCTGCATTGAGGTCCCTGCTCAGTGGGGAGTCTGCTTCTCCCTCTGCCCCTCCACCTGCTCATGCTTATGCTCTGTCTCTCCCTGAAAAAAATAAATAAAATTTTAAAATCTTAAAAAAAAAAATAAAGTTGCAGTGGCTGTATTCTTCTGCCTATTATCCAAGCCTGAGACTATGTGTCTATAATGCAAAATGAGGTCAATTTTGGAAAAAAAAAAAGAGTGGGGGATCAAAACCCCTGCTTGGACTTTTAAGGCCAAAACTCTGGTATATGATTTATGTTATTTAGGCATATTTTTGATCTAGTACTTGTACTGTCTAAGTATTGTTCTTTGGTTCCTAATCTTCTGATACTTTGTATTGCTTTCCATTACCTTATTAAAAGTGACATCTTCTGGATTTCACTTTAGGAAGCTGATTCTGGGTTTTTATCCTGTCTTGTTTTGTTTTGATTTTTAGGAAGCTGTTGATAACTCTTCCTCAACCTGTGGAATGCAGCAGTGCCAAAGCTTTCTATATCCTGGAGACTGAGACTCTTGAAGTCACCATGACTATGAAAAGAGAACTGGATCTCATTAATTTCTTCTAAAACTTCATGAATAAGGAGGAAAAATGGCACAATAGCACTGATAAAAAATAAAACTTTGAAAAAATTGGTTAATGTTTTCTATCTTATTATTCTAACATATTTCTGAAAGGGTCTAAATTCAATTAAAGTGAGATCCTGATATTTACAATCATGTCTATTACTCTGGTGAGAAATATTGTTTTCTCATATTCGTAAGTTATTCCATTTTTATAGCAATAGCTGGATAAAACTAACAGGTTAGCCAGTTAGATTACTGCATGGCCAATCAAAAACTGAAATATTGGGCAGCCCGGGTGGCTCAGCGGTTTAGCGCCGCCTTGGCCCAGGGCCTGATCCTGGAGATCCAGGATCGAGTCCCACGTCCAGCTCCCTGCATGGAGCCTGCTTCTCCTCTGCCTGTGTCACTGCCTCTCTCTCTGTCTCTCTCTGTCATGAATAAATAAATAAAATCTTAAAAAAAACTGAAATATGACCATGAAATGGTTGGTCCACTTATTTCAGGAGTCTGAAGAACTTAAGCCAATTAATTATACTATGATGCAATCGGTTGCATTGCAGTTGGACATTATTATCACCAGAAAAGTTTATTTGGTTGCCTTTTCATTGATTTGCTCAAATGATCTACAGTGTTCTCTGGTTAGGCTCTCACAATTCTGGAAAATATAAATAACAAAGGATTATAAATAGTTTGGGGCACCATACTAACAACATGTTTTACTTGAATAAGCAATACTCCAGAGCACACAGCATTATTTAGCTTCCCCAGTCCTGCTCTTGATATTTGGATCTAGTTAGGTTAAAAATACTCTTCCTTTTGTGCACTAATAATTACTAACAATGCCTTTTGGGGTACTGTGTGTATATTTAGTATCGAAATCCTTGACATTTAAAAGGAATATAAAGAAAGTGTAGTGCATTCATAAAACTTGTTCTTATTTCCTATCTTTATTCATAATTGATCATACCTATTTTTTATGAATTATGTCAATGTCTTCTGCCTCTTCTAGACTGTATTTCCTGTTTATTTCAGAATTATGAATAAATCACATTTTAAAGCTCATGTAAGTAGGCTTCACACATCACTGTAGAATTGTGAAGGTAACAGTGAAATTTTGAGAAGAGATGAAAAATTGAAAGATGTTTATCACTTCTGTATGATTAAAGGACTAAATATTCAAGCAGATGTTTTCTGGACTTACTTTTGTAGATAACTACCAAGTGTCTAGTTTGTGATGATCTAATAGAAGGAAAAGACTGAGATTTGGGCCAAAGTAGTTGTGTTAAAACCTTGAGTTGTAGAGAATTTGCCATTGAAATTAACACCATGACTCCTCTGTGGCAGCAAGAGTTGAGGGTAGGATTAACTAAAAGGAACTAGTGTCTGTGAATTTAAGTCCATGATGTTGCAGGAACAAAAAAATGTCCTACTTTGCTTCCTCAGCATCTTTTTTGAAGGCTATATTTTAAGAATTTAAGATTATACCCTGTAGTGTAAATCTGGGAGGAGGCCTAAGCAGTAACCAATATTTTTCTTCTCTAAAGAGCAATAGTGAGTCAGTGGAAAATGTATCTCTTTTTCCTATGTACTGGCCCTAATTACAGAGACCATTATTATTCAAGCTGACTGAATGTGTACAAGTTGTCCCTGGAAGAGAAGATAAAGCATATCCAAGCCAACTTGAATTGGGCTTTGGTTATGTTGTAGTGTATCAATTATATAATGAAACAGAGCTTCAAGACAATGATATGTGATCCAGTAATTTATACCCATCTGCACATCATCCTACTTCACTGTCTTTGGCCTCAGAAATAACAACTTTGCTGTCGTTTTGTTTTTAAGCTAATTCATAGGACTTCCTCCCCTTTAAAAGGGAATAGTCCAGTAAAGCAGACAGAGAAAAGAGAAGACAAAAGGAAACTTATCTGGTCAGCATTTTTCAATGAATCTTAGCCATACCAGGAGAACTCAGATATAACCACAATTGTGGCATCTTAGTAGCCTTCTCCTTTATGAACTTCTTCATTTTTTGTTTCCATAATGTCCAATAGCACTTGTGAGGATTCAATCATGCATCCATCCATTTATGCTTTCTTTCAACAAATATCCATTGAACGCTTACCACATGCCTGGCTCTATATTAGGTGCTGGGGATATAGCAATGGGCAAACCATCCATGGTCCCCATCCTTATAGAGCAAATGGTTTATCAAAGAAGACAAACAATAAACACATAAACATGTATTTGTAAGTTTCTTTTTACTGCTAAGAAGGAAAAGAATGGGTGCTTTGAAAATATCTATCAGAGAAACCAAACTTAGTGTGGGGGAGTGAGAGAAGAAAAGGCTTCCCTAAGGATTTAATACTTCAGCTGAAACATGAAGAATACTTGGGACTTGGAAAGGTGAAGAGAGTGTTGGGGGAAGGAGAGCAGCTGGACTTCCAGGTTCAAGGGGTAGCACATGTGAAGACCTAGATAGCAAGGACTTGGAGAGTTCAAGGAAATGAAAGCCAGCATTGTTGGACTAGAGTGAATCTGGGGAGTGTGGCTGGAAGTAAGGTCAGAAATGTAGGCTAGATGGGGTACCTGGGTGGCTCAGTCCACTAAGTATCTGCCTTTGGCTCAGGTCATGATCCCAGAGCCCCAGATGGAGCTCCACATTGAGCTTTCCTCAGTGGGGAATCTTCTTCTCCCTCTCCTTCTGCTCTTCCCTCTCCCTCCCTTGCTCATGCTCTCTCTATCTTAAATAAATAGATAAAATCTTAAAAAAAGGAAATGTAGGCTGGAGCAATGTCACCCAAAACCTTGTAGTCTCAGGTTAGGAAATTGGATTTTATTCTCAATGGTGTGGGAAAGAGACTATATTAGGGCCAGAATGAAAAGGAGGAGACCAGTTATGAGGCTATGGCAAAAACCAAGCAAGTTGTTATTCTACAAGTTATCCTGAGTGCAATTCATTGTTGATTTTTTTTTAATTTTTTTTTATTTTTTTTGATTTTTTTTAATTAGAAAAAAAATATATATGTGTACATGTGCCAAGCAGGAAAATTTAACAACACAGAAAAGTCTTTAACAATAAATCAAAGCTATAAATAAATAAACAAAGCAAAGCTAAAAATCACCTGTAAGCCAACAAACCATATATAACCACTATTACCATTTTTAGTGCCTCTTTTTAACCTTTTTTTCAATGCATAACGTAGATGTTATTTTTCCCCAGATGGGATAATATTGCACAAACTGGTTTTATTACCTACTTTCTTTTTAATTTCCAAGTAAATACTTTTTAAATTTTTGTTTCTTGGAATTCTAATTGTATTGCAATGTGATAAAACATCTATGTGTATTTTTAAAGAATGAGTATTCTGTAATTATTTGGTATAGAATTCCATGTACATCTTGAATTTTTTAAATTGGACTGTTTAAATCTTCTATATTCTTGTTAGTTTTTGGTCTGCTTTCTCTATCAACATGGAGAGGTGCATTAAAATTTACCTCCAATGATAGATTTATTGGTATCTCCTTGTAATTCTGTCAGGTTTTCTCTTACGTATTTTGAGGCAATATATTTGGGTGCAGACAGATTTAGAACTGTTATATCTTCCTGGTGAATTCTTTCTTTTATAAATATACTATGGCACTCTTTATCCTTAATATTTATCACTTTGTAGGTTTTATATGCTTTACATGTTTTGTATGTTTAACCTTACCATACCTACATCAATTTTGGTTAATATTTGTATGGCCTTTTCCCATCATTTCTTATGCCCTTTTGTTTTGGGTGACTTTTATGAAAAGAATTTAGCTAAATTTTGGATTTTTAAATTTTTTAAAAGATTTTATTTATTTATTTGAGAGAGAGAGAGAAAGCATAAGGGAGAGGAGCGGAGGGAGAGGGAGAAGGGGATTCCCTGCTGAGCAGGATTGTGGGGCTCCATCTCAGAACACTGGAATCATGACCTAAGCCAAAGGAAGAGGCTTAATCAACTGGGCCACCCAGATGCCCCTAAATTTTGGATTTTAAAATGCAAGCAAGATTCTGTCTTTAAACTCACAAGTTTTAGTCTAGCCACATTTATTATGATTAACGATATATATGGATTTATCTATATCACCTTATGGAATTTCTCTCTTATTCTGCTTTTTTCTACCCTTTCCCCCCTCCTTTCATGCCTTATTTCCCCATTAGTCAATTTTTTAAATTATTTTTTTTCCTCCCAGTGGTTTGGAGGTTATACATTTTGGTTCTTTCTTTTCCTTTTACTTAAAATGTCTAAAATTTCTCAATAGTTCTGCCCTCCCTTAAAGCAATTCAAGGACTTAGACAATTTTATCCAAACCATGCCGCTCCAACTTTGTTTTTATAGCCCCAAATTATTCACCATCCTCATTATTGTTTTTTTTTTTTTTTACAATCAATGCTTATTTAGATCTACCCACATGCTTACCAATATTTTTGTTCACAATTCTCTTTCCCACTTCGGTGCTTCCTTTCAGAAGTAAATACATAAGTATGACTTTTGGCAAGGATTTATGAATTCTTGATCCTCTCGCTTCATTTCTGGAAATGTTTTTACTGCCCTCACTCTTGAATAATAATTTAGCTGGCAAGAGGAGGTGCCTGCCTGGCTCAGTTGGTAGAGTGTGTGATTCTTGATCTTGGGGTTGTGATTTCAAGCCCCACATTGGGTGTGGCGATTACTTAAAAATAAAATTTTTTAAAAATAATTTAGCTGCATTTTGAAATCTAGGTTGACAGATATTCTCCCTAAGAACTTTGAAGGTATTATTTACCTGTTTTCTAGCCTATATTTTATAATTTCAAAGTCTGCTGTTTATCTCATCATTGTTGCTTTGGACGTAACCTGTCTTTCCTCTTATAGTTTTCAAGAATTTTCTCTTTGTTTTTGGTTCTGTAGTTTGAGTCTAACATGTCTGGATATAGATTTAATTTTATTTATTTTATTTGGCACTTGCCCTTCTTGAGTCTTTTATCAGTCCTGGAAAATCCTTAGCCATTATCTCCTTGAATATTGCCTTTCTTTGGTTCTATTTTCCTCATGGAACGCATCTCAGATTAATGTTTCAACCTTCATTCTCTCCTCTATGTCACTTTGCCGCTCCATCATACTTCCCATCTCTATTTGTTCTTTATACTGTACAATTTTCTCAGAGCTAGCCACCTCCACCCCCAGCTCAGTGGTTCTCAGGATTCTAAGCTTGCTGGCGTCTGTGTCCACTGGTTCTCACTCATGTTAGATAATTTATTCTTGCAGGTTTTTATTGTGATGTCTTCCTTAATGGGATTTGTAAAAAAAATTCTGTGAAAACATTTGTGGTCCGTGTTGTGGGAACATCCATTCAAAACAGTTCTACTTTTGCTTCTGCCAAGAGCATCAGAGTAAAGATTCCTGGTAATTCAGATAGTATAAACTAAAATCTAAAACCCACATGAGTTTCAGGCCTGTGCTTTAATTCACAGATATATATGTATTTTTTTTATATCTAGGACTTAGATACGGACAGATGAACTTCCTTGTACTTTCCCTCTGTTAAAGATGTAGATTTTTTTCTAGTCCAACCTTTTATGGAGAGTACATCCCTCCCAGGGGAACTTAACTGATGGGACCATTGGGCCCAAGACTTCATCTCCTGTCCCAGTGGTTCTTTTTTTGGTTAACTTCTTATTTTAATTCCATATAGTTAACATACAGTGTTATATTGGTTTCAGGTATACAAGAAAGTGATTCAGCACTTCTATTCAACACCAAGTGTTCATCACAGCAAGTCCACTCCTTCACCCCTGTCACCTATTTCACCTATCCCCCCACCTACCTCCCAACTGGTAACCATCAGTTTGTCTCTAGAGTTAAGAGTTTCTGTTTCTGGGTTTGTGTCTCTCTCTCCCTTTATTTTCCATTGATCAATTGTTTTGTTTCTTAAATTCCATATATGAATGAAATCATATGGTATTTGTCTTTCTCTGACTGACTTATTTGGCTTAGCATAATATTCCATCCACATTGTTGCAAATGGCAAGATTTCATTCTTTTTGATGGCTGAGGAATATCCCATTGTGTATATATACCACATCTTCTTTACCAATTCATCAGTCGAAGGACATTTGGGCTCTTTGCATAGTTTGGCTGTTGTTGATAATGCTGTTTAAATGTCGGGGTACATGTGCCCCTTTGAATTTGTATTTTTGTGTCCTTTAGGAAAATACCTAGTACATTGCACTAGACCTAGTGCATTTGCTGGGTCATAGGGTAGTCCTATTTTTTTATAATTTGTTTTGTGACCTAATATGTGATCTATTATGGAGAATGTTCCAAATGCACTTGAAAAGATGGTGTATTCTGCTGTTTTAGCATGGAGTATTCTGAATATATCTGTTAGATCCATCTGTTCTAGTGTGTCATTCAAAGCCATTGTTTCCTTGTTGAATTTCTGATTACACAATCTGTCCTTTGTGTCCTTTAAACTAAGTCCTTTGTCCTTTAACACCCTTTAAGTGGGGTGTTAAAGTCTCCTACTATTACTGTGTTATTATCAATTAGCTCTTTTATGTTTGTTATTAACTGTTTTTTATGTATTTGGGTGCTCCATGTGGGCGCAAAAATATTTACAATTGTTATATCTTCTTGTTGGATTGACCCATTTATTGTGATAGTGTCCTTCTTTGTCTCTTGTTATAGTCTTTGTTTTAAAGTCTATTTTGTCCAATATAAGTATTGCTACTTCAGCTTTCTTTTGACATCCATTTGCATGATATATGTTTCTCCATCCCCTCACTTTCCATCTGCAGGTGTCTTAAGGTCTAAAATGAGTCTCTTGGGGATGCCTGCGTGGCTCAGTGGTTGAGGATCTGCCTTTGGCTCAGGGTGTAATCCCAGAGTACCGGGATCGAGTCCCACATCAGGCTTCCTGCATGGAGCCTGCTTCTCCCTCTGCCTATGTCTCTGCCTCTCTCCGTCTTTCATGAATGAATAAAATATTTTTTAAAATAAAAATAAAATGAGTCTCTTGTAGGCAGTATATAGATAGGTCTTGTTTTTTATCCATTCTCTCCCTCTATGTCTTTTGATTGGAGCATTTAGTCCATTTGCATTAAAAATTATTGATAAATATGTATTTATTGCCATTTTATTTTTTGTTTTGTGGTTGTTTCTGAAGGTTTTTTTTCTGATCATGTCTTATCTTTCTCTCTTTCATGGTTTGTTGGTTTTATTTAGGGATATATTTGGATTTCTTTCTCTTTATTCTTTGCATATTTATTAGTGGATTTTGATTTTTGGTTACCATTAGGTTTGTATATAACATCTTCTGCATATAGCAGTCTACATTACATTAATGATCATCTAAGTCCACTCCTGCCTGTGTTTTAGGTATATGTTGTCATATTTTACACACTTTTATTTTGTGAGTTCCTTGACTGATTTTTTTTTTACAGAAATATTCATTTTTACTGCGTTTGTGTTTCCTACCTTCAGCTGTCATTTTGGGTCTTTCCTTTCCACTCAAAAAGTACCCTTCAATTTTTCTTGCTAGGCTGGTTTTATGGTCATGAACTCCTTTAATTTTTATTTCTCTGGGAAACTCTTTATCTCTCCTTCTATTTTGACTGGTAGCCTTGCTGGATAGAGTATTCTTTGCTATAGATTTTTCCCATTCAGCACTTTGAATATATCATGCTATTTTCTTCTGGCTTGGAAAATTTCTGCTAAAAAAATCCCCTGATAATTTTACGAGGTTTCCTTTGTATCTTACTGTATTCTTTTGTCTTGCTGCTTTTACAATTTTTATTTGTCACCATATTTTGCCAATTTAATTGCAGTATGTCTTAGTGTGGATCTAAGACACTTTTGTTGGTTTTCTTGGGGTCCTCTGTGCATCCTAGACATGGATATCTGTTTTCTTCCCCTGATTAGGGAAGTATTGAGGTATTATTTCTTCAAATAACTTTTCTGCCCTTTTTTCCCTTTTTCTGGGACTCCTATAATACAAATGTTATTACATCTGATGGAGTCCCTCAGTTCCCTTAGTCTATTTTAGTTTTGCATCATTATTTTTTCTCTTTTATGTTCAGCCTGATTACTTTCCATTTCTCTGTCTTCTAGGTCATTCATTCATTCCTCTACTTATTCAAGCCTGCTGTTCATTGCATCAAGAGTGTTTCTAATCTCATCTTTTGCACTCTTCATCTCTGATGGGCTCCTTTTTATCTCTGTATTAAGGGTCTTACTGATGTCCTCTACTCATTTCTGAAGTTCAGTGAGTATCTTTAAGATCACTACTTTAAATTCTTTATAAGGCATGTTATTTATATTTGTTTCACTTAGATCTCTGGCTGCGGCCTTGTCCTGTTCTTTCATTTTGGACAAACTTCAGTCTTCTCATTTGGCCTAAGTCCCTGTGCCTATTTCTGTGTATTAAGAAAATCAACTGTGTCTCCTAGTCTTTTTTTTTAAGATTTATTTATCTATTTTAGAGAAAGAGAGCACACATGAGTGGGGGGAGGGGCAGAGGAAGAAGGAGAGAATCCCCAAACAGACTTCCCACTAAGTACAGAGCTCTATCCCATTACCCTGAGATCATGACCTGAGCCAAAATCAAGAGTTGGATGCTTAACCTACTAAGCCACCCAGGCACCCCATATCTCCTGTTCTTAAAAATAATGGCCTTATGAAGAAGAGGTCCTATAGTTCCCTGCCATGTAGTATCCCTTCTTCCCCAGGGCCTGGCACTTTCAGGAGTATCTCCAATGTGTGCTGCATGTACTCTGCTGTTTTGTCCTGGTTGCTGATGGGCAAGGGAGGGAAACAGTGCCTGCCAGTTCCTTTGTTCTCAGAGGTGTCTCTCCATGAATGCTGTCACTCTGGGACATACTATAAGAGGAGCAACTAACCTCCCCACTGTGTGCCCCAGATGCTCCCCAGATCATTGTTTCCACATTGTATGTTCCACAGGGCGTTTGCACTGGCTTCTTTCCAAGAGTAGCCCCAATGCCCTCTGGGCTCTATCTGAGCCAAGCCGGCTAATCTTTAAAGTTCCAACTTTTAACCCCACTGGTTGAAAGAACTAGCAAAATTCAGGCCCTATTGCTTTCCAAGGCAATTGCTATGGAGACTTGTTTTCCCCATGCAGTTCTCTGTGTGCTAGTCTTTCTCTTACCCTTCTCTGAAACCGTGGCTCCCTCACTACCACAGTGGCCACAGTCCATTTCTCTCCCAAACCATGTCTCTGTACTTCCTACCTTCTTCAATGTGACCTCTTCTTTACTTTTAGTTGTGAAGTGTTCTGCCGGTCTTCAGGTAGATTTATGGGGTATTTAGGATGATTTGATAGTTATCTACCTGTATTCATGGGATTAAGTGAGCGTAGGGTCCTGCTCTACCACCTTCTTCCCCTCCTCCCCCTATGATTCTTAAAAGTTGGAATTCCTTTCTCAGGGCAACAACAACTTCCGCTCACAAGATTACAACTTTGATTTTCAGTTTCCTCTTTGTTTCTAGAATCCAGGGGTTTTCCTTTATTTCTTGGGAGCTCAGTAATGAAATTTATTTTCATTCGTGCAATTAAAAGAATGTTTGTATATTTTATCTTGCACTTACAGAAGTAACAAAAGGTTTTCAGGTAATTTAGTTGGCCATATTGTTGGAAATGGTAAGTCTTATTCCTTAACTTAGCAAAATATTTTGAATATCTCCCCATGTTAATAAATATTCTTTAACATAATTATAGATTGAATTTCCCAGAAATCAGTCTCCAAGTAAGGCAAGAGTGTATGGGAGAGTGCACTTGCTAGAAGTCAAATTGCTAAGTAATTGCATTTTAAAATATTTTGATAGATTTAGCTAACTCGCCTATCAAAAAGCTTATACTTGTGTATACTTCCCCCAAAGTATATGAATAATTATTTGTCTGCACTCTGAGGAATCCTAAATATCATTATCCTTTTTCATTTTCAATTTAATAAGGAAAAATTACATTATATTATTTTTACAATCTACCTTCTTTGACACTGACATCATTTTGTGTTGGTCTCAGCCTACCCATACTGATACTAACAGCTAGGAATGCCTGGAGCCACACAGGCATTTCCCCAACAAGAGCCAATGTGTGGCTGGACTGGCCCTCATGTTTTTTTACTGTGATTGCAAGAAATTTCTACATAACAACCAGTAGGGAACTTTGGAAAAACAAAAATTATCATTTACATATTCAGGAAGGTACACAGCATGCCAGGGCTACACAGAGAGGTCACAGGTAAGGAGTTTGTATTCTGATTTTATTGAGTCAAAGGTGAGGTGCCTAGGGCTTCCTGGATTCACTCTTCATTGGTGAATTTAAAACATAAAAGTGGGAATTAAAGCACAAGAAGGGTAAAGCAGTCAGTTATCTAGATCAACCAGAGCTTCATTCTTCTTTTTTATTTTTAAAGATTTTATTTATTTATTCATGAGAGACACAGAGACACAACACAGGCAGAAGAAGTGGGCTCCACGCAGGGAGCCTGACATGGGACTCAATCCTGGGACTCCAGGATCATGTTCTGGGCCAAAGGCAGGTGCTAAACCTCTGAGCTACTCCGGCTGCCCCAGAACAACCAGAGCTTTCTAAAGGGGGAACTTCATTGGGGCACCTGGGTGGCTCCAGTCAGTTAAGCATCTGACTCTTATTTCTGCTTGGGTCATGATCTCAGGGTTGTGAATCAAGTCCTGTGTTGGGCTCTGTGCTGGGTGTGGAACCTGTACGGGATTCTCTCTTTCCCTCTCCCCCTCCCCCTAAAAAATAATAAAATAAAATGGGAACTTTGTAGGTGGGGGTTGCTTGTCTCTTTATCTACTTGTGTAGCTGGTAATGTATTTATTTGAGATGGAAGTCTTTGATATGATGCCTCAGCAATCAAAAGTTTAATATCAGGCCCTTACAATCAAAGAAGCTAATTGTCAGGTACTTACACTATAGACATACTAGTGAATTTGAACAATGTTTTATATATTAATTAGTCATTTGTGTTCTTGTTTTGAGGACTTTTTTTTCTTTTGATCATTTTTGTATTAGAATATTTAACTTTTTCTTATTTATTTGTAAAAGCTTCTTATATGTTAAAAATATCAAATTTGGTTATCTGTAATATATTTTACAAATATTTTCCCCAGGATGTTCTTTACCTTTTAATTTTGTTTCTAGTATTTTTAATAGGAAGTTTTAATTTTATGTAGTATATTTGTAAACAAATTATCCACTTATTTTTATTCTGATATTTTTAAGGCTTCATCTTATACTTTTAACTGTATCCATCTGGAACTTATTTTAAAACAATTAATTTTTAGCATCCTGATATTAGACTCTGACTTCTTCCATTTAATTTTAACCATGAAATCATCCATAAATTATAGTGTTAGAAGAGCAGTTGATGATTTGTAATATATTATAAGGTAACAGAATTTGAGTACCATGCACTTTTAGTCAACTCTTCTGACAAGCTAATTTTTAAATGTTTCTATTTGACTTTCATTGTATATAAAATACTATATATATATATATATATATATATATATATATATATATGCATATATACATATATTCAGTCTTCACTGAATTTATACCAGTGCAGATTTAAGAACTCTTTTATGAACATCCAACTAGACATGAGCTAGAAGGCAACCTGTTTTCCTCATCTTGCCAATCTGTTTTATCTCTGCTTGTTTGTTTCTTACTCCATGCAGAAAAAGACAGAGTATCATCTTTCAACCTAAGCAGTGTTTTTATCTAAATATCCTGTCTGAATATTCCCACATTCAGGAGAGGAGCATTAAACAGATGAGTAGTAAGGGCAAAGGTAATTTTTTTTGTTTCCAAACTTTACCTTGTGGATAACTAAGAGCACAGGAAAAGGCAAGCCCAAGATTAACGTGGAATCTTTCTGCAGGTAAGAAAAAGATTTCCCCCACTACACATTGACAAAAGGCCCCCAAACTGCACCCTCCACAAAGAAACTGAACACAGAAAGGGACACTCCTCAGAGGCCAACTAGGAAAAGGCACTAAACAGTGCCTATGCTGAATTTTGGCCTCAACTTATTCCCTCTTACTCAAACACCTTTGCCTTACAAAACTTCAGGGAGTCTTTCTCTGCATCCTCCATTTTTTCCCCTCTACAATCTTTGCTGCACTACAGACGTGAAAAGTCAGTTAAGAATCCAAATAAAGTCTCTAGTTTAGTGAGTATATTTCTCAGTTTTGATCATTGTATTATGGTTATGCAAGATATTAACATTAGAGGAAGCTGGGTGAACAATGAGAATGCTATACAATTTTTGTCACTTCTGGTGAGTCTAAATATTTTAAAATTAAAAGTTTGCTTTAAAAAGTTGGAGGAGTGAGGCAGCTGTGTGGCACATTTGGTTAGGCATCTAACTCTTGGTTTGGGCTCAGGTCATGATATCAGGGTATCTGGACTGAGCGCCAATGTTGAGCTCTGTGCTCAGTGCAGATTCTGCCTAAGATTCTTTTTCCCTCCCCTTTTTCCCCTCCTCCCCCATGCTCACACACACTCTCTCCCTCTAATGAATCTTTTTTAAAAGTTGGAGGAGAGAGCTATAGGATTATGATCATAGCATCACTAGTCTGTCATTCTTTGCAGCTTGGCACTCTCTAGTTTTTGCTATGCTCACCTGTGTTGTGTTTCATATTTTGCTGCATATACTCCACCAAGCAGGGACTCTGTTTATGGACGACAGCTGGTTTTATTTCCCAAATACAACCTGTTCAACATAAAGACATAAAAAAATAATGAGTTTAATCTCTATTCTAATAAGGTTGATTAATGAACTTCTTTGCTAGACGCTGTGGAGGTAGTATACAGAAATATGCAGTAAAAAAAATCTATAGTTTGGGGAACATAAGTCACACACAATACAGAAGCAAACAGATAAGATGGTATACAAATGTTAAACTGTGTACCATAGGACATTAACGAAAATGGTGTAGTAAGAACCACTGAAAATCCTCTTCTGCATAAAAGCAATGAGAAAACTAGCAAAAACTCTTAAGAATTAACTTTCTAAGACTCTGAAAATTAACCAAAAGCTTGGAAGAATTCAAGGAGTGTTTATTCAAGTAAAAGGGTTGAATGAGTAAAAACAGCAAGATTTTTGGCATTTTAACTTACTTTATTCCTACCTCCAGCCTCTCCCCAGCTTCATAGAAACTTTGAAAACTAGGGGGGGCACAATCATGATGAAATCAAGCAACCTTGAAACCACTGGAGGGAGCAAAATGAGATTGGAGCTTGTGATGGTCAAATTTATGTGTAATTTGACTCAGTCACAAAGTGTCCAAGTATTTGGCTAAACGTGATTTCTGGTTAAGTCTGTGAAAGTGTTTCTGGATGAAATTAGTATTTGAATCTGTGAACTCAGTCAAGCAGTTTGCCTTCCCCATTGTGGGTGGGCATCAACCAATCCCTTGAGAGCATAAATAGAACAAGTTAGATGAAGGAAGAATTTGGCCCTTCCTGCCTGATTGCTTGAGCTAGAACGTTGATCTCCTCTTGCCATTTATGCTCTTGGTTGTCAGGCTTTCAGACCCAGACTGGAATCTACATAATCAACTCTCCCAGTTCTTAAGCCTTTGGACTCATACTAAATTACACCACTGGCTTTTCTGGTCTCTTGCTTGCAGATGGCAGATCATGTGACTTCTCAGCTCCATAATTGTGTAAGCCAATTCCTTATTATATATATGTTATGTAATGTAGTTATATAATATATAATTATATATAATATATAATCTTATATATTATATGTACATAAAGACAAAGAGCTATATCTCCTATTAGTTCTGTTTCACTAGAGAACTCTAATACAGAGTTCCTTCAAACTTCCATGTCCAGCATTACTCTAACATCTAAATAAGACAAAGGCATTGCAAGAAAACAAAACTAGGGCCAATATCCTTTATGAGTATAGATGAAAAATCCTCAACAAAATAGTAGCAAATTAAATCCAGCAATATATGTTGTACACCATGTACATTATACACCATGATTAAGTCGTTTCTGTCCCAGGAATGGAAAGTAGTTTCAACATATGAAAAATAATCAATGTAACACTGCATATTAATAGAAAAAAGACAAAAACATAATTATCTCAATAGATACAGAAAAAAGCATTTAACGGGATTCAATACCCTTCATGACAAAAGCACTTAATAAATTAGGAAGAGAAGGAAATTTCACCACTCTAATAAAAGGCGTCTACGAAAAATCTAAAACTAACATGCTTAATGGTGAAAGGCAGAACACTTTCCCCCTAAGATCAGGAACAAGACAAGGAGGTCCACTCTTACCACTTCTATTCAACATTGTACTGGAGGCTCTAGCCAGGGCAATTAGGTATGAATAAAAAAATAAAAATCATCCTGATTAGAAAGAAATAAAACTAACTCAATTCTTAGATAGCAAGGTTTTGTATATTTAAAAAACTATAGATTTCTGCATATAGAAAATCCCAAATAACCCTAAAAAGGCCTCTGAGAGCTAATAATTGAGTTCATCAAAGCTGTAGGAAACATAATCAAAATACAAAAATCAGTTGTATTTCTGTACAAAACCAGTTGTAGTTCTGAAAATGAATTAAGAAAAATAATTCCATTAGCATCAAAAACAATAAAATGCAGAAGAATAATTTAAAAAAGAACTGCAAGACTTGCACATGGAAAACTACAAAATATTGTTGAAAAGAATTAAAGAATACCCAAATAAGTAGAAAGACATCCCATGGTTGTGGATTGGAAGACTTTATATTGTTAAGATGGTAATATTCCCCCAAATTAATCTATAGATTCAACACGAGCCCTATTAAAATCCCAGGTGGCTTATTTGCAGAAATTGGCAAACTGATTCTGAAATTTATGTAGAAATGCAAGGGACCCAGCATAGTCTAAAGAATCTTGAAGAAGAATGATTGGAGAACTCACAATTTCCAATTTTAAAACTTACTATAAAGGTATCATAATCAAGAATGTTTTAGAATAGGCAAACCCACAGAGATAGAAAGTGGATTTGTTGTTGCTTACATCTGGGGAAAAGCAGAATATGGAAGAATTGGCTAGTGGGCATGTCCCCACTTTGGGGGGTGATGAAACTCTTTTAGAAATAGAAAGTAGTGATGGTTTGTGGTTCAATATTATGTATGGCTTTGACATCTGAAATGAAGGGGAGGATTGACTCTAGTGGCCTAACTGTAAGCCATCCTCTCAAATCTACTCCTGTGGATAAGGTCCTCTAGCCAAACAACTTTCTTTTGTGTGTGTGTGTGTGTGTGTGTGTGTGTCTATATTTTTTTTATTGTAGTTCGATTTGCCAACATATAGTATAATACCCAGTGCTCATCCCGTCAAGTGCCCCCCTCAGTGCCTGTCACCCAGTCACCCCATCCCCCTGCCCACCTCCCCTTCCTCTACCCTTTGTTCATTTCCCAGCGTTAGGACTCTCTCTCATGTTCTGTCACCCTCTTCTGCCAAACAACTTTCTTTATCATGAGGACCAGGCAAAATTCCTGCTTATCCTTAAATAAAAGGTTTTAGATTCCCTGCCAGTTTGTGAAATTATTCAAACAAACCACTCACATCATCTTGTGGGAACCAATGATTACTCCACCCTCCTGACACTACAAAGCCTGCCTTCTACAGCCCCTGCTTATTCACTCTGCTCCCTAGTATAATTCCTATGTGATCCTGTGTGACATGCTGTGTCATCCCCCTGGGATTTGAGGATATGTGATTAATAAACTGCTTTTAATCTCATCTGTTCAGTGTTAGGTATCATATACCTGGCCATCCCTATAACCTAAAAGCGAGACTCCATCTCTCACCAATGAGGTAAAGAGCAAGCAATAGAAATATGGCTGCACATCTTTGTGAATACACTAAAAATCACTGAATTGTACACTTTAAAAGGGTAAATTTTATGGTATGTAAATTATAAGTCAATTTAAAAATCATGAACAATTATTTGCTACAGATGATAAATTCTATAGATTTTTAGAGGAATGGGAGCTCGGGGAAAGCTTCATACAAGAGATGGGTCTTGATTTGGCTTTTGTAGGATGGCTGAGATTTGGGCATTCCAGGTAAGTGAAGGCCAAGAATAAGAAATTAATATGACAGATTTGAAGTTCAGTATGGAAACTAATCTTATTTTTTTAAATTTTTTTTTATTTATTTATGATAGTCACAGAGAGAGAGAGAGAGAGAGGCAGAGACATAGGCAGAGGGAGAAGCAGGCTCCATGCACCGGGAGCCTGATGTGGGATTCGATCCCGGGTCTCCAGGATCGTGCCCTGGGCCAAAGGCAGGCGCCAAACCACTGCGCCACCCAGGGATCCCCCGGAAACTAATCTTATTAAATTGGATGATTGTTTTAGGGATTAGCAGAGAATAAATCTGGTTATAGGTAGGTGGAGTAAAAATTAGAGAGGAGATTGAAAGTCAGCAGAGGAGTTTAGTCTTGATCCAGTAAATCCAGATTTTTATCAGATAATTGACATGATACAGAGAGGAAAGGCAGTATGTAACCTAGTAATTAAAGAGCATAGGATCTATAGTCAGACAGACCTAGGACTGAATTGTGACTCTATTTCCCTCATGATCACCATACTTTTACTCTTTCATAGCTTTAAAGTCAGTTAATACTTCTGGATCTTGCTATGGCAAGGCATCATTGTCACTTTTTCTCATTAACTGTGCTAGCATTCTTCTACTTACCGCTTGTTCTAAATATTCTTTCTTTAAGCCTAGAATGATTGAGCAATAAGACTCTGGAAAGGCTTGCTAACCTGATCCTCTGTTACATTTGAAGTCCTTAGATAATTGTATTGCTTTGAAATAGCCTGACTAGAACTGAGCTAAAATCTATCTTTCATTGATTTTATAGGAAATAATGTAAACAAAATAGTTTGTTCCTTCAAAGTATTGAGAAATTAATTTTGGGAAGACTTCAGCTTATGTTTTAATGGCACTGATGCCCAATGTAATGGATAACAGTTGGAGTAAACAATAGATTACCTAAAAAGCTTAAAAGGAAAAACCGAAAATGAGTTGTCCATAGGGACTTTGAAAAGCTACTATATATTTCTTGTAATCTAGAAGGCCAGACACATGTGTAGGGCTGTGCACACACTCAGAAAAGACCCAAGAAATCGATAAGCTTTCACCCCTGGCTGATTTTGAGGTTCTGTGCAAGCACGGAGTACAGGCTAATGCAGAGTTTTAAACTGACTGGGAGTACAACTTGCTTACAGATCCCCTTGGCAAAGACTAGGAGACAATTAGTTCTAGGCATTTAAGGAAATTGCTAATAATTAGCTTTCCTGTAAACTAACTGAGCAGAGACTTTACTGGCCACATATGACAAAGAAGGTAGAATTACTGAATTAGTTCAGAAATTTACCGAATGCAAACAACAAAAACCACCACCAACAACAAACCCTGGAGAGAAGGAATGGCGTGATTCCCAGGATTATGAAATTATATTATTTAAAATATCCTGTATTTGATGAAAAATTATGAGAAAGATAAAAAAGGAAAAAAATACTATGGCCATGACACAGAAAAAACACCAAGCAATAGAACCTATCCATAAGGAAGCTCAGACATTAAAATTATTAGATATAGTTTTAATCATCTATTGTAAATATGCTCAAAGATTTAAAGGAAACTATGTCTAAAAAAACTAAAGGAGGGGCATCTGTGTGGCCCAGTTAGTTAAGCCTCTGACTCCTGATTTCAGCTCAAGTCATAATCTCAGGGTTGTGAGATCAAGCCCCACATCAGGCTCCATGCTCAGTGGGGAGTCTGCTTAAGATTCTCTCTCTCCCACTTAATCTTCCTCTACCCCCTCACTCACTCTCTATCTGTCTTTAAAATAAATAAATGAATCTTTTAAAAAATAAATAAAAATAAAAAAACTACAGGAAATTATGAGAACAATGTCTTATTAAACAGTATAAGAGATAGAAATTATAAAAATGAACCAGATGGAGTTGAAAAGTACAATAAATGAAATGAAAATTTCACTAGAGGGGCTCAACAGCATATTTAGACAGAAGAGTTCGAACATAATGCTAGATCTATTGAAATTATTAAGTCTGAGAAACACAAGAAAAAAGAATAAATAAAAATAAACAGAACCTCAGAAAGCTGTGGGATTTCATGAATTATACCAACATAACTGTGAACTCCAGAAGGAAAGAAGAAATATGGAAACATAAAGAATATTTGAAGAAATATGATTGAAAATGTCCCAAATTTGATGAAAAACATTACACATAAAAGGCTCAATGAAGTCAATGAAGGACAAACTAAGAGATCTGTACTGGGACACATAATAATCAAACAGTCAAAAGACAAAAATTTTTGAAGGCAGCAAGAAAAAAGTGGCTAAACATAAAGAAGTCATCCTCAATAAGATTAGCAGCTGATTTCTCCTCAGAAACCATGGGAGCCAGGAGGCAGAGGGGCAACATATTTAAAGTGCTAAAAGAAAAAAACTTTTTAAAAAAATATTTTATTTATTTATTCATGAGACACACACACACACACACACACACACACACACACACACACACGGGGGAGGGCGGTGCAGAGAGAGAAGCAGGCTCCATGCAGGGAGCCTGATGCGGGACTCGATCCCGCGGCTCGGTCCCAGGGCTCCATCTCAGGGCTCCAGGATCACACCCTGGGCCGAAGGCAGGCGCTAAACCGTTGAGCCACCCAGGGTTCCCCAAGAAAAAAACTTTTAAAGGTCAACGAAGTATGTTGTATCTGCCAAAACTGCCTTCAAAATGAAGGAGAAACTAAGACACTCACAGATAAATAAGAACTGATGGAGTTAATCTCTAGCAAAAGTATTTTCCAAGAATACTAAGGGGAGTTTTTCAGACTAAAAAAAAGGACATAAGATGTTAACCTGAAACAACATGAGACAATAAAGAGCACTAGCAAAGATGACTACATAGGAAAATATAATAGTATGAATGTAGCTCCATTTTCTTTTTTTTAGAAGATTTTATTTATTTATGACAGACACAAAGAGAGAGAGAGAGAGGCAGAGACACAGGCAGAGGGATAAGCAGGCTCCATGCAGGGAGCCCGATATGGGACTCGATCCCAGGTTTCCAGGATTACACCCCCGGCTGAAAGCAGTGCTTAACCGCTGGGCCACTGGGGCTGCCCAGCTCCATTTTCTTATATCTGACTTAAAAGACAACTTCATAAAGCAATAATTATAACTAAGTTAATGAATACAACATATAAAAATATAATTTATGAAAATTATATGGATAAAGGAGGGGTAGATAAAGCAATATACGAGCAATGTTTTTTATACTATTGAAATTCCATTAGTTTTAATCTAAATTAGATTGTTATAAATTAAGAGGTTAATTATACTTCATAAAGCAATCACAGAGAAAAAATACTCAAAAATATATAGTTAAAAAAAAAGACAAGGAATTAAAATAGTACACTAGGGGCAGCCACAGTGGCTCAGTGGTTTGGCCCAGCCATCAGCCCAGGGCTAAATCCTGGAGACCCAGGATTGAGTCCCACGTGGGGCTCCATGCATGGGGCCTGCTTCTCTCTCCCTCTGCCTGTGTCTCTGCCCCTCTCTCTCTCTCTCTCTCTCAAGAATAAATAAATAAAATCTTTAAAAAAATGGTACACTAAAAGATATCTATTTAACAAGAAACTGCAGTAATTGAGTATTAGTAAAACAAAAAGGCAAAGGATACATGGAAAAACTAGCTGAATGGTAGGCATAAGTCCCTATTTTATCAGTTATTACTGCAAATGCAAATGTATTAAACTCATAAATCAAAGGTAGAGATTAATAGAATGTATAAAAATCAAAATCTAGGGCAGCCCGGGTGGCTCAGCAGTTTAGCACCGCCTTCAGCCCAGGGCGTGATCCTGGAGACCCTGGATCGAGGCCCACGTTGGGCTCCCTGCATGGAGCCTGCTTCTCCCTCTGCCTCTCTCTGTTTCTCATGAATAAATAAATAAAATCTTAAAAAAATCAAAATCTAACTATATGCTGTCTTTAAGAGATTCATTTTAGAATTCAAAGATATAAATCTGTTAAAAGTATGAAAAAAGATATATCATACAAACTGTAACCAAAAGATTGGTAGTTTAGACTAATACTATACAAATAGACATGAAGATAAAAATTGTTTAAAGAGACAAAGTAGAACATTTTATAAGACTAAAATGATCATCAGGGATGAGGGAAATGGGGGATAGGAATTTAAAAAGTACACTTATTATGATAAAAAATTAAACAAAATGTTAAAGAAGATTAAAATGATCAATCCAGAAAGAAGATAAAACAATGACAAACATATATGTACCTAACAGCAGAGATCCAAAAAACTTGAAGCAAATACAGGCAGAATTGAAGAGAAAAATAGACAATTCAACAAAAAATAGTCAGATATTTTAACATACCACTATCAATAAGGGATAGAACAATTAGAAGAGCAGCAAGGAAATAGAAGACTTGTACAACACTATTAACCAAAAAGACATGACAAGCATCTAAACAATATTTCACCCAATAACAGGAGAATATACATTCTCAGCTGCACATGAAACATACTTCAGGATAGAAGATATGTTGGGCCATAAAAAAAAGTCTTCATAAATTAAAGAGCTTTTACATCATACAAAATATGTTTTCAGATCACAAGGGAATGAATTTAGAAATCAATCAATAGCAAAAAGAAATCTAGAAAATTCACAAAAATGTGGAAATTAAACAACATATTCTTTTTTAAAGATTTTATTTATTTATTCATGAGAGACACACAGAGAGAGAGAAGCAGAGACACAGGTAGAGGGAGAAGCAGGCTCCATGCAGGGAGCCCAGTATGCGACTTGATCCCAGGACTCCAGGATCATGCCCTGAGCTGAAGGCAGATGCTTAACCACTGAGCCACCCAGGTGTCCCAATGAACAAGATTTTTAAAAAAATTTATATGAAAATGCAAGGAACCCTGAATAGGCAAAATAATCTTAGAAAAGAACAAAGTTGGAAGACTTACACTTCTCAATTTCAAAACTTACTACAAACTATAGTAAACAAAGCAGTATGGTATTGGTATAAGGATAGGCCTATAATCAATAAAATAAATTGAGAGATAAAAACCCATACACTCTAAAATTTTAAAAAAAATTGTATTTTTTTTATTGGAGTTCGATTTGCCAACATATAGTATAACACCCAGTGCTCATCCCATCAAGTGCCCCCCTCAGTGCCTGTCACCCAGTCACCCCTCCTCCTGCCCACCTCCCCTTCCACTACCCCTTGTTCATTTCCCAGAGTTAGGAATCTCTCATGTTCTGTCACCATCACTGATATTTTCACTCATTTTCTCTCTTTTCTCCTTTATTCCCTTTCACTATTTTTTATATTCCCCAAATGAATGAGACCATATAATGTTTGTCCTTTTCTGATTGACTTACTTCACTCAGCATAATACCCTCCAGTTCCATCTACGTTGAAGCAAATGGTGGGCATTTGCCATTTCTAATGGCTGAGTAATATTCCATTGTATACATAGACCACATCTTCTTTATCCATTCATCTTTTGATGGACACCAAGGCTCCTTCCACAGTTTGGCTATTGTGGACATTGCTGCTATAAACATTGGGGTGCAGGGGTCTCGGTTTTTTCATTGCATCTGTATCTTTGGAGTAAATCCTCAGCAGTGCAATTGCTGGGTTGTAGAGTAGCTCTAATTTTAACTCTTTGAGAAACCTCCACACAGTTTTCCAGAGTGGCTGTACCAGTTCACATTCCCACCAACAGTGCAAGAGGGTTCCCTTTTCTCCACATCGTCTCCAACATTTGCTGTTTCCTGTCTTGTTAATTTTCACCATTCTCACTGGTGTGAGGTACATACACTCTAAATTCAATTGATTTTCCAAGAAGTGCCAAGATCATGCAATGTGGAAGAATTATCAGTCTCTTCAACAAATGGTGTTGGGACAATTTGGTATCTGCATACAAATGAAGGAATGTGGACACTTACTTCATGTCATATGTAAAAATTGACTCAAAATGGATCAAAGACCTAAATGCAAGAGCTAAAATTATTAGCCTTTTAGAAGAAAATATAGGGGTAACATCTGCATGACTTTGAGTTTGGCAACAAATTCTTATTAGATATGACAAAAACACAAAGAGCAAAGGAAAAAAACATAAATTCAACTTTAACAAAATCAAAACTTTTGGAGGTGAAAGATACTATCAAGGAAGTGAAAAGGTAACCCACAGATGAGAAAAAATATTTGCATATTATATATCTTTTTTAAAAAGATATTATTTATTATTTATTTATTCATGAGAGATACAGAGAGAGGGGTAGAGACGTAGGCAGAGAGAGAAGCAGGCTCCACGCAGGGAGCCCGATGTGGGACTCGATCCTGGGACTCCTGGATCACGCCCTGGGCCAAAGGCAGACACTCAACCGCTGAACCACCCAGGTGTCCCACATATTATATATCTGATATGATTTTATTATAAGTATTACATAATGAACCCATACAACTTAACAAAAAAGACAATTCAATTTAAGAATGGGTAAAGGAGTTGAATAGACATTTATCCAACAAAATATACAAGTGGCCTACAGCACATGAAAAGATGCTCAACATCATTAGTCACTAGAGAAGAGCTAATCAAAACCATAATAAAAGGCAACTTCCCACCCACTACGATGGCTATAATTGTAAAAAAGCAAAAACAACAGGAAATAACAGGTGTTAGCAAGGATGTAGAGAAATTGGAACCCTCATACACTGCAGAAAAGAATGTGAAATGAAACAACCATTGTGGAATACATTTTGGCAGTTCCTCAAAAAGTCAAACATAGAATTACCATATGACCCAG
Organism: Vulpes lagopus; assembly: GCF_018345385.1. Classification (NCBI taxonomy): domain Eukaryota; kingdom Metazoa; phylum Chordata; class Mammalia; order Carnivora; family Canidae; genus Vulpes; species Vulpes lagopus. The sequence goes on from NC_054848.1 coordinate 80,653,993, forward strand.
CAATTCCACTCCTAGAAAAATAAAAACATATGTCCACATGAAAGTTTGTACATGACTGTTCATAGCAGCATTATTCAAAATGGAAAAAAGTGTAAATAGTCTAATTTCCTATCAACTGATGAATGGATAAACAAAATGGAGTATATCCATTCAATGGAATATTATTCAGTTGTAAGAAGGAATAAAGTATTGATACATGTTACAACATGGATAAATCTTCAAAACACAAAGGTTTCCATACCGTATGATTGCATTTTTATGAAATGTCCAAGACAGACAAATCTGTAGACACAGAAAGCAGATTAGTGGTTACCAGGAACTAGGGGGAAAGACATTGAATTGTAGACTTAAGATGGTTACAATGGTGTATGATGTGATATGAACTTTTCCTCAATATTAAAAGGATATGTGTACTAGCATAAAGATAGATATATAGATAATTGAGATGCATTATACATTGAGATAGAATTGTGAATCCAGTAATAATCCTATACAACTGTGGTCAATTGATTTTCTACAAAAGTGGCAAGACCAATAAATGGGGGGAAATAGTCTTTTCTAAAATTGGATGTCTTGGGCACCTGGCCAACTGTTAGCCTTCCTTCGCTGAAGGAGAAACTAAGACACTCACAGATAAATAAGAACTGATGGAGTTAATCTCTAGCAAAAGTATTTTCCAAGAATACTAAGGGGAGTTTTTCAGACTAAAAAAAAGGACATAAGATGTTAACCTGAAACAACATGAGACAATAAAGAGCACTAGCAAAGATGACTACATAGGAAAATATAATAGTATGAATGTAGCTCCATTTTCTTTTTTTTAGAAGATTTTATTTATTTATGACAGACACAGAGAGAGAGAGAGAGAGGCAGAGACACAGGCAGAGGGATAAGCAGGCTCCATGCAGGGAGCCCGATATGGGACTCGATCCCAGGTTTCCAGGATTACACCCCCGGCTGAAAGCAGTGCTTAACCGCTGGGCCACTGGGGCTGCCCAGCTCCATTTTCTTATATCTGACTTAAAAGACAACTTCATAAAGCAATAATTATAACTAAGTTAATGAATACAACATATAAAAATATAATTTATGAAAATTATATGGATAAAGGAGGGGTAGATAAAGCAATATACGAGCAATGTTTTTTATACTATTGAAATTCCATTAGTTTTAATCTAAATTAGATTGTTATAAATTAAGAGGTTAATTATACTTCATAAAGCAATCACAGAGAAAAAATACTCAAAAATATATAGTTAAAAAAAAAGACAAGGAATTAAAATAGTACACTAGGGGCAGCCACAGTGGCTCAGTGGTTTGGCCCAGCCATCAGCCCAGGGCTAAATCCTGGAGACCCAGGATTGAGTCCCACGTGGGGCTCCATGCATGGGGCCTGCTTCTCTCTCCCTCTGCCTGTGTCTCTGCCCCTCTCTCTCTCTCTCTCTCTCAAGAATAAATAAATAAAATCTTTAAAAAAATGGTACACTAAAAGATATCTATTTAACAAGAAACTGCAGTAATTGAGTATTAGTAAAACAAAAAGGCAAAGGATACATGGAAAAACTAGCTGAATGGTAGGCATAAGTCCCTATTTTATCAGTTATTACTGCAAATGCAAATGTATTAAACTCATAAATCAAAGGTAGAGATTAATAGAATGTATAAAAATCAAAATCTAGGGCAGCCCGGGTGGCTCAGCAGTTTAGCACCGCCTTCAGCCCAGGGCGTGATCCTGGAGACCCTGGATCGAGGCCCACGTTGGGCTCCCTGCATGGAGCCTGCTTCTCCCTCTGCCTCTCTCTGTTTCTCATGAATAAATAAATAAAATCTTAAAAAAATCAAAATCTAACTATATGCTGTCTTTAAGAGATTCATTTTAGAATTCAAAGATATAAATCTGTTAAAAGTATGAAAAAAGATATATCATACAAACTGTAACCAAAAGATTGGTAGTTTAGACTAATACTATACAAATAGACATGAAGATAAAAATTGTTTAAAGAGACAAAGTAGAACATTTTATAAGACTAAAATGATCATCAGGGATGAGGGAAATGGGGGATAGGAATTTAAAAAGTACACTTATTATGATAAAAAATTAAACAAAATGTTAAAGAAGATTAAAATGATCAATCCAGAAAGAAGATAAAACAATGACAAACATATATGTACCTAACAGCAGAGATCCAAAAAACTTGAAGCAAATACAGGCAGAATTGAAGAGAAAAATAGACAATTCAACAAAAAATAGTCAGATATTTTAACATACCACTATCAATAAGGGATAGAACAATTAGAAGAGCAGCAAGGAAATAGAAGACTTGTACAACACTATTAACCAAAAAGACATGACAAGCATCTAAACAATATTTCACCCAATAACAGGAGAATATACATTCTCAGCTGCACATGAAACATACTTCAGGATAGAAGATATGTTGGGCCATAAAAAAAAGTCTTCATAAATTAAAGAGCTTTTACATCATACAAAATATGTTTTCAGATCACAAGGGAATGAATTTAGAAATCAATCAATAGCAAAAAGAAATCTAGAAAATTCACAAAAATGTGGAAATTAAACAACATATTCTTTTTTAAAGATTTTATTTATTTATTCATGAGAGACACACAGAGAGAGAGAAGCAGAGACACAGGTAGAGGGAGAAGCAGGCTCCATGCAGGGAGCCCAGTATGCGACTTGATCCCAGGACTCCAGGATCATGCCCTGAGCTGAAGGCAGATGCTTAACCACTGAGCCACCCAGGTGTCCCAATGAACAAGATTTTTAAAAAAATTTATATGAAAATGCAAGGAACCCTGAATAGGCAAAATAATCTTAGAAAAGAACAAAGTTGGAAGACTTACACTTCTCAATTTCAAAACTTACTACAAACTATAGTAAACAAAGCAGTATGGTATTGGTATAAGGATAGGCCTATAATCAATAAAATAAATTGAGAGATAAAAACCCATACACTCTAAAATTTTAAAAAAAATTGTATTTTTTTTATTGGAGTTCGATTTGCCAACATATAGTATAACACCCAGTGCTCATCCCATCAAGTGCCCCCCTCAGTGCCTGTCACCCAGTCACCCCTCCTCCTGCCCACCTCCCCTTCCACTACCCCTTGTTCATTTCCCAGAGTTAGGAATCTCTCATGTTCTGTCACCATCACTGATATTTTCACTCATTTTCTCTCTTTTCTCCTTTATTCCCTTTCACTATTTTTTATATTCCCCAAATGAATGAGACCATATAATGTTTGTCCTTTTCTGATTGACTTACTTCACTCAGCATAATACCCTCCAGTTCCATCTACGTTGAAGCAAATGGTGGGCATTTGCCATTTCTAATGGCTGAGTAATATTCCATTGTATACATAGACCACATCTTCTTTATCCATTCATCTTTTGATGGACACCAAGGCTCCTTCCACAGTTTGGCTATTGTGGACATTGCTGCTATAAACATTGGGGTGCAGGGGTCTCGGTTTTTTCATTGCATCTGTATCTTTGGAGTAAATCCTCAGCAGTGCAATTGCTGGGTTGTAGAGTAGCTCTAATTTTAACTCTTTGAGAAACCTCCACACAGTTTTCCAGAGTGGCTGTACCAGTTCACATTCCCACCAACAGTGCAAGAGGGTTCCCTTTTCTCCACATCGTCTCCAACATTTGCTGTTTCCTGTCTTGTTAATTTTCACCATTCTCACTGGTGTGAGGTACATACACTCTAAATTCAATTGATTTTCCAAGAAGTGCCAAGATCATGCAATGTGGAAGAATTATCAGTCTCTTCAACAAATGGTGTTGGGACAATTTGGTATCTGCATACAAATGAAGGAATGTGGACACTTACTTCATGTCATATGTAAAAATTGACTCAAAATGGATCAAAGACCTAAATGCAAGAGCTAAAATTATTAGCCTTTTAGAAGAAAATATAGGGGTAACATCTGCATGACTTTGAGTTTGGCAACAAATTCTTATTAGATATGACAAAAACACAAAGAGCAAAGGAAAAAAACATAAATTCAACTTTAACAAAATCAAAACTTTTGGAGGTGAAAGATACTATCAAGGAAGTGAAAAGGTAACCCACAGATGAGAAAAAATATTTGCATATTATATATCTTTTTTAAAAAGATATTATTTATTATTTATTTATTCATGAGAGATACAGAGAGAGGGGTAGAGACGTAGGCAGAGAGAGAAGCAGGCTCCACGCAGGGAGCCCGATGTGGGACTCGATCCTGGGACTCCTGGATCACGCCCTGGGCCAAAGGCAGACACTCAACCGCTGAACCACCCAGGTGTCCCACATATTATATATCTGATATGATTTTATTATAAGTATTACATAATGAACCCATACAACTTAACAAAAAAGACAATTCAATTTAAGAATGGGTAAAGGAGTTGAATAGACATTTATCCAACAAAATATACAAGTGGCCTACAGCACATGAAAAGATGCTCAACATCATTAGTCACTAGAGAAGAGCTAATCAAAACCATAATAAAAGGCAACTTCCCACCCACTACGATGGCTATAATTGTAAAAAAGCAAAAACAACAGGAAATAACAGGTGTTAGCAAGGATGTAGAGAAATTGGAACCCTCATACACTGCAGAAAAGAATGTGAAATGAAACAACCATTGTGGAATACATTTTGGCAGTTCCTCAAAAAGTCAAACATAGAATTACCATATGACCCAGCAATTCCACTCCTAGAAAAATAAAAACATATGTCCACATGAAAGTTTGTACATGACTGTTCATAGCAGCATTATTCAAAATGGAAAAAAGTGTAAATAGTCTAATTTCCTATCAACTGATGAATGGATAAACAAAATGGAGTATATCCATTCAATGGAATATTATTCAGTTGTAAGAAGGAATAAAGTATTGATACATGTTACAACATGGATAAATCTTCAAAACACAAAGGTTTCCATACCGTATGATTGCATTTTTATGAAATGTCCAAGACAGACAAATCTGTAGACACAGAAAGCAGATTAGTGGTTACCAGGAACTAGGGGGAAAGACATTGAATTGTAGACTTAAGATGGTTACAATGGTGTATGATGTGATATGAACTTTTCCTCAATATTAAAAGGATATGTGTACTAGCATAAAGATAGATATATAGATAATTGAGATGCATTATACATTGAGATAGAATTGTGAATCCAGTAATAATCCTATACAACTGTGGTCAATTGATTTTCTACAAAAGTGGCAAGACCAATAAATGGGGGGAAATAGTCTTTTCTAAAATTGGATGTCTTGGGGCACCTGGGTTGCTCAGTTGGTTAAGCCTTTGCCTTCGGCTCAGGTCATGATACCAGGATCCTGGGATCGAGCCCTGCATCAGGCTCCCTACTCAGTGTGGAGTCTGCTTCTCCCTCTCCTTCTGCCTTCAGCAACCCCTGCTTGTGTTCTCTCTCTCTCTCTCTCTCTCTCTCTCTCATTCTCTCTCTCTCTCTCCCCTGCCAAATAAATAAAAAAAAAACCTTTAAAAAAACTTTTAAAAAATAAAATTTGATGTCTATGACATTGCTAAACATGATTCATGAAGATAAGTTAAGGAATGAGGTAATTAGCACCAAGAAATAGAAAAAAGTTTTTCAGAATGTGGTCCTTAGACAACAGACTTTAGAATCAGTTGGAGATTTTATTAAAATGCCAATTTCTGGGTTCCATCTAGTGAATCAAATGTTAAGGTGTTAGGACCAGGAATCTACATTTTAACTAGCTCTCTGGTTAATTTGGATGCATACTGAAGGCTAAGAACAACTAATATAGAGGCTGGAATCGTGGGTTTTAGAGTCACAAAAACCTGGGTTCAAATCCCAGCTCTGCCAATTAGCAGTTTTACCTCTGTTCTTAAGTGTCACTCATGTGCTTCTGTCTCACTAGCTTAGCTCTTACCATGAGAAGCCTGTGTTGATTACTTCATGTTTTATAGCAACAGAAATATAAATGAATAAACCCAGGTGCAAAATCTTAATATATAACCTAAGTCCTGGGGATCCCTGGGTGGCTCAGCGGTTTAGCACCTGCCTTCGGCCCAGGGCATCATTCTGGAGTCCCGGGATCAAGTCCCACATTGGGCTCCCTGCATGGAGCCAGCTTCTCCCTCTGCCTGTGTCTCTGCCTCTCTCTGTGTGTGTCTCTCATGAATAAATAAATAAAATCTTTTTTAAAAAATAATTTAAAAAATAAAAATAAAACCTAAGTCCTTCCTTCCAGCGCTGTCCCATTTCTCTAATCCCAGCACCTCCAACAATGACCCATGCTCCAGGTCCGGTGCCCCCATATCTCTCTTTTGCTGCAATACAAGTGGTCTCATCTTACTGTTGGGCGACGGGAGACATGAAAACAGAAAAAGGTTCATGAAAGGGGCCTTAGTCTGAACTGGACCTTGAAGAACAGAGCAGAATTTTCACATGCAGAAATGTGATGCTCCAGAAGGAGGAAAGGCCATTAATGTAAAGGTAAAGAGGGAAGTTGCTATCTAGTTTGTCACTGGGACCAATCAGAGAGCTAGGCTTGGGTTACCTAGTCATTGGTTTACTGGTTTCCCTCCAATTTCTAGTTTGTGTTCATTTTTCTGACCAATCAGGGGGCTTGCCCTCACTTATTTTGTTGTTGATTGACTCTCAGCTTCCTTCCTCGGTAGCAACCCCAAATCCTGTGTACAAATTCCAAATGCAAACCTGTGATCCTTCCTGACATTTCCAGTCTAGCTGTCCTTCCTAGTACTAAATCCCTTGGTCCCTAGTGTTAATGTCTCTCCATAACTCCTCATAGTCACAGGAGAGGCCACTTCTATTTAGGGTAAAGGACAAGAAATCAGGAAAAGCTCCACAAAGGGAGGCTGTGTTTATGCAAAGTTTTAAGGGATGTGGGCAGGATTTCCCAAGGAATGGAGGGAAAAGCCATCTCAAAAAGAGGCCACAGGGACGCCTGGGTGATTTAGTGGTTGAGCATCCGCCTTTGGCTCAGGGCATGATTCCGGGGTCCTAGGATTGAGTCCCCCATCAGTCCCCACGGGGAGCCTGCTTCTCCCTCTGCCTATGTCTCTGCCTCTCTCTGTGTGTATCTCATTTATTTTTTTTTATAAATAAAATCTTTTTTAAAAAAAACAAGGCTGCAGTATGATTTTATTATTTCAAAAATATTTATGGAGGTCCTCATATTTTCCCATCAATCAATAATGGCAACACAATTTTTTAGAGCACCTGTTATGTGTGGTGCTGGGCTTCTACATATTTGTTCACTCAAATTTCCACTTAACAAGACTTATGCTGGACACCTACCTATCCGTGTACTCTGTAGCTTATGGAAGTGTGCTCCGAGGACTACCTGCATGACTCACCTGAGCAGCATTTCGTATACCACCTTAAGTATCTTTGTTGCAGAGTCCCAGGTAATCTTTATCTTCAAAGCTGGAAGATTAGTAGGCAACTACCTTCAGGGACTGGGGCTCCTCATTCTCTCCTGCAAGCCACTGTCATCCTCAACTTGCTAGTTCCTACTTGCCATCAGGTCTATCTATTACATATATATGTGTAATATGTGCATACATATGTATATACATACACATATAATGCAATACATATGTACACATATATATTATGTACATGCATATACATACATATATATTATTACATACATATGTATCATACAATATATATATAACTTCAAACATTAATCTTTTTATGCGCACAGCCCAGTGGCATCAATTACATCCACACTGTCTTACAATGATTACTATAATCTACTTTAAAAAGTTTTTTTTTTAAGTAATCTCGACACCCAACATGGAGCAAAAACTCACAACTCCAAGTTCAGGAGTTGCATGCTCTAACGACTGAGCTATTGAAGCGCCCATACAATCTACTTTTTATAAAGCCTTTTTAAAAAGATTTTATTTTTAAGTAATATCTATACCCAACATGGGACTTGAACTCACAACCCCAAGATCAAGAGTTCCACATTCTACTAACTAAGACAGCCAGATATCCCAGAACAATTTATTTTTAAAATATTTTCATCACCCCAAACAGAAACTCTGTACCCATTAAACAGTAACTCTTCTTTTCTCCCTCCTCCCTAGGCACTGGTAACTTTTAATCTACTTTCTGTCTCTATGACTTTGCCTATTGTAGACATTTCATATAAAAGGAATCATCATATTTGTCCTTCTGTGTCTGCCTTCATGTCTCAGCGTGATATCTTCAAGGTTCATCCATGTTATAGCAAGCATCTGATTTCCACTCTGAACGAAAGGGTTTCATTTCATTTAATGGCTAAGTAATATTCCATTGCATATATCTACCACAGTTTGTTCATCCATCAATGAACATATGGGTTGTTTCCACATTTTCACTTCTGTGCATAATGCTGGAATGAACATTTTCATACAAGTATTTGAGTCTCTGTTTTCAATTCTTTGGGGCATACAGCTAGGAGTAGCATTGCTGGGTCATATGGTATTCTGTGTTGAACTGTTGGAGGAGCTGCCAGACTGTTTTCTACAACAGCTGCACCATTTTACATTCTTACCAATGAGGTGAGGTTCCAATTTCTCCACATGCCTGCCAACACATACCACAAACCATAAATAGCATCTATATTGAAAACATGCCTTTACAACTACCTAGTTGGCTCTCTTCATCCTGGCTTATTTGAAACCAAAGGTTGTATCCTTAATTGTACACACTTTAACTATGAAATCTAAGGTGAAGAAACTGAAATAGATTTTAAGTCACAGCAACAAGTGAGCAGAAAATATTTGAAAGAATTGGAGATGATTGAAGAAGGAGAGATTAGTGTCCTTTGACACTTTTTCATCGACTGAATTCAAATTTATTCCGGTGACAGCATCTGCAGCCATGAGAGAAAGGTTAACATTTCATAGATCACTTAACAACTCTGCCCATAGCCATTGAAGTGAAGAGGTCAGCAGCCTGGGAAGAAATGACCCTATGCCACTCACATTCTGAGTGGTTCCTTTTAGTTGATTATTTTAGAACTTTTTGGGTGATACAATTTGGCCATTTCTCCCTATTTTTAAAGTACTCAAGCAATTTTGGCATTTAAATGTTATTCCATCTTTAAGAGTTTTAATTACTTAGCCCTGCATTTTCAATCTTCTTGAATCAATTGAAGGCTTACAAAGTGTTCCCTTTAGCTAAGGTTGGAAAGAGAACAGCAGGGCTGAGCCAACCCTATTATTTGGTATCAGAGTGGAATCAGAGCTAGTAAGGCAAGTTGGGCTGCCACCAAGCCTTTTACTTACGTTGCAAAGTGTGGCCTGGGGACCACTTGCCTTAGAACTACCTGGGGGTGTTTTGTTTTTATTTATTTTTTCTTTAAATTCAAGTTAGTCAACATATAGTGTATTATTAGTTTCAGTGTAGAGTTTAGTGATTCATCAGTTGCATATAACAACCAGCACCCTTCTTAATGCCCATCACCCGGTTACCCCATCCTTCCCACTTTCCCTCCAGCAGCCCTCAGTTTGTTTCCTAGAGTTAAGAGCCTCTTATAGTTTGCTTCTATCTCTGTTTTCATCTTATTTTATTTTTCCTTACACTCGGGAGTGTTTTAAAATAACTTACTCAGAACTAGGGTAGCTAATCATCTAGGTTTTCCCTAGATTGAAGGCTTTCTCCAGACACTGGATTTCCAGTACTAAAACTGCAAAAGTCTCAGGTAAACTAGGATGGGTGGTTGCCCTCATCCCAGACCTACTGAATCAGAATCACTGCTTTCTTATAACTACTAAAAAGTTTAAGATCCACTGAAGTGGCCAAAGCACTCTGCCTTCTCCACTTCCCACTGAGGACCACATTTAGCCTGCAGCTGTCTCACTCTATCACTGCTATTGCTAACCACTTTAACTGTTACCTTCTTCCATTATTACATGTAGGTAGCCCTGTTACTTCGGTTGGACGGCAGTGCTTTTATGGCAATATAATGGCTAAGCAAGTATCAGGATCATCACTGTTGTTTGTATCTATGCACTAGGTGAAACAGGGAGGAGGTAATGGAAGTTCATTCTTTCATTTTATTCATTCCATGAACATTTATTGAACACATTTTTAATACATAAGTTGAACTGTAAGTTGCTTAGAGGAAAAAAAGAACCTAAGCTTATATAGGCACACATGTAGGGACATATGTCTGGCATGCATCAGCATATAGATGAAAAAATACCCAATTTCCAAGAACTATACTATTTAAGAATATTCATTAATTCAGCAAATATTTATTGAGGGCCCTTTGTATGCCAGTACAGTGCTCGGATATAACAGAGAACAAGATCTACAGGTCCCTGTTCTCGTGGAGCTTACATTCTAGTGTAAAAGACAGATAAAGACACAAATAAATATATAATGACACACACATAAATATATAATAATATACATATGTAATGACAGGTGCTTTGATAAGTGCTATATGATGTGATTGATATGGAGGGTCTACTTTGATTGGTTGGTAAAGGAATGGCTCTCTGAGCAGGTGACATTGGAGCCATCTAAATGATAAAAAGCCAGCCATTTGCAGACCTGAGGGAAAAATGTTCCAGGCAGGGGAAATAGCTACTACAGGAGCCTGAAAGCAGGAAGGAGCTTGATATGTTAGAGAAATACAGAGAAAGCTGGTGTGACGGAAGCGTCATGAACAACAGGGAGAATCATGTGAGAGGAGGATGGAGAGGCAGGCAGAGTTTAGATCATGCCCCTCTGTGGGCCTTGGGTCAGGGGCCTGGATTTCATTCTTGTTCTAATACTTGTTCAGAGAAGATATTGGAAGGTCGTAAGCAGAGGAGTGAGGTGATCAGATTTACAGATTTAAAGAAACTGAGGCAAGGGAGTATAAGTAACTTGACCAAGTTTGCACAGCTAGTGACAGAACCACGGGAGTTAAACCCAAGCAATCTGACTTCAGAGTCTGTGCTCCTAACCACTACACCAGTGGCTCTCAAGCTTTAGTGTTTCTCAGAATCATGTGGAAATCTTGTTAACACACAGATTGCTGAGTGGGTCCTACCTTCAGAATTTCAGATTCAGAAGTTCTGTGATGGGGCCCAGGATTTTATATCTCTAACAAATTCCCAGGTGATGCTGGTGCTGCTGGTCTGAAGACCACCTTTGAGAATCACTGCCCTACTATATATTACCTTTCATGTAGAAAGAAAGGCTTGTGATAATGTTGGTATTGTATTTTTTCTCCAATTGCTTTGAAAGACTCTCCCTTAGGTTGTGGGGGAAGAGCTATCCCACTACCCTTTCTAGAATTATCTGAGTAAAACAACCATATATCTGACTAGCGCAGAAGAGCTCTAGGGCTTAAGGATGTGGTGGGACCAGAAAAAAGGATAAAGCTACCAGCTCCTTGATGTTTACTCCACAGCTATGGTGGCCTAGTTGGGGACACTGCTGAAACCAGCTAAGGGCTGAGAAGGCCAAAAACAAATTAATACATTTTAAAAAAAGACTGCAGGAATCTAGGCTTAGGACTTTAACAAGGGTGGGACTGAACCTTCTGATATCCCTGGTCAGTAACCACATTCTTCTACTATGTGGCCCACAATCATCTGTTTTAGCTTTATAAAGGTAGCAAAGGCATATAGGGCACTAGGAAGCAAAAGGCTGGAAAAATGGATCCTGGCCTTGGATACACAAAAAAGCCTATGGGTACAGGCTTTGCTATGCTATGAGATCTAAGGGCAGAAAGAGGAAGAGTAATGGAATAATAACCAACAAGTATTTACTGTATGCTAGGCATTTTACATACATTATTTCATTGCATCCTCACAACAACCTATGAGGTGGATAGTTTTATTATTCTCATTTTACAAATAAGGAAACTGACCCGGTAGACTAAGGTCACAGCTAGTACGTGCCAAGGCCCCTTGATTCAAATCTAAGTCTAATTCCAAAGTTCTTGTTCTTTTTTTTAAGGATTTTATTTATTTATTTGAGGGAGATATGCAGAGGAAAAGGGACAAGCAGACTGCATTCAGCAACCCCCAACTCCTATCACGGGGCTCAATCCCACAACCCTGAGATCATGACCTGAGCCGAAACTAAGAGTCAGACACTCAACCGACTGAGCCACCCAGGTGCCCCTCCAAAAGCTCTCGGTTTTTTTTTTTCAAACTCTCGTTCTTAATCACTACACTCCAAAATGACTAAAATATGACTTTTCTAGACTGCCTCCATATAAATAAGACAGAGAAGAGTGCCATAGCTTTTTTTTTTTAATTAATTAATTTATTTATTCATGAGAGACACAGAGAGAGGCAGAGGCACAGGCACAGGGAGAAGCAGGCTCCTTGCAGGGAGCCTGACATGGTACTCCTTCCTAGGTCTCCAGGATCAGACCCTGGGCTGAAGCCATCCGGGCTGCCCAAGAGTGCCATAGCTTAAGGAAGGCCTGCACTAGAGGGCTAAGTGAGGCTGCCAGATCAGACAGAGATTGACAGTACAAATGCCTCGGGCCAGTGTCTTGCATACTGTTGTTTTTAAGTCACCAGATTTATTAAAAAAAAAAAAAAGGCAGTTTGCCATTAACACTATATATGAGAAGCATGTGAGATGAGACAGGAGAGGATGACCAAGGAATGATATGCATGATGCACACAATACATAGTAGCAAATTGCTAGTCAAGTCAAACAGTCAAAAAGTATAGGCAAGTCAAAAAGTCAAGGCATTTAAGTGAAGATATTAATGGAGAAAAAAGTAAAGTAAAGTGGAAGTAAATACATTAAAAGCCTTCACCACATTGGAGGATTCTGGGATCCAGGATCTTCTTTTATTTCCTTTTTTTCAGCTTTTCTCTGCTTTCTTTTTCATTGAAATTTTTCTGAATTGTATATTCATATGCAGTTGGAAATAATAATACAGGCAGAGCCCTTGTAGGCTTTGCACAGTTTTTCCAACTGGCAACATCTTGCAAAACTATAGTGTAATATCCCAGCCAGGATGTTGACATTGATATAATCCACCAATATTATTCAGATTTTCCAAGTTTTGCCTGTACTCACTGTTTGTGTATGTGTGTGTGTGTGTGAAGTTCTATACAATTTTATTACCTAGGTTTGTGTATCAACCACCATAGTCAAGACACCAAATAGTTCCAACACCACAAGGACCTCTCATATGACCACCAAATTACTTCCACTTTCCACCATATCCCATCCCTGAGCCCTGGCAACCATTACTAGCCTGTTCTCTATCTCTATAATTTGTGAAGACTGTTACATAAATGAAATCATGTAATTGCAAGTTTTTGTGATTGGCATTTTTTTTTTACTTAGCACAATTTCCCTGGAGATTTATTCAAGTTTCTGTGTATATAAATAGCCTGTTTCTTTTTGTTGGTAAGTAGTATTGTATGGCATGAATGTACTACAGTTTATTTAACTATATTCATCTGTTAAAGGACATTCAAGTTTCCAATTTTTGGCTAGTATGAAAAAAGCTGCTACGAACATTTGTGCACAGGTTTGTGTGTGAATATAAATTTTCATTTCTGTGGGATAAATTCCCAGAAATGCAATTGCTGGACAGTTTGTTAGTGGCATGTTTAATTTTTTAGGAAACTGCCAACATGTTTTCCAGACTGGCTGTACCATTTTACATGCCCACCAGCAATGTATGAATGATCCAGTTTCTCTACATCCTCACAAGCATTTGGTGATGTCACTGTTTTTGTGTTAGTCATTTTGATGGGTATGTAGGAACATCAAATACCAATCTTTTGTTTTTAAAAGAGGTAAACTAGAGAAGAAAAATTTTTGGAATTCCTTTGAGATAAGATCTCTTATTGTTTCAGTTGAACCATCCTGACTAGTTATGCCTGGAAAGCCATTTTGAACTTTTGCAATAAAAGATCTCCACTCATCTGGGAGCCTAGTTGCCCTAAACTACAAACTAATTGTTTATCTTCTAGGCCCAAAGAAAAGCTGAGAGAGCTATGGGAGATTCATCTGAAGTAGTCAGAAGAGTCAGGCAGAGAAGGGATATATAGAGAGAATTTCCTTGGCAATATTTGCAAATAATAATGTCTACATCTTGTTCTATATTCTCCCTTCGACAGAGGCAGTGGTCTGGCAGTAGACTTGGTTTACAAGTCAGTTTGTCTGAAGGAGAAAATTGAATTGTAATGGTGGTGTGAAGAGATCTGATTCTGCATATCTATTCCCAACTCTGTGTTCAGTGACTTTAGCTTGGTTGGTGGCTTAGCAACTTGGTAGCTTGAAATCTGCCATGGTCAGAGTATTTATACCACAGAAATTGGTAAACACTAGAAATAAGAGCACTTTTTATCCAGGGATTGGTTGGTAAACATTTATTATCATAATGCTCTACATTTCTTTCCAAAACATGTTCTCTACCATTAAGAGGCAGGTGATGAGGAGATATCAGTTGGAGTGCCTGCTACATTTGTTAGCTCATATAATTCTCATAACTTTATGAGGTAGGTATTATTCTATTCATATTGTATATGAGGAAACAGATTCAAGACGCAGTATTTTATCAATGTTGCACATCAAGTAACTGGCTGACCCCTAATTTGGATTTGAGTCTAAGCTCAATACAAACCTTCTCTTTTCTCTATATTTCATGGGCTCTCTAGAGGAGAAGAGATGCTACATGCCAGAGAGGAGTCTTGAGGCAAAACAAAACAAAAAAAATTATTTTCTTGACTTTAATTAAAAGAAAAAATAGTTAATTAAAATAAAATACAAGACGGCTTTTGGCATTGTGTAGCATTTAGCTTATATAAAGTATATTTATATTCTCATCTCAATTGTATGTACCTATGTATAGTCTAGCTATAGTGGACACAGTAACTATGGCTTTTGTCTTTTGGGCATTCTTTCTACTTCTCTTCTGGTTCTCCTGGAGAGCACTTCCCTCTCTCCATGTGACACTAGCAAAGCTGGCAATCACAGAGCTCTGGCCTCCCCCAACCACAGGTGTGACTGGGCCATTTAGGGTCCTCCTCAGGACTTGTGTATTGAAACTAAAAGAAAAGAGATTTTTTTTCCTGCTTGGGTTGCTTACCTAGGACATTATGAGTCTGAGGCTCAATTGTTCTTTTCACATAGTAAATGAGGTGGCCTCCTACAGGTCTGAACATACCCTGTAGATTTCCCAATTAGTCGAGCCAATAAAGTCACCACTATCTTTTGTGGGTGAGTGCTTTCATGTTTAATTAAGCTGTCTGAGTTGAGTTTTCATTATTTGTAACCAAGAGTCCCATCTCTTCTGTGGCTGCCCCAGCTCATTAGTCTTTTCATTCTATGAATTTTTACAACATTTAACAATCTATATACCAGATCTGTTCAATAGAAAGACAATATGGGATATATATATATGTTATATAGTGTTTATATATAGTATATAGTGATATATAGTTTGTATAAACTATGGTATATAGTTTATATATAGTGTTATATATAGTATATATATTTAATTTTTTAAAATTTTGTGTGTAGCCATATTTTAAAAAGTGAAAAAACAGAAGTAAATGTAATAACATTTTTCATTTAACCCAACATATAAAAATATTATCATTTTAACATATAATCAATATAAAAATTCTTAATGAGATGATTTACATTCTTTGTTCTAAGTCTTCAAAATCTGGTGTATGCTTTACACTCATAGCTCATCTCAATTCTGACTACTCACATTTCAGTTGCTCAATAACCACATGTGGCTAGTGGCTATGGAATTGGACAACACAGATCTATACTATACATATTGCCACCAAATCATACATCATCTTGTATTACTACTTGAGTTTTTCATGTGTAAATGTCTAATCTTTCTACCTATTATAAGCTCCTCGAGAACAGAAACCTCATCTTAAAATCCGTCTATGGTCCTTAAGTTTTAGCACAGTGCTATGCTACTAGTAGGTAATAGTATAAATAAGTGATTTCACTTAAGTCATTCAATGAACAGAGGGTTGTAATTCACACCCTAGTAAAGAAATGTGAATGAAGAACATACAGCAGGTCTTCTGGAGATATGTCATATATCTGCATATGATGTAGTAAATGTTTCTCTGATAGCAAACTACCAAGCCCGAGGCAGAGATGATAAGGACCAAAGCTATAAGAATGCCATGATTCTCAAATGAAAAGTGCTAAATTCAAAGTGTGAAATGAGTATCCTTTCCCAGTGCCATTCCATCTTACAGATGAGAGTACTAAAGTGCAAGATGAGTGATTTCTACTTTTTGTAACACATAACTAGCAAATTGTTAGCTTCTGAACACAGACAGAGGCCATTTCTTTTGCCCTTGTATAGCCTCTGCTTTAAAAAAAAAACAGTGGAAAGTGGGGGCGGTGGGTTGTGGTGAAAGGCTGAAAAAGAGGTGGGCGAGATATAGATATCAGCCTACAAGTTTTTTCTCCAAGTATACATTTCCTATCCTCACCCTAACACACACACACACACACACACACACACACACACACACACACACCCTTTCCACTGATACATCAGTGTCTCGTTAGAGTCCAAGAAAGAGTTCAAGATGTTCAGTGCTCCTAAATCCTACTGGACCTCCCCCAAAATATAAACACTCAGCTGCAAATAGTCCCTCAGATCACTTGGTCATTCATTTTTTTTTACTAATTTATTTGGTATATATGATATGCCAGGTGCTATGAGGGCCGTAAAGACCAAAGATATGATTTCTTCTCTCATAGAGTTCAATCTACTGAGAGCACGGTGGGGGGTGGGGATGGCAATGATGACAGAAGAGACTGTTAACTATAATGCCACATGATAAACACTATAGAAGGGCTATACATAACATACTATTGTGGAATGCTCTGTAGCAGTTTTAAGAATGAAATGTATTCATGAAAAAATCTCCAGGCATAAGTGTTTAAGGCAGTGGTTCTCAGTGTGGTCTCCAGACCTGCGGTTTCAGCTTACCTGAGAACTTTTGAAAAATGTTCATTCTTGGGCCTCTAATTCAGACCTACGGAATCAGAAACTCTGGAAGAGGGAACCAGAAATCTGTTTTAAACAAGCCCTCCAGGTGTTCCTGATGTATGCTAACATTTGAGAACCACTGGTTGGTTAAGAAGGAAAAAAAATTGCAAAATCAAATATATACTGTGATGCTATTTATATTTTTAAAAACACTACATGTTTTAATATGTGTGTGTGTGTGTGTGTGTGTGTGTTTGTATGTGCATAGAAGTCTGAAAGGAGACATACCAAACTGTAATAATAAGGGTTACCCTGAAGAAGGGATTAGGATTGCAGGGCAAGGAGATAGGTAAGTGGGTCTTTATCTTTTTCTGCATCATTTGAATTCTTAAGTAAGAATGTATTTGTATATTAATTGAGCAATTAAAAATAAAGAAATAGTATTTTAAATATTTTTACGTGCTCTGAAAACATGTAGGAGAGAACCATTAAATCTTCCCAGAGGAGGTTGCCTTTGAACCAAGCTTTGTGGCTGGCCCAGTCCTTGCTTTCCATCCAGCCCTGTGGCTCTCCTATGCCCAGGACCTAGCTCAGATTTTTGTATTCTGGTCCTTCCAGATGAAGGAGGTATCTCCAGAGAAGCTACAATCTTGAGTTCTGAAATAGTAGAGTGGACCAACCACTCTCCCCCTAAACTTCAAGTCTCAGAGAAACTACTAAGGTAACATGCTGAGTTGAAGACTGAACTAGAAAGAAAATGTGACTGTCCTTCAATACAAAGAAACTGCCCTCCACTCTGTGTTTTAATAGTGATGTTGCTCTAAGCATATTAGGGTAGATGAAAAGCATAAAGTAAAGATCATTATTGATTCACCCTGGGCCAGGCTCATTCAAATTCAAGATGGAAAGTCCTAGAGAGCCATCCATGTCCTTGTCTTCCAGTGTCCAGTGACAAACCATTTTGGGAAAAAAGCCATGCCCTTTAGAAGGCCAAATTCTGCATCCTATTGACCTACTCTCTTTTACAATCTGTTTTGGATCTTTTCAGCTGATGAGATTGGTGGGAAGTGACACAGGAAAAACAACAATGGTAAGATTCACCGAGTCTCTAGCATGAACATGGCCTTTTCAAGTTATCAAGATAAATAACTATCTAAGCAGCATTCTGGAGAGTTTGCTTCCAATAAAGTGAATCTGAGGAGAAAAAAAAAAGTAGTCACATTAACCTCTTACACAGCTTTCCAGGAAAAAGCTTTCATAACTAAAGGCCAATAATATGATGGCAGGAAGAAGCTCTGTAGAATGAACCAAGTTGCCCTATATAATCAAGAGGGGTAAGGAAACCAACAGCCTGGGGAGAAGCCCCTATCATTTATGATCACTTTCTGACAATCTGGATACTAGAAAGATAGTCTGATGTACTCCAACTGAGTTGATAGGCTGGGGAGAATGGACAAGTACAAAATTTCTGTTACTTCTGAAAAGGTCTGAGAGGGAGAATCAACACAATGTGCTGGGAAGTTTGACTTTGAAATCAGAATTGTATGTAATAAAAGAGTTTCTAGGGTTTTTGATATAGCAGGGGGTAACTCTGCATTAATAGATATTAGTAGGACTTGGAGACAGAAGTGTTCTCCTTGAAACAGAATTTCTTTGATTTGGGTCAAGCATTTTGCTCCATTTTGAGTTTTAAATAGGACCCTTGCTCTCTGCCAAACCATGTCAAAGCTTGTAGCTGAACTCAGAAAACTAATTATCACTCAAATTATTTGCCTTGACATGGAGGTGCTGGAAAAATTCCATCTAGTTTTTAAGATAGACATTTTTGTCACACTGGATATTTCAAAAAGTGCCTATTGGATATCTGCTATGTGCATAACACTTTATTGAGTGCTATAACAAACGCAAAGAAATACGTGTCAGAATATACTCTCAAGGAAAATATAGTACACTTAGGGAGGGGTGGTAGAGGCTGAGTTGAGTTGGCCTACATGAAAGTTAACACCAATGGTACAAAAGCAATTATGAATTTTTTTACGTTTCCATTATGATTTTTAAAAGATTTTATTTATTTATTCATGAGAGATACAGAGAGAGAGAGAGAGAAGCAGAGACACAGGCAGAAGGAGAAGCAGGCCCCGTGCAGGGAGACCTACATGGGACTCGATCCCAGGACTCCAGGATCACACCCTGGGCTGAAGGCGGTGCTAAACCGCGGAGCCACCCAGGGATCCTCCACTATGTTTTTTTTTTTAATTTAAATTCAATCTGCCAACATATAGAGCAATTATGATTTAATGCCAAAATAGTGACACTAACAAAAATCAGACTAAAGATAGAGAAATCTTTGTGGATTGAACAACTCAGGGAAGTCTTAGGGAAAAGGGAGGAAATTAAATGAGGTCTTAATAAGTAAAGGATCTTTTGCTTTTGCTACTTGCCTTTTTGTGTACTTGAGAGACTTTTTGTGGTGCTAAATTATAAGTGGTGACCACTGGTGATTGATCTAGGACAAAATTATAAAGTAAAAATGTCTTTTCTGCCTTCTCATTCTACTCTTGTCCCTAGGCAGTGCTCTAACACTTCTCAAGTTGTTTAAGAGAGATAAGAAGTAGCATCCAAGTTGCTTTCCTCTGCTTAATCCAATTTACCTGTCCTATGTTACATTTTTCTCAAGATCCACCTTCTCCTTGGAAACCAAGTACAGCTAAGGTGGTAATGATCTTCACTTTGGTTATTAATTGATTGATATATTTGGCAGCTCCCACATTCGGGGCATATATATTGAGGATTGTTAAGTCCTCTTGTTGGATAGATCCTTTAAGTATGAGATAGTGTCCCTCTTCATCTCTCACTACAGTCTTCGGGGTAAATTTTAGTTTATCTGATATAAGGATGGCTACCCCTGCTTTATTTTGAGGACTATTTGAATGGTAAATGGTTCTCCAACCTTTTATTTTCAGGCTGTAGGTGTCCTTCTATCTAAAATGAGTCTCTTGTAGACAGCAAATAGATGGGTCCTGCTTTTTTATCCAGTCTGAAACCCTGCGCCTTTTGATGGGGTCATTAAGCCCGTTCATGTTCAGAGTTACTATCAAAAGATATGAGTTTAGGGTCATCATGATATCTATTCAGTCCTTGTTTTTGTGGATTGTTCCACTGAACTTCTTCTTAAAGGGGAATTTTAAGAGTCCCCCTTAAAATTTCTTGCAGAGCTGGTTTGGAGGTCACATATTCTTTCCGTTCCTGCCTGTCTTGGAAGCTCTTTATCTCTCCTTCCATTTTGAATGAGAGCCTTGCTGGATAAAGTATTCTTGGTTGCATGTTCTTCTCATTTAGGACCCTGAATATATCCTGCCAGCCCTTTCTGGCCTGCCAGGTCTCTGTGGAGAGGTCTGCTGTTACCCTAATACTCCTCCCCATAAAGGTCAGGGATTTATTGTCTCTTGCTGCTTTAAGGATCTTCTCTTTATCTTTGGAATTTGCAAGCTTCACTATTAAATGTCGAGGTGTTGAACGGTTTTTATTGATTTTAGGGGGGGATCTCTCTATTTCCTGGATCTGAATGCCTGTTTCCCTTCCCAGATTGGGAAAGCTTTCAGCTAGGATTTGTTCAAATACATATTCTGGCCCTCTGGCCCTTTCGGCGCCCTCAGGAACTCCAATTAAACATAGGTTTTTCTTCCTCAGGCTGTCATTTATTTCCCTTAATCTATCCTCATGGTCTTTTAATTGTTTGTCTCTTTTTTCCTCAGTTTCCCTCTTTGCCATCAACTTGTCTTGTTGTCACTCACTCGTTCTTCCACCTCGTTAACCCTCCTCATTAGGACTTCTAGTTTGGGGATCCCTGGGTGGCGCAGCGGTTTAGCGCCTGCCTTTGGCCCAGGGCGTGACCCTGGAAACCCAGGATCGAATCCCACATCGGGCTCCCGGTGCATGGAGCCTGTTCTTCCTCCGCCTGTGTCTCTGCCTCTCTCTCTCTCTCTCTCTCTCTCTGTGACTATCATAAATAAATAAATAAATAAGGAC
The DNA here is from genome assembly GCF_018345385.1 of Vulpes lagopus. Lineage (NCBI taxonomy): Eukaryota > Metazoa > Chordata > Mammalia > Carnivora > Canidae > Vulpes > Vulpes lagopus. The sequence goes on from NC_054848.1 coordinate 80,675,006, forward strand.
TTCTAGTTTGGATTGCATCTCATTCAATTGACTTTTAATTTCTGCCTGATTGGATATAAATTCTGCAGTCATAAAGTCTCTTGAGTCCTGTATGGTTTTTTCTAGAGCCACCAGTAGCTGTATAATAGTGCTTCCGAATTGGCTTTCTGACATTGAATTGTAATCCAGATTTTGTAACTCTGTGGGAGAGAGGACTGTTTCTGATTCTTTCTTTTGAGGTGAGGTTTTCCTTCTAGTCATTTTGCTCAGTGCAGAGTGGCCAAAAACAAGTTGTATTGGGAAAAGGAGAAAAAGAGAGGAGAGAAAGAAGGAAAGAAAAGATAAAAAGAAAAAAGAAAAAAGGGAGAAAAAAAGAGAAGAAAAAGAGAAAGAAAAAGAAAGGGGAAAAAAGGGGGTGGGGGAAGCAAACAAATCAAAAAGAAAAAAAAACCCACAGGGGAGTATCTTCTGATTCTGTATATTGAAATCCCTGGACTTCCCCTGGAACTTGTCCGTCTCGCTGGTCTTCTGGGGGAGGGGCGTTCTGTGCTGATTTTCAGGTGTTAGCACTTGGGGGAGCTGCTCTGCCCCTGCCTGGTGCAGGGCTCAGTGGGGGTTGTTTACCCCGTGAGGCCCCAGGAGGAACAACCACAGTGACGGAGGCCAGCTCTAGAGCCCTGGATTCAGCTCCCACAGTAGCTACGGAGCTCTCGGTCTGTAGGGGCCTGGATGCTCCAGGGGCGGGGCCGCTGATCTGCTCAGCCTCGGGGCAGGAGCGTCCTTGCTGTCCTGGGCCCTCCCGGCCCTGCCTGTCCCGGGGGGAGGCCGGATCCTGGGCTGTGTCCCCGGCGCCCTGTACTCCCGGGCCTGCGCCGCTGGATTCACACTCCCGGTGGCGCAGCCCCCTCCGCGGAGCCGCCGCCTGAGTCCCTCCAATCTGCTCCCGGAGCCCCGCAGCCCCCTCTGCACGGAGCCTCTTCCTCTGCCCGAGCCCCTCCGAGCTGCTCCCGCCGTGCGCGCTGCAGCCCTTAGGGAGCTCGGCGCACTCTCCCCGGGGCACAGGTGTCTGTTACTGTCCCAGGGAGCCCGAGGGCATCCCCGCCCTCCTGGGTCCTGCTCTAACTCCCTGCGGGCGCCTTTCCACCCGGGAAGGTTGGTGCAGCTCCTGCTCCTCCGGGACGGGGCTCTCCTGTCCTGGGGACACTCGCCCCGGCCTCAGCCTGGCTCCTCGCGGGGCCCCTCCCCCTTGGATCCCTTTTGTGTCTTTATTTCTTTTTTTCCGTCTTCCTACCTTGATAGAAGCGTGAACTCTTCTCACTGTAGCATTCCAGCTGTTCTCTCTTTAAATCTCAGGCCGAATTCGTAGATTTTCAGGATAATTTGAAGGTTATCTAGGTAATTTGGTGGGGACAGGTGATTTGGGGACCCTACTCTGCCGCCATCTTGCCCCTCCTCCCCAAGGTGGTAATGATCTATAATGGCTAGTGTGATATTCTTTCCAAGTAGTATCTTGGAAAATATACATTACTAGTCTCCTGTGCTAGATTACACTGTTTAATTTTCACAATAATCTGGTGGGGTAAGTTGTATTCTTCCTATTTATCAGGTGAAGAAACTGAGGCCAGAGAGATGAACAATTTAACTTGTTCAATTTAATTGGTTCATTTTTATTTAATGAACAAGTTAAATAAAAGAGCTAGGATTTGAATCCAGGTTTGTCATATGATACCATTTTTTGATGACTTATCCAATCCAAAAGACTGCATGCATACACTTAAGGATTCATAACACCCTTTTAAAATTATATTTTCAGGTAATATCAATGAAAATATCAGAGTAGGGAACTCTAACGACTCATCCCTCCACAAAAACAATGAGTAAATGGGCAAAAACATCAGAATCAACTTTATTGGAGCTCTGGGAACTAATGAAAGGTTTTTATAGTTTCCAGGCAAATGCTTAATCATGAAAATGGGGTTGGGAGGCAGAATCTTTGTAGGAGAGCTTCATGACATTCTACTCACTAACTGACCAGTGAGAGAACTTAGCTGAGACTTCAGTGGCCATACACAACAAGGAATATACTTTAGAAAATTAGTTAAGTAAAGTCACTAAATAAACAAACAAGAGCAAACAACAAGCAGCAATTGAAAACTATGCAGAGAGACAACATGATTTCCAGAGTTGCCGTATCATAATATTCAAAATGTCTAGTTTTCAAACAAACAAAGGGTTGCAGAAGGGGATGTGTGTGGGGGTACAGGGTAACTGGGTGACAGACATTAAGGAGGGTATATGTTGAGATGAGTACTGGGTGTTATACTATATGTTAGCAAATTGAATATAAATAAAATTTTGAAAAATAACAATAAAAAACCAAATGTCTACTTTTCAGCAAAAATTTTCATGCAAAAAAAGACAATAGGGTCTATACACAAGAAAAAAGAAATTAATAGAAACTATCCTTGGGGAAGCTCAAACATTGGACTTATTAGACAAAGATTTTAAATTAACAAATTTAAATACACTCATATATTTAAAAATATAACAAGAAATATGGGGATCCCTGGGTGGCTCAGTGGTTTAGAGCCTGCCTTCGGCCCAGAGTGTGATCTTGAGTCCCGGGATCGAGTCCCACGTCTCTCTCTCTCTCTCGCTCTTGTGAACAAATGAATAGAATAAATAAAAAAATAAAAGATATCTGGCTCTTGTGAATAAATGAGTAAAAAAATAAAAAAAGATATCTGGCTCTTGTGAATAAATGAATAAAAAATTAAAAAATAAAAGATTTTATTTATTTATTCATGAGAGACAGAGAGAGAGAGAGAGAGAGAGAGAGAGAGAGAGAGAGAGGCAGAGACACAGGCAGAGGGAGAAGCAGGCTTCACCCAGGAAGCCCGACGTGGGACTCGATCCTGGGACTCAAGATCACACTCTGGGCCAAAGGCAGGCTCTAAACGACTGAGCCACCCAGGGATCCCCAAATAAAATCTTTTAAAAAGAAATAAAGACAATATGAATAAAGAGATGGAAATTATTAAAAATAAGAGTTCTCAGGTTAAGAATTTTAATAACTGAAATAAAAAATTCATTAGAGGAATTCAACAATAGACTTGAACCAGAGGAAAAAGAATATGTGAAGATGGGACAACTGAAATAGTGTGAGGAGCATGAAGAAAACTTAATAGTGCCCCAGAGACCTGAGGAACACTATTAATCATACTATCAAATGCATAATGGTAGTCACTGAAGGAAATACGGAGGATGCAGAAGGAATATTTGAAAAAATAATGACCAAAACTTCACAAATATAATAAAATATATGAATCTACATATCCAATAAGCTCAAGAACTCCAAGAAGGATAAATCAGAGATTGAAATCAAGACATGTTATAACCAAACTGTAAAAAGACAAAGATAATTTAGAAGGCACCCAAAGAGAAACAACTCACATACAATGGATCTTCAATACAATAAACAGATGATTTCTCACCAGAAACCATGCAGACCAGAAGACAGTGAGATGACATATTCTAAGTGTTGAAGGTAAGGGACTGTCAACCAAGAATTCCATATTTGGCAAAATTATCCTTCAAAAATGAAGGAGAAATTAAGACATCCCCAGGTAAACAAAATCCTGGAGAGTTTGTTGCTAGTAGACCTGTCCTATAAGAAATATCAAAGGGAATCTTTCAGGCTGAAATGGGATGATACTAAACAATAACTCAGACTCATATAAAGAAATAAATAGCAATGGCGAAGATAAATAAATAAATAAATAAATAAATAAATAAATAACTCAGTATTACTGTATTTCTGGCTAATAACTCCACTAGCCATAAAATTTTTTTTCCTATAAGATTTAAAAGACTACTACATAAAGCAATAATTACAAATCTATGTCAATGAGCATAAAATATATAAAGATGTTAACTTGTGATCAAAACAATATAAAGGGAGGACAGAGCTATACAGGAGAAAAGTTTTTGTGAAATATTGAACTTAAGTTGGTATTAATTTGAAGTAGATTGTTATGAGGTAAGATGTTAATTGTAATCCCTAGGAAAAATTACTAAAATTATATAGTAAAAGAAATAAGAACGTAATCAACTCAGTAGGCTAAAAAATATCTAATGTAGAGAAGGCAGTAATATAGGAATTTATGAGTTAAAATGATGTAAGATATATGAAAAACAAATACTAAAATGGCATAGGTAAGTTTTTTCCTTATTAGTAATTACGTTAAGATTAATGGATTAGGGCACCTGGGTGGCTTAGTGGTTGGGCATCTGCCTTTGGCTCAGGTCGTGATCCTGGCATCCTGGGATCGAGTCCTCCATCAGGCTCCCTGTAGGGAGCCTGCTTCTCCCTCTGCCTATGTCTCTGCCTCTCTCTGTGTGCCTCTCATGAATAAATAATAAAAATCTTTTAAAGAAATATTAATGGATGATACTCTCCAATTAAAAGGCAAAGATTGAAGAAATGGATAAATACTGTGATGCAGCTATACACTGGAGACAAGAGATTCACTTTAGAACCAAACACAAATAGGTTGAAAGTAAAAGGATGGAAAAAGGTATTTCATGCAAACAGTAACCAAAGCAGAGCTGGTGTGGTTATACTAATATCAGACAAAATAGACAAAAATTGTTACAAAACATAAAGAAGGACATTATATAATGATAAAAGGGCTAATCAATCAAGAAGATATAACACAAACATATATGGCTAATAGAGTCTCAATATATATGATACAAAACCTGACAGAATGAAAAGGAGAAATAGTTCAACAATATTGGTTAGAGACTTCAACATCTCACTTTTTAAAAATATTTATTTATTTATTTATTTATTTATTTATTTATTTATTTAAGAGAGAGAGCATGCATGCACATACAAATGAGTGGGAGAGGAACAAGCAGACTCTGTGCTGAGCATGGAGCCTGACATGGAGCTCAATTCCACGACCCTAATATCATGACCTGAGCCAAAATCAAGAGTCAGTAGATTAACTGACTGAGCCACCCAGGTGCCCCTTCAACACCTCGCTTTCAATAACAGAATAACTAGACAAAATATAAAGAAGGAAATAGAAGACTTAACAAATACTCTCAACAATCCAAATCTAAAAGACATGTAGAACTATTCACCCTACAACAGGGGATTATGCATTCTTCTCAATTGTACATGGAACATTCTCCAAGATAGATCATATATATCAGGCCATAAAACAAGTTTCAGCAAATTTAAAATGCTTAAACCATACAAAGTATGCTTTATACCACAAGAGTGAAGTTAGAAATCAATACCAGAAAAAAAAAGAAATCAATACCAGACCGAAATCTAGAAAATTCACAAATACACAGAAATTAAACAAAACACTCTGAAACAACCAATAGATCAAAGAAGAAATCACAAGAGAAAGAGAAGAATACTTTAAGATGAATGAAAATGAAAACACAACATTGAAATTTATGTGATGGACCCATCTCAGTTCTCAGAGGGAACTTTATAGCTATAAATGCCTACATTAAAAAAAGAAAGATCTTGTCAATAACCTTTCACTATAAGGAATTATAAAAAGAAAAGCAAAGTAAAACAAATAGGAGTAAAGAAATAAAAAGATTAGGGTAAATGTAAATGAAATAGAGAAAAGAAAAACAATTAAGAACAACAAAATAACAAAAAAAATCCAGAAGTTAGTTCTTTGAAAAAAATCAACAAGATTGACAAACAGATCAAGAAATAGGGTAGATTCACACTACTAAAATCAAGTGAGAAAATGGGGACATTGCTACTCACCGTATATAAATAGAAATAATTATAATAGAAAAGCCCAGGACCAGATGGTTTCACTGGCAAATTCAATCAAGTGTTTAAAAAATTAAGAGAAATCCTCATCAAAATCTTCCAAAAAATAGAAGAGGGGAGAACATCTCCTTATCCTAAGCCTGGCATTACTCATACCAAAGCTAGACAAAGACATCATAAAAAAAGGAAACTAATTCAAATATCCCTTACAAATATAAATTCAAAAATTCTTAACAAAATGCCAGCAGAACAAAACTAGCAACATATTAAAAGGATTATACAACATAAACAAGTGGGATTGATTCCAGGAATGCAAGCACGGTTCAACATATGAAAATTAATCAATATAAAATACTAGATTAAAATAATGGGGGGTAGGGGCACCTGGCTGGCTCAGCCGGTAAAGCATGAGACTCTTGATCTTGGGGTCATGAGTTCAAGGCCCACGTTGGGCGTAGAGCCTACTTAAAAAATAAATAAAAATAAGATATTGAGTTGGAAAAGCACATTATCATCTCAATGCAGAACAAGTGTTTGATAAATCCAATATTTTTTCATGATTAAAAAAAATTCAACAAGAGAATAGAAAGAAACTTCCTCAACCTGATAAAGAGTATCTAGTAAAAATCCAAAGGTAACATCATATTTAATTGTGAAAGCTTTTAGTCTTTCACAGATCAAGAACCACACAAGAATGTGTTCTCTCACCACTCCTATTCCACATTATACTGAAGTTTCTAACCAGGGCAATTAGACAAGAAGAAGAAATAAAAGTCATCAAAATTAGAAAGGAATAGCTAAAACTGTCTCTGTTTGCAAATGACATGTTCTTACATATAGAAATCTTAAAGAACCCTCATACAAAGAAACTATTAAAAGTAATAAATTAATTCAGCAAAGTTGCAGGATACAAGAACAACATACAAAATCAGTTGTATGTCTATATACTAGAAATAAACATTCTGAACAGCAAATTAAGAAAACAATTTCATGTATAAAAGCATTAAAAAGAATAAAATACTTAGGAATAAATCTAACCAAGGAGGTACAATATTTGTAAGCTTAAAACTAACGAAATATTGTTGAAAAAGATTGAAGATACTCTCTCCTCCAGCAACCCAAGATGCAGAAATGAAAGAAGGCAAAGGGAAAGAAGATGGCTCCTGCCCTGCTGTTGAGAAGAAGCGGAGACCAAGAAGGTAGTCAATTCCCTGTTTGAGAAAAGGCCCAAGAATTTTGGCATTGGACAGGACATCCAGCCCAAAAGGGACCTCACCCACTTTGTCAAATGCCCCCACTACATCCGGCTGTAGCAGCAAAGGGCTATTCTCTGTAAACATCTAAAAGTGCCTCCTACAATTAACCAATTCACCCAGGCCTTGGACCACCAAACAGCTACTCAACTACTTAAGCTGGCCCACAAGTACAGACCAGAGACAAAGCAAGAGAGGAAGCAGAGATTGTTGACCTGGGGTCAGAAAAAAAGCTATGGGCAAAAAGGGATGTCCCTACTAAGGCCACCTGTCCTTCAAGCTGGGGTTAACACTGTCACCACTTTGGTGGAAAACAAGAAGTCTCAGCTGGTAGTGATTGCACATGATGTGGATTGCATTGAGCTGGTTGTCTTCTGCCTGTCCTATGTCGTAAGATGGGGGTTCCCCACTGAATTATCATGGGGAAGGCCAGGCTGGGGCCATCTGGTCCGCAGGAGGACCTGCACCACTGTCACTTTCATACAGGTTAACTTGGAAGACAAAGGAGCTCTAGCTAAGCCGGTTGAAGTCATCAGGTGTTTCAGTTTGATGCCCAAAGCAAGAAAAAGCCAATATCACAATTTGAAGGCAGAAAGAATTCTCACTTAGGGTAGGGGTTAGCCTTTTTGTTCTATTCATACCCATCCACATGAGGGAAGGCATTCTGCTTTACTCAGCCTACCAATTCAAATATTAAACTTATATAAATACACTTTCACAAAAACACCCAGAACAATGACCAAATATCTGGGTTTCCCATAGCCTCAGCCAAGCTGACACATAAAATTAACCAGGGGATCCCTGGATGGCTCAGCGGTTTGGCACCTGCCTTCGGCCCAGAGCGTGATCCTGGAGTCTCAGGATCAAGTCCCACATCAGGCTTCCTGCATGCAGCCTGCTTCTCCTCTGTCTGTGTCTCTGCCCCTCTCTCTCTCTGTGTCTCTCATAAATAAATAAATAAATAAAATCTTTTAAAAAATTAAAATTAAATTAACCATCACACCACAAACAAACCCCTCAAAATGGATCAAAGACCTAAATGTAGAACTAAAAACTATAAAACTATTAGAAAAAAATGTGTGTAAATTCTTGTGACCTTGGATTTGGCAATGGATTCTTTGACATCACATCAAAAGCAAAGCAATAAAAGAAAAAAAAACAGATAAATGGGACTTCATCAAATTAAAGATTGTGAGCATCAAAAGACATTATCAAGAAGGTTAAAAAATAAACCACAGTATGCAAAAAAAGTTTGCAAATCATATCTGTAAAGGGTCTAGTACCCATAATATATAAAAAGAATATTTATAACTCAACTCCAGAAAGACAAACATCTCAATTAAAAAATGGGCAAAGGCTCTTTCCGGTCTCAGTCATGGGCACACGGCAGAAGGATGTTATCATCAAGTCAGATGCACCTGACACGCGGCTCTTAGAGAAGCATGTGGATTATATTGCATCCTATGGCTCCAAGAAAGATGATTATGAATACTGTATGTCTGAATATTTGAGAATGAGTGGGATCTATTGGGGTCTGACTGTAATGGATCTGGTGGGACAACTACATCGGATGAATAGAGAAGAAATTCTGACCTTTATTAAGTCATGTCAACAAGAGTGTGGTGGAGTAAGTGCTAGTATTGGACATGACCCCCATCTTTTGTACACTCTAAGTGCTGCCCAGATTCTTACTCTGTATGATAGTATTGTTATTGATGTAAATAAAGTTGTGGAATATGTTCAGAGTTTACAGAAAGAAGATGGTTCTTTTGCTGGAGATATATGGGGAGAAATAGATACAAGATTCTCTTTTTGTGCGATGGCAACCTTGGCTCTGTTGGGGAAGCTAGACGCTATTAATGTGGAAAAGGCAATTTAATTTGTTTTATCGTGTATGAACTTTGATGGTGGATTTGGTTGCAGGCCAGGTTCTGAATCCCATGCTGGGCAGATCTATTGTTGCACAGGATTTCTGGCTATTACTAGCCAGTTGCATCAAGTAAATTCTGATTTACTCTGTTGGTGGCTTTGTGAACGACAGTTACCATCAGGTGGACTCAATGGAAGGCCCGAGAAGTTACCAGATGTCTGCTATTCGTGGTGGGTGTTGGCTTCCCTAAAGATAATTGGAAGGCTTCATTGGATTGATAGAAACTGCGAAGTTTCATTTTAGCATGTCAAGATGAAGAAACAGGAGGATTTGCAGACCGACCAGGAGACATGGTAATCCTTTTCATACTTTATTTGGAATTGCTGGATTGTCACTTTTGGGAGAAGAACAGATTAAACCTGTTAGTCCTGTTTTTTGCATGCCTGAAGAAGTGCTTCGGAGAGTCAATGTTCAGCCTGAACTAGTGAGCTAGACATTGATGGAGATATGAGATATTGCTTAGTATAGTTTTGCCATCTTAACATTTCTGTAAAGTGCTTATCAAATTTAATGACTACTGTGTCACTATTTTGTATATTAATTGTATTAATTTTAATAAATTATGTAATTATACATACTGTAAAATTAAGATCTTTATCTTCAGCTTTAGATTTTTTCTGCAATGCTGTTATCCTGAGTACAGTATTTTGTTTCTGCTTAAGTGTATTTATTTGTATGTTTCCTAAACAGCAAACTATTGACTTAAAGTTTAAGTCTTGTGTTCTACTTGATTTTCCCGTGTGCTTCTTTCATGTCATATAATAATGGTTAATGTAAATTGACCTATATCAATGAGAATGTTAACTGGTAAAAATGATAAACCTATCCATATATGAATTAAAAGATTCACCAGAAAAAAAATGGGCAAAGGATTTGAGTAAACATTTCTCCAAAGAAGATATATTAATGGCCAATAAACACATGACATCATTAGTCATTACAGAAATGCAAATCAAAGCCATAATGAAAGACCATTTCACACTCATTAGCATGGCTATAATTTATTAAAACAGCAAGAAAATAACAAGTGTTGGTGAAGATGTGGAGAAATTGTAACCCTCATACACTGCTGGTGGAAGTATAAAATGGTGCAGCCACTATAGAAAATAGTTGGGGAGTTCCTCAAAAAGTTAAGCATAGAATTACTATATAATCCAACCATTCCACTGTTAAGTATATACCCAAGGGAAATGAAAACATATATCCACACAAGAACTTGTACATAATGTTCATAGTAGCATGATTTTATTAACCAAAAATGAAAACAACCCCAGTATTCATGAATTGATGAATGGATAGACAAAATGTCCATACAATGAAATATTATTTAGCCATTAAAAGAAATGAAGTAGTGATATATGTATGCTACAACATTGATGGACCCTGAAACCTAAATGAAAGAAGCCAAACATAAAAAGTCAAATATTATGATTCCATTTATATGAAATGTCCAGAATAGATAAATCCATAGACCTTGAAAGCAGATTGGTGGCTGCCAGGCGTTGGAGGGAGGGGGGAAAGGGAAGTGACTGCTTAATGCTAGCATCACAAAGGAGTCCATTTTTATCATATTGTTTGACCTGATGTGTTTGAAATATATCAAACTGTCCAACTCTATGACACTTGAAAGGTTTTGGCCTGACAGTGCCTGATCCCTTCAATATGGGTGGCATTTCATTTAGAAGAATATATGACCAATGCGAGAGGAGATATAAAGCTAGAATTAGATGGTGGTGATGGTTGTGCATCATTGTGAGTGTATTCAAAGCCACTGAATTGTATACTTTAATATGTTTAAAATAGAGGATTTTATGTTGAGTGAATCTTATCTCAATAAAAAAATGGAAATATTCAGATAATCCTTACAGTTTTACAGTCAAGATAGCAGATCTTCTGGAGAATCTTACAACGTACTGAGAGGATGATCATCAGTCCCAAGGCATATCAATAATCTGGAACAGACATTGGCCTTCTATAGGACACAGGCCAAAGCTGGCCATTGGCCTGTTTCATAAGGCCCATGAGCTCAGAATGGTTTTAAATTTTTAAAGGCCTTTTAAAAGCAACAATAACAAAGAATACATGACAGAAACTTTTGTGGCCATAAAACTGAAAATATTTACTATATGGCTCTTTAACAAAAAAGGAAGAAAAGATTGTTGACCTTGATCTATGGTAGTGATAAACGATAATCCCTCACATTTATATGTGAACTTCAGTTTACAAGGCACATCTATTTTCTCTCTGCTGACTTTCAAAACAACTTTGTGAGGTAGACGAATTGTTACTTCTCTTTATAGAAGAGCAAACTGAGGCTTGGAGAGGTCAAGCTACTCATATCCCTTGCTGTGTCACTTGATAGAATTCAGATGGTCTGAAAGTAATTCACTATTCTACCCCTACAGCCCATTGCCTCCCTGAACACTTTGGAAGAACAACTAAATGTTCTGTGAAAACACAATACAATTTAGACTTGACAGATCATCCCAAGGTTGAGAAAAAGACCAAGAGAGCTTTGGCTAACTACTGCTGGGATCTCTCTCACAGCTTTATATCTCCTCTGGCAATGGTCATATATTCTTCTAAGTGAAATGCCACCCATATTGAAGGGATCAGGCACTGTCAGACCAAAACCTTTCAAGTGTCATAGAGTTGGACAGTTTGATATATTTCAAACACATCAGGTCAAACAATATGATAAAAATGGACTCCTTTGTGATATGTCCCTTTATAGGAACCATGACAATCCCTCCTTCCCCAGATGTCCTGCATCTAACCTGTAGTTTCTGGACAGCATATCATGTAATTGCCATTCTGCCTTCCCACCAATTTACCAGGTGTCAGATTTCGTGAGCCTCAGGAGCTCTGTAATATGTTGAAGAGTAGGGGTGGATTGCAATTGATATGAATATTTCTTAATATGCCCTTGGCACCCAAGTAGCCAATCAATGGCTTCAAAGATGGCCTCCCCACCTCTAGGTCACTGTTTTCTTCCTCCACTCTTCATCCCACATGTGCCTGGCTTAGTACAATTGTATGTACTACTCATTTACAATCTGTAATCTTCTCTAGTCAATTTTGGATTATAGTCTCATGGAGGGGGAAGGAGCCCTGCACGCACTGTTGATTCAGGTACTCAAGGGCTATGAAGTAAATGGCTGCCCCTACTGGAGTCACTGTAATAGAATTGTGGGGGATTTATAATTATATCCCTCCATACAAGTCAGTTAATTAATCAGCTCTTCCCACACACTTCTATTAGGTTCCTCTCACTGGGTAGGCCATTTTACTCACAGCATGTAGCTCCTTCATTCAATTCTCTTTCTGCCCTCTTCTTGGGGGTCCTTTTCACTAAGGGACCAGTGTATCCTCTCCCCAGGAAGAGGGATCTTTTACAATTTCAGGCCCTTTCCTTCTTTGGGGCCCCCATATAGATGCCAGGTTATTTGATAAGGTCCTCATATTTTGAATTTAATCTACATAAGGCCAAACTCCCTTGATTTTTTAAGAAACAACTTTAATTCTCCCACCTGACATTTTGATTGTATCCAAGGCCTGGATGCTACCTTAATTTTTGTGGACCTAGTAGGGGAAATAATTTTAAACTCTGCTCTCACTTTGACTGCTAGGCTTTGATCCCATTGCCTGTAACACCCTGATTCTTTTTTTTAAAGATTTTATTTATTTATTCATGAGAGATACAGAGAGAGGCAGAGGCATAGTCAGAGGGAGAAGCAGGCTCCCCTCAGAGAGCCTGATGTGGGACTTGATCCCAGGACCCCAGGATCACAACCTGAGTCAAAGGCAGATGCTTATCCACTGAGCCACCCAGGTGCCCCTAACACCTGGATTCTAAATATGCTTTGAGAACAAATAATATTAACAGCCCCCTTCTTCTGTCTAGGCAGTCCCAATGCCTTGTACTTTTTGTTTTCTTTCTCATGCAAGGTCTTTGTCTATTAGCATCACTTGTACATCTGGCCATCTATTACCATAGATTCCTGGGAATTTGCAGGATTCACCCAGCCTTCCTGCTCATTGTCTTCTAAATCTCCCTTATCTCTATCTCTGGGTTCAACTGTCTATATGTACAGTTTCTAAGATATAAGCCCTGGGTCTGCCTTTCTTATCCAATGCTCCTACCTCTTTGTGGGGAGAGGTTAGGATTAAAACAGCCACCATGACTCTGCCCTCGCAAAATTTTTCTCTAGTTGGCGAAGTTGTTCTGTCCAGCCCAAGCTTTGTGGATAGCTTCCTGCTTTAGCTCTTTTCTCCTCCAGCTCCTAACCCTTAGCTTAGGAGTTTAAGTGGGGTTTCCAGTACAGATTATTGACCACTAGAAGTGAGCTAAAAGCTCCTTAATACCTTAATGTTGAAATAAGCCAGTAGACCAAAGAATCTTCCTGCAGCCTATTCTAGGCCATTCTGCAGACTGCACTTCTTTCCTCTTCATGTTTTATTTTATTTTTTTCCTCTTTTTTTCCCTCTTCATGTTTTAAGTATCCAGCTGCAGTGGATTCTGCATTCTTTAGTTTAAAGATCTCTCTTTAAAGGCTTCCATGACCTCCCCAACTATCTGTAAAATTGGTGCTACTCAACTAACTTTCTGGAGGATATACTGGAGCTGTAAGTTGGTTTTTCATCCTCTCTCTCGTGTATCAGCATATCATTAGACTGAGTGATGCCTAAATGGCAGAATTCAGTGATAGCTTTCAGTTTTGTATCATTGATGGAATTCATGGTTTTTATGTATAATTACCCTGCAACAGGCCAGTGATCTTTTAAAAATGTAAATTCAAAACATATCACTCTCCCACTAAAAACTCTCCAGTGGCTTTCCATTGTACTTTTTTTTTTTTTTTTAAATATTTTATTTGGGATCCCTGGGTGGCGCAGCGGTTTGGCGCCTGCCTTTGGCCCAGGGCGCGATCCTGGAGACCTCGGATCGAATCCCACGTCGGGCTCCCGGTGCATGGAGCCTGCTTCTCTGTCTCTGCCTCTCTCTCTCTCTCTCTCTCTCTCTGTGACTGTAATAAAATAAATAAAAAAATATTTTATTTATTTATTCATGAGAGACACACACACACACAGAGAAAGAGAGAGAGAGAGGCAGAGGCAGAAGCAGGCTCCATGCAGGGAGCCTGATGTGGAACTCAATCCCGGGTCTCCAAGATCACGTCCTGTGCTGAAGGCGGTGCTAAACTGCTGAGCCACCCGGGCTGCCCTCCATTGTACTTTAAATAGAATCCAGACATCTTTCTGTGGCTTACAAAATTCTACACAATCTAAGCTCTGCCCACCTTTCCAAACTCATCTTGTACCATGCCCCTAGCACTCATAAATTCTTCAGCCCCATGGAACTTGTTTCTGTTCTTATAACCACAAACCCTTTCTACCTCAGGGACTTTGCACTTGCCATTTCTTCTGCCTGGTATATACTTTGCCAGATCCTTGAATAGCTGACTCCTCATTATTCAGATATCAGATCAAATGTCACTCACTCAAAAAGGCTTTCCCTGAACACCCAGTCCAAACAAACAAACAAACAAACATTTTTTCTAGATCACTTACTTTCATGTCATCCTGTTGTATTTTCTTCACAATGGTTGCTGCAATCTGGAAATTATATTAATTACCCATGTACTTATCATTTGTCTCCCTTCACAGGAGAATGTAAATCCCACAAAATAGAGGCCTTGTGTGTTTTGTTCATTGTTGTATCTCCAGTGCTGGGCACAAAATATTTGTTAACGAATGAATATATGGCATATGATAAAAGTTCCTAGCTCTCTGTCAACTTTGCTAAATGACCCATGATGAGTTTCTCTCATATGTCTTTTAAGATTAAAGTTCTCAAAACACAACAGTTCTTGGATGCACAGCTATTGGATTTTGGGTAATTCATTTATTCAAGTATTACTGAGAGTTAGACATTATGTTAAGCTCTAGGAATATAAAAATAAATAAGACTATAGCCTCTATCCTCAGAGATCTCATAATCTAGTGTGGGAAATGTACATGTAAATAATTGTAGTACAGTGATGTATATGCTAGGATAGAAGTTTGAATTAGATGTTGTGGCAACACTGAGGAAAAAGAGTCCATATCTTTGGTGCTGGAGTAGGAATGGAGGTGGTTCAAGAACATAATCCTAGAGGAAGTGATATATGAGCTGGATCTTGAGGAATGGATTAGTTCATTGGGAAATGTAGACAAGAAGTACATTCTAGCATGTGTGGAATATGGAGAAGAGACTGGGCACTGACCATTCTGCAGAATGGCAAGCTGAAGGCTGTTATTGGAACACAGGGTGATTGTGGAAGATAAAGTTGGAAAAGAAGCAAGAAATTTGATGAGTTGGAATCTGTTGAGTTCTCATCTCAACACAGCTATAAAATGCTCCCTATATACATTTACTCCTTCCCACAAAAAGTAAATGAAATTACCACCTGATAGTTAAACTAGTAAAATTCACTGCAAAGGGTTAGGATTAGAGATATCTGGAAATGTGTGACTGGAAGTTTTGGAAACTCTCAAAACTTTGCTCAAGGTGATCTAGGACAAATCCCAAGGAAGCAGACTGGAATGCAATTGTAATTTTGTAAGTGGAAACCAAATTAATTGTATTATACATTGCTTGGAGTGAATAGAAAACGGTTGGCCTGCTAGCAGCAAAGAAATTACTGTTACAAGCCAGCTCCATCCAAAAGAATGATCTTGGCCAAGGGAATCCAGCATTATGGGTTCATTGGCAAGGCTGGCCCTATAGTTGATGAAAGTGCTTCAAGTTGACTAATCTGTGAGGTTCTTATGATCAACTACCTCTCCTCATTGTGATTTTATGCTCACCAAACAATCTTTTGATAATTTATTTGGCTCCTCACACAACTTGCACACAGAGAAAAAATACACTGATCTGTCTACTCAAGCATTTTGACCTGTTAACAATTGTGTTTCTCATTGTGAATTGAGATATATGGGGGACGGATAGGTATAGATATAAGTACAAATGTTTTTTTAGAAGTATCTATCTATCCAAAAGGCATGTGAGCATTCCTAAGTTGACTTTACCTTCTTGAATTCACTCAGTCCAGACTCTGGTCTTTAGCCATGCAACTCAGAAAGCTACTTTTGCCTCTACACTGAGAGTCCAGCCATCTCCTGCAAAGCTTTTGGAAGCAGGCAACTTGCATTCCTTGGATGACCAAGTCCTCTGCATTGCTGTGTTATGTACTCCAAAGTTTACTAGGAGGACAGTGTTCATTATTCTGTGTTTTCATATGTGTCATTTGCATTGAGGAGTTTGATTTGAGAGAAGGAACATTGCTGTAAAACACTGTGTGGATAGAAGCTATTCTTGTTTTATTTTTTCTTACTTTCAGTTCTCAAAATCAGACTTTCAGAAAAGGATTTGGGTGCAGGTGATTTATTGGGGAGGCAGTTTTGGGAACCACAAAAAGGGAATGGGCAAAGTGAGAAAAGAAGAAAGAAAAGCTAATAATGAGTATGTTATAATCAGCAAGTTACCCTGTGGGCAGCTGGGACTCAGTTCTGCTGGGAACTCTCTGAGAAACCATGTATAACATGTCTCAGAATCTTCCCACTGGAAGACAGGGAGTCTGTGATATTTATCCACGGACTTCCATCCCCACTGGTTGAAGATTAGCCCCAGTGATGTAAACTATCCTGTACTTTCAGGTTGCACCTGACTGAGGCACAGCAAGCTTTCACTGTGCCAGAGAAAGCCTCAGTAGAGAAGAGAGACAATCCACTTGAGGTAGAAGACTGTCAGGATGCTGGAAACTGCAGCTGCAGGTGAAATCAGGTGGGCCAAAGGGAATATGGGGTGGTACTGACAGCATCTGGTGCATTATTAGAAACAAATATATCAGACCTTGAGACCCTAGTGGGCATATGAACAAAGGATATGAACTGGTAAATTGTACAAAAAAATGTAAATGGCAAATGAAAAAATGTAAATGGCCAACAATTGTATTTTTATGCATTTAACCTTGGTCATAATCAATGAACTATAAATAAAAACAAGATGTATCTTTTCCCCTTTCAAATTAGCATGGGCTTTTCTCAATTAAAAAAAAAAACACGTTTGATGGGGATACACTGCAGGCGGGGATGTAAATTTGCAAAACCTTTCTGAGATATAGTTTTTCAATATGTATCAAGAGCCTTAACAATGTTTGTCTTTTAACTGAGTAATTCCTGATAAAAGATAAGGATGATGATGATGTTATTTATCACATTAAATGTCCAGTAGGGTAATGGTTGAAATAATTATAGTATAGTCATATATTAAACATTTAAAAAAACATTTTCAAACATTTGGTGACATTGAAAATGCTTATGATATATTCAGTTAAAAAGCATAATCCCAAACTGTAGAGAAAGAGTGAGCCTATCTATTATTTTTCTTTTTTTTAATATTTTATTTATTTTTTCATGAGAGACACACAGAGAGAGAGAGGCAGAGACACAGGCAGAGTGAGAAGCGGGCTCCATGCAGGGAGCCCGATGTGGGACTGGATCCGGGGACTCCAGGATCACACCCTGGGTTGATCCGCTGGACACTAAACCACTGAGCCACCCGGGCTACCCCCAACTATTATTTTTCAATTCAGAGATGACATAAATTGTAAGACATTGGTTCATTAATAGCTTTAGGAAAAATAAACACTACCTTTAATATACCTAAACTTTAATCTGCCGAATAACGTATGTATATCCATACAATTGTATACCACTTTCTTTTTTCAAGAATACCCCCAAAAGGAGAGTCTAAACTTTCTTCACATTCCAGAGTTTCAAGATTCTTCTGTATTACTTTCGGCCATTGATAGTGAAGCAGCATATTGTGGTGACATGCGGCTACTTTTCATAACTCCAGCCAGTAATGATGTGAGAAAATCATATTGAAGCATGTAGAAGAATACTGGGAATTCATCCACATTTCCTGTTTGGTTAAACTGATAGTTTCTTTCAGTCATTAGAGTGTGCAACTTTTGATCTCAGGGTTGTGAGTTCAAGTCCCAAGTTGAGTGTAGAGATTACTTAAAATAAAATTTTTAAAAAGCCCTCATAGTTTCTTTTTTTTTCTTTGTTTTTTTTTTCCAGTTCAATTACATTAGCTAGAAATCAATCGATTTTCTTGAAAGTCACTCAGAAGCTTTTGACAGATAGATGTTCAGTGCCTGAGTAACAGTCCCTCACAACACATGCAATGGTCACACCAACCTTTCCTAGCTTTGAAATTGTTATGATATATTCCAAGAGATTTGGCAATTTCTACCACCTTTAATTGCATTGTCTGGCATATGACAGCAATCTTCTGCAGACACAATAATTTTTCATTTCAATGATGCATCATTGTGTAATTTTAAGGAGACATTTTAAGTGACAATTAGGGAGAAAGCCAAATTTAAGTTAAAAATTTAGCCACAAGCAGTGCTACCAACAGAAATAAGTCATTTGAAGTGACAATCAGATGAACAGATGCCTTCTATGCCCAGCTAAGTCTGCGCACACATAAGCAATGATGACAATATCACAGTGAATTCCTTTGCCTGGCCATTTGCACATCATTTTTTACATCTGTTATAAGATGCATCCTGATTTCAGAAATGTAGAATATGTATCTTAGAATGCAAGAAATATGGTATGAGATATGTACACATTTTGTATACAAACACACATATGCAGACAGAAAAAAGACAAAAAGGAAATGCACCAAAATGCTTACAGCCGTTGTGCTTGGATGGATAGAACTACAGGTTGTGTATGTTTTTGCTTACCTTAATTTTTTAAATATTGGCAATACCCTTGTATTACTGTTAAATTGTGAAAAATAATCGATTTCTTAAAGGACTGGTCCTCGTATTTTGAAGGCTGTTGCTCCCTATTGGGAGATAAAAAGTTGGAAGAGAGATGGACAACCTTGAATCTAAATTGGACAGATGCTTGGAAGACTACAGTAACTTTTGGATCTTCCTAGTCCAACAGAACAAATAACCAAGTATTCTCAACTCAGAAATGACTCAAAAGTGAAAAAACTAATCAGGAACTTTGAGGTTACATTTGTCATTCCAGTCCAGTTTCTAATTTGTGGCATAATTTTGACAAGTCACTTACCCTGCATACTTGTTTTCTCACCTATAAATAAGAGAATACCTTCTACCCTTCTTCTTGCTGGCAATGATAAAAATGCAGTTAAAAACATTGATCAAATAGTTTACAATCTTGTTTGTGTTCCCACAAGTAATGCAAATATTGGCCAATAATCCATTTATTAGCCAGTGACTATTTGAGGCCTGACGCTTGAGGACTGTGTTTTGTCCTTGCAGCCCATTTATTAGGAAGATCTCACCAGAAAGTTTCCCTAGGGTGTGGGGTGTGTGTGAGGGGTGAGTAGAGGGTAAAGGTGTGGCTATGTTTGGAGAGTGGGAAGGAGCATAGGTGGGAGGGGAGGTGTGTGTAGGCTGTGACTATGCGTGAGTGCATGTGTGAGTGTGTGCATGCACACATAATGGGAAATAGGAGTGAGGGAGAGGGATGGTGAGCAAAGAGCCACAGGGTGGACAGTGTGCACACAAGGTCTGTTTCTGGGGCCTGAAGAAAATGCCAGGACTTGTGTAAGTTCTGTCACTGCACCTGGGCAAATTAATTCTATACTGGGAGCCCTTGCAGGCATTATCCAGCTTAGGGAATTTAATTTCAGCTCATTAACGTGGTCCCAGTTTCCCACTACCTGTTGATGGAGGAGAGGGCCCAGGAAATTTGCCCCATCTTGCATACCTCTGCCAAGTCTTACTCCCAGGCCTAGCTCCTAAAACAAAGTGGGTTGATGAGGAAACAGTCTTTCAATGTGGAGCTCTGGCTATAAGCAGCAGATCTGCAGTGCATTGCGATGAGAAGCAGCAGGGCTTACCCAGTGCAATCTTCAGAAAATATGTGGTGACAGGTTGCAATACCTTAGTTCAGTTCATCTTCCCAATGACCCAAGATTGTCATGATTTGGAGGAGTCAGGACTGCTTGGTTGATGTCTAGCACAAAGTCAGTATAAACAGTCAAAAACCAGTAACTACTATTCTTCCCATCATCATTGTCATTATTCCCACCACAGAAAGGGCCTGTTAATCAACACCCTGTCCAGGCAGGAGTCTACCATCATCCCACCCCAACCTGCCCTGTCCTACCCTGGGAACTCAAGCCACTCCTTTGAGGCAAAGCAGTGAACACCCTACTGAGATGCAGGTGCTCTCTGGGAGATGATCCACCTCAAACCTTTCTAATTCATCAATAACTTTGCAATGTGAAGACACCAGGCAGCTGGACTGGGGATCCAGGGAATTGTGTGATTCAAGAAGGAGGGATTCAGAAATGAGTTTGCTGGGCCTCTGACAAGACCAGCCTGTAGCGTAGGTAAGCAGAGTGGTAGAAGAAATTGAACCAAGACCTTACCCCAGGCTGGCTCCTTGCCCAGGTTTGTAGGGATCGGGAATAGGGGAGAGAGGAAAGCAGTGTAAATTGGGAGGAGCCTCAGACCTCAGCTTCAAAGCCCAGAAGACTCCAGGTTTTGAGAGGGGGATTTGATCCAGACTGGTAGAAGGAATATGGCCTTCCCCTTCCTGGGCTCATGAGTGTCATGAAGTATCTGGATGACTAGGTGGCGGGGGGAGGCTTTTGCTCACCAGCAGCAAGCTGGACGCTGCTTTGGAAAAGCCAGCAGGACACAATAATTGATTGCCTTCTTGCTGCAAAATCAAAATGGCTTTTGATGTTCAGCCATTCATTGCCGTAACTGAAATAATAACACAATTCATTTTAGCTGCAGCCCTGCAAATGGATGGCTTTAATAATGGCTAATTTGGGATGATGAATGTGTCATTTGGGGGTGACATTAGTGCTGAATAAGGAGAAGGGCGTGCAAGAGACAGAGGGAGGAAGGGATGAGCTATATAAGACTAGCCACGTTTGCTAACTTCCAAGGCTGCCAGCCATTCAATTCCACTCCTCAGGATTGACCTTAGCAAGCATCTATTCCCTATGTAGCACTGGGCTGAGCAGTAGGGGAGATTCTGAAAAGATATTTGATGAGAGTGACTATATGTCCTGGTTCCCCCTGGAACAGTCCTAGTTTATGCCAGGATCAGATACAAATATTAGTATCACCCTCAGTCACAAAAATGTCTTGGTTTGTGAGATAATTATATTGTAATTCTGTGTGGCTCACTCTCTGCTTTTCGTAAGCATATAGATTTTCTGGGAAGATAAGACTTATTTATGCACATGGAGCAATTATAGTGTACTGGGGGACAGTATGTAACCAATAGATGAATCAAATAAGCACAAGCACCAAATCAATGCTTACAAGTTTGAAATTGATGGTAGCCGTGGGTTTCAATACATCAAAGAAGACTTGCTTGGGGATGATAAACCTCAATACCCTACTCACTTGATCTTCATATCAACCTTAATGTGACCTCCATCTGGCAGATGATGAGCTAGAGACTCAGAGAAGGGAATTGATTGCTCAAGGTCACAGAGCTAGTAATTGATGAATGCAAGATTTGAATTCAAGACTGCTTTAATAAAAGCCAACTATATTTCCCCTTCAGAACAAACAAATCAGGTATCAGTGCTGGCTGGAGAGATCAAGGAAGCCCAAGAAAGAAGTGTAGTGCTGCCAATCCATAGGTAAAAGGGAATACAGTAAAAAAGTGAGTAAGATAAGGCAGAAAAGAGAGAGTAAAGAAATTTAAATGAGGTGGGATTAATCAGGGATGATTTGCAAAGGAGGTGTGTTTTGCACTAGGTTTGAAATTACTGATGAATATGGATTAACAGAGATCAAAGAATGCTTTCACATGTGTGGGAATGATAAACTCCAAAATCAGGGTGTTATTCCTTGGGAGTGGGGAAGTAGATGGGAATGGGGTAAACAGGAGATGCCAACTATATTTGTAAGGCTTTATTTCTTAAACACAATGGTGACTAAATGAGTGTTCACTATACTATTCTTTGTATTTTTGTATATCTGAATATTTCATGATAAAACATTTTATTAAGAGAGAGATTGGTCTTTCTGGATGAAGGAAATGTATGTTAATACAGGACATAGAAGCAGAGATAACAAATATCCACTCGGGTTATGTTCTAACCAGAACGGTCGTATATTTGGAACAAGCATTCATAATTTTCCTTGCAGAATGACCAACTGCCATTTCTTCTTCTCAACAAAGCACAACATTTTAAAAGCCCTGTGCGGCCTTAACTTTTATTTGACTCAAGATTTGGAACTTCTAAAAATACCCATTTACCACTTTCTTATAAGGTGTGCGATCCATGTGTCTCTCATTTGCTTTGGGCTGTACTAAGTACTAGTGTGTTTACTACTTGGGGGATTTGGTGTTTAAACAAAACCTTTGTGTCCTCACAAGATTGTGGCCTCTCAATTGGCAGCTGGGGTCAGAGACTGCCCCTCAGCCCCTCTCCCACTCCCCAAGACAGAAGGACAATCCTGAGGGGCCAAGGGAGCTGCTGGAAGTTTAGGATTTGGCCTCCTCTGTGCCTGGCTGCCACTGCACAGCAATAAACAAAGGCAGCAGATGAATCCATACAAATCCCATCGCCATGGCTCCACTGGGCAGTAAAAAGGCTGTAGCACAAGACTCCACATACTTCAACCCCGAACAGGGCTGCAGTGGCTGCTGCACATTTTAAGAGAGCACTCCATTGAATAGATCCTGTCTGTGGGCAGAGCATGGATGGCAGTTGTAAAACCCTGGGTTTTGCTTCAAGATGAGGAGCAGAGAAATGTTTGAGCAGGGTGTGGTAGGGCCCTCTGACAACCCCCAGCCTGTCCCTGTATGTCTCTTGGGATGGAGCTTTAGACCTCAAGGCCAGCCTCACCCTGATCCAGGGCCTTGGGTCTGAAGCCCTGAGCCATCTACTTTGATCTTTTCTATTTCTGCCCAGTCCAGGCTGAGTTCCCCCGGCCATTGGCTCAGGAAAATGAAGGAGCCCTGGAAGAACCAGAAAGGCACGTTGCATTTCCTCCTGGCTGATTCACCTAGAACAGGTGGCTCGAATTGTATGACACACACATGTACTTGTTACCATGCAGGGTGCTCCTGGGGGAGGAGGGGCTCTTCCTAGCATCTTTTGACTCAGTCTCTAAGGTCACTTGTCCCACATCCCTGGATGGATGTGCTAGAGAGGGAGCCCAAGAGGATTCAGTGTGGGAGGGTCGCAGGATGGGATAGAAGGTTTGAGAGTCAGAAGGCACAGGTTCCTGTCCTGACTCCACTGAATTGGCCTATGACCTCCGGCGAGCATCACAGGCCACATTCCTAGGGGAGCAGAGCATGAGACAGAGCCTTGTGGGCAGGAGGTCTCTTGGGGAGCCCTCTCATGGTCAACACCTACAGGGAATGAAGAAAGCAGGACTGAACAGAGGAGGAAGCTGAAGTGTGGTCTCCATTACTACTGATCTCTGAGAAATAGGATTATAAGGAATACTGTGAGCAATTGTATGCCAGTAAATTAGATAAGGTAGGTTAAATGGACAAATTTGTAGAAAAAACACAAACTACTGCAGCTGATTCAAGAAGAGATAGCCTGAATAGACCTATAACAACTGAAGTGATTTAAGAGATTGAATTAGTCATTCAAAAACCACCCATAAAGGAAAGCCTAGTAAAAGATGGTTTCACTGGTGAATTCTATTCAATATTTACAGAATTAACACTAATTCTTCATAAACTCCTAAAAACAGAAGAGGAGAGAGCACTACCCAGATCCATCTATGAGGCCAGCATTACCCTGATACCAAAATCAGACAAAGACAACACAATAAAACTACAGACCAATATTTCATACAAATATGGATGCAAAAACATGTAACAAAGTACTAGCAAAATGAATCCAGTAAAATGTATAAAGAATCAGATACTATGATCACGTGAGATTTACCCCAGGAATGTAGTATTAATATCTGAAAACCAATTAGTGTAATCAACCATATCAATAGAAATAAAAAACAAAAACCAAATTATCATTTCAATGAACAAAGAAAAAGCATTTGAAAAAAAAATCCACCTCTTCATGGTAAAAATACTCAACAAACTAGGAAGAGAGAATCTTCCTCAACCCAATTAAAAGCATCTAAAAATCACCCACAGCTAAGATCATTTTTAGTGGTAAAAGACTGATACTTTCCCCTTAAGATCAGAAACAAGATAAGAATATCCACTCTTATCATGACTATTCAACATTGTTCTGGCCAAAGGAATTAGGCAAGAAACAGAAACAAAAGACATTCAGATTGGAAAGCAAGCAGTAAAAACTACCTTTATTTGTAGATAACATGATCTTACATATAAGGAACTTTTCTAAAGAACACACACATGTGCACGCACACACACCACTATTAGAGTTAATAAATGAATCCAGCAAAGTGGCAGGATACAAGATCAATAGGTATAAATCAATTTCTGTACACTTATAAAAACAATCTGAAAGTGAAATCAAGAAAACTCATTTACTGTAACATTAGAAAAATAAAATATTTAGGAATAAATTTAAATAAACTTAATTTAAAAAGTGCAAAACTTATTCTCTCAATATTACAAGACATTGTTGAAAGCTATTTGAAAGTTTCTAAATAAATAAAATCATAAAAAATACAATTACAAGTGTTGGAAAGGATGTGGAGAAAAAGGAAACTTTGTGTGCTGTTGGTGGGAAAGTAAATTTGTACAGTCACTGTGGGAAAACAGTATGGAGGTTCCTCAAAAATTTTAAAAAATAGAAATGGTATATGATCCAATAATTCTACTACTAGGTATTTACCTAAAGAAAGGGAAAATGCTAATTTGAAAAGATACCTGTGCCCTTATGTTTATTGCAGCATAATTTACAATAGGTAAGACATGGAAGTAACATAGTATCCATTGATAGATGAATGGATAAGAAAGATGTGAGATAACTACACACACACACAGGAGTGTTACACAGCCATAAAAAGGGGTGAGATTTGTTGGACCCTGGCTCACGGGAGACAACGTGTCCCGGTGGACGCCCCAGAGACTCAGACCCCAGAGAGGCAGATGCAACTAGCAAGAGGGTTTTATTGAACGTTTGCGCAAACGGGCTCTCTGCCTCAGAGGTGGAAGAGCCCCGATTGGCAATTACAGGCATCTTTTAAAGGCAAAAACCATGGGATCAGCATAGCATACGGGTTATGACATGATTGGTCTATTTGAAGGTCAATATGAACATGTTCAGGGACTTTCCAGTCAGGACGTGGTGGGGGGGGGGGGGTCTTATCTCGGAAAAACCACAGAACGTTTTTCGTTGCTTAAGTTCCAGGAAGGCACCTGGGTGTGGACTGCCTCTGGGTTAGGCCTGGTTCTACATTTTCACGGGGGGTGGGGTTTCTTCAAGACTGTGCCATGTGCAACAACATGGCTAGACCTAAAGGGTATTCTGCTAAGTAAAATAAGACAGAGAAAAACAAATACCATATGATTTCAATCATATGTGGAATTTAAAAAAACAAATGAATAAGCAAAATGAAAAGCAGAATCAGAACTATAAATACAGAAGATAAACTGATGATTGCCAGGGGGAGGGAGAGAGGTTAGGCAGAATGGGTGGAGTGGGAGGTATAGGTTTCTAGTTATGAAATGGATAGGTCACGAGAATAAAAGGTACAGGATAGGGAGTATAGTCAATGATATTGTAATAGTGTTAGCTGGTGACAGACTAGTAGCTACACTTATGGTGAGCGCAACATAACATATAGAAAAGTTGAATCTTTATGTTGTAAACCTGAAACTGTTTTAACATTGTGTGTCAACTATACTCAAATAAAAACATTACAAAGCTCTAAATGAATAGCAAAACATCCCATGATCATAGATTGGAAGACTTAATGTTAAGGTGGCAATGCTCCCCAAATTGATCCACAGATTCAGGACAATCCCTATCAGAATCCCAGCTGACTTCTTTGTAGAAATTGACAAATTGCTTTTAAAATTCACATGGGAATGCAAGGGATTCAGAATAGCCAAAACAAATCTGAAAAGGAAAACAAAATAGAAGGA
This sequence comes from Vulpes lagopus, assembly GCF_018345385.1. Lineage (NCBI taxonomy): Eukaryota > Metazoa > Chordata > Mammalia > Carnivora > Canidae > Vulpes > Vulpes lagopus. The sequence continues at coordinate 80,701,101 of NC_054848.1, forward strand.
CTCCCACCTCCTGATCTCAAAGTGTGGTCCTCAGACCAGCAGCATCAGTGACACGAGAGAACATGTTAGAAACATAAATTCTCAGGCTTGCCCCAGGCCTGTGACAGGTGATTCTGATACAGGTTCAAGTTTGAGAATCACCATTGGCCTAGACTACAAACTAGATTAACTTTACAAGATGAACTGAATTTGCTTTTTCAACTTCCCCATTCTCTGGATCCCTCTTTATTTTGTACTACGCAGAAGACCAAAAAAAGATAAAGCCATATTGTTGGAGAAGGATATATGAAGCCCTGTTTCCTAATTAGAATGGACTTTCTTTCCACCTTAGTCTTGGAATTTCTTTTTTGACCAGTCATTTCTAATAGAATCCATGGCTGGTCTAACTTGATTTGCACTTGATACTTATTTCTCTAATGGCTACTGGTAAAAGCTTCGGCACACAAAACAGAGCATTTGTTGGAATACAACATGAATAAGCATTTTGAACAGAGATTTAGTTTCATTACAGTCACTGGCATAGTGTGTTTTACAGCTCTGATTTCAGTTCCAGTTGTGAAGACTCAGGGAAGGCAAACAGATTTCAGAAAATAAAGAAAGAAAATAAAAGGCAGGGAGAGGGGGAAAGACATACTCTCCACCTGGCAGATCAAGGCCAGAGAGCTAAATTAGTCAGGCAGTTTTATAGCAAGGGGAGAAGGAAAATGCAGCACTGGAGCATAATTAAGCTGTGGAGCCCTCACCAGGGAAGGAGGGGGCTGGGCCACAGCAGGGCTGGCTGAGGGCCCGGACAGGAGAGATCAGGGACCAGAGGGAGCTCTGCTGGAGAATCCCAGAGGCCTGGTCAGGCCCAGGGGCTCAGGTCTAAGGGCCAGAGATGATTACCAAAGGACTTCCCTTGCCAGCCAGAGTGATGGTTCCATAAAAGGCTCACAGAGAGAGGAGTCAGCACTCTCCCTGAGTACCTGCCAGTGTGAAAGAGGTGACAGGAACAGAGTGTGAAATGAACCCCTGCCTCCCTCCCATCGCCCTCAGGCCTCCCCTGGACCCCACTGGGCTTCATGCAGCTTGGTCCCTTTCCCTAGCTAGTGGGACAAGACTGCTTCCCTCCAGCCCATGCCAGGCATAAGGCCTCCCTACAGAAAGCCACTCTCCCTTTTGGGCTTTGTTGGCTCTCTCCTTCTTTCTCTTCCTGGGGTCTTACCAGGAGCTGAGTGGACTGAACCCGCCCTAGGGCTGGCACCTTGGTCAGCACAGAGCACGTGTGCTGGGTGATTTCTGTTTTCCCATCCTGATGGATGTGGGTCACCCGCCTCTTGGCTCCTACCTGGCAAGCATCCCAAAGCATTTCAGGGGGAAAGAGAGGGAAGCTGTAGCCACCTGGGGGGATGGGATGGGGGCACCTCTGGTGGGGCTGGGGGTGCACCCCAGATGAGGCAGGAGTGTGCTGTTAGCTCACCCAAAGCTGACTCCCCCCAGGGGTGCTCTTGATGCTAGCTGGCCACAGTGCCAATCTTCAGCTGTGAGTCAAGGAGATGCACTCCCCTGGTATGCCGGGTTCAGAGGGAAGAACGACTAACTTATAGGCACAGAACTAGCTGAGTAGCTTGTCAGCTCCCCCAGCTGGGGCTGGTCTCAGATGAAGGGAGTGGGGAGAGGAGGGCCACTTACTTATATGGAAAGATCTGAGAGTGCTTCAAAAATAGGCCAAAATGCTAAATTCTCACCATTAGAGTCCATCCTTTTTGGATGAAGGCATGAAAAAGTTCTCTTAACATGTGCTGTTATCTGGGAGGAGTTATCATCATTTCCCAAATTTCTCAGCAAGTATTGGTAAATTAGGTTAGAGAGTGGATTCTGCCCTCACCACCACCACCACCCCCTACACCCAGAATAAAACCTTGAAAATTCTTCCTCTGCATGAACACATTGTTGAGATAAGAGAAAGACTGGGTACAGAAGAGCAGGTGTGGCCTAGAAAAGGTAACTATGCAAGGGGGAGAAGAATCAGAAAGTTCCCAGGGATGGATGTAAGGAGTACAATATCCCAAGGTGGGGGATGTGGATAGGGGAGCTGGCAGGCAGGTTGTCAGAGGCAAGCCTTTCTCCAGTGGGGAGTAGAAGCCCAGACCAGTTCCCAAAAGGTCTGAATTCTAGCGTGGCTTGCTCCACTTAAGGCTTCTGTGAATTGGGCAACTTAACTGTTCTGGGCCTCAGTTTCTTTATCTGCCAGAAGGGAACAGTGATCCCTATCCTACCTGTTTCAAAGGTTGCTGTAAGGCTTACATGAACAACAGCAACAAAAAAGGAATAGCAAAACTTAATGTAAGCTGCATATTGCAGTATGAATGAAAAGGCTAGGATTTTTCTCTCATTGAGAGTGAGTTTAGGAAAATGAGCAATTTCAGGTGGTAGAGTTTAAGACTAAATGTGAATTTCTTGCCTGGTTTTTGTAGGGATGCATCACATCTTAGTTTCCAGCATTCTCCAGCTTTACCTCCTGAGAGTCTCTCTTTTCTTTAGCCAGACCCCAGCACTCTTTCCAGGTCCTGTGGGCATTGTGAGATGCTCTTAGGGGAGGGCTCAGACTCATTCTTTGCAGGAACTCAGAAACCCACTCCCTCTTTCCCTTCTGCCACTGTCCTCTTGTTTTCATTTAGTATATGCCCTCATCCACGGTCTTAGCCTAACTTTTCAAAGGATTTTTTGGAAATCAAGGGGCTAACTCCTTTAGGTTACTAAGCCACACAACTTCAGGGGGACACTTTTTAAAAAAAAATCATAGATGACATGGGCATGACATTCCCTGGATCTGTGTAACACGCTTACCCTACTTGCAAGATTTAGTCACCTCCCTGCCTCAGTCTGTCCCCCTCTTTAACCTACTAACTTTTACTTTTTTGGGACTGAGCTCTTAATCTTTTTCCTCTGAGACGACTGCCCCAGCTCCCCAAGACTTGGTGAGATGCCCCTTCTCTGCCCATATAGCTCCCTGTGCCTGCCTCTGCTAGAGTACTGATCATTGTACTGAATTATCTGGTTACAACTCTTTCTCCCCGACTAGACTGTATGCTCCTTAAGGGCAAGAACTGTGTCTCTCTCTGTCTCTATTCCCACCTTCTTCCCCTGGGCCTGCTTAATAGGCATTGAGTAAATAGCTGCCAAATGAACTAGCACTCTGGGATGTTGAGAATTGTACAGCTGGAGAACTTTGGGAGTATAGCTATGACTTCCCTGCCTCATCCCCAAAGGACACTGTGCTTATTTAATTACTTGTGTGGGTGGGGTTTCAAACAGATGTTATAACAGCTCACTTAGCAAAGGACAGCAATTAGGGTTTTCTTTTATTAACTAAATAGACAGCACCCAAGTGGAATATTAAAAGCCAGATGGCACAACTTTCATTTTGTGTGTTTCTGGAAGGGAAGCACTAAAGTGCCAGCATTGTCCTGTTTAACCTTAAGTCCAGTCTCAAAGGATATTCCCTACCTACTTCTTGGTTGAGGCAAATGCATTGAGTCACACAAGCTTTAGCTTCCAGGGTATGTGAACAAAGACTTATATGCCTCAATGCATTTGCCTGCACTCCACATCCATTTCCCTGCTACCCTAGTTGAGAGAAAGCCAAAGGTGTAATAAAAGATGGGGTCTGTTTTAGACTGAATTGTATCCCTTCCAAATTCGTATTTTGAAGCCTTAAACCCCAATACCTCAGAATGTGACTGTATATACAGATAGGACCTTTGAAGAGGTAATTAAGTTAAAAGGAGGCCTTAGGGTGGACCCTAATCCAATCTAACTGATATTCTTATAAGAGGAAATCTGGGACACACAAATGAGACACCAAGGGCATGCATGCACAGAGAGACCACCATCACGTGAAAGAGGCAACAAGAGGGCAGTCATCTATAAGCTAAGGAGGCCTCAGAGGACTCCAATCCTGCTGGTACCATCATCTTGGCTTTCTAACCTCTAGAACAGTGAGGAAATAAATTTCTGTTGCTCAAGCCAGCCAATCTGTGGTATTTTGGCATGGCGGTCTTAGCAAACTAAGATGAGGTCTGATCATCAGCAAAACTTGGGTTTCAGTTCAGCTTTGGGATGCTGAGGTAACCTCATATCCACCCCTGAGCCTGAATCATCTGGGTCTCTGACATGGAATTTGACCAGAGTTGTGCTCCTCCCCCAAACTTGGTCCTGAACCCAATGCCCATTTTTTCATAGTTAAATTCATTGTATTTTTCTCATTCATTCATTCATTCATTCATTCATTCAACAGTTGCTGAAGTGCTAAAAGTGATATAGCACCTTGCTCTCAAGGAACTTAATGTCTTATAAAGGATATCTGTCTACCCTGTTAGAGATGAACTAAGTATGAGGCATCACTTCCAGCTGGAATGATTGGATTGGTCAGTGAAGGAGGAGCATTAGTCTGTAAGAAAAAGGATCAGAGAGTTGCCATGCAATATGGCATGGCAGTTAAGAGCTTAGATGCCAGGCAGCCCGGATGGCTCAGCGGTTTAGCGCCACCTTCGGCCCAGGGCATGATCCTGGAGACCCGGGATCCAGTCCCACATCAGGCTCCCTGCATGGAGCCTGCTCCTCCCTCTGCCTGTGTCTCTGCCTCTCTCTCTCTCTGTGTGTGTGTGTCAAAAATGAATAAAATCTTTTTTTTTTAAAGAGCTTAGATGCTGAAGCCACTCTGGCCTGGATGTCACAGTTAAGAGGATAGACTGAAGGGTAGACCATTTAAGCTCAAATCTGGAACTTACTAGCTATATGAACTTGGCAAGTTACTAAACCTCTCTGTTCTTCAGTTCCCCCATCTGTAAGATGGGGCTATACAATGCCTATCTCATGGTTATATTAAGATAAGATAAATGCCCACATGAAAAACTCTTCAAATAGTGAATGGCACATAGTAATCACCACACATATTTTACCATTATAGAACTTAGGGACAGAAGTTCTGGCTTTCAGGCTGTCACTTACTGGGTCGGTATTCTGGGGCTAGTATGTTCTGCCCCAGTGGGCTACCTTTCTACCTATCAAGGTACTTGGGATGATCAAGTGAGAATATCAACATTTAAGGGCATTGCAAACTGCTATTATTGAGTTGAGCTTTGAAGGACAGTAAAGTTTTAATATGGAAGTTACCATATCCTGAGCACTTAAGTATATACCAGAAGCCAGTCTATGTATATATGGGAAACAGAGAGGTCAGATATTCCCTTTCCTAGCCTCATGGATCTGAGAATAAGCTTATTTTCCTGCCCAGGCCTCTGAATCTTGTGTAATTATCTAAAAGACAGAGTTGGGGTAGGCCAGGAGTCCGAGGGTAGGGTCAGTGGTGTAGTAGTATCAACAAGTGGCATTTTAGCTAGACTGGTTCTGAGATGTGAGATAGTTGAGGGTTACCCTGCCCAGCCTTCCTGGTCCCTAACTATTTTCTGAACTAGACTGTTTACTCTTTCAGTTGATTCTTTGAGCAAACTGCTACCCTTTCAATAAATTCCTCTGAACATAACTAGAGTCATTTTTTATTGTTTGTAATAGGGAGCACTGAATAATACTTACAAAATGTTTCTCTCAATAGACCTGAATGGTATTGTTTTCATCCAAATTTACTGATAAAGAAGAAACTGAACCTAGGGTAAGGGGTAAATATAACTTTTCCAGTATCACACTGATAGTAAATGACAGGGACTGGACTTGACTTTGAGTGTGGACTTATCAGTACTTTGTGATCACATTGTGATGCCCTAGGAGGAGAGATTGGTGAAAAGCATTCCAGGTGGAAGAAATCCCCCACTCAAGTCTATATATATGACAGCATAAGGGCAGTGGGGGTGGGGTGGTGGTGGGAGATGTTCAGAGAATTGAGAGTTTCTAGATTGATAGAAATAAAAGGTTGATGAGCCTAGCTAACTCAGTAGGCAGAGCATGTGACTCTTGGTCTCCAGGTTGTGAGTTCAAACTCTAAGTTGAACATGCAGATGACTTAAAAAATAAAATAGAAAATTTTAAAACAGTTCATGTTGGAGATAATGAGAAATGAAGTTGGAGAGAGAGCATAGGATGAGCAGTGTGGATTTCATTTGTTGGGCATCAGGAGTCAATGAAGACCTTTGGCTTAAGGGGGCAACTATGTTATACGTCAGTTGGAGTGTGAGGTGATAGGACCTTAACTGGGTAAGGGCAAAGAGAAATTTTGTAGAAATATTAGTCAAGTCTTGACTAATGAATGATTAAGTAGTGAAGAAGAGCCTGGTCACTGAGAGGCTATTGACATCCTTGACAGAAATGAGGAAGTCGGTCTAGGAGTGGTTTAGGGGCTACAAGAGGATGGAGGAACTGTGTATTCAGGGGGAAGGGCTTGTTGTCTGCTTCTACTAAGATTGTCCTTCCTTGAATCAAGGCTACACTGTCATAATTTCTAGCCTTCCAGGCTATTATCTCAAAGCCCTTGCCATTTGTCTCTTCTCTGTGTGGTTTAAAAGCCAAGACCCCTAGGATTGGTTGATAGGACTCTGGCTTCATTTGGGGAACTTCACCATTACCCACAGATGTGTGAATCAATGGCTTATTTGAAAAGTAGAATCCTAGCCATTTGGAAGCAGTCACCTCTCTGGACCCCCCAAGGCCTGGATATGGTTATTAATAACTGATGGCTGCTCCATCTCTAGTTCCAACATCCCAGCAGGACCTCATCCTCTTATAGTCTGCTGCTCTTTTGCTACAGCTGTCAGCAGTGACTCAGCTGACAGACCTTAAGCCTGCATTTCCAACAATCTCCAGGGCTTCTTGTACCCAGCACTTGACATCGTTGTGCCAGCTTCTGTGATTCTAGGAGTAGGAAGAAGGGGATGAGCCATGTCCCAGCCCTTTGGCTAGTTTCTCTAAATTAGTCAAAGTGAAGTTGGTTTCAACCCAATTTAGTGACTTGCCCTCTCTCTCTTATTCTCAAGCACTCTCTCTCTCTTTATCTCTCTCTCTCTCCCCTCCCACCCTTCCATTGTCCTTCCTTCTTCCTCTCCTCCTTTCCCTCTGCTTGTCTCACTGGCCTACCTATTACTGCCTCAGCTTCCTTTTGCCCTCCTTCTTTCAAACATTCAACACAATTTAGATCCCTACTATGTGCCCAGACCTATGCAAGTTGTTGGAAATATATGAAACAATGCAGGCTCTGCCCTCTAAAGAACAATGTGGGGAAGATATGCAATGATAGAAATAAGACTAGGATATAATGAGAACATAGAGGACTGCCTTATTTAGACTGGAAATGGGAGACAAGACAAGGAAAGTTTCCTGGGGGAAGTTATACCTGAATAGAATTTGAATTATCCTAGCAGAACCTGTCTAAAGGAAAGAATGGGAAGAGAATATTCCAGACAGAGGGGATCAATAGAAACAAAGGCATAGAGATAAAAAACAGCATGCTGTGTGGAGGGAATAAGCAATGTGGTAATGCTGGGATATAAAAGCAAAAGGCAAGCCATGGCAGCAGATGAGCTAGACCAGAAAGAAAAGCAGAACCTTGTATGTTAAGAGCTTAGTCTTTATCCAAAAGACAATAGATAGTTATTGAAAGATCTAAAAAAAAGGGGGAAAGGATGGTTATGCATGTTTTTAGAAATCTAGACCACTCTATCAGCAGTGTCAGGGTTGGATTACAGAGGGATAAGACCAGAAAAGGGGAACTCAGTTGGGAAGCTGTCACCACCATCTAACTGGAGCAGTGAGTCTGGAAGGGAGAGGACAGAATTAAGAAAAAATTAGGGGGTAAAATTGGCAGGGCTTTGTAAGTGATTGGAGATGGTTGATATGTGTGAAGGAGACATCCAGGTGGATACTCAGACTGCTAGCTTGGGTAGCAATGTGGATAGTAATAATAATAGCAGTAATAAAGCTAGTAATAAGAATGGTGGTGCCATCAAGTACAATAGAGAATTCAGGAGGCAAGGGAATGCTGGTTTATAAGAAAATGGAGAAACCCCCTCTTGGACATGTTGGGTTTAAGGTGCCTTATGGAGCATACAAGAGATGACATCTAACAGGCATTTTCAAATTTAAATGTTAAATTTAAACAGTTTAAAGTCCTAGGGACAGTCCGTGTTAGAAATTTAGATTTGAGAATATACTGGGGATATTAGTCATGGTCTGCCAGTGGAACTGAGTAGGCCCCTCACCTAAGGGCAGGCAATCTGTGAACTGACAAGACTTATGACCAATGGCCCGGTGAATAAGATAAACTGGGCTCATTAGAATCCTTCTCTCAGGATTTTGAACTAAGAACTACAGAGATTCCAGGCCAGTTAATGCTAGGAGTTGAAGCTGGAAGATTGTGGAAAATTGGGACACCATACGCTGAGGCCATTTGAAGCTGAAGTATGGGATAGAGAAACCATGTGTAAGCAGAGGATGTTGGGCAGTAGAAAGAGAAGAACAGAGTAGACACTGGAGAAAAAGGATACAGAGAGACAAAGACAGTGAGCATGTGACCCAAGAAAAAGATGCAGAGACTTGTCAATTCTTGAAGGTGCTTCAATACCTGATGGAGTTCCCATTTCAGTCAATGTGTGGCCTCAAATCAACACACAGCCATCTGAGGATAATGTGAGTGAGGGTTTTCATTCCAACCAAAAGAGGAGTTACCAGCACAAGGGCAAGTGAGATCATGTAGGGAGAAATTCACACATGATAAAAGCAGTGGGTTAAAGACAGCATTAGGGAATACCAACTGTGAGGAAGCAAGCAGAGGAAGAGGAGCTCATACACAGAAACATGCACACAGGGTAAAACAAGGAGAACAAGAAGCCGTGGAAGCCAAAAGAGCTTTCTGTTTTTCTTTAAAGAAGCAATGATCAGAAATGTCAAAAACTGCAGAGAGATTTGGTAAGGATTAAGCACTGCCCATTGGGTTGGAAATGAATAGGTAACCGATGATTTTGGCGAGAATATTTCGTAGAGTGGTAGGAAAGAGACAGAAGCCAGACTTCAGTTGGTTGAGAAGTGGGTTGAAATTAAGACTGTGGAGGTGGCAAATGTAGAATTACTCTTCTGAGAAAATTAGATGAGAAGGAGAGGGAAAGAGACTGAACAGGAGCTAGAGGGGACTGAGGGCCATTAACAGGTTTAGATTTGTCTTCATTTTGTTTTGTCCTGTTTATTTTTGAGAGAGGCTCAAATCATTAGGCTGTGAGGAAGAACCCAATTGAGAGAGAAAAAAAGAGGAAGGGGGGGGGGAATCATCTAATAGAGAAAGGTCCTAGAAGAAAGCAGGAGGGGTAGGTCCAAGGCCCCACTAAAGATGTTGGCTTTAAACAGGAAGAAGGGGACCTCACCTCCTGAAACTGAAGGATAAGAAAGAAGAGATGGGTGTGGATAGAGATGAGATTGTAGGTGGTCATGTGGGGTGGGGGGGTGGAAGTTGGAGAGATCTATCCTGAGGGCCTCAATTTTCTCAACAAGGTAAGAAGCAAAGCTCTCTGCCAAGAGTGGGTCAAGCATAGTGGAGTAAAGTGCTTGAGGATGGTAGTGAAAAGTCTGGAAAAGCCTTTGAGAGTAGTGTGAAAGGGACTGAACCAAGGACAGGGGAGAAAACTGACAAGTGAGGCTGAGAAGACAGGAAATTGTAGGAGCAAATACTGTTGTGCTGTTCTCCAGTTGGCATTTCATTGGGTGGGGGTGGTAGAAGGATAGGGGTACCAGCAAAGGGAAGGTGAAACAGAGGGAGAGATTTGCATTCTTAGCCATAGCGTCCTGCATGTTAAGGAAGGGAGATCAAGAAGGATCTAACAGACTGGGAGAATGGAGGAAACATGAAGCTAAAGGGCTCTGTGAGGTGGAAGAGCATGTGTTAGAAGGCTGGGGTGTGAACCAGCCTGGCATGTTCTAGGAACTGTTTGTCATCCTGTTGGCTGGATCATGGGACAATGGTGAAGACCCAGAGAGAGAGGAGGCCAAAGAGGTAAGCAAGGCTCAGCACAGGAGGCCTCATGTGTCACTATTTTAGTTGGATATTACAGAAGAGGCAGAAGCAAGGCAAGCTTACAGAGGTGGTTTTACAAAGTGAATTATGGAGGGAAGACTAGATCTTTAGACTCCTGCTGACTCTTTCCCTGAATTCTTGTACTCTCTTCTGATGATTTCTAAGGTTACCTTCCGATTCTAAAATCTGTAATGCAAATCATCCCCTCCTTCTCCCTCTATAATACTTTCCAGGTGGCAGGAAAGTTAATTCTTAACCCAAGGAGGGTCAGTCTGTTGAAAGAGCCCTGAGTTTGGAGTCTGGAATCCTGGATCCCAGTCCCAGCTCTACCTCCAACCAGGTTTGTATTCATCCCCATCTTTCTGAGCTTCTTTTTCATTATCTGTAATGACAGAGGAATATTACCTGTTTTGCCTATTTCCTAAATTGTCATGAGGGTGAGATGAAGTGGTTGATGTCAAAGTGCTCTGCGAAGTTGAAAGTATATGGTGAACAGAGTGGTGGTCCTTAGTAGGGTCTGGCCAGGTGCATTTTTGTGTCCTGCCTTTACAGACCTTTGATGGCAGGGCCTGCCTCCTGCTTCCTTCCCTCATTCCCAGGCCTTACATGCCTGCTACATCCCCCAGAGGTCAGGCCAGTGATTGTGGGAGCTGACGAAACAGTCTCAGCAGCCCTGTCATGGATGATGAGCTGAGAAATCAAAGGCTCTATCTTTGCCAGGGAAAGGGTTTTCTTTGCTTCCTTCCTCCTCTCCAATAAATCTGTCTGACTGCCATTCCATGACGAGGCTGATTGGCCTTGCCCTTGGGACATGCCAGCTCAGCATGGGAGAGGGAGATGCTGCAAGATTTGATGCCTCCCTTTTCGATACATGTTTAATTCATTGTTGCAAAGACTTGGATAAGTAAAACACTAAGTTCCCTCTGACTGGGCTTCCTGGAGAGTGGGATTCCAACAGCTTTTAAAGGAAATGTCAAACTGTTAAGAGTTCAGGTTTCAAGCAGCTTAATGCTTTATAATGTTTTGGAGTGAATGTCTTGTGTATTTGTAATGTCTGGGTTATTTAGAATTGAAAATAACTGATCAGTTAGTCAATCTGATTAACATGAGACAACCACAGTCAACTCCAGAGAAAGATGAATCCATTTTATTCATTGCTTCATAGATTCTTTTCCCATCAAACCTTTTAGCCAAGTTACTAATCAATAACTCAATATGAATTAAGGACCAACTGTATGCCCAGCTCTGTGCGGGGTACTGTGAAGGTAATACCAAAAAAAGCAAACAAAAATAAAATATATATTGCATACTATTATGGGCTGAATTTGGCCTTCCCCATTCATATGGGGAACCCCTAACCCCTACTGCCTCAAAATGCAACTAACAAGGCCTTTAAAGGGTTAGTTAGGTTAAAATGGGATCATTAAGGTAGGTACTATTCCATATGACTGGTGTATAAGAAGAGATTAGGACACAGACAGAGACACCAAACACATGCATATACAGAGACATGGCCCTGTGAACACATAGCCAGAAGATGTCTGCTGCAAATCAAGGAGAGAAGCCCATCACAGAAACCAAGGATATCTGGGATCTCCTCTCTCTGTAGTTCCTCTTCTCCTCTTCCACAGACTCCTGAATCCTTTTCTAGCCTGCTTCTCAGAACCAGGCTCCTAGCTCTACAGTATTTCACAAAGATCCTTTAGGTTCTATGGGTTACCTATGAACCTATGGGTTAAGGAGATCCCATGTCAGGAGTTCTCAGACTTCAGAACCATCAGGGGGTATCAAGTAAAAATGCAGATTCAAGGACCTCACCACTAATAACTCAGGTTTGAGACACCTAGGGGGTTCAGTCACTTAAGCATCCGAATCTTGATTTCAGCTCAAGTCATGATCTCAGGGTTGAAAGATCAAGCCCCATGTTGGACTCCATGCTGGGCATAGAGCTGTGGGACCCAGGAAATTTAACAAAAATCCCCTACTCCTGGACAAGCAGAGCAGGACTAACTCCATTTTGTGCTGTACCCGCCAAAACTGCGCGCCAATTCTGACCAAAGTCATAGGCCAGTTCAAATGGATACTATAGGGTAAAATGTCATTCAATTGGCCACCTGCGTGTGGACCGACATGACTGTGCAACTTTCCGCATATGTTACAATCCCACTGGCCACTGGCCCCTATAAAGCTGCTACGCCTCTTAGCCTCGAGGTCCAAGTCCCTGCTCCGCTGTGTGGGGTATACTTGGACCCAAGCTCCAGCCTGTAAATAAACCCTCGTGTGTTTGCATCGGTGTCGGCTCCTTGGTGGTTTCTCGGATTCGCAATCTTGAGCACAACAGAGCCTGCTTGGGATTCTCTCTCTCTCCTTCTGCCTCTCCTCTAGCTCCCCTTTTTAAAAAAAATAAAAGAAAAATATTCAGGTATGGTGGTTTGAACAAGGCCTAGAAATCTACACTTAAAATTTGTCAGTGTGAGATATGCATACAAAAGAGTATACATGATATATATGTATAATTTAAAGAATCATAATGAAATGAATAACCATGTATTAACCACTGAGCTTTAAAAATAATACATTTCTCTGCGTACTCTCCCCAAATACATTCCTCTCTTCCTACAAGAGGCAAACACTTCACTGAATGTTGTTAATCATTTCTTTGTGTCTCTTATTATTTTCCACATGTGATTTTTTTAAATTTATTTATTTATTCATTCAGAGAGAGTGAGAGAGAGGCAGAGACACAGGCAGAGGGAGAAGCAGGCTCCATGCAGGGAGCCCGATGTGGGACTCAATCCTGGGTCTCCAGGATCACACCCCAGGCTGCAGGCAGCGCTAAACTGCTGTGCCACCGGGGCTGCCCTCCACATGTGATTATATCTTTGAACAGGAAATACCGGTTTAGCTTTCTTATTTGGGGATTTTATATAATAGCATCATACTGTTTGCATTTTGGAGCAACTTGCTTCTATCATTGAACATTGTTTTTGGGATTCATTCATGTTGATGCATTTAGCTGTGGTTTAGTCATTTTAACTGTTATGCAGTATTGCATTGTGTGAATACACCACAATTATCAGTTCTCCTGTTCATGGCCATTTGGGTTGCTTCCAGTTTTTATTTATTTATTTTATGTTTTGCTATTTTAAATAACATGGCCATAAACATTTTTACATATGTCTCTTGGCTCATACAAATCTCCATTTTCTTTTTTTAAAATTTTTTTTTATTTATGATAGTCACACACAGAGAGAGAGAGAGAGAGAGAAAGAGAGAGAGAGGCAGAGATATAGGCAGAGGAAGAAACAGGCTCCATGCACTGGGAGCCCGACGTGGGATTCGATCCCAGGTCTCTAGGATTGCGCCCTGGGCCAAAGGCAGGCGCTAAACCGCTGCGCCACCCAGGGATCCCGAAATCTTCATTTTCTAACCAGCTACCCAGGTTGAGTCTGACGTAAATGGTCCAAGAAACACTGTCTTTGATCCTTAGTGTTCTTCAGAGTGATACATATACAACATAACCTCTCTTGATAGTACTGACTTCATGTTGAAGCATGACTCCAATGCCTCATTTTGGAGAGGAAAAGAAACTGAATCTTTACTTTTATTTTCAAAAAGCCTACACTTAGTAAGAGGAATCTTTACTTTTATTTTCAAAAAGCCTACACTTTCCCCTGCAAGGAAAGAAGGGGCAGAGTGGGAAGAAACTTCCATATATCACATATATTGCATTGGAGAGATTGTATGTAATAAATGTTCAACTATGTGGTACAGATTATAAGTGTATTGATACTTATGTGTGGATATTCAGAGACAGATATCAACTATAGCCACATAATAGGTTTCAGTTTGTTCACCAATTTCAAAATCAAGGTACATTGAAATAGAAAGAAGTAGATGAGACCCATGCTTTGAAATATGGGAAAACTGGAATTTGAGATGAGTGGTGGAACAGGCGTCAGTTGATGGCTAGAGTTTGCTTAAGAAAGAGAAAGCTAGAGAGGGACTACCAAGCAAATCAGAAGTGTAAATGGCCAGGGATGCCTGGATGGCACAGTTGTTTAGACATCCAACTCTTGGTTTCAGCTCAGGCCCTGATCTCAGGGTCTTGAGAGTGAGCCCAGATCATTGTCTTTTTGGGTTTCTCTCTCCTCTGCCTCTGCCTCTCTCTCCCCTCACCCTACTCTCTCTTTCTCTCAAATAAATATATAACTCTTAAAAACCAAAAAGAAATGTAAGTGGCCAGAGTGGGGCCGGCTGTTAAAAATGGGCACTGAGGGGGGCACTTGATGGGATGAGCACTGGGTGTTATGCCATATGTTGGCAAATCGAACTCCAATAAAAAAAAATATATATATATATACAAAAACCCTACAAATCTAGCCCAACAAAGGCACAACAAATCCAGTTTGGTTTTAGGTAAGTATTGAGTTCCCACAGGAATCCAATCTGAGAAAACAAGGAAGAGGGCACAGCTTTGGAAATACAGGGTAGAGATAATGAGAATATCAGAGTCAGGGTACTCTGTAGAAAATAAAGCATAAAAAGGTCATCATAAAGTCAAGGATCCTGGAGAACGGGGCTGACAGAAATAAAGAGGGTAATAATTCAGCTCTAGTATAGAGTTCCTCACAGATTTCAAAGTTTTCTCCTTGTTCTTCTAGATATGAGTCTGCAGGGATCCCTGGGTGGCGCAGCGGTTTGGCGCCTGCCTTTGGCCCGGGGCGCGATCCTGGAGACCCGGGATCGAATCCCATGTCGGGCTCCCGGTGCATGGAGCCTGCTTCTCCCTCTGCCTATGTCTCTGCTTCTCTCTCTCTCACTGTGTGCCTATCATAAATAAATAAAATTAAAAAAATTTTAGATATGAGTCTGCATAATATCTTTTCTTGTCTACATTCAACCCTCTACCATCCATCTCCATTCTCAGCTGAAGACCTCACCTCCTACTTCACTGAGATAAGAGAATGAATTAAGTGGGAATTCCCTTACCTTCCCACTACATCTACCCACCTACCTCCATCTGTACCTTCCTTTCTGATATGTTGCATGAACTGTCTCCTGCTAAAAGCCATTCCTTCCACTTGTGTACTGGTTCCCATTTGAATCAGCTAGAATTAACTTCATTGAGAGCAACAGGGGTCCAAAATAATCGTGGCTTAAACAAGGGAGTTTCTTTTTCTCACACATAAAAGAAGGAGGTAGGTAGTTCACATTCAATATAGTTACCGTGCTCCACAAAATCTTCAGAAGCCCAGGCTCCTTTCACCTCACCATATCCCTTGGGTGTAACCCTTGTCCTTAAGATCCAAAATGTTATCTTAAGTTCTGGCCATCACATCCACATTTCATGAAGCTGGATGGAGGAAGGAACAAAAGATGGGATGAAGGGCATTGCCAGCTGTCTTTCAAAGGAGGTTCCCAAGAGCTGTCACATGAAATTTCCGGTTACATCTTATTGATCAGAGATAGTTACATAGTCACATCTGGCAGCAAGAAAGGCTGGAAAGTATAATCTTTATTCTAGTGAGTTATGATGCTAGTTATGAATTGGGAATTTTATTATTGTGGAAGAAGAGGAGATAAATGTTAGAGGATATCTAGATGTCAGTGCCAAACTGTCATTTCTTTTGTAAGGAGTTTTGCCCTCTATTAAATAATGCTTACATCATACAAACTTGAGTTAGCATTTACTATCTGCAAAATAAACTCTTCCTTGACCCAACTATCCCTCCAACTGCTTCTCCACATTTCTGTACCCATTAACAGTAAACATCCTTGATAGAATTGACTACATATGAAATCTTTTCTTCCTTACTTCTTATTTATTTTCCAATCCTCTCCAGTCTGGCTTCCATATCTGTCAATTCACCAAAACCACTCTTAAGAACCCCAAGACCTCTGTGTTGCCAAATTTAATGATCACATTTCTGTCCTAATCTTATTAGCCTTTTCATTAACATTTGACCCAAGTGATCACTCCGTATTTCTTTGAAACTTTTCCTCTTGGCTTTTTTAATACCATATTTTTATAGTCTTGCTATCAGTGTCTTCTACCTGAACTCTGAACATTGGAGCTACCTGTACTTTGTCTTGAGCCCTCTCCTTTTCTCTCTCAAATCATGCCTTGGGTAGTTTCATTGATTCCCACAGCTCTAAGTACCATCTTTATGCTAATGACTCTGGCAAAGATCATAAAAAAGACTCTAAATATCAGCCCATTTAAAATCATCCCTTGGATATCTAATAGATATCTCTAACATGACACGTGTAAACAGAACTCAACACTCTCCCCCCCACCCATGTTTTCCATCTTAGAAAAGGACATTTACATATGTCAGAAACCTGGGAGTCATTGTTGATTCCTCCTTCTCTCTCACTCCCCAAATTCAACCCATCAGCAAATTCTGATCATTCTACATCCAATACGAATTTCTAGTTCATCTACTTCTTCCACTCCCACTATTACTACCCTACTTCAAGGGAAACTCATCTCCTGCCCAAACTGTAAGGTAAGGTAATCTTTTTAAATTCTTTTTTTTTTTTAATTTTTTATTTATTTACGATAGTCACAGAGAGAGAGAGAGAGAGAGAGAGAGAGAGAGAGAGGCAGAGACATAGGCAGAGGGAGAAGCAGGCTCCATGCACCGGGAGCCCGATATGGGATTCGATCCCGGGTCTCCAGGATCGCGCCCTGGGCCAAAGGCAGGCGCCAAACCGCTACGCCACCCAGGGATCCCCAAGGTAATCTTTTTAAAATGGGTATTAAATCGAGAGGAGGGGCAAGATGCCGGAAGAGTAGGGTCCCCAAATCACCTGTCCCCACCAAATTACCTAGATAACCTTCAAATCATCCTGAAAATCTACGAATTCGGCCTGAGATTTAAAGAGAGACCAGCTGGAATGCTACAGTGAGAAGAGTTCGTGCTTCTATCAAGGTAGGAAGACGGGAAAAAGAAATAAAGAAACAAAAGGCCTCCAAGGGGGAGGGGCCCCGCGAGGAGCCGGGCTGAGGCCAGGGCAAGTGTCCCCAGGACAGGAGAGCCCCGTCCCGGAGAAGCAGGAGCTGCACCAACCTTCCCGGGCGGAAAGGCGCTTGCAAGGAGTTAGAGCAGGACCCAGGAGAGCGGGGGTGCCCTCGGGCTCCCTGGGACACTAACAGGCACCAGCTGCGCGGGGAGAGTGCGCCGAGCTCTCTAAGGGCTGCAGCGCGCACTGGCAGGACCCGGAGCAGCTCGGGGGGGCTCGGGCGGGGGCTCCGGGGAGGGGGCTGCGCGGCCGGGAGCGCGAATCCAACAGCGCAGGACCCGGAGCACAGGGCGCCGGGACACAGCCCAGGATCCGGCCTCCCCCCGGGACAGGCAGAGACCGGGAGGGCCCAGGACAACAAGGACGCTCCTGCCCGGAGCTGAGCAGATCAGCGGCCCCGCCCCGGAGCCTCTAGGCCCTGCAGACCGAGAGCCCCGGAGTTACTGCGGGGGCTGAATCCAGGTTTCCAGAGCTGCCCTCGCCACTGTGGCTGTTCCTCCTGGGGCCTCACGGGGTAAACAACCCCCCCTGAGCCCTGCACCAGGCAGGGGGCAGAGCAGCTCCCCCAAGTGCTAACACCTGAAAATCAGCACAGCAGGCCCCTCACCCAGAAGACCAGCTAGACAGACCAGTTACAGGGGAAGTCAAGGGACTTAAAGTACACAGAATCAGAAGATACTCCCACATGTTTTTTGTTTGTTTTTGTTTTGTTTTGTGTTTTTTTTCTTTCTTTTTGATTTCTGATTGCTTCCCCCACCCCCCTTTTTTCACCTTTCTTTTTCTTTCTCTTTTTCTTCTCTTCTTTCCTTTTTTCTTCTTTCTCTTTTTTCTTTTTCTCTTTTCTTTCCTTCTCTCTCTCTCTTTTTCTCCTTTTCCCAATACAACCTGTTTTTGGCCACTCTGCACAGAGCAAAATGACTAGAAGGAAAACGTCACCTCAAAAGAAAGAATCAGAAACAGTCCTCTCTCCCACAGAGTTACAAAATCTGGATTACAATTCAATGTCAGAAAGCCAATTCAGAAGCACTATTATACAGCTACTGGTGGCTCTAGAAAAAAGCATAAAGGACTCAAGAGACTTCATGACTGCAGAATTTAGATCCAATCAGGCAGAAATTAAAAATCAATTGAATGAGATGCAATCCAAGCTAAAAGTCCTAACAACGAGGCTTAACGAGGTGGAAGAACAAGTGAGTGACATAGAAGACAAGTTGATGGCAAAGAGGGAAACTGAGGAAAAAAGAGACAGACAATTAAGAGACCATGAAGACAGATTAAGGGAAATAAACGACAGCCTGAGGAAGAAAAACCTACGTTTAATTGGGGTTCCCAAGGGCGCCAAAAGTGCCAGAGGGCCAGAATATGTATTTGAACAAATCCTAGCTGAAAACTTTCCGAATCTGGGAAGGGAAACAGGCATTCAGATCCAGGAAATAGAGAAATCCCCCCCTAAAATCAATAAAAACCATTCAACACCTCGACATTTAATAGTGAAGCATGCAAATTCCAAAGATAAGGAGAAGATCCTTAAAGCAGCAAGAGAAAAAAAGTCCCTGACTTTTATGGGGAGGAATACTAGGGTAACAGAGACCTGGCAGGCCAGAAAGGGCTAGCAGGATATATTCAGGGTCCTAAATGAGAAGAACATGCAACCCAGAATACTATATCCAGCAAGGCTCTCATTCAAAATGGAAGGAGAGATAAAGAGCTTTCCAGGCAGGCAGGAACTGAAAGAATATGGGACCTCGAAACCAGCTCTGCAAAAAATTTTAAGGGGGACTCTTAAAATTCCCCTTTAAGAAGAAGTTCAGTGGAACAATCCACAAAAACAAGGACTGAATAGGTATCATGGTGACACTAAACTCATATCTGTCAATAGGAACTCTGAACGTGAACAGGCTTAATGACCCCATCAAAAGGCACAGGATTTCAGACTGGATACAAAAGCAGGACCCATCTATTTGCTGTCTACAAGAGACTCATTTTAGACAGAAGGACACCTACAACCTGAAAATAAAAGGTTGGAGAACCATTTACCATTCAAATGGTCCTCAAAAGAAAGCAGGGGTAGCCATCCTCATATCAGATAAATTAAAATTTACTCCGAAGACTGTAGTGAGAGATGAAGAGGGACACTATCTCATACTCAAAGGATCTATCCAACAAGAGGACTTAACAATCCTCAATATATATGCCCCGAATGTGGGAGCTGCCAAATATTTAAACCAATTAATAACCAAACTGAAGAAATACTTTGATAATAATACACTTATACTTGGTGACTTCAATCTAGCTCTTTCTATACTCGATAGGTCTTCTAAGCACAACATCTCCAAAGAAACGAGAGCTTTAAATGATACACTGGACCAGATGGATTTCACAGATATCTACAGAACTTTACATCCAAACTCAACTGAATACACATTCTTCTCAAGTGCACATGGAACTTTCTCCAGAATAGACCACATACTGGGTCACAAATCGGGTCTGAACTGATACCAAAAGATCAGGATAGTCCCCTGTATATTCTCAGACTATAATGCCTTGAAATTAGAACTTAATCACAACGAGAAGTTTGGAAGGACCACAAACACGTGGAGGTTAAGGACCATCCTGCTAAAAGATGAAAAGGTCAACCAGGAAATTAAGGAAGAATTAAAAAGATTCATGGAAACTAATGAGAATGAAGATACAACCGTTCAAAATCTTTGGGATGCAGCAAAAGCAGTCCTGAGGGGGAAATACATCCCAATACAAGCATCCATTCAAAAACTGGAAAGAACTCAAATACAAAAGATCACCTTACACATAAAGGAGCTAGAGAAAAAGCAGCTAATGGACCCCACGCCCAGCAGAAGAAGAGAGTTAATTAAAATTCGAGCAGAACTAAATGAAATCGAGACCAAAAGAACTGTGGAACAGATCAACAGAACCAGGAGTTGGTTCTTTGAAAGAATTAATAAGATAGATAAACCATTAGCTAACCTTATTAAAAAGAAGAGAGAGAAGACTCAAATTAATAAAATCATGAATGAGAAAGGAGAGATCATTACCAACACCAAGGAAATACAAACGATTTTAAAAACATATTATGAACAGCTATACGCCAATAAATTAGGCAATCTAGAAGAAATGGACACATTCCTGGAAAGCCACAAACTACCAAAACTGGAGCAGGAAGAAATAGAAAACCTGAACAGGCCAATAACCAGGGAGGAAATTGAAGCAGTCATCAAAAACCTCCCAAGACACAAGAGTCCAGGGCCAGATGGCTTCCCAGGGGAATTCTATCAAACGTTTAAAGAAGAAATCATACCTATTCTACTAAAGCTGTTTGGAAAGATAGAAAGAGATGGAGTACTTCCAAATTCGTTCTATGAGGCCAGCATCACCTTAATTCCAAAACCAGACAAAGACCCCACCAAAAGGAGAATTACAGACCAATATCCCTGATGAACATGGATGCAAAAATTCTCAACAAGATACTAGCCAATAGGATCCAACAACACATTGAGAAAATTATTCACCATGACCAAGTAGGATTTATCCCCGGGACACAAGGCTGGTTCAACACTCGTAAAACAATCAATGTGATTCATCATATCAGCAAGAGAAAATCCAAGAACCATATGATCCTCTCATTAGATGCAGAGAAAGCATTTGACAAAATACAGCATCCATTCCTGATCAAAACACTTCAGAGTGTTGGGATAGAGGGAACTTTCCTCGACATCTTAAAAGCCATCTACGAAAAGCCCACAACAAATATCATTCTCAATGGGGAAGCACTGGGAGCCTTTCCCCTAAGATCAGGAACAAGACAGGGATGTCCACTCTCACCACTGCTATTCAACATAGTACTGGAAGTCCTCGCCTCAGCAATCAGACAACAAAAAGACATTAAAGGCATTCAAATTGGCAAAGAAGAAGTCAAACTCTCCCTCTTTGCCGATGACATGGTACTCTACATAGATAACCCAAAAGCCTCCACCCCAAGATTGCTAGAACTCATACAGCAATTTGGTAGCGTGGCAGGATACAAAATCAATGCCCAGAAATCAATGGCATTTCTATACACTAACAATGAGACTGAAGAAAGAGAAATTAAGGAGTCAATCCCATTTACAATTGCACCCAAAAGAATAAGATACCTCGGAATAAACCTAACCAAAGAGGTAAAGGATCTATACCCTAAAAACTATAGAACACTTCTGAACGAAATCGAGGAAGACACAAAGAGATGGAAAAATATTCCATGCTCATGGATTGGCAGAATTAATATTGTGAAAATGTCAATGTTACCCAGGGCAATTTACACGTTTAATGCAATCCCTATCAAAATACCATGGACTTTCTTCAGAGAGTTAGAACAAACTATTTTAAGATTTGTGTGGAATCAGAAAAGACCCCGAATAGCCAGGGGAATTTTAAAAAAGAAAACCATAGCTGGGGGCATCACAATGCCAGATTTGAGGTTGTACTACAAAGCTGTGGTCATCAAGACGGTGTGGTACTGGCACAAAAACAGACACATAGATCAATGGAACAGAATAGAGAATCCAGAAGTGGACCCTGAACTTATGGTCAACTAATATTCGATAAAGGAGGAAAGACTATCCATTGGAAGAAAGACAGTCTCTTCAATAAATGGTGTTGGGAAAATTGGACATCCACATGCGGCGAATGAAACTTAACCACTCTCTTTCAGCATACACAAAGATAAACTCAAAATGGATGAGAGATCTAAATGTGAGATAAGATTCCATCAAAATCCTAGAGGAGAACACAAGCAACACCGTTTTTGAACTTGGCCACAGTAACTTCTTGCAAGATACATCCACGAAGGCAAAAGAAACAAAAGCAAAAATGAACTATTGGGACTTCATCAAGATAAGATGCTTTGCACAGCAAAGGATACAGTCAACAAAACTAAAAGACAACCTACAGAATGGGAGAAGATATTTGCAAATGACATATTAGATAAAGGGCTTGTTTCCAAAATCTATAAAGAACTTATTAAACTCAACACCAAAGAAACAAACAATCCAATCATGAAATGGGCCAAAGACATGAAGAGAAATCTCACAGAGGAAGACATGGACATGGCCAACATGCACATGAGAAAATGCTCTGCATCACTTGCCATCAGGGAAATACAAATCAAAACCACAATGAGATACCACCTCACACCAGTGAGAATGGGGAAAATTAACAAGGCAGGAAACCACAAATGTTGGAGAGGATGTGGAGAAAAGGGAACCCTCTTACACTGTTGGTGGGAATGTGAACTGGTGCAGCCACTCTGGAAAACTGTGTGGAGGTTCCTCAAAGAGTTAAAAATAGACCTGCTCTACGACCCAGCAATTGCACTGTTGGGGATTTACCCCAAAGATTCAGATGCAATGAAACGCTGGGACACCTGCACCCCGATGTTTCTAGCAGCAACGTCCACAATAGCCAAACTGTGGAAGGAGCATCGGTGTCCATCGAAAGATGAATGGATAAAGTAGATGTGGTTTATGTATACAATGGAATATTGCTCAGCCATTAGAAACGACAAATACCCACCATTTGCTTCAACGTGATGGAACTGGAGGGTATTATGCTGAGTGAAGTAAGTCAATCGGAGAAGGACAAACAGTGTATGTTCTCATTCATTTGGGGAATATAAATAATAGTGAAAGGGAATATAAAGGAAGGGAGAAGAAATGTGTGGGAAATATCAGGAAGGGAGACAGAACATAAAGACTCCTAACTGTGGGAAAGGAACTAGGGGTGGTGGAAGGGGAGGGCGGAGGGTGGGGGGAATGTGTGACGGGCATTGAGGGGGACACTTGACGGGATGAGCACTGGGTGTTATTCTGTATTTTGGTAAATTGAACACCAATAAAAATTAATTTATTAAAAAATAAATAAATAAAATGGGTATTAAATCATGTCATTATCCTGATTAAAATCTTCTAATGGCTTCCCATCACATTTAATATAAAATTCAAACTCTACATGATATAGCTCCATGGTCTGGATAACGCTTCATCAATTTTCATTTCTCCTACTCTTCTCCTCTCAACTTACCATGCTCCATCAATATTGGCCTTCTGTATTTGCATTATGTTACATATAAGCTCTTTCTAACCTCAGAACTCTTTCATTTGTCATTCACTCTGCCTGAAATGCTTTTCCACTGAGTTCATATGTCTGACTCCTCTTCAACCCTCAAGTCTTGAACTCCTCTTCAACTTCCTTATAGGGATATTCCCTGACTACCCTGTCTAAAGTAATTTTTTTCTATTTTCTATCAGTGTTTCTTCAGTGGTATTGTCACAATTTGCAAGTCTTGTCTTTCTTATTTACCATTGTATCCCAGCACCTAGCATACTTCCTGGCACTGCACCTGCCACCAGGCTCAGTAGAAACTCAACACCTATTTATTGAAATGATGACTTAATGAACAGGAATTGTCTGAATCTCCTCTTAGTTACTGAGAGGGGAGGAAGAAAGCGAAGCGAAGGGGGAAGTGGTGAAGTTGAATGGGATCAGCAGGGCTGCCAGGCCAAGACTAGAGCCACTGTTGAGGTCCTGAAGGGACAGCCAGAGGCAATTCTGTGCATATAACACTTGAGCTAAGAAGAGGATAGAGCCAAGAGTCAGAGTCAAAATGGAAACCCAACTGGAAAAGGAATAATTGGGCTGAGAGTAAATGAGAAGGGGCCTAGACAACTGTCAAGAACTGGAAAGAGAGAGAGAGAGAGGTTGCAGCCTAATGATAAGCAAAAGGACTAAGAGCGGAGAGTTCAGATGAGGCTGAAGACCATGTCAATAATCTGCAAACTTGGATAATCTTCTCCAGCAGTCCTCAAAAGCAGAAAAGGTAGATTACAGGACTGAATCTGAGTGGAGGCTTATAGGGCATCTGAAGCAAGGTCCAAGAAAAAGTGTCAAAGAAGTAAGAGAGCTGGGAAGTGAGATCTTATAATCTATGAATGGAAATTGGAGTTTAGAGTTTTAGAGATGTAGCAGTTCTGGGTGATAATGAGGTCCATAGTATGGCTAAACCAGTGGCTGAAATAAAGCAGAGCTGAAGATAACCTGAGATGAAGGAGTCAAGAAGTTAAGATTTGGGACTTCCTTATCAGGGCAGTGGGGAGGGGGAGAAGGAGACAGAGCACTCAGGCTAATGACAGGATTTGGGGTAGAGGAGAGTACTAGAATCTTCCTTGGATCTGGGTAGTAACCAGGATGTAGATAGATAACAGTGAGGAGGCATAGAGAGTAAATGGTGTGAGGATCAAAGAAGGAAGGAATAAAAAAAAGAATGTAAATAAAAGAAAAGAACTAGGAAAATGCTGGTGCAATCTCTTGTTTTCAGACTTTGGGAGAAAGAACAATTCACACAAGAGAGGGCTCTAGGAGAAATGTTTTAGTTTTGATTGTCCCCACATCAGACTCTGAGGTAAGGATTTCAGCATAAGTAAACTTGTTTGGGAGGTGATCACGGGAAATACATATAAAGGAGTATGGGGAGGCACATAGGGAAGGGAAGAAAGCCAATGGAGGGGCATGTTATCAAGCAAATTACCACTGTGGGTAGCTAGAACTTAATCATGCTGAGGAATTCTAAGAAGTGGTGTAGAACATGCATTCAGAATCATTCCACTTGAAGGATAACCTACTCTTGTAAGTTACTGCCTCAGAGCTCCTCCTAGGGAGGTTGTTCAACCCCTGGCACTTCTGGCTTCCTTTGTGTTCAGGGAAAGAGGGTTTTGGGGGCCAGAGAAAACCCTCCAGGCAAATAGATGCAGGGGCTGGCAGCTGGAAGTCAGGCCGGCATGGACAAAACTGGTAAGGGTCCAGGGACGTGGGTGGAACACCTGCAAGCAGGGAGCCAGGGTTCTGTCAGGACAAAGAACTGGAGAGACCATTCTATAAAGATGGTGAGAATGAAAGGTCTAATTGACTTTAGAATGGACATTTTAAAAAGTAACTATGTCCTTCACCTTAGCATGCAGATTTTTTAACACCATATAATACTCAAACCAGATTCAAATCTCCCCCAGTTATTCCAGAAACATCCTTCATAGCTAGTTTGTCTAAATCAGGATTCAGTCCAAAATCGTGCGTTCATCTCATAATGTCACTTGAATCTCCTTAACTTGAGAACGCTCTTTGTGAATTTCATGTTGTATTTACATATGGAACAAATCAGGCCAGTTGTTCTGAAGAAAGTCCCACTTTTGGGATTTGTCTAAGTGCCCATTTGTGGTGTTATTTAGCTTGTTCCTCAGGCTAAATTCAGTTTACAGGAAATGTCTCTGATATTTCCTGTAAACTGGACATTAGGTCTAAAGGCTTGATCACATTAAAATTAAATATCTTTAGCTAGAATATATCAATGTGACATTGCATCACATAACTGTAGCACTATGGTCAGGAGTCATATGTCTGGTTGCTCCTCTGATAGTAATGCTATGATTGACCACTGCATCAGCATGATGGCAGCCAGGTACACTACACAGTTAAGTTTGCCTCTTGGTTTCCAAAAAATAGTCAGTGGGCTGTTTGTTTGGCACTATACAGATGTCCATCTTCCCATCCGCTAGTCACATAGTTGTTTTAATCCCATTTGACAATTCTTGTCTGAATGAATGAATTCATGTCAGCATTAAAAATGATTTTTTAATTCTATCACTCCATCTATATTTACTAGCCAGCATTCTTCAGGAAAGTGAACCTTCCTTATTTAACCAGGACAGTCTAGTGCAGTGGGTAGGAACATGGACTTTAGAGCCCAGACTGCCTGGATTCAAATCCTGGTCCTACCATTTGCTGTCTGTGTAGCTAAGTCACCTCAACTCTCAGTACATCAATTTCCTTATCTGTAAAATGTGATTGTTATGAAAATTAAATGAGGTAATACCAGGAAAGCCATAAGAATATGGCCTGGTGCATGGTTAGTTCTATATGAGTATTAAATATATTAAAAAGTAAAACTATGGCTATTTAATTATATTGAAATATAGTCCCTACTGGAAAGACAGGATAAATGCTTAATTCTTTCCCTTTAATTACCAAGTCTCAAAGTAGGGACTTGGTTTAATAGCTGCCACAAGGGGTGACAAATAAGCAGAAGGAACATTAAAGGGCTCAGGGAAAGATTTGGGAGGGAGGGCAGCTGGGAGAAGAGCCCAGAATGAGAACATGCTGAGCAGTGTGGGGCTGGGAGAAGAAGAACACTGGAAATAGCCTTCTCCACCTTTTTTCTCCATTCCACAGAACTTCAGTCAAAATCACATAGGGCTGGGGCAACTAACAGAGATAAGAAACAGAGCTCCTGTTTAAAGGACAGGTGATTGGCCATTCACATGCATCTGCAAAAGACAGCCATGCTTTCTCTTCATTTGCTGTTATGATAATACAGTTACATTGTTTTGTTTTGTTTTTTGTTTTTAGATTTTATTTATTTATTCATGAGAGACACACACACACACACAGAGGCAGAGACACAGGCAGAGGGAGAAGCAGGCTCCATGCTGGGAACCCGACTTGGGACTCAATCCCGGGTCTCCAGGATCACACTCTGGGCTGAAGGCGGTGCCACACTCTGGGCTGAAGGCGGTGCTAAACCGCTGAGCCACCTGGGCTGCCCACACTGTTTTTATATAACATATGTTACATATATATTATATGAAATAGAAGTTTTCATTCATAAAACAAAACTTGGAATAAAACAACACAAAACTTATTCTAGCCCAATCATCTTGATCTGTTAAATAAAATAACAAGTCCCTATTTGAAGATCCTAAAAATGTTCCTAGGTAGAGCTGGCTTCTTGGGTATGGGACCTGGGCAGTATCACAGAACCCCTGGTTTAATGTCCTGCTGTCACCATCTTAAAACCCCTAATCATTTTTTTTGAACAAGGGACCCCGTATTTTCGTTCTGCACTGAACCCTGTAAATTATGGAGCCAGTCCTCTTCCTGGGGCTTTTCTGGACCCTTTACCCAGAACCCAGGCAAGCTGCCAGCCTGCACCCTGCAGAGCAGTGTAGATAGGTAGATGGCTCTTTGTATTTCTAAGCAATCGTTCGCTTTAATTCTTGGGCTGCTCTACACCTTGCTCTTCTTACTGACGGCTTTTTGATTTGGTTGTCTGCGTGGCTTGTTCAGTCTACAGTCCCCTTCCTTTTTCCTGCTTCAGAAACATTGATGAAATGCATTTCTCTGTAGGCGATGCTCCTTCCCCCACCCCCAGGAACACGCTCTCACCAGAGCTGTGAGGATTGTCTGTCTTGTCCTCTTCCCCCTCAGTCTGAGTATTCTCTGTATTGCTTGTTGCTTGTTACTAAAATAAGACAAATGGCCAAGAAAAGAAAAGAAACCACCCGGCTCTCCCAGGCAAGCATTTATCGATGTGTGAACCAGCTCAGCTCTGAGGCTCTGGGACAGTTGAATGTAGGTGGGGGCTGGGTTGGAAGACAAGCAAAGCGAAAAAAGGAAGCTCTGAAAATGGTAAGATTATCCAGTTCCTCTTTCTGTCTCTCCGTAGGAGCTGCCTCCAGCTTTATGCCAGACAGATGAGAAGCTAATTCTTAAGGAGTAACAAGGGAAGGCCATGTCATGGGGTTTTTCCTTATAAAAAATTTAAGCTTTTCTGCCCACTTACAGTTCATTTCATTCACGAAACACCTTTCCAGAAATGATCAATGTCACGTTTTCAGCACACTAAACTCTAATCTTCATCCTTTCCCCATTTATTATTCCTTAGCCCATATTTAATATATGTGATTTCTGCTCTGATTCCTTGCTCTCTCTCTCTCCCTCTCTCTCTTTATATATATATATATATATATATATATATATATATATATATATATATATATATGCCAGCATTGTCCTATTCAGATGAGGCTTTATGTCTAAAATTTGCCTTTTGCCCTTCCCTCTTCGGTTTATTCTCTTTCCTTACCATGAGAATAAAGTTTTCATTAGGGCTGGGATAAATCTCCAACTGTGTATTTTATTTGCTTATTTTATTTTTAAAAAATAAATCAAAGGTTGAGGGGTGCCTGGGTGGCTCAGTTGGTTGAGTGTTCCACTCTTGATTTCAGCTCAGGTCAAGATCTCAGGATTGTGAGATCAAGCCCCACACAGGGCTTGCTGGGCATACAGCCTATTTGAGATTCTCTCTTTCTACCTCTCCCTCTGTCCCTTCTCCTTCTCTAAAATAAACAAACAAATAAATAAATGGTTGAAAAGTCATAGTAGCAATAGTAGTAATATTGAGTGCTCATTATGTGCAAGGCACTGTCCATGTATTGCTAATCCTAGTGCCAACCCTGTGATTTGGGTTTTATTGTCCCCATTTTACAGACAAAGAAATAGAGGCTTACAAATCAAGGAAATTTGTCCAAAGTATTCCCTTTTAAAATGACAGAACTAAAAAATAAAAATAAAAAATAGAAATAAATTAAAATGACAGAATTGAGATGCCAATGCCCCTCTGTTGACACCAAATCTTGGCCATCACACTGCCAAGTTCTCTGTTTGAAAGAGAAGACCACAGCATCCTCTCTCACTTTAACAAGGCCTCATTAGCTTGGTAGTCATGGCATGTCAACTCTTTATGTCCATGCAGACACCAAATGCTGGAGTGCCCCCCACCTGCACACCTTTCTCTGTATTATGTTACATATTAGCTTTCACTAGCTGTTTGTTATGGAAGACGCTCCACATGACATCTCTGCTTTGCCGTCTTTTTTACATTCCCTGGAGCCTCTTAAAGATCTTTTTAATGTCTTCATCCCCTAATCCATCAATTTCTATGTTATGGCTTTAGCCCTCTTTGCTATTTCTCTGTATGGCACTCTCCTGGCCTTCCCTTTGTGGTATTCGCCCTTCCTTCTTTGTTATACCCTTTCCACAGGTCACCCTATCTGTATATCTTGTGTTCAGTGACATGGGCTCCTTCTATTAGCTTTTCAATGTTGGCAGAAGGAATTTGAAGCGTGCCCCTAAGTTGTCCTCCCCTGGTATCTTACTTTGAAACACGAAAGCATTAAATTGTAAATCAATTCTGCATTGATCAAGGCTGGTTCCCATTCCCACTGCCTGGCTGCGACCTCTGAATGCCAAAACTATGAGTTTGCTTCTGTGCTTGCTTTATTGTTGTACAAGGCCAAGAAAAGGTCCTCCTCAACGAGACTGTACACTCTGTTGGCAGGAGTCAGGCAGGAAAGCTGGCAGCCAAAATTTGCTCAGTTCTACCTTTCTTTTCTAATGATAACCCTAGCCTCCCTAATTTGCTTCTTTTTTAATTTTCCTACTCCCCTTGCATCTTATTCTTCTCCCAAGTGCAATCAGTCTTATCCTTACACATCCATGTTTTCTTCTCTTTCCCTTCTATTCTGTTCATTTGTCCTTTGGTTTGACTCTCACGTCAGTCTATTTGGATGATGCTTTTAATAGCCTTAAATAGTTCAACAAGCATGTACTGGATGCCTACTATGTGCTAGCTTCTAAACAAGGTCCCTTTATCTACCTTGATTTACAGTAACAAAACTCCCTCCAATTTGTATAGCTTGAATTTTTGCCAGGCCCTGGTGGGGAGGGGGGGTGGGTAGATAATGAGAAAAGAGGAAATGAAGATATTTGCTCTCCATTGATTTTTGGCAGTGTGATGTACTCTGCATGGGTGTGGTTGGGATTCTCCTTGCTTTTCAGGAACTCCCTCTTTCCATGCCAAGACTTTGCACCCATTTGTCTGACATATATTTCTTCTCCAGACTTTTTCACATCCCCACTTAGATGTCTGAATTTAGGCACCTGAAGTTCAAGTGGTCCCAAACTAAGCTTATGATTTCCCTAATCCTCATACCTGTATCTTTCCTATTCTTCTCCATGCTAATAAATGCCATCCTGATTCATGGAGTTACCCAGGCCAAAACACTTGGTGTCATCTTTAACTCCCTCTCACACACCACATCCAGTCCATCAGCAAAGTCTATTAGCTTTAACTGGGTTTGCCTTTAGAATATATGCCAAATCCACCTACTTTTCACTGCATTTGCTGCTGCCACCCTGGTTGACATCATCATCATCTTTCACTTGGGGCTAATGCAATAGTCTTCTGACTGGTCTCCCTGTTTTCACTTTCACACCCTACAGTCCATGATCCACACCACAGATGGAAGGATTCTTGGAAAAAGTCAACCTGATACTTTCAACCCCCAGATTGAAAACACTCTAATGGCTTCCTATCAAATTAGGAAAAAAAAATAAAAGTCATACCTCAATCTCCAAGGCCTTTTGTAGATTGGCTCCTGGCTACCTCTACAGGCTGGCCTACCTTCCTACCACTCTTCTTTTAAATCACCTTTCTTCACTGGCCTCCTTTGCTGTATTTTTTTTTTCAAACACTTCAGACATCTCCAGGCATTTGCACTTATTATCTCCTTAGCCTAAAATGCTTTTCTCCTAAATATCCACACGACTCATATCCTCATTTCATTTAGGACTGTTCACTCCGCCAAGGGCCTTTCGATACCATACTACCTAAAATAGCACTGTACTCCATCACTTCTTAGCTTACTAACCTGCTCTATTTTTCTTCATAATAATGATAAGATTATATTATATGCATAATTGTTTGTTATCTATTTCTCATCAGAATTCAAGCTTCAGGGCAGCCTGGGTGGCTCAGTGGTTTAGCGCCACCTTGGGCCCAGGGTGTGATCCTGGAGATGCCGGAGAGAGTCCCACGTCAGGTTCCCAGCATGGAGCCTGCTTCTCCCTCTGCCTGTGTCTCTGCCTCTCTCTCTCTCTCTCTCTCTCTCTCTCTCTCTCTCTCTCTCTCCCTCTCATGAATGAATAAATAAATAAAATCTTTAAAAAAAAGAATGCAAGCTTCATGTGTGCAGACATGTCTGTTTCATTCACATATGTATTCTCAGATCCTAGAACAGTGTCTGGCACATAGTAAGAGCTCATTAAATATCTGTTAAATGAGTGAATAGTTACATGGAAGGGGCCCAACTTAGCAGCCTAAATTATATTCACCCTAAGATTCAAATATATCTTGTGTCTGTCTAAGGAGGTCCAGGAGGGGTGTCCACTGGGGAACTATTTGTTTAAAAGCCCAAGAAGCTTCTCAGGAAAGATATCATCCTAATGGAAGAAAGAATGAACATATGAGTCCTCTTAGACCTCAGAGTAGAAGCAGAGGGAAGATTTTGAGTACAACTCTCAAGTTGTAATTAATCTGGACATTTTAAAATAAGAACTAACAGAAATCTAACTCAACCCACCTTAAGCAGAAAAAAAAAGGGACTGCACTATGCTCAGAGGAACCAGAGTTGTGTATTCAACATGGTCAGAACTTCTCTGTGTCTATTTTTCATCTTTGCCTGTCTCTGCTTCTCTTTCCCCATTTGCCTCATCCTCTCCTGTTGTAGATGGTCTTCTCCATATCATAAGAAATGTGGCTGCCAACAGCTACCACTTAGCAGAGAACTTTAGTCTCCTGGAGTCCATGGATTTATTCCAAGGAACATTTCTGGTTGGCCTTTTGTGATCACATGTCCATCATGTAATCTAATCAATATTGCTAGAAAGAATGAATGTTCTGTGATTGGTTGGTTCTAGTTCACATACTTATCCCTCTGGGCCAGGAGTAGAGTCTAAATCAGTTGAAGGGGAGTGGGAAATCTTATAGAGAGGACTAAAAACCAAATAATGAGAGCAACAAACACAATCACTACCAGAGGCCCCTACCCTAGTTATCTTCTGATCCAGCTCCCAGGACTCATACCGAATTCTAAGCAGAGAGGGCTAAGACTAAGTACCAATTTAAAGGACAGTGCACTGAATACACAGACCACAACATAAGCATTGGCTTTAGTAGTTTCACTTGGGTTGGAGGGCAGCTTTGTGACAGCAGCAGCAAGAGCAGCAGCAGCAGCAGCAGCAGCAGCAGCAGCAGTCAGTGCATCAACGCCTTTGTTATGAGCATCAGAAGGCTTGGCAGCAGATTATCACCCCAGGATGCTAGAGAAGGAAAGGAGGAAATGGTAGAAGCCACTGGGGAGGTGAAAGGATTCTGTTAATTAACCTATGTGACAGATCTCTGGGAGGCTCACAGAAATAGTTGGGTTCATGAAAGGCTTTGATAAATGGCAAATATAGGCAGGGGCAGAGTCGGAGAAATTCCTTTCTTGTGATTATATTGTGGACTTGATTTTACTTCCAGCCTGTTTCCCAGGTCACAAGGATGTCTCCTAACCACAGAAATGTAAGGAACAAGCAAATCAGCCTAGTAATGTCCCATCCCTCAGAGGCCCTAGAACTGTGCTCAAGTCACAAAAATCTGTGAAACACCATCTTTTTTTCTGGGAAGGTTCAAAACAGGGCAGGGAGTAGATAGGTTCCAGTTCTGGGATCCACTGGCACATCCTAGTTGACCTATGGTGTGGACCACCTAGCTGTTCCAATTCAGAAGATACTTTTCCCACTCTGATTTTATCTCCTCTTATTTTTTTCTTTTTGGCTTGGCACCCAGCCATGGACCAACACCACAATTAGACCAGGATTCTCCTGACAGTGCCTTCTGCCTAGATTGAACCTCTGCAGTTTCATTCTTGCCTATTTATTCAGACTCCAAACTTTGTTTCCTCCAGTTTGGCTTTACACCCTAGATTCAGACCTTGGCTTCTCCCTCATAACTCATGGTAACTAGCTCCCTGGTCACTCATTTTACCTTCCCAATTCACCTGCTGCCCCCACCTGACTGTGAGTCCTGACTTGCATTGCTTGGCAGCCACCCATGACCTAACATTGAGTGTCCTTCCATCTTACTCTCCTTATCACTTGAATTACTTTCTCTACCCACCCTTAGAATATAAAGATGCTACTCACGTTGATACATAATGTCTTCATATTTCAGCAGCTTGTCTGGCTGAAGGAACCTTGATAACCTCCTCTGGCAATCCATTCTACTGTCTAATCATGCTGATAGTCAAAGTTCTTCCTTCTGTCATACCATTTAGTAGAAGCCTGAATGCTGCTGAACAATAATCATTCTAAATGTCATCCACCTGGGAGGGATAACAGTGATCCTCAGGGTATGCACTACTTGGAATGTGCCTAGAATGTAGAAACACCTGTTTGTGATGGAAACAGTGGTCCCCTGAACATATGTCATTAATAGGCCCAGGGAACTATAATAGTCACTCCTGGCTCTTATTGGGATAAAATGGGGGAACCAAGAGGCTGACTCTGTGACTGGGCAATTGAGTTTCTTGAGGAAGAAATCCTAAAGCTGAGGGTGGAAGAAGGTATCCTTCTCTGGCTGGATGAAAGCAGTAAGATTGCCTGACTAACACAACTTGTAATGTCCGGGCCAGTGCCTGGCAAAACAGATCCCCATTCATTCAGTTTTACTTCCCTGCATTTCACGTGTCACTACCCTGTAACCCTGCTCAAGTCCAGGCACCCAAATCATTCTGCCTAGACAACTGCAATAGCTCCTATCTGGTTCTCCTGCCATTACTCTTGCTCTCTTCTATTCTATTTTCCTCACAGCAGTGAGGAAAGATCACAGAGTAATCTTTTAAAAATGTAAATCAGATCTCATCACTCTCCTGCTTATAACCCTTCAAAAGCTTCTCATTTCTCTTAGAATAAATTCCAAGCTTCTTCCAATGGCTTATAAGGTCCTCCAGGATCAGGCCCCTGCCCACCTCTCAGATCTCTTCTGGGCTTACTGTCTCTCTTCCCCACTATACTCTAGATACACTGAATCTATTTTATTTCTTCCTATGTGCTAAGCTCTTTCTTGTCTTGTGGGTCTTGACACATGTGGTTCCCATTGCCTAGAATGCTCTTTCCTAGGCTTTCCTGAAGGCTAGATCCTCCACAGTTCTTAGTTCTGGGCTATAATGTAACTCTGCCCACACTCGCAAAAAAAGTTCCCTCCCCTATTGTTTATTTCCTTCTTTAGCATTTATCACAATTACAGTACTTTGATGTGTCTATTTATTAATTCAAAGCCTATCTTCCTCACTAAAATGTAAGTTTCAAAGGGCATCATATTATCTCCAACTTTAGCTCAGCACCTGGCACATAATAGGCATTCAATAAATAAATGTTGAATTCATGCTTTTAAGTACAGGGAGGAAATTGAAGCAGTCATCAGAAACCTCCCAAGACACAAAAGTCCAGGGCCAGATGGTTTCCCAGGAGAATTCTATCAAACGTTTAAAGAAGAAACAATACCCATTCTACTAAAGCTGTTCTGAAAGATAGAGATGGAGTACTTTCAAACTCATTCTATGAGGCCAGGATCATCTTAATTCCAAAACCAGACAAAGACCCCACCAAAAAGGAGAATTATAGACCAATATCCCTGATGAACACAGATGCAAAAATTCTCAACAAGATACAGCCAATAAGATCCAACAGTACATGAAGAAGATTATTCACCATGACCAAGTGGGATTTATCCCTGGGATGCAAGGCTGGTTCAACACTCATAAAGCAATCAACGTGATAGATCATATCAGCAAGAGAAAAAACAAGAACCCTATGATCCTCTCAATAAATGCAGAGAAAGCATTTGACAAAATACAGCATCCATTCCCTATCAAATCTCTTCAGAGTGTAGGGATAGAGGGAACATTCCTCAGCATCTTAAAAGCCATCTATGAAAAGCCCACAGCAAATATCATTCTCAATGGGGAAGCACTGGGAGCCTTTCCCCTAAGATCAGGAACAAGACAGGGATGTCCACTCTCACCACTACTATTCAACATAGTACTAGAAGTCCTTACCTCAGCAATCAGGCAACAAAAAGAAATAAAAGGCATTCAAACTGGCAAAGAAGAACTCAAACTCTCCCTCTTTGTAGATGACATGATATTGTACATAGAAAAACCAAAAGACTCCACCCCAAGATTGCAAGAACTCATACAGCAATTCGGCAATGTGGCAGGATACAAAATCAATGCCCAGAAATCAGTGGCATTTCTATACACTAACAGTGAAACTGAAGAAAGAGGAATTAAGGAGTCAATCCCATTTACAATTGCACCCAAAAGCCTAAGATACACAGTAATAAACCTAACCAAAGAGGTAAAGGATTTATACCCTAAAAACTACAGAACATTTCTGAAAGAAATTGAGGAAGACATAAAGAGATGAAAAATATTCCATGCTCATGGATTAGAAGAATTAATATTGTGAAAATATCCATTTTACCCAGGGCAATTTACATATTTAATGCAATCCCTATCAAAACATAGTTTTTAAATGAATGAATGCATAGAATGTGAAGGACATCCCATGGACATTGAAAGGAAAATAGAGGAATATTACCAACAATTCTTTGCCCACCAATTTGATAACTTAAGATGAAGTAGATAACAGTCCCTTGAAAGACACAACTACCAAAATTCATACAAGGAGAAACAGAGAATCTGAAAAGGCCTGTATTGACTAAAGAAATTGAATAAATAATTAATAGCCTTCCAAAAGAGAAAGCAACAGGCCCAGATGGTTTTACTATTAAATTCTACCAAACACTTAAGGAAAAATTATTTCAATTCTCTACAATGTGTTTCAGAAAAAAAGCACAGGAAACGCTTCCTAAGTTGTTCTATAAAGCCAGCATTACCCAAATATTAAATCCAAACAAAAACATTGCAAAAAAGGAAAACTACAGACCAATATCACTCAGAAACATAGATGCAAGGATATTCCTAATTTGATTATATATTCAACTCCATCCCAATCAAAATTCCAGAGAGCTGCTTTGAGATATTGACAAATTGGTTCTAAAGTTGAAGTGAAAAGGCATAAGACACCAAATAACCAACACAGTATTGAAACAGAAGCAGCAAAGGAAGAAGAGGAAGGGGAAGGAAGAAAAGAAGGAAGAAAGAGGAGGAAATGAAGAGGAAGAAAACAAAGTCAGAAGATAGACACTATCCAAATTCAAGACTTATAGTAATCAAGAAAGTGTAGTATTGGCACAAGAATAGACAAATAGATCAATATAACAGAATAGAATGCTCAGAAATACACCTATACAAATGTAGCCAACTGATCTTTGACACAAGATAAAGACAACTCAATGAGGAAAGAATAGTCTTTTCAACAAATGGTGTTGAACATCCACAAGCAAAAAAGAAAAAGGGAAAAAAAGTGAACCTAGACACTGACCTTATACTTTTCCCAAAAATTAGCTCAAAATGGCTCATAGACCTAAATGTAAAATGCAAAAGTATAAAACTTATGGAAGATAACATAAGAGAAAATATAGGTGACTTTGTGTTTGGTGATGACTTTTAATATACAATACCAAAAGCATGGTCCATGAAAGAAAAAAATAGTTGAGTTTGACTTTATTAAAAGTAAGTCATCAAAAAAAATGGTAAAAGCATCTTCCCTGTGAAAGACACTGTTAAAGGAATAACAAGCCACAGACTAGGAGAAAATACTTGCAAAACACAAATTAGATGAAGAACTGGTAAAAAGAACTCTTAAAACTCAACAATAAAGAAAACAACTTAATTAAAAAATGGGTGAAAGATCTGAAAGGACCCCCTCACCAAAGGAGATATACGGAATGCAAATTAGCATATGAAAAGATGCTCAATATCATGTCATTAGAGAATTGCAAATTAAAATAAATGAGATACCACTCACTACATACCTATTAGAATGGATAGAGATCCAAAACATTAACAATAACCAAAGCTGACAATGGGGATGAGGAGCAACAGGATCTCTCATTCATTGCTGGTGGAAAGGCAAAATGAAGCAGCCACTTTTGAAAAGCTGACAGTCTTTCAAAAAGTTAAACGTAGTCTTACCATACAAATCAGCAACTATACACATTTTACAAATGAATTGATAACGGAGAAAGCTTTAGCAAGATGGCAGACGAGTAGGGTCCTCAGGTCACCTGTCCTCACCAACTTATCTAGATAACTTTCAAATCATCCTGAAAACCTACAAATTCGACCTGAGATTTAAAGAGAGAACAGCTGGAACGCTACAGAGAGAAGTTGTACTTCTAACAAGTACAACACGTTTTTAGCCACTCTGCACTGAGTAAAATGACTAGAAAGAAGAACTCACCACAAAAGAAAGAAACAGAAACAGTACTCTCTGCCACAGAGGTACAGAATTTGGATTACAATTCGATGTCAGAAAGCCAATTCAGAAGCATAATTATAAAGATATTCGTGGCTCTGGAAAAAAGCATAAAGGATTCAAGAGACTTCCTGACTGCAGAATGTAGATCTAATTAGGCCAAATTTAAAAATAAATTAAATCAGACTCAATCCAAACTGGAGGTCCTAACAACAAGGGTTAATGAGGTAGAAGAGTGAGTGACATTGAAGGCAAGTTGATGGCAAGAAAGGAAGCTGAGGAAAAAAGTGAAAAGCAAGTAAAAGACAATGAGGAAATGTTAAGAGAAATAAATGATAGCCTCAGAAGGAAAAATCTATGTTTAATTGGGGTTCCAGAGGGTCCCGAAAGGGCCAGAGGACCAGAAAGCATATTTGAACAAATCATAGCTGAGAGCTTCCCTAATTTGGGGAGGGAAACAGGCATTCAGATCCAGGAGATAGAGAGGTCCCCCACTAAAATCAGTAAAAACTGTTTAACACCTTGACATTTAATAGTGAAACTTGCAAATTCTAAAGATAAAGAGAAAATTCTTAAAGCAGCAAGAGATAAGAGATCCCTAACTTATGTGGAGAGAACTATTAGATTAACAGCAGACCTCTCCACAGAGACCTGGCAGGCCAGAAAGGGCTGGCAGGATATATTCAGGGTCCTAAATGAGAAGAACATACAGCCAAGAATACTTTATCAAGCAAGCTTCCATTCAGAATAGAAGGAGAGATAAAGAGCCTCCAAGATAGGCAGAAACTGAAAGAATATGTGACCACCAAACCAGCTCTGCAAGAAATATTAAGGGGGACTCTGTAAAAGAAAGAGGACACCTAAAGAAATAATCCACAAAAACAGGGACTGAATAGGTATTACGATGAAACTAAATTCATATCTTTCATAGTAACTCTGAACGTGAATGGACTTTATGATCCCATCAAAAGATGCAGGGTTTCAGACTGGATAAAAAAGCAAGACCCCTATTTGCTGTCTACAAGAGACACATTTTAGACCTTAGGACACCTCCAGCCTGAAAAAAAAGGGCAAAGAACCATTTACCATTCCAACGGTCCTCAAAAGAAAGCAGGGGTAGCAATCCTCATATCAGATAAATTAAAGTTTATCTCAAAGACTGTAGTAAGAGATGAAGAAGGACACTATATCATACTTAAGGGATCTATCCAACAAGAGGACCTAGCAATCATGAATATTTATGCCCCTAATGTGGGAGCTTCCAAGTATATCAATCAATTAATAACCAAGGTATGGCAGCCCAGGTGGCTCAGCAGCTTAGTGCCGCCTTCAGCCCAGGGCATGATCCTGGAGATTCTGGATTGAGTCCCATGCCGGGCTCCCTGCATGGAGCCTGCTTCTCCCTTTGCCTGTGTCTCTGCCTCTCTTTCTCTCTGTGTCTCTCATGAATGAATAAATAAAATCTTTATTAAAAAATAACCAAAGTAAAGACACACTTAGATAATAATACACTAATACCGGGAGACTTCAACACCGCACTTTCTGCAAATAACAGAACTTCTAAGCACAACATCTCCAAAGAAACAAGAGCTTCAAATGATAAACTGGACCAGATGGATTCCACAGACAATTACAGAACTTTCCATCTGAACACACCTGAATACACATTCTTAACAAGTGCATATAGAACTTTCTCCAGAATAGACCACATACTGGGTCACAAATCAGGTCTCAACCAATACCAAAAAACTGGAATTGTCCCCTGCATATTTTCAGACCATAATGCTTTGAAACTTGAACTCAATCACAAGAAGAAATTTGGAAGAAACTCAAACACGTGGAGGTGAAAGAGCATCCTGCTAAAATAAGAAAGGGTCAACCAGGAAATTAGAGAAGAATTAAAAATATTCATGGAAACTAATGAAAATGAAGATACAACCATTCAAAATCTTTGGGATACAGCAAAAGCAGTCCTGAGAGGGAAATACATCGCACTACAAGCATCCCTCAAAAATTGGAAAAAACTCAAATACACAAGCTAACCTTATACCTAAAGGAGCTAGAGAAAAAACAGCAAATACATCCTACACCCAGCAGAAGAAGAGAGTTAATAAAGATTTGAGCAGAACTCAATGAAATAGAGACGAGAAGAACTGCAGAACAGATCAACAAAACCTGGAGTTGGTTCTTTGAAAGAATTAGTAAGATAGATAAACCATTAGCCAGCCTTATTAAACACAAAAGAGAAAAGACTCTAATTAATAGAATAACGAAAGAAAAAAGGAGAGATCACAACCAATACCAAGGAAATATAAACAATTTTAACAACATATTATGAGCAGCTATACGCCAAAAAAATTAGGCAATCTAGAAGAAATGGATGCATTTCTGAAAATTACAAACTACGAAAACTGGAACAGGAAGAAATAGAAAACCTGAACAGGCCAATAACCAGGGAGGGAATTGATGCAGTCATCAAAAACTTCCCAAGTCACAAAAATCCAAGGCAAATGGCCTCCCAGGAGAAATCTATCAAACGTTTAAAGAAGAAACAATACCCATTCTACTAAAGCTGTTCCAAAAGATAGAAAGGGATGGAATACCTACAAACTCATTCTATGAGGCCAGCATCACCTTCATTCCAAAACCAGACAAAGACCCCACCAAAAAGGAGAATTATAGACCAATATCCCTGATGAACACAGATGCAAAAATTCTCAACAAGATACTAGCCAATAGGATCCAACAGTACATGAAGAAGATTATTCACCATGACCAAGTGGGATTTATCCCCAGGATGCAAGTCTGGTTCAACACTCATAAAGCAATCAACGTGATAGATCATATCAGCAAGAGAAAAAACAAGAACCCCATGATCCTCTCAATAGATGCAGACAAAGCATTTGACAAAATACAGCATCCATTCCTGATTAAAATTCTTCAAAGTGTAGGGATAGAGGGAACATTCTTCAGCATCTTAAAATCCATCTATGAAAAGCCCACAGCAAATATCACTCTCAATGGGGAAACACTGGGAGCCTTTCCCCTAAGATCAGGAACAAAACAGGGATGTCCACTCTCACCACTGCTATTTAACATAGTATTAGTAGTCCTAGCCTCAGCAATCAGGCAACAAAAAGAAATAAAAGGAATTCAAATTGGCAAAGAAGAAGTCAAACTCTCCCCCTTCACAGATGACATGATACTGTACATAGAAAACCCAAAAGACTCCACCCCAAGGTTGCTAGAACTCATATAGCAATTCGGCAGTGTGGCAGGATACAAAATCAATGCCCAGAAATCAGTGGCATTTCTATACACTAATAGTGTAACTAAAGAAAGAGAAATGAAGGAGTCAATCCCATTTACAATTGCACCCAAAAGCATAAGATACCTAGGAATAAACCTAACCAAAGAAGTAAGGGATTTATACCCTAAAAACTATAGAACATTTCTGAAAGAAATTGAGGAAGACATAAAGAGATGAAAAAATATTCCATGCTCATGAATTGGAAGAATATTTTGAAAATGTCAATGCTACCCAGAGCAATTTACACATTTAATGCAATCCCTATCAAAATACCATGGACTTTCTTCAGAGAGTTGGAACAAATCATCTTAAGATTTGTGTGGAATCAGAAAAGACCCTGAATAGCCAGGGGAATATTGAAAAAGAAAACCAGAGCTGCGGACATCACAATGCTGGATTTCAAGTTGTACTACAAAGCTATGATCATCAAGAC
Organism: Vulpes lagopus; assembly: GCF_018345385.1. Classification (NCBI taxonomy): domain Eukaryota; kingdom Metazoa; phylum Chordata; class Mammalia; order Carnivora; family Canidae; genus Vulpes; species Vulpes lagopus. The sequence continues at coordinate 80,742,012 of NC_054848.1, forward strand.
AGTGTGGTACTGGCACAAAAACAGACACCTAGATCAATGGAACAGAATAAAGAACCCAGAAATGGGCCCTCAACTCTGTGGGCAACTAATATTCGACAAAGCAGGAAAGACTATCCCCTGGAAAAAGGATAGTCTCTTCAATAAATGGTGCTGGGAAAATTGGACATCCACATGCAGAAGAATGAAACTGGACCACTCTCTTTCACCATACACAAAGATAAACTCAAAATGGATGAAAGATCTACATGTGAGACAAGAATGCATCAAAATCCTAGAGGAGAATACAGGCAACACCCTTTTTGATCTTGGCCACAGCAACTTCTTATAAGATACATCTATGAAGGCAAGGGAAACAAAAGCAAAAATGAACTCCTGGGACTTCATCAAGATAAACAGCTTCTGCATAGCAAAGGAAACAGTCAAGAAAAGTAAAGACCACCTACAGAATGGGAGAAGATATTTGCAAATGACCTATCAGATAAAGGGCTAGTATCCAAGATCTATAAAGAACTTATTAAACTCAAGAGCAAAGAAACAAACAATCCAATCATGAAATGGGCAAAAGACATGAACAGAAATTTCACCAAAGAAGACATAGACATGGCCAACAAGCACATGAGAAAGTGCTCCGCATCACTTGCCATCAGGGAACTACAAATCAAAACCACAATGAGATACCACCTCACACCAGTGAGAATGGGGAAAGTTAACAAGACAGGAAACAACAAATGTTGGAGAGGATGTGGAGAAAGGGGAACCCTCTTATACTGTTGGTGGGAATGTGAACTGGTACAGCTACTCTGGAAAACTCTGTGGAGGTTCTTCAAAGTGTTAAAAATAGAACTGCCCTACGACCCAGCAATTGCACTGCTGGGGATTTATCCCAAAGATACAGATGCAATGAAATGCCGAGACACCTGCACCCCAATGTTTATAGCAGCAATGTCCACAATAGCCAAACTGTGGAAGGATCCTCGGTGTCCATCGAAAGATGACTGGAACAAGAAGTTGTGGTCTATGTATACTCAGTCATTAGATACGACAAGTACCCACCATTTGCTTCAATGTAGATGGAACTGGAGGGTATTATTCTGAGTGAAGTAAGTCAATTGGAGAAGGACAAACATTATACCGTTTCATCCATTTGGGGAATATAAAAAGTAGTGAAAGGGATTATAGGGGAAAGGAGAGAAAATGAGTGGGAAATATCAGAGAGGGTGACAGAACACAAGAGACACCTAACTCTGGGAAACGAACAAGGGGAAGTGGAAAGGGAGGTGGGCAGGGGGATAGGGTGACTGGGTGACGGGAATTTAGGGGTTACTTGATGGGATGAGCACTGGGTGTTTTGCTCTATGTTGGCAAATCAAACTCCAATAAAAAATATACTAATTAATTAATTAATTAAAAAAGAATAGAAAACTTACGTCCACACAATAAACCTACACACAATGTTCATTTCAGCTTTATTTGTAATTGCCAACTCTTAGAAGCTACCAGGATACCTTTCAGTAGGTAAATCTGTAGACAGATTGGGGTACATCCTGGTAGTAGAATATTATTCAGCAAAGAAAAGAAGTAAGCACTCAAGCCATAAAAAGACATGGTAACAGGGTGCATAGGTGGATTAGTCGATTAAGCATCTACCTTCAGCTCAGATCGTGATCCCAGGATCCTGGGATTGAGCCCTGCATTGGGGGTCCCTGCTCAGCAGAGAATATGCTTCTCCTTCTCCCACTTCCCCTGCTTCTGTTTTCTCTCTCTGTGTGTCAAATAAATAAATAAATAAATAAATAAATAAATAAATAAATCTTTTAAAAAAAGACATGGATATCACTGAAATGCATACCTCTAAGTGAAAGAAGCCAGTCTGAAAAGGCTACATACTGCACAATTCACAATTCCAACTCTATCATATTCTAAAAAAGGCAAAACTATAGAGATATATTAGTGGCTGCCGGGGCCTGGGGTGATGGGGGGCGGGGCACAAGTACATGGAATAAGAGGACCGTGAAAGTATTCTGATGATATTATAAAGGTGGATACATGTCATTATACATTTGTCAAAATGCATACAACTGTAAAATACAAAGAGTGAACCCCAATGTAAACTATGAACTTTAATGATAATGTATCATTATTGGTTCATCAACTGTAACTAATGTTCCACACTAATTCAAGATATTCGTAGTAGGGGCACCTGGGTGGCTCCGCTGATTAAGCCTCTGACTCTTGATTTTAGCTCAAGGCACAATTTCAGGGTTGGGGATTAAGCCCCGAGTCAGGCTCCCTGCTTGTCAGGGAGTCTGCTTGAAGTTTCTATCTCTCTGCCCCTCCCCCTTTTCTCTCTCTCACTCTCTCTCTCTTTCTCTCAAATAAATAAAATCAGAGCTCCTGGGTGGCTCAGTCAGTTAAGTGTCCAACTCTTGGTTTCAGCCCAGGTTATGATCTTATCGATGGTAGGATGGAGCCCTGAATTAGGATCTCCGCTCAGCAGGGAGTCTGCTCTGCTTGAAGATTCTCTCCCTCGGCCTCTCCCCCTGCTTGATCATTCTCTCTCTCTCTCTCAAATAAATAAATAAATCTTTTAAAAAATTAAATCTTTTCAAAAAAGATGTTAATAGTAGAGGCAACCATTTGCACAGGGAGAGGGATTATATGAAAACACTGTACTCTCTGTCAATTTTTCTATAAACCTGAATCTGCTCTAAAAGATAACCTATTACTTTTAAAAAGTGGAAGAAATGTGTGATAAAATGTTCTAAAAAGTGCAAGTGTGGAGACAAGCCCCTGGCATTGCATAAGAAATGGAGGTCAATGGTTAAAGAGCCAGTTAGGCTCTGAAAGAGCTTCTAAAATCCTCCTCCCACTAAAACCTGTGGCAGATGCTGGGCTCTACCACTGATCTTAACCCCACTCAGATTTCAGGCTTTACATAGCAGCTAAATCCCACTGGGGCCATCTCAGACAGGCACAACGACACCTCTTCCCCCCCACAACCTCTTTCTCCCATTAAAGTCCTATGAACTGTTATCTGACAGTTTGACTAAATCTATCAAAGAAATTTTCCCTATGATCATACTATTTATGTTGCTCTCCCAAATGGAAAGAAAGGAGGAAGGGAGAGAAGGAAGAAGAGAGGAAGGAAGGAAGGAGAAAAAGAGAAGAAAATAACTAATGGAAAACAAAACTAGAATTCATTTTACAACTAACTTTGATGGGTTACATCCATTCCATTAAAGTGTGGGATATTTGCATGCCTCTTCATTCATATACCCTCCTGCCTCACTGGAAAAAGATATGACAAGCACATTCCTACTGCAACTTGTGCAACTGGTTATGTATTCTCCCTATCAGAGCTATTTGTGATTACCTAGGGATTTTTAGAGTCACCGGCTAGGAAGCAATTAGACTCATGGGGGAATTTCAGGCACTAGTGAGTGGTGAGGCCAGCGGGGAAATTCTTGGTCAATCTCAACTCCTGGATCATAGGAAATTGACTGGCAGTAGGAGGGGGAGCCTGGACAGGCTCAATCTCAAGAGTTTCTGTTGTTAATAATTCTGACAGATGGTTTAGGAGAGAGACAAGTCACACAGGCCAGATAAGAGAGAATGAGACCTAGTTCTAGTCTCACAGAGAATCATAGGGGGAGGAGGTTGACTGCTTTTGGCTGCCGTGGCCCCACCAGAATTGAGGAGGTGACAAGAATTTCAAAGGCAGATGGCTCTGCTAGGAGAAAGGCTGAGTGAGCTGTTTATTCAACAGGCACTAAAAATGAAGTTTGGCACCTCGTTTGAGAACTTCCAGCAGCATGAAGGAAGCTGATTCATTTTTTTTCAAATAAAACTTAATCATTGTACTGTTTATTTAATACTGAAATAATAACATCTTATGTTTATGAACTGCCTTGTAGCCTGAGGGAGTCAACACCAGTTTACATACTTCAAAATGTGAAGGAAACTAGACTGTCTTCTGAAATGCCATCACCCCAGGGGGCTGGGAACAAGGGTGGGGAGGGATTGGCTCAGTCAGTAGCACTGGCTTTACAATAACAGATGCTTCCTGGATTAACTTCCCAGTCTCTTTCGCCCAGTGCTACTGTCTCTAATGAGCAGGGTTACCATGTAGGGTTGCGCAGATTATTCCATGCATGTGCATGATGCTGAGCTGAAAAAGCAAGTGGGAGCCAAAGTCTAAACCAGGGTCCATTTGCCAAGCCAAGTACCCTGTGAGGGTCTGCATCTGTCTAGGGGAAGGGGTACCCTTTTTCTCATTCACAGAAAGTAGTGTTTCTGATTTTAATTAGTGCAACATTTAATTCTAATGTGTATTGGCTAGCTGTGATGCACACCCACCCCCCATGAAGGGGTCTCTAAGGCGTGTGTTGTGAGAGAACCAGGCTGCCTTTAACAGCCTGACCTCCACGGCAGAATAGCGTGGTGAAGGTGAGGTAGAGATCACTCTGACATGAAAGAACTGTGCAACCCACCTCATATTTCCAGGCCTCCATTTCTTCATCTGGAAAGGGGGGATCATGGTAGCTGATTTTTGAGGAGGGCTGCCCAAATGTACAGCTCCAGGGGGCACCATTCACATTGTGTCTGAAGAACCTCGAGCTCTAAACTCCTCTGCAGTCCTGACTGAATGATGGTAGGGCTGACCATTCCCCTGTGAGTCACTGAGGCCAAACTGCTGCCACTTGCTTCAGGTTCTCTCACACTGAGGCCAGTTTGCCCTGTTCTCCACTTTCCTGGTACACAGAAGTCATTCTTTGTTTACCCCCTCACAGTATACCCTGCTGTGTTCTTCTTCATAAGCTTGTATTATTTTCTCACTTGTTTATGTTCCTTATTAGACCATGATCTCTCCAAGGGCAAGATAGGATCTTTATTTTTTTATTTTATTTTTATTTATTTTTTGTTTTTAGGATTTTTATTTTTTAAGATTTTATTTATAGGGTGCCTGGGTGGCTCAGTGGGTTAAGCATCTGTCTTTAGCTCAGATCCTGGACCCTGGGTCCTGGGATCAAGCCCTATAGCTGGCTCTCTGCTCAGTGGGAAGCCTGCTTCTCCCTCTGCCTCTGCTCCTCCCCCTGCTTGTGCTCTGTGGCTCGCGCTCGCACTCTCTCTCTCTCTCTCTCTCTCTCTCTCTCTCTCTCCTTCCATCCTTTTAAAAATTTTAAAAATCTTTACCAAAAAAGATTTTATTTATTTATTTGAGAGGGAGAGCATGAGCCTGGGGGAGAGGGAGGGTCGGAGGGAAAGAAAGAAGCAGACTCCTCACTGAGCAAGACCCTGAGATCATGATCTAAGCTGAAGACAGATGCTCAGCGGACTGAACCACCCAGGCACCCCAAGATAAGCACTTTTTCTTATCCATCTTTGCATATCCAACCTCTGCCCAACCCTCAAGACCCCACACAAAGAGTCTATGTAGTTCTTCTAGCTAATTAGAAGCTTGTAAGTCTGTTTGGTCCCTCTCTCCCTCTCTAAAAACTTAACTTGGAAGAAAAAGACTGGGGGATGAGGGTGGGGGTTACCTGGGAGACTGCTAAGAATCAACCATTTCCCATCTAGTCTCCTCTTGGCTCTAGGAGGCCCCTTCTCATGCCCGCTCACTGTAGAGGAGGTGGGGGAAGGGCACTGGGGGAGTAAAGATTAGCTGATCTCTAAAGACTCTTCTGTTTCTGGCTTCCTATGAAAACACCCCAGTTGCCCTTAGTAACCAGCTATGCATAAGTTTATAAATGCATCTAACCCTTTTAAAGAGGTATTTATACATACTTTCCGCTTACACTAACTCTTGAGGATAATGAATTTCATACATTTGTTTCGCGTTGCATAAAAGCACATTAATTTGTGTTTTTCTAAATGTACTCAAGTGGGCTCTAATAGAGTCTCCACATCTGCATCTACTTTCTCTGTAGGCCTTCCCCCCAGCTCTGCTGGGTCTACCTGCATACTGACTTCAGAGGCAGGAATTCTTTGTGCAAGGGGAGAAACAAGCCCAGTATTTGGTGGCCTGCCTTGACCACAGTGGTTGGCGGCCATCTCGAGCTTAAGAAAATTATCTGTCACAGAGTTCTTTGTGCAGCTTTTTCCAATGATCTGTCCCCAACTTCTTTCCTCCCAGCCAGTGTTGAAGTGGGTTTTGGAAAGTGGGAAATGCCCCCAAACAAGCTAGACAACTCTCACGAATCCTGGATGGGTCTTTGGCTGCATTTCAAGAGCTCCCAACTCTTGGGGGGATGGGGTTTTTCCTAGGATCCTTGAGAAGCATGGGGCCTAGGGGATGCCAGCAAGATCAGCTGCCATCCAGAAAATATTTCATTAGAATACATACCATCAGCAAAGCTACTCCGAAGAAAAGGCAGTGCTCTAAAGACTAGAGAACTGGGTTGATGTACAAAGGACTTGCACCTGGTGCTGAACAATGCTGTCAGATTGCTAGGAGATGATTATCTCAGTTTTTCCATTCGTCTTGTGGGGAAGAATGGGGACGAATGATATAGCACAAACAAATGGCTAGTTATAATCCCAACATCCTTTTAAAGAGTGTGGCTACTGGTACATGGAAGAAAGGTTTCTAATTCTGTTGAGGCCTTGGTGGACTGATCTTCTGGTTGCTCAAACAGAGGGAGAAGAAATTGCATGTAAGAATACAATCTTCCCAGGAGGGAGAAGGAAAAAGGAACAGAGAAGGGAGGAGGAGGGGGAGAAGGCAGGGGAGCTGGCAGAAGGCTCCATGCTGTGACCCTCTCTCTGGGACCCTCCCCTCAAATCACTAGTCTACCCAGACTTGCTGAATACTACTGGAGAGGACTAGATATCTTTTGGAAATCAAAGGAAAGTCTGAGGTCGCTCCTGGTGTCCCAAAGGAAACCAAAGCAGCATATGGAGATGCAGAAGCCAGAAGCAGAGTGAGGAGAAGATGAAAATGAACTGTCCAGAATGGCTGACTCCCCTTCCATCACACTGAGCTGTCTCTTGAGGCCTGCAGTGTCCTTTCCTGCCCAGAGGCTGTGATTAGGCGTTTCTACTTGGTCAGATGTCCCCAACCTGAAGTCTCTTGGAAGGGAGCTTGGAGTCCCATCTCCTTTCTTCCCAGAAGGCCCTTGCCCCCCCAACACACATTCCTGGGGCTCTGCTTAAGGGACATGGGCTGGAGAAGCAGCAGGCCAAAGATCCTATAACATCTTTTCTCTGGCACAAACGTGAACACTGGACTTTAATTGACTTACCTAAGGGAAGCCACTCAAGAGATTTTTTGGCCATAATAGGATTAAACAAAATCAAAATATATGAAAATCTGTGAGCTGAGGTGACATGCAGTTTTGGCTCCAATAATTTTTGAATTGCCACTTCGAGGGCCCTCAAAAGTCTCAAGGAAACCCACACAGCTTTCCAATTTTAAGGCCTCTTTCCCTTGGATCCACCCTTTCATCTATAGATTTGGCTAGTGCTGAAGGGGGAAGGGCAGATGGATCAATATTAATGAGGAGACAACCCCCCTTCCCCTGCCATCCTGCTCCAGGGAACAAACAGGTCACCAAGCAGCAGCCAGAATCTGATGCTGCACTGAGCTTCTGACCTGGGCCTGGTAGTCCTGCTGGCCTCCCCTTCCTCGGGAGCTATGAGTCAGATGCACTGGAGGCATTTCTTCACGCAAGGCTGAGATATGGAAATTCTCTAGTGCAGCCATTCCTGTTATGGAAATAAAAGGGGGAAGGATGGTCTCAAGCAGGAGGGACACGCAACAGCCTCAGCAGCCTGCCCTCCCCACCCTGTACTGTCTTCCACTGTCCCTCTGCCTCTCCTCTTCCTCCATAGGCTTTCCCTAGAATCCTAAATTGGGACAGGTGCTACCACTCCCACACCTGGCCTCTGACAACCCAGTGTTTCCCTAACTAGGCTGGCTAGTTGTGGACAAATCCCCCAGTTCTGCAGAAATAAAGTTGGAATTAGAAATCAACTACAAACATGTAGAAATGGGGCAGTGGTGGAGGCAGGGAGGTTGGCAGCACAGGCATCTTCAACCAAAGCCACAAAAATCTGTTTATAGCTTATAGGCCACTGGGCCTCACTAAAAACCTTACTTTGTACAAAGGGTGAATGCTACGGTGAGCCACTCAGACTTCCAGCCCAAAATGCTTTTGAGTTTATGCTACAGTAATTGCATGGGGAGGAGAGGAAGCCCACACAGACAAGAGGTAGGGACACAAACATACACCCCCCCCACACATACACAAACATATGTGTGTGTATAGATAGATAGATAGATAGATAGATAGATAGATAGATAGATATCATATGTATGATCCCTGAGCAAATATACTGACAATTACCATAAACAAGCCATAGTGCTTTGTGATCTTAATGCCATCAGTTAAACTGAGAAATGTTTTTCATTTTGACAGTTAAGGTCCCAATTGACTCAATTGATTTGACTCTTTCCCCTAACCTGTGTGCCATCTAATTTGCCCTTGGATTGGATGAGATGGGCATCATCAAGGATCCTTAGCCAATTTTTAGTTTTGATATTTCTTTCTATGGCTGAAGGTTTAATCTGTTTAGAGAGGATTTGTGTTTTGGCTTTTGAAATAGCCATACTCTTTTCCTCTGAGAATTATGGGTCATTTCGGAAATGGGAGCTTCAAAGAAAGCTCTTATTGGATCTGGACTTGAGCCACTCCTGAAACTGTTTGTTTCATCTAGTTCATCACTCTGCTTGCTGCCACCTACACAGATAGGAAACATCTCCTGGAACTGAAATTTACAAGCTCTTTGCCCATCATCCAAAGTGCTGAGTCTTATTTTCTGGGAGTTGATGTCTACTGATAATTGCAATATTAAGATACAGACAAGAAGCATAAATGCTGTTAATTTACTGAAAATAGCCATTCCAGAGTTCTGGGATAATAGGTGCCTGAAGAAAGTATTGACTGTAACCTGCCTACACCAAGGAAACCCAGCATACAACCAAGACTTGAAAACGTGCAAGAGCTCCATGCAGAGCTTAGATACCACCTTTTAATATGTAAACATTCCATGATCATTGAGGAAGAGGGAAACCAAAGTAAGTCTTTTCAAAGTGTGTCTCCTAGAAAACCAGCAGACAGATGTGTCTCTGAAATCTCTCTTCAACCCCTCATGTGAATTAGGCAATGGCATAAGTGACCAGCAGGGAAGACAGTGTCACATTATGTATGGAAGCCTATGCTTGCTGTAAGACTGCCTGGATTCAAAACTCTCCTGAAACACTAAGATTTTTTCTGGAACTTAAGGAAGGGAGTAAGGTTGTATCTCTCTTACTTACTTAACTTACTAAAACTCTTTGAGTCTGCATTTTCTAATTAATAAAATGGACATAGTAATAGTATCTGTTGGAAAATTTAACTAAGAAAATTCATATAAATATTTAGCCTAGTTCCTGGCTATGAGAGCTCAATAAACATCAGTTGTTATTGTTTATGGGCTTCAAGGAACTCATGAATCCACAGCAGATTTTGGCCCCTACTTCTAACGCCAAAAATTATGGCTCTTTAGGTCTCTAGAATCCCAACATAAACTGATATCTCCTGTCATGAAACTATAGTGTCCAGTCACTGGGAGACTAGATTTTCAAATCAGATCTGAGGATGTATTAGAGTTCTTCAGAGAAGCAAAACCAATAGGATAGATAGACATGTAGATAGATGATAGATAATAGATACATAGATACATAGATGATAGATAGGTGATAGATAGATATAGATATTTAGTATAAGGAATTGACTCACACAATACGGAGACTGGGAAGTTACAAAATCTGTAGAGGGCATGATGGAGACCCAGGAGAGCTAATTATGGAGTTCCAGTCTGAGTCCTAAGACCTAAAAAACCAAGGGAGCTGATGGTGTGAGTTCCAGTCTGAAACACAACAGGGTCAAGACCCAAGAGAAGTCAATGTTGCAGTTTGACTCCGAAGACAGAAAAAGATGAATGTCCTAGAGCAACAGTCAGGCAGTAGGAGTTCTCTCTTACTCAACTTTTTTATTCTATTCAGGCTTTTAATTGATTGGGTGAGGCCCACCCACATTAGGGAGAGCAATCTGCTTTACTCGGTTTACCAATTCAAATGTTGACCTCATCCAGAAACACCTCCACAGACACAACCAGAATAATGTTTGACCAAATGTCTGCGCATTCTGTGGCCCAGTCATAAAATTAACCAACACAAGGGACATATGCTAAATTCTCATGAGCCAAAGTGTGGTCTGCAGACCAGCAGCACTGCCACTCCCATGGAGTCTGCTAGAAATATTTAATGATCATGGGTTGTTTACATACTCAGACATGAGGCCTGAACAATAAGACATTGTTTTGGAGCAACGACTTGATTCTCTTAAGCTGATGGATTTAACTCTACCATTTTTTTCCAACACTGAACTCTTTCATGCTTATGACTTTGTTGTTATTCATTTGTCTGGGAAGGGGAGGATACTGCCTTGAAGTCTTTCTGCACATCCCAGATGGTCCAACTTCCCATCAGACTCTAAGCTGTACGGCCACTATTCCCACCCCCAGGAATGACCAGTTTCTACAAGGGGTATCCATACTTGCCATGGAGGGTATTGGAATCAGTGTTAGAGAAAGAAAAGTGTTTGGTGTGGGAGGTGAGATGGATGGGAAAAGACTCCAAGAAGATTCAGAGAAGACCCTCTAACTGCAAATCAAGATAAATGATGCCCCCCAAATATGCACACATGCATGCACACACACTAGTTATATGTCTTCTGAATAAAACTGGATAAATTGACTGTAATCCCAGCCCCTCCCACACATATTCAAATGTAATTTTATTAGCAGAGTTCATCCTGTCTCCTTTCTCTTTGAAGAAGAGACCAATTCAAGTGACCTAGAAATGCCTGGATCTGGGATTACCCTTTCACTGGCCCTTGAAAGAATCAAGAGTTGGCAAAACTGAGAATTTTCCAAGGACTTTATAAGTACATCAAATATTGTTGTTATTTCATGATGAGTTGCTTAGAAATTGCCCTGATTATATATATATATATATATATATATATATATATATATATATGAAAGATTAAAATATATTAAAGTATATATTTATATATTATATTAATAATATATTATGTATTATATATTAATATATAATATACTAAAGATTAACATATATTAAAATATATTATATATAAATACATTAATATAAATTAATATATATTAAGATATAACATATATTTTATTTTTTTTTTATTTTTTTTTCATATATTTTAATATATATTAAAGATTTTATTTATTCACAAGAGGCACAGAGAGAGAGATAGAGGCAGAGACATAGGCAGAGGGAGAAGCAGGCTTCATGCAGGGAGCCCAATGTGGGACTCCATCCTGGGTCTCCAGGATCACACCCTGGGCTAAAGGTGGTGCTAACCCACTGAGCTACCAGGTGTGCCTGCCCTGATATATTTTTGACCACTGTTGTATCGTAATCTGTATGTAGATATTTATGTGTGTATGTTTCTTTAAGAATATTCATAATTTATACTGTGAGTTTGTTTTTTCCATTATATACTTTCTCTTTAGGCCCCGGGAACTGTGAAAATTGAAAAGCGATCTTAAAGCTACAGCTAGGTCCATGGGGGTCATTAAATAAGTAGAAGGGGGAAAGTGAAGATATTGGATCCCCAAAGTTTGTAACAGATGTACTAGTTTACCATGGGGAGATCTCAGGGGCCCCAGGAAGCTGGCTAATCCCTTTGCTTGTAGGTTTTGATACCTACTAAAATTTAAATACTCCTGGGCTTTACTCTAGTTATCAATCATTCATATCTCAGAACAAATATATAAATCCATTATTCAACAAATATTTTTTCATCTTTCTGCCAGGCACAATGTTTTAGGAGAAGTTATAAGTTTAAGATGGAGAAGAATTAGAGAACCTGGGTGGCTCAGTTGGTTAAGTATCCAACTCTTGATTTCCACTCAGGCCATGATCTCAAGGTCATGAGATCAAGCCCTGAGCAGGGTTCCATGCTGGGCATAGAGCCTGCTTAAGATTCTCTCTTTCCCTCTTCTTCTGCTCCTTTCTCACTAGTGCTAGAGCTCTCTTTCTCTCACACACACACACAAAAAAAGATGGAGAAGGATTAAGAGAGAATCCCAAAAAGGAGCTGTATTAAAAAAAAAAAGGAGGACAGAGTTTCTAGGCTCTTTCTCGCCTGGAAATCTCTTTTATTCATTAAGTCAACAAATATTTTTGAGTACCTACTATGTGTGAGATACCGGACACTCAGCACTAGGGTTAGAGTGGTGAATATAAACAAAACAGACAAAAATCCCTGCCCTAAGAATCTGCCAAGGTAATGGAGAGAGAGGCCATAAAGTAGTAAGGAAAATATATAGCATATTAGATTGTTATAAACACTATGGGAAAAAAGAAAGCAGGCTATGGGGGCTAGAGATGTCAGAAGTTGTGATTTGAAGTGGGAGAGGAGGCCACACTAAAGATGTGGCCTCTGAGCTAAGACTAGAAGACAGTGAGAGAGTGAGCCATGTGAATAACGTCAAGGGCAGAAGGAAACAGTGGTGGGGACAAAGGTTCTGAGGTGGGACGCTGGCTAGCAGGTCCAAGGAACAGCAAGGAAGTGAGTGTGACTGAAGGTCAGACAGGCAAAAATGAAGCAAGAGGATCGACTATGAGGACCTTGTGGGTCATTGAAAGGCCTTAGACTTTTACTCAGAGTGATGTGAAAGCTCTTGCAGTGAGTGTTGTGAACAGTGGTCAATCTGAGTTTATTCAATTATTTTTTTTAAAAAGTTGGATATGTACATGATGAAAAAAATCAGTACATAAAAGTAATGAAAAGCAAAACTCTTCCTTCCATGTTCCCATCTATCAGACTATCTCCAAAGATAAACACTATTTTCATTATCTTGAGTAACCTTGAGGGAGAGAAAGAGAGAGAGGTGTGTAGATAGAGAAAGAGGCCTATTTCCTTTTTTATTTACACAAATGGAAAAATGAATTTTACACAGTTAGGGCTTAGATATTTATTCATATTGGTCCATATAGGTGTATCTCATCTCATTCTTCTCAATGCCTGCATGGTACTACACTATACATTATAATTTATTAAACCAATCCCTAATCAATTGATGGATATTTAGATTGTTTCTAAAGCAGGTTTTTTTTCTCTTGGGGGATGCTATTATAAAAATACAGTAATGAATATAGTAATGCATACATCTTTGAGCACAATAAAAATAATAACAGGTAACATTTATTGAGTGCTTACTATACACTAGGTACTGTGCTAAGCACTTTACATGACTTATCTCATTTTAACCTTATAACTCTTTGGGGTGAATACTTCCTGTAGATCGAATGTTTGTGTCTCCCCCAAAATTCATATACCCCCAAAACCTGATGCCCCCATGTCTCAATGCCCTAATGCCCAATGTGCTGGTATAAGGAGATGAGGCCTTGGGAAGTGATTAGGTCATTAGGGCAGAGCCCTCATAAATGGGATTAGTGCTATTTTATTTTATTGTATTCTATGTTATTTATTATTTTTAAAAGATTTTATTTATTTGAGAGACTGCAAGCACAAGTGGGGGGAGGGGCAGAGGAAAAGCAGACTCCCTGCCTAGTCTGGGGATCCATCCCAGGACTCTGAGATCATGATCTGAGCTGAAGTCAGATGTTTAACAACTGAGCCACACACAGTTGCCCCTATTGCCCTTTTATTTTTTTATGATTTTTATGATTTTTATTTTTTTTAATAAATTAATTTTATTGGTGTTCAATTTACCAACATACAGAATAACACCCAGTGCTCAACCCGTCAAGTGTCCCCCTCAGTGCCCGTCACCCATTCCCCCCCACCCCCCTCCCTCCTCCCCTTCCACCACCCCTATTTCGTTTCCCAGAGTTAGGAGTCTTTATGTTCTGTCTCCTTTCCTGATATTTCCCACACATTTCTTCTCCCTTCCTTTATATTCCCTTTCACTATTATTTATATTCCCCAAATGAATGAGAACATACACTGTTTGTCCTTCTCCGATTGACTTACTGCACTCAGCATAATACCCTCCAGTTCCATTCACCTTGAAGCAAATGGTGGGTATTTGTCGTTTCTAATTGCTGAGTAATATTCCATTGTATACATAAACCACATCTTCTTTATCCATTCATCTTTCGATGGACACCGAGGCTCCTTCCACAGTTTGGCTATTTTGGACATTGCTGCTAGAAACATCGGGGTGCAGGTGTCCCAGCGTTTCATTGCATCTGAATCTTTGGGGTAAATCCCCAGCAGCGCAATTGCTGGGTCCTAGGGCAGGTCTATTTTTAACTCTTTGAGGAACCTCCACACAGTTTTCCAGAGTGGCTGCACCAGTTCACATTCCCACCAACAGTGCAAGAGGGTTCCCTTTTCTCCGCATCCTCTCCAACATTTGTGGTTTCCTGCCTTGTTAATTTTCCCCATTCTCACTGGTGTGAGGTGGTATCTCATTGTGGTTTTGATTTGTATTTCCCTGATGGCAAGTGATGCAGAGCATTTTCTCATGTGCATGTTGGCCATGTACATGTCTTCCTCTGTGAGATTTCTCTTCATGTCTTTGGCCCATTTCATGATTGGATTGTTTGTTTCTTTGGTGTTGAGTTTAATAAGTTCTTTATAGATTTTGGAAACTAGCCCTTTATCTGATATGTCATTTGCAAATATCTTCTCCCATTCTGTAGGTTGTCTTTTCGTTTTGTTGACTGTATCCTTTGCTGTGCAAAAGCTTCTTATCTTGATGAAGTCCCAATAGTTCATTTTTGCTTTTGTTTCTTTTGCCTTCGTGGATGTATCTTGCAAGAAGTTACTGTGGCCAAGTTCAAAAACGGTGTTGCCTGTGTTCTCCTCTAGGATTTTGATGGAATCTTGTCTCACAATTAGATCTCTCATCCATTTTGAGTTTATCTTTGTGTATGGTGAAAGAGAGTGGTCTAGTTTCATTCTTCTGCATGTGGATGTCCAATTTTCCCAGCACCATTTATTGAAGAGACTATCTTTTTTCCAGGGGATAGTCTTTCCTGCTTTGTCGAATATTAGTTGCCCATACAGTTCAGGGTCCATTTCTGGATTCTCTATTCTGTTCCATTGATCTATGTGTCTGTTTTTGTGCCAGTACCACACTGTTTTGCTGACCACAGCTTTGTAGTACAACCTGAAATCTGGCGTTGTGATGCCCCCAGCTATGGTTTTCTTTTTTAAAATTCCCCTGGCTATTCGGGGTCTTTTCTGATTCCACACAAATCTTAAAATAATTTGTTCTAACTCTCTGAAGAAAGTCCATGGTGTTTTGATAGGGATTCCATTAAACGTGTAAATTGCCCTGGGTAACATTGACATTTTCACAATATTAATTCTGCCAATCCATGAGCATGGAATATTTTTCCATCTCTTTGTGTCTTCCTCGATTTCATTCAGAAGTGTTCTATAGTTTTTAGGGTATAGATCCTTTACCTCTTTGGTTAGGTTTATTCCGAGGTATCTTATGCTTTTGGGTGCAATTGTAAATGGGATTGACTCCTTAATTTCTCTTTCTTCAGTCTCATTGTTAGTGTATAGAAATGCCATTGATTTCTGGGCATTGATTTTGTATCCTGCCACGCTACCAAATTGCTGTATGAGTTCTAGCAATTTTGGGGTGGAGGCTTTTGGGTTTTCTATGTAGAGTATCATGTCATCGGCGAAGAGGGAGAGTTTGACTTCTTCTTTGCCAATTTGAATGCCTTTAATGTCTTTTTGTTGTCTGATTGCTGAGGCGAGGACTTCCAGAAATATGTTGAATAGCAGTGGTGAGAGTGGACATCCCTGTCTTGTTCCTGATCTTAGGGGAAAGGCTCCCAGTGCTTCCCCATTGAGAATGATATTTGCTGTGGGCTTTTCGTAGATGGCTTTTAAGATGTCAAGGAAAGTTCCCTCTATCCCAACACTCTGAAGTGTTTTGATCAGGAATGGATGCTGTATTTTGTCAAATGCTTTCTCTGCATCTAATGAGAGGATCATATGGTTCTTGGATTTTCTCTTGCTGATATGATGAATCACATTGATGGTTTTACGAGTGTTGATCCAGCCTTGTGTCCCGGGGATAAATCCTACTTGGTCATGGGGAATAATTTTCTCAATGTGTTGTTGGATCCTATTGGCTAGTATCTTGTTGAGAATTTTTGCATCTATGTTCATCAGGGATATTGGTCTGTAATTCTCCTTTTTGGTGGGGTCTTTGTCTGGTTTTGGAATTAAGGTGATGCTGGCCTCATAGAACGAATTTGGAAGTACTCCATCTCTTTCTATCTTTCCAAACAGCTTTAGTAGAATAGGTATGATTTCTTCTTTAAACGTTTGATAGAATTCCCCTGGGAAGCCATCTGGCCCTGGACTCTTGTGTCTTGGGAGGTTTTTGATGACTGCTTCAATTTCCTCCCTGGTTATTGGCCTGTTCAGGTTTTCTATTTCTTCCTGCTCCAGTTCTGGTAGTTTGTGGCTTTCCAGGAATGCGTCCATTTCTTCTAGATTGCCTAATTTATTGGCGTACAGCTGTTCATAATATGTTTTTAAAATCGTTTGTATTTCCTTGGTGTTGGTAGTGATCTCTCCTTTCTCATTCATGATTTTATTAATTTGAGTCTTCTCTCTCTTCTTTTTAATAAGGTTAGCTAATGGTTTATCTATCTTATTAATTCTTTCAAAGAACCAACTCCTGGTTCTGTTGATCTGTTCCACAGTTCTTTTGGTCTAGATTTCATTTAGTTCTGCTCGAATTTTAATTAACTCTCTTCTTCTGCTGGGCGTGAGGTCCATTAGCTGCTTTTTCTCTAGCTCCTTTATGTGTAAGGTGATCTTTTGAATTTGAGATCTTTCCAGTTTTTGAATGGATGCTTGTATTGCGATGTATTTCCCCCTCAGGACTGCTTTTACTGCATCCCAAAGATTTTGAACGGTTGTATCTTCATTCTCATTAGTTTCCATGAATCTTTTTAATTCTTCCTTAATTTCCTGGTTGACCTTTTCATCTTTTAGCAGGATGGTCCTTAACCTCCACGTGTTTGTGGTCCTTCCAAACTTCTTGTTGTGATTAAGTTCTAATTTCAAGGCATTATGGTCTGAGAATATACAGGGGACTATCCCGATCTTTTGGTATTGGTTCAGACCCGATTTGTGACCCAGCATGTGGTCTATTCTGGAGAAAGTTCCATGTGCACTTGAGAAGAATGTGTATTCAGTTGAGTTTGGATGTAAAGTTCTGTAGATATCTGTGAAATCCATCTGGTCCAGTGTATCATTTAAAGCTCTCGTTTCTTTGGAGATGTTGTGCTTAGAAGACCTATCGAGTATAGAAAGAGCTAGATTGAAGTCACCAAGTATAAGTGTATTATTATCAAAGTATTTCTTCAGTTTGGTTATTAATTGGTTTAAATATTTGGCAGCTCCCACATTCGGGGCATATATATTGAGGATTGTTAAGTCCTCTTGTTGGATAGATCCTTTGAGTATGAGATAGTGTCCCTCTTCATCTCTCACTACAGTCTTCGGAGTAAATTTTAATTTATCTGATATAAGGATGGCAACCCCTGCTTTCTTTTGAGGACCATTTGAATGGTAAATGGTTCTCCAACCTTTTATTTTCAGGTTGTAGGTGTCCTTCTGTCTATAATAAGTCTCTTGTAGACAGCAAATAGATGGGTCTTGCTTTTTTATCCAGTCTGAAACCCTGTGCCTTTTGATGGGGTCATTAAGCCCATTCACGTTCAGAGTTACTATTGACAGATATGAGTTTAGTGTCATCATGATACCTATTCAGTCCTTGTTTTTGTGGATTGTTCCACCGAGCTTCTTCTTAAAGGGGAATTTTAAGAGTCCCCCTTAAAATTTCTTGCAGAGCTGGTTTCGAGGTCACATATTCTTTCACTTCCTGCCTGTATTGGAAGCTCTTTATCTCTCCTTCCATTTTGAATGAGAGCCTTGCTGGATATAGTATTCTGGGTTGCATGTTCTTCTCATTTAGGACCCTGAATATATCCTGCCAGCCCTTTCTGGCCTGCCAGGTCTCTGTGGAGAGGTCTGCTGTTACCCTAATATTCCTCCGCATAAAAGTCAGGGACTTTTTTTCCCTTGCTGCTTTAAGGATCTTCTCCTTATCTTTGGAATTTGCAAGCTTCACTATTAAATGTCAAGGTGTTGAACGGTTTTTATTGATTTTAGGGGGGGATCTCTCTATTTCCTGGATCTGAATGCCTGTTTCCCTTCCCAGATTCGGAAAGTTTTCAGCTAAGATTTGTTCAAATACATATTCTGGCCCTCTGGCCCTTTCCGCGCCCTCGGGAACCCCAATTAAACATAGGTTTTTCTTCCTCAGGCTGTCGTTTATTTCCCTTAATCTGTCTTCATGGTCTTTTAACTGTCTGTCTCTTTTTTCCTCAGTTTCCCTCTTTGCCATCAACTTGTCTTCTATGTCACTCACTCGTTCTTCCACCTCGTTAAGCCTCGTCGTTAGGACTTTTAGCTTGGATTGCATCTCATGTAATTTATTTTTAATTTCTGCCTGATTGGATCTAAATTATGCAGTCATGAAGTCTCTTGAGTCCTTTATGGTTTTTTCTAGAGCCACCAGTAGCTGTATAATAGTGCTTCTGAATTGGCTTTCTGACATTGAATTGTAATCCAGATTTTGTAACTCTGTGGGAGAGAGGACTGTTTCTGATTCTTTCTTTTGAGGTGAGGTTTTCCTTCTAGTCATTTTGCTCAGTGCAGAGTGACCAAAAACAAGTTGTATTGGGAAAAGGAGCAAAAGAGAGAGAAGGAAAGAAAAGAGAAGCAGAAAAAAGAGAAAGAAGAAAAAAACGGGGAAAAAGAGAAGAAAAACAGAACGAAAAAGAAAAGAAAAAAAAAGGGGTTGGGCGGGGGAAGCAATCAGAAATCAAGAAGAAAGAAAGAAAGAGGGGGGGAGGGGCAAGATGGCGGCGGAGTAGGGTCTCCAGGTCACCTGGTCCTCAGCAAATTACCTAGAAAACCATCCAATCATCCTGAAAACCTACGAATTCGGCCTGAGATTTAAAGAGAGACCAGCTGGAACGCTCCAGTGAGAAGAGTTCGCGCTTCTATCAAGGTAGGAAGACGGGGAAAAAGAAATAAAGACACAAAAGGCCTCCAAGGGGGAGGGGCCCCGCGAGGAGCCGGGCTGAGGCCGGGGCGAGTGTCCCCAGGACAGGAGAGCCCCGTCCCGGAGGAGCAGGAGCTGCACCGACCTTCCCCGCGGAAAGGGGCTCCCCGGGAATTGGAGCAGGATCCCCAGAAAGGCGGGGACGCCCTCGGGCTCCCTGGGACAGTAACAGAGGAACTGCGCCCCGGGAGATGCGCCGAGCTCCCTAAGGGCTGCAGCGCTCGGCGGGACCCGGAGCAGCTCGGAGGGGCTCGGGCGGCGGCTCCGCGGAGGGGGCTGCGCGGCTCCGGGAACAGCTCAGCGGCGGCGGCTCGCGCAGAGGAAGAAGCTCCGCGCGGAGGGGGCTGCGCGGCTCCGGGAACAGCTCGGAGAGGCTCGGGCGGCGGCTCCGCGGAGGGGGCTGCACCGCCGGGAGCACGAATCCAACAGCGCAGGCCCCGGAGCACAGGGCGCCGGGACACAGCCCAGGATCCGGCCTCCCCCGGGACAGGCAGAGGCCGGGAGGGCCCAGGACAGCAAGGACGCTCCTGCCTGGAACTGAGCAGATCAGCGGCCCCGCCCCGGAGCCCCCAGGCCCTGCAGAAGGAGAGCCCCGGAGCTACTGCGGGGGCTGGATCCAGGGTCCCAGAGCTGCCCCCGCCACTGTGGCTTCCTCCCGGGGCCTCACGGGGTCAACAACCCCCACCGAGCCCTGCACCAGGCAGGGGCAGAGCAGCTCCCCCAAGTGCCAACACCTGAGAATCAGCACAGCAGGCCCCTCCCCCAGAAGACCAGCGAGACGGACCAGTTCCAAGGGAAGTCAAGGGACTTAAACTACACAGAATCGGAAGATACTCCCCCGTGGTTTTTTTTTGTTTTTTGTTTTTTTGTTTTTGTTTTTGTTTTTTTTGTTTTGTTTTGTTTTGCGCTTTTTTTTTCTCTCTTTCTTCTTGATTTCTGATTGCTTCCCCCACCCCCCCTTTTTTCTTTTTTCTCCTTTCTTTCTTTTTCTTTCTTTTTCTTCTTTTTCCCCTATTTTTTTCTTCTTTCTCTTTTTTCTTTTTCTCTTTTCTTTCCTTCTCTCTCTTTTTCTCCTTTTCCCAATACAACTTGTTTTTGGCCACTCTGCACTGAGCAAAATGACTAGAAGGAAAACCCCTCAAAAAAAAGAATCAGAAACAGCCCACTCTCCCACAGAGTTACAAAATATGGATTACAATTCAATGTCAGAAAGCCAATTCAGAAGCACTATTTTACAGCTACTGGTGGCTCTAGAAAAAACCATAAAGGACTCAAGAGACTTCATGACTGCAGAATTTAGATCTAATCAGGCAGAAATTAAAAATCAATTAAATGAGATGCAATCCAAGCTAGAAGTCCTAACGACGAGGCTTGACGAGGTGGAAGAACGAGTGAGTGACATAGAAGACAAGTTGATGGCAAAGAGGGAAACTGAGGAAAAAAGAGACAGGCAATTAAAAGACCATGAGGATAGATTAAGGGAAATAAATGATAGCCTGAGGAAGAAAAACCTACGTTTAATTGGGGTTCCCGAGGGCGCGGAAAGGGACAGAGGGCCAGAATATGTATTTGAACAAATCCTAGCTGAAAACTTTCCGAATCTGGGAAGGGAAACAGGCATTCAGATCCAGGAAATAGAGAGATCCCCCCCTAAAATCAACAAAAACCGTTCAACACCTCGACATTTAATAGTGAAGCTTGCAAATTCCAAAGATAAGGAGAAGATCCTTAAAGCAGCAAGAGAAAAAAAGTCCCTGACTTTTATGGGGAGGAATATTAGGGTAACAGCAGACCTCTCCACAGAGACCTGGCAGGCCAGAAAGGGCTGGCAGGATATATTCAGGGTCCTAAGTGAAAAGAACATGCAACCAAGAATACTTTACCCCGCAAGGCTTTCATTCAAAATGGAAGGAGAGATAAAGAGCTTCCAAGACAGGCAGGAACTGAAAGAATATGTAACCTCCAAACCAGCTCTGCAAGAAATTTTAAGGGGGACTCTTAAAATTCCCCTTTAAGAAGAAGTTCAGTGGAACAATCCACAAAAACAAGGACTGAATAGATATGATGACACTAAACTCATATCTATCAATAGTAACTCTGAATGTGAACGGGCTTAATGACCCCATCAAAAGGCGCAGGGTTTCAGACTGGATAAAAAAGCAGGACCCATCTATTTGCTGTCTACAAGAGACTCATTTTAGACAGAAGGACACCTACAACCTGAAAATAAAAGGTTGGAGAACCATTTACCATTCAAATGGTCCTCAAAAGAAAGCAGGGGTTGCCATCCTTATATCAGATAAATTAAAATTTACCCCGAAGACTATAGTGAGAGATGAAGAGGGACACTATCTCATACTCAAAGGATCTATCCAACAAGAGGACTTAACACTCCTCAATATATATGCCCCGAATGTGGGAGCTGCCAAATATTTAAACCAATTAATAACCAAACTCAAGAAATACCTTGATAATAATACACTTATACTTGGTGACTTCAATCTAGCTCTTTCTACCCTGGATAGGTCTTCTAAGCATAATATCTCCAAAGAAACGAGAGCTTTAAATGATACACTGGACCAGATGGATTTCACAGATATCTACAGAACTTTACATCCAAACTCAACTGAATACACATTCTTCTCAAGTGCACATGGAACTTTCTCCAGAATAGACCACATACTGGGTCACAAATCGGGTCTGAACCGATACCAAAAGATCGGGATAGTCCCCTGTATATTCTCAGACCATAATGCCTTGAAATTAGAACTTAATCACAACAAGAAATATGGAAGGACCACAAACACGTGGAGGTTAAGGACCATCCTGCTAAAAGATGAAAAGGTCAACCAGGAAATTAAGGAAGAACTAAAAAGATTCATGGAAACTAATGAAAATGAAGATACAACCGTTCAAAATCTTTGGGATGCAGCAAAAGCAGTCCTGAGGGGGAAATACATCGCAATACAAGCATCCATTCAAAAACTGGAAAGATCTCAAATTCAAAAGCTCACCTTACACATAAAGGAACTAGAGAAAAAGCAACAAATAGACCCCACCCCCAGCAGAAGAAGAGAGTTAATTAAAATTCGAGCAGAACTCAATGATATCGAGACCAAAAGAACTGTGGAACAGATCAACAGAACCAGGAGTTGGTTCTTTGAAAGAATTAATAAGATAGATAAACCATTAGCCAACCTTATTAAAAAGAAGAGAGAGAAGACTCAAATTAATAAAATCATGAATGAGAAAGGGGACATCACTACCAACACCAAGGAAATACAAACGATTTTAAAAACATATTATGAACAGCTGTACGCCAATAAATTAGGAAATCTAGAAGAAATGGACGCATTCCTGGAAAGCCACAAACTACCAAAACTGGAGCAGGAAGAAATAGAAAACCTGAACAGGCCAATAACCAGGGAGGAAATTGAAGCAGTCATCAAAAACCTCCCAAGACACAAGAGTCCAGGGCCAGATGGCTTCCCAGGGGAATTCTATCAAACGTTTAAAGAAGAAATCATACCTATTCTACTAAAGCTGTTTGGAAAGATAGAAAGAGATGGAGTACTTCCAAATTCGTTCTATGAGGCCAGCATCACCTTAATTCCGAAACCAGACAAAGACCCCACCAAAAAGGAGAATTACAGACCAATATCCCTGATGAACATGGATGCAAAAATTCTCAACAAGATACTAGCCAATAGGATCCAACAACACATTAAGAAAATTATTCACCATGACCAAGTAGGATTTATCCCTGGGACACAAGGCTGGTTCAACACTCGTAAAACCATCAATGTGATTCATCATATCAGCAAGAGAAAAACCAAGAACCATATGATACTCTCATTAGATGCAGAGAAAGCATTTGACAAAATACAGCATCCATTCCTGATCAAAACCCTTCAGAGTGTTGGGATAGAGGGAACTTTCCTCGACATCTTAAAAGCCATCTACGAAAAGCCCACAGCAAATATCATTCTCAATGGGGAAGCACTGGGAGCCTTTCCCCTAAGATCAGGAACAAGACAGGGATGTCCACTCTCACCACTGCTGTTCAACATAGTTCTGGAAGTCCTCGCCTCAGCAATCAGACAACAAAAAGACATTAAAGGCATTCAAATTGGCAAAGAAGAAGTCAAACTCTCCCTCTTCGCCGATGACATGATACTCTACATAGAAAACCCAAAAGCCTCCACCCCCAGATTGCTAGAACTCATACAGCAATTTGGTAGCGTGGCAGGATACAAAATCAATGCCCAGAAATCAATGGCATTTCTATACACTAACAATGAGACTGAAGAAAGAGAAATGAAGGAGTCAATCCCATTTACAATTGCACCCAAAAGCATAAGATACCTAGGAATAAACCTAACCAAAGAGGTAAAAGATCTATACCCTAAAAACTATAGAACACTTCTGAAAGAAATTGAGGAAGACACAAAGAGATGGAAAAATATTCCATGCTCATGGATTGGCAGAATTAATATTGTAAAAATGTCAATGTTACCCAGGGCAATTTATACGTTTAATGCAATCCCTATCAAAATACCATGGACTTTCTTCAGAGAGTTAGAACAAATTATTTTAAGATTTGTGTGGAATCAGAAAAGACCCCGAATAGCCAGGGGAATTTTAAAAAAGAAAACCTTAGCTGGGGGCATCACAATGCCAGATTTCAGGTTGTATTACAAAGCTGTGGTCATCAAGACAGTGTGGTACTGGCACAAAAACAGACACATAGATCAATGGAACAGAATAGAGAACCCAGAAGTGGACCCTGAAATGTACGGCCATCTAATATTCGATAAAGGAGGAAAGACTATCCATTGGAAGAAAGACAGTCTCTTCAATAAATGGTGCTGGGAAAATTGGACATCCACATGCAGAAGAATGAAACTGGACCACTCTCTTTCACCATACACAAAGATAAACTCAAAATGGATCAGAGATCTAAATGTGAGACAAGATTCCATCAAAATCCTAGAGGAGAACACAGGCAACACCCTTTTTGAACTTGGCCACAGTAACTTCTTGCAAGATACATCCACGAAGGCAAAAGAAACAAAAGCAAAAATGAACTATTGGGACTTCATCAAGATAAGAAGCTTTTGCACAGCAAAGGATACAGTCAACAAAACTAAAAGACAACCTACAGAATGGGAGAAGATATTTGCAAATGACATATCAGATAAAGGGCTAGTTTCCAAAATCTATAAAGAACTTATTAAACTCAACACCAAAGAAACAAACAATCCAATCATGAAATGGGCAAAAGACATGAAGAGAAATCTCACAGAGGAAGACATGGACATGGCCAACATGCACATGAGAAAATGCTCTGCATCACTTGCCATCAGGGAAATACAAATCAAAACCACAATGAGATACCACCTCACACCAGTGAGAATGGGGAAAATTAACAAGGCAGGAAACAACAAATGTTGGAGAGGATGCGGAGAAAAGGGAACCCTCTTACACTGTTGGTGGGAATGTGAACTGGTGCAGCCACTCTGGAAAACTGTGTGGAGGTTCCTCAAAGAGTTAAAAATAGACCTGCCCTACGACCCAGCAATTGCACTGTTGGGGATTTACCCCAAAGATTCAGATGCAATGAAACGTCGGGACACCTGCACCCCGATGTTTCTATCAGCAATGGCCACAATAGCCAAACTGTGGAAGGAGCCTCGGTGTCCATCGAAAGATGAATGGATAAAGAAGATGTGGTTTATGTATACAATGGAATATTACTCAGCAATTAGAAACGACAAATACCCACCATTTGCTTCAACGTGGATGGAACTGGAGGGTATTATGCTGAGTGAAATAAGTCAATCGGAGAAGGACAAACAGTGTATGTTCTCATTCATTTGGGGAATATGAATAATAGTGAAAGGGAATATAAAGGAAGGGAAAAGAAATGTTGGGAAATATCAGGAAGGGAGACAGAACATAAAGACTCCTAACTCGGGGAAACGAACTAGGGGTGGTGGAAGGGGAGGAGGGCGGGTGTTGGAGGGGAATGGGTGACGGGCACTGAGGTGGACACTTGACGGGATGAGCACTGGGTCTTTTTCTGTATGTTGGTAAATTAAACACCAATAAAAGTTAATTTAAAAAAAAAAAAAAAAAAAAAAGAAAGAAAGAAAGAAAAAAAAAGCACAAAACAAAACAAAAGAAAAACAAAAAAACACGGGGGAGTATCTTCCGATTCTGTATACTTTAAGTCCCTTGACTTCCCCTGGACCTGGTCCGTGTCGCTGGTCTTCTGGGGGAGGGGCCTGCTGTGCTGATTCTCAGGTGTTAGCACTTGGGGGAGCTGCTCTGCCCCTGCCTGGTGCAGGGCTCAGTGGGGGTTGTTCACCCCGTGAGACCCCGGGAGGAAGCCACAGTGGTGGCGGCAGCTCTGGGACCCTGGAGTCAGCTCCCGCAGTAGCTCCGGGGCTCTCCGTCTGCAGGGCCTGGTGGCTCCGGGCGCGGCTGCTGATCTGCTCAGCTCCAGGCAGGAGCGTCCTTGCTGTCCTGGGCCCTCCGGCCTCTGCCTGTCCCGGGGGAGGCCGGATCCTGGGCTGTGTCCTGGCGCCCTGTGCTCCGGGGCCTGCGCTGTTGGATTCGCGCTCCCGCCCCGCAGCCCCCTCCGCGGAGCCGCAGCCCGAGCCCCCCGAGCTGCTCCGGGTCCCGCCGTGTGCGCTGCAGCCCTTAGGGAGCTCGGCGCACTCTCCCGGGGCGCAGTTCTTCTGTTACTGTCCCAGGGAGCCCGAGGGCATCCCCGCCTTTCTGGGGATCCTGCTCCAATTCCCCGGGAGGCCTTTCCGCGGGGAAGGTTGGTGCAGCTCCTGCTCCTCCGGGACGGGGCTCTCCCGTCCTGGGGACACTCGCCCCGGCCTCAGCCCGGCTCCTCGCGGGGCCCCTCCCCCTTGGAGGCCTTTTGTTTCTTTATTTCTTTTTCCCCCCGTCTTTTTACCTTGATAGAAGCACGAACTCTTCTCACTGTAGCATTCCAGCTGGTCTCTCTTTAAATCTCAGGCCGAATTCGTAGATTTTCAGGATGATTTGAAGGTTATATAGGTAATTTGTTGGGGACCCTACTCTTCCACCATCTTGCCCCTCCTCCCCGTATTGCCTTTTAAAGGCGGTCTTAGAGACCGCCCTTATCCTTTCTACCATGCAAGGACATAGCAAGAGGGTGGCTGTTTGCAACCTAGAAGGCGGCCCTCACCAGGACCCTGGACTATGCTGGCATCTTGATTTTGGACTTTCTAGCCTCCAGAACTGTGAGCAATAAATCTCTGTTGTCTATAAACTACCCAGTCTGTGATGTTATGTTATAGCAGCTCACACAGACTAAGACAAACCTATTATTATCCCCATTTTGCAGATAAGGGAAGCTTTAAAGAGGTTGAGGAACTTTCCCAAGGTCACAAAGCTAAGCTGCAGCGACAAAATTTGAATGCAGGCAATCTGACTCCAGAGCTTGTGCTTTTAATAACTTTACTATATAAATGGAATTTCTAGGTCAAAGGATATGTACATTAAAAATTACAGTCGTTGGGTTCCCTGGGTGGTGCAGCGGTTTAACGCCTGCCTTTGGCCCAGGGCGTGATTCTGGAGTCCTGGGATCGTGTCCCACGTCAGGCTCCCTGCATGGAGCCTCTTTCTCCCTCTGCCTGTGTCTCTGCCTCTCTCTCTGTGTGGGTCTCTCATGAATAAATAAATAAAATCTTTTTAAAAATTACAGTTGTTAAATTACTTGCTCCCCTATACCCTCATCAACACTAGATATGATCAATCTTTTTGAATATTAGCCAGTGCAGTAGGTGAATAAAGGGCATATTGCTGTTTTGATTTGCATGCCTTTGTTGAGGAGCAAAGTTGAACATCTTTTTACACGTGTAATTTGCCATTTGTATTTTTTTTCTGTGCACTGCCTCTTTTTATCATTTGTTTGTTTGTCTTCGGGTTGACGATGTTTTTCTTGATGATTTGTTTGAGCTTGTAGGAAATTAAGGAAATTAGTCATTTGTGTAAGTGTTGCAAATATCTTGTGGCAGTTTTTCATTTCTCTTTTGACTATTTTTATGTGTTTTGCTGTGCAGAAATTTTAAATTTTTATGTAGTCACATTTATCAATTTTTTTAATTTTTATTTATTTATGATAGTCACAGAGAGAGAGAGAGAGAGAGAGAGAGAGAGGCAAAGACACAGGCAGAGGGAGAAGCAGGCTCCATGCAGGGAGCCTGACGTGGGACTCGATCCCAGGACTCGAGGATCACGCCCTGGGCCAAAGGCAGGTGCTAAAGCGCTGCGCCACCCAGGGATCCCACATTTATCAATTTTTAAAATGATTTCTGGATCCATGGCCTGCCTAGAAAGACTTAGCCTTTCCAAAATTATATGTATTTCAATTCTTCCATATTTTCTTTTAGTGCTTTTAAGGTTTAACTTTTCACATTCAATTCTTTGATTCATATATAATTTCCTTTGAAGTAAAGAATAAGTTAGAGAATTCAGCTTACCCATTACACAAATATAATTTTTGACTCATCCATCTTTTCCCCATTAATTTGATGTGCCATCTTTAAAATATACTAATTTCCCACATGTATTGAAGATTAATAGGCATTTTTTGGGTTACTTTTTGTTTTTTTGTCCTCAAGAACTCAACCATCTTTTGGTAGCATCATAACATGTTTTAATATCTGATAGGCCTTGTTCGTCCTCAAATGCTCTTCTTTCGGACTTGTCCTGACTTTTATTTATCCTTTTACCCTTGAGTTTCAGTTTCCTCTTTTGTCATCCCTCTGTCACCTAAAATGGCAGCCCTTCCTCCAGTTTCTCCATATCATCTGGATGTGTTCATTCATTAATAAGTATTTACTAAGCATTGACAATGGACAGATACTGTGTGAGGAACGAGAGGTATAATGATGAATAATGACCCAGCCTTTGCCCTCATGAAACTCTCAATCTACTGGGATACATAGTCAACAAGT
The DNA here is from genome assembly GCF_018345385.1 of Vulpes lagopus. Lineage (NCBI taxonomy): Eukaryota > Metazoa > Chordata > Mammalia > Carnivora > Canidae > Vulpes > Vulpes lagopus. The sequence goes on from NC_054848.1 coordinate 80,770,232, forward strand.
AATTACAAGACAACATGGTTGGTGCATTTCCTGAGAGATGTGTAAGTACAACATGGTTGGTGCATTTCCTGAGAGATGTGTAAGTACTGTGGGTCTCTGGCAGAACAGTAACTAAATCTAGACTTGGAGGGGTGGAGGGGAGGAAAGAAGCCAAAAAAGACCTAGAGTAGGTGCCCCTTGAAAGACTTTTAGGAGTAGACTGGTTGAAGGGGAAAGAAATAGGAGGGGGTTCTAGGGCAAGCAAGCCTCTTATGCAAAAGATCAGAAACATGATGAGCTTGACAAATCACAGGGAACAGTTGTGGCTAGAGCGTAGGATATGTGGGAAGTGTTGGGTGAAGGTCAAGATGTGACATATAGCTGGAGATGCGCAAGATGGGTCCTGTGTGGAGGTCTTGAAAGCTGTGCTAAATAGGTTGGACTCAACCCAATGAGCGACAGGACACCATTAAAATGTTTTAATCAGAAGAGCGACCTGATCACATTCTCATTTTAGAGTGATCGCTCTGGCTGCAGGGTAGAGAGCAACAGTGGGAACAGGGAGATGATTTAGGGAGCTGATGCAGTAATATGACCCAGAGTAGAAATGCTGGGCATCTGAATGAGGGTAGTAATGATGGAGGTGGAGAGAAGTGCATGGATTTGAAAAATGTTAAAGGTTAAAATCGACAGGAATTAATGATTAGTTGGACTCAAGTGGTTAGAGGGAGATATCAAGGATGCCTCCCAGGGGTCCCTGGGTGGCTCAGTCAGTTAAGTGTCTTCCTTCAGCCCAAGTCATGGTCTCAGGGTCCTGGGATCAAGCTCTGCATCTGGCTCCCTGCTCAGCGGGGAGTCTGCTTCTCCCTGTCTCTCTGCCCCTCTTCCCCCACGACCCCACTCTTGACTTGTGCTCTCTGCTCACTCTGTCTCTCTCTTTCAAATAAATAAATAAAATCTTTTAAAAAAATGCCTCCTGAGTTTACTGAGCTAGGACATAGGGGAAAAGGCTCGGGAGGAATGTGGAATGTCATTGAGTACTGATGAGTGTCTTGTGTTATGAAACCTATTCTTTCCCCTTCCCGCATCAGAATTGATCTGTCCTGTCACCCATTCCCACAAAAGCTCTGTTCTCCCTTTCTAATTTACACTAGGGTATTACAAGCTAGTTATTCTTACCATGCACAGGGAGCATTTTCATTTGGCAGCTACTCTTAAGGCTTTCATCTATAAAAATGATTTTGATAATGATGGTTTCAGGTAGGCCAACTGGGGAAGAGATTTTTGGCAGGAGGGCTTCAAATTTCAGTTGACTCTCAAACAGCCCAAGTGTGAACTGTGTGGGTCCACTTTTATGCAGATTTTTTTCAATAAATACAGCATAGTACTATAAATGTATTTTCTCTTCATTATTATCTTAATATTTTCTTTGTTCTAGTTTTATTGCAAGCATACAGTGTATAATACATAAGCATACAAAGTATGTGTTCATCAACTATTTATTTGACAGATATAGCAGTAGGCTATTGGTAATTTAGTTTTGGGGGAGTCAGAAGTTGTATACAGATTTTCAGCTACGCAGGTGGTTGGCGTACCTAACCCCCATGCAGTTCAAGGGTCAATTTTATGCCATTGTCCACAGCCTGCCCACCAAAGCAGAACCTAGAGCTGTCACCCTAAAGGTGGGTATGGCTTTGTCCCACAAGATGGAGGGAGGAAAAAAAAGAAAAAAAAGATGGAGGGAGGAGAAGTGTAGATCTTTGACTGGTCACACTGGCCCAGACATCAGCAGCAACAAGCCACATACCTAACATAAAAAAGTCTGTCTGCCCTGGTCTAGTCTCCCACATGTCAGGCACCCTCTTCCCCAAAAGGAATGTGGCCTTAGGGGTCTGGAACAAACAGTCCTGGGAGACAAGCAGTTATTAAATGAGCCCATTATTTAGCCCTTGAAATGAAGCACACCATTTGCTGCAGAAGGAAAACTGGCATTCTAGATTCTGAAAGAGGGGGGAGGGCAGTCTGACATCAGAGAAGAGGGATTCATGTTGTCATGGCAACCATAAGAGTTATACTGTATTGTTTGTACCCAGAATTTAAGAGATTACCCTTGGGCAAAAAAAAAGAAAAAGAAAAAGAAAAAGAAAAAGAAAGTGTCACCCCTTCCACTTCAACATCACCATCTCAGGACACCCACCACCTTCCTATGAGGAATTTTACTTGTTCATTCGTTATATGTCACTTGGGTGTTTATTGATTTACTAATCTGCCTTCCTCCATTTTTTCTCTTTCTTTTCTTTCTTCCCTGCATCTGACCAGCACAGCCAGAATGGAACATTTGTCTTCCCGCAGATTATGCCAGTAAATCAAACTTCTGGATGGTGGAAACGGGGCCCTGGAAAACTTCCCAAGTTGGGAAGCATCATTCCCATTCCTTAGGCCTGCTTCTGGTCTGCCTTGGGAGATAGCTGGGGAGGGGGAGACCGGGGTCTCTGGGAAAGGACTCTCTGCCCATAAAGGTGACAAAGAATAAGGCACTTAGGAAACCCTGCAGAGGTTGCCTTCCCAGCCAAGTCCTGCTCTGACACCTTTGAGGTCTATAGCAACTAGGCAGGGAGCTCACTCAAGTGACAGCCTTGACAGTGTCAGAGCAGGATTGGGAACTTGGGAACTGGGGAAAGACCTTTTTTTAACCTTTATGAAGCAAGTAGGCATTCAAGTATCACCATGTGTTTCTTCCCATGTTACAGAAAAGTAAAGTGAGATGGAAAGGGCACACCCAGCCAGGATTTTGAAAAGAGTGAAGTAAAGAAGGATCTGGAAATAATGCAGTGCTTATTAATTCCTGCCTCCAGTTAACCCCACCTCCCATCAATAACACTGACATCACCTAGCTTTTTAAATCCCAGGACCTAATTGGCATCCTGTTTATGAGGCTTTAAAAAACCCTTTTCTTTCTTTCCCCTCCCTGGCTCAGTAACTCTCACTTTGGAAATCTCTGGAGATTTTAATTTCCCGAAGAGCCTCCTGTCATCTCTTACAGTAAGTCTTTTCATTTCACCTCGTTTAAGTATATTGGCTGGTTTAAAGGCTTAATTGCTATGAAGAAGATTAAGTCCAAATTTAATAAGCATTAAGAGTAGAACAACATCCTTTATTTCCTCTGGCTTCAATAATCACTGCATTTGGTTTTTTATTTGTAGTGGAAAAGTTCAGACGATCCAAACTAGGGGAAGGAGGTAGGCTAGAGTGAAGGGCAAGAAGATGTCTGGCTGGCTTTTTTTGTGCAGTGGCAGCACACAAATGGTTGAAGGAGGGTGATGGGTCTGGAAATGATCCAGCAAGAGCACAAGATGAAGCCAGCCTAGAGGGAGGAAGGCGTGCCTTCAAGCTCTTCCTTAGTTTGCAAATGGGCTCTTTATTTTACCAGCAAGAGTGGCTTCCAGAACACTCTGGGTTCTCCAAGTCTCTTGGCATGGGTGTAGCCAAATCTCTTTTCCTGTTAGTACAGCAAAGACCAGATTAGCATTTTTCAAAAAGAACTTGACTAGGAAATGAAGGGAAACACAAAACTAAAAAAAGAAAATGTAAATGCATAGAAATGAGCACAGAGTCTAAGATAAAGTCTAGCCCTAGATTGGCTCAATTGGCATAGACTACCATGACCTATGTTTATGTGTATGTGCGTGCGCGTGCGCACGCGCGCGCACACACACACACACACACACACACACACACACCTGATCCTTTCTCCTCCCCAGTGTTATTTGTGGAAACCTGCCTCAAAAGGCCCTCAAGTTTTTCTCCTATGCATTGCAGTCTTGGCTCGCTCCTCTATTACATCCTTTATCCCTCTGTTGTCTGATGATCTCAATACATATTTGTCTCTTCCTAGTGGACTGTTAAGCTCTGCAAAGACAAGGACTAATCATAATCATCTTTGTACCCACAATATCTGGCATGTGAAACCATCTGTAAATGATTGTAAAACTAAAGTGTACCAGATCAGATCTTGGCAACCTAGAGTCATGTCTATCCTTGGAAAGTAGCTCCTCTAAAAGCGGGGTTCTGACAGTGGACAATGCTTCAATGCTTTACACTCTAAGATTAAGTCTGTTTGACCCCATGTAAACACACTTTTAGCAATTTACAAAACCAAGTGCTGCCTTATAATTGTATAGAACTCTGTGCATCTCAAAATGTGTTTCACACAGTATCTCATTTGATTCTAACCTTGTAAAGAAATAAGACTGAGAGAGGTTAAATAGATAGCCCCAAGTTACAGAGCTATATAATAATAGCAGAGTCAAATAGCTAGATCTAGGTCTTTTGGTACTTAAGCCTGTAGTCCTTCTGGTTTGATAGACTATATCCTGAAAGAGACATTTTTTTGGTAAGGTCATCAGTAAATTCAGAGAATCATTCTAAAGGCTTGCCTCTCAAGATCACCATCCTCTCTGTCTTCCACTCACCCAGTATGATACTAGCCCAGGGAGAGAGTCCAATGATCATTTGAGGACAAGAAAATAGCAGAACCTTGCTAAATCAGAACTGAATGTTATGAAACCCAGCAATCCTATTTCTAGAAATATATCCTAACGGATCATCCGAATTCAACACAACTTTTTTTTTTATTTAAAAAGATGTGCTGTCCAAACAAAACACAATTGTGAGCAGAAATCAGTCATTGTGTTGGCAGTTTGCTACTTCTGAAATAACTGGACAGGTGTGTAAAGATGTATGCATAAGGGTATTCATGACAGCTATGTTATATTGAGAAAACATTTGGAAGCTACCTAATGACTAACAATAGGAGAAAGGGTTAAAAAAATTAAAGCACATTCATACTATGGATTGTCATGAAGTCAATAAAACCAATGATGTGGTATAGATCTATACTTACTGACATGGAAATATATCAATGGCACTGTGAGGCTTTTTTGAAAGCAAGCTACAAATCAGCATTATAGTATAACATCATTTTTGTAAAACACTACACTTCAGAAAACAGTCTGGGAGGATATTTTTTAAATGTTTACAGTAGTGGATTGTGTGACATTGAGATTGGAAGGTGGAATGATACATGATCTTCACTTTTGTTCACATATATTTTTCTGCAATGAACACATACTATTATTTTTTAGTAACCTCCATGCCCAGTGTGGGGCCTGAACTCATGACCCTGAGATCAAGAGTCACATGCCTCACCAACAGAGCCGTCCATGTGTCCTGAATATATATTACGTTTGCCTTAGAGAACATAAAAAATGATTTTCAAAAAAAAGAGTTAAATGCTAGCCCTGCCACTTCTGGTCAATTGATTTTTCACAAGGGTGCCAGTACATTTCAATGGCTCAAGAATAGTCTTTTCTACAAACTGTGCTGGAACACGTGGATATTTATATGCAGAAGAATGAATTTGAACCCCTACCTCACACCATATACAAAAATTACCTCAAGAATCTGACACTTAAAATACAAGAGCTAAAACCATAAAACTGTAGAAAACAAGTATAAATCCTTAATTCTTGAGTTGGAGTATAGTCTTCCCCTTTGGTGATTTTTTAAAAGATTTTATTTATTTATTTGAGAGAGAGAGAGAGAGAGAGAGAGAGAGAGAGCATGAACAGAGGGTGGAACAGACAGAGATAAGCAAGACTTCCCACTGAGCAGGGAGCCCAATGTGATGTGGGACTTGATCCCGTGTCTCTGAGATCATGACCTGAGCTGAAGGCAGATGCTTAACTGATTGAGATACACAGGCACCCCAACTCTGGTGATTTTTTTTTCAAAAATATAAATATCCTCAGGGCACCTGGGTGGCTCAGTTGATTGTCTGATTCTTAGTTTTTGCTCAGCTCACAATTTCATGGGTCATGGGATCGGGCCCTGCATCAAACTCTACACTTAGTGGTGGCAGGGCGGGGAATGTCTGCTTGAAGTTTTCTTGCCTCCTGCTCCTCCCCTCACTCACTCACACTTCCTCTCTCTATCTAAAATAAATAAATAAATCTTTAAAAAATATACATATATATAAATATCCTTGGGTAGGTGTATAGTATTTTTTAGACCCTGGTCTGTGGCACTTAATATTCTGTCATTGTTTGTGTGTGCGTGTGTGTGTGTGTGTGTGTGTGTGTATTTGTGCATTGGGGACAGATGTGCACAGAGGATGAAGGAGCCTCCACCACCAGACCTTTCATACTGTGGCTGTGAGCAAAGTGCCATTTTTGGGGGGGTTGGTGGGCCAGGAGTGGTGGGGTTTTTTTAAAAAAAGATTTTATTTATTTTATTATTTGAGAGCGAGAGTGCAAGGGGGGTGCAGTGGAAGAGGGAGAGAATTTCAAGCAGACTTTGGACTGAGCATACAGCCTGACATGGGACTCAGTCTCATGACCCCCAAGATCTTGACTGGAGCCAAAACCAAGAGTTGGATGCTTAACTGACTGAGCCACCCAGGCACCTGACCAGGATTTTGTTTTTGTAAGGAAACAGAAGTGAGTGGTAACCTAGACTAGATGCATAAAAAGGGATCCAGCTGAAATCTGCTGCTGAGCAGAGGTGGAATCTTTATTAGCTGTGCCTTTAAAAATACAGACTTTCCAATTTATTCTTTGTACTGCAGCCATCTTTTCTTCCTTAAGGTAGAGTTGCTTCACCCCCACCCCTCCCTAGTATTTTTTTTCAAAGATTTCATTTATTTATTCATGAGAGACACACAGAGAGAGGCAGAGCCATAGGCAAAGGGAGAAGCAGGCTTTCTGTGGGAAGCTGGATGCGGGATTCAATCCCAGGACCCTGGGATCACGACCTGAGCCAAAGCCAGACATTCAACCACTGAGCCACCCAAGTGCCCCCCTCCCTAGTATTAGTACTTGTCTTTTTGTGTCAATTGGAGTGTTACTTCTTCCTCCTTCAGTCTTCTAGGTAAATCTATTTTTAGTTTGTTATCTTAGGTCAGGTTTCCTGAAAATAGTTTCTGATGCAGAGATTTGCATACCAGGAAGGTATGAGGGGGTACACTTGGGACCAATGCCTGTGAGGGAGTGAGGAAAGCAAGACTAGGGAGGAGAAGTTGAACTGGAAAGCCACAGCTATTCCCATAGGAAGCTCCAGAGCCAGGAAGACCTTTCAGAATTGTCAAAAATTGAGCCTAGGGAGGTGAGCCTCTGTATTCTCATTAGCTATGTGCTGCTTACCACACCATAACCTGCCTGAAAGTGCATAACCTTGGGCAGGTCCATCTTTGGCTAAGAGCAATTCCAAGAGAGGGACATAACTGTGAGTCATCAGCATTAAACACTTCCAGCAGCTGGAGGGTGGAGGGAGGGGGAGGGGGAGGGAGAGACCTCAATGGTGCCTCACAACATCTACTACAGATATTTACCTGGTCGGACCTCAGAGAAAGCTCCAGAAAAGATTGCTGTGAATCCTTTCACCTTCACCCACATTCCCCCATTTTTTCATGACTAGAGTTGACAATTAGGAAGAGAGGTGTCAGACTCCCACACTGGGGGCATGAGCCACTGGTGAATACAAAAAAAAAAAAAATCCCTGGCTTGAGCAAGTGGATGGATGCTGGTTCAGTTTACCGAGATGAATAAGGAAAAGGCTTGGGACAGGGAGAAATCAAGATTTTAGTCTTAGAGAAGCTAAGTTTGAGATGTTTTGAGACATTCAAATGGAGATGTATATTAGGTAAATGAATATATTAGGGTGAGCTTAGAGAAGTCAGGTATATTGCTGTAACTTGGGAGTTAGTATATAAGTTGAGTTGAAAGCCATGGGAATGAATGAGGTCACTTAAGGAGATAAGTGTAGAAAGAGAAAACCTAGAGCTAAAACCTAAACCCTTCCAGAAACCATTTTAATGCCTACAAAGAGGAGGATAAAGAGACAGAGCTGGAGTAGTCAGAAGAGTAGGAAGAAAGCCATGAGAGGATTGTGTCACAAAATCCACGAGGAGAGAATGTTTCAGAAAATGAGGACATGGTCGGCAGTATTAAATATTGTTGGGATGTGAAGCAAGTCGAGGATAAAAAATTTTCCATTGGATTTAACAACATGGGAGGCCATTGGTGATCTTTGTGAGAGCTATTTTAGTAGTTATGGGGACAGAAGGCCAGATTGGAGTGGGTTGAGGAATGAGAGGAAAGTAAGGAAATAGAGGCAATGTGTATAGAAAACTCAAGAAGTTGGCCGTGATAAGCAGGAGGAAAGAGATATAGGGCAGTTAGCCAAAAGGGCTTGTGAGCTTGAGGGATTGTGGTGTTGTCTGCTGATTTTGTTTGCTTTGGGATATTTTAATAGAAGTATAACATACATACAGAAAACCACAAATGAGGTGTACTGCTTGACGAATTTCCACAATCTGAACACGTCCATGTAACCAGTATCCAGAGCAGAAAAAGAACAACTAAAGGCTATATTTTGTATGATTCCAACTATACGGCATTCTGGAAAAGGCAAAGCAGTGAAGACAGTAAAAGGATCAATGGTTGTCAGGGAAGGAGAGTGGAGCACAGAGGATTTTTAGCACAGTGAAGCTACTCTGTATGATACTGTCATGATGGATACATGTCATCACACATTTGTCCAAACCCATAGAATGTACAACACCAAGAGTGAACTCTAATGTAAACTATGGACTCTGGATGATTATGACGTATCCGTGTAAGTTCATCGATTTTAACAAATGTTTCCCAGTGTCATGGGGAACATTGATAATGGGAGAGGCTATGTATGTGAAGGAGCAGAGGTTATATAGGACTTCTCTGTACCTCCTGCTCAATAACACTGTGAACCTAAAACTGCTCTTAAAAATGTATATTTTTTAAAAGGGAGAGAACACCCCAGAAGTCCCCTTGTGACCTATTTCAGTAACTGGCCCCTGCAAAGTTAATCATCACCCTAATATATAACACCATGGAGTGATTTTCCTCATTTTTGAACTGTAATGGAATCATCCAATATGTACTCTTTCATGTCTGGCTTTTATTACTTCACATTACCTGTGGGATACATCCATATTATTGTGTGTGTGTAGTAGCATTGCATTCAATCCCATTGCAGTGTAGTATTTCATTGTATTAATTTATCCATTCTACTGTTAAAGAACATTAGGATAATTTCCAGTTTGGGACTATTACAAATAGTACATTCTTTTAAATTTTTTTTAAAATTCTTTAGATTTTATTTATTCATGAGAGACACAGAGAGAAAGGTAGAGACATAGACAGAGAGAATCAGGCTCCCTTCGGGGAGCCTGATGTGTGACTCGTTCTCAGGATCCCAGGATCATGACCTGAGTCAAAGGCAGATGCTCAACCACTGAGCCACCCAGGCATCTCCCAATAGTACATTATTGTGAATATATATATTTTTAGTACTTAAACAATCATTAATGTGCTTCATATAAATCACTTTCCAAAAAGCACTCAAACATTTTAAAGTGAAACTTTGTGAAAATAACACACAAATCTAAAAAAAAAAAAAAAAAGCTTAAGAAAAGACCATCCTAGGGTCTGATCCTATGAAGCTAACTTCATGAATTTCAGAATGATTTATTAAGATTCTAAATATTCATAAAATATTTCTCATTGTATGCCCATAGATTGAAAGGCACAATGAGAAATTTGCTTCAAGGCTAATCCCCCCTCCATTGGTCTCCAAATAACTTTCCTACTCCAAATAATCCATGAACCCATTTAGGTCCACATTCCTGAAATGTTTGCTTTAAAATAAGCCAGTAGTTAAGTACTAGACAGAAACTTTTTTTTCCAGGACATATGTGAATAGGCAACAAGTCAAATTCAAGCTTTCTATTTTTAAAACTTTTTTATTATTGAGGTAAAATTCACATCACATAAAATTAACAATTTTAAAGTGAACATTTCAGTAGCATTTGGTATAATCACAATGTTGTGCAACAACTACCTTTATTTTGTTCCAAACCATTTTCATCACCCCAAAAGGAAACCCGATTCATGTTAAGCAGATGCTCTCCATTCCTCCTTCCCTTCCCTCTGCCCCTGACAACCACCAACCTGCCTTCACCCTCTACAGATTTATTCCGGGTATTGCATGTAAATTCTGGACATTCTGGAATCATACAATGTGTGACCTTTTGTGTCTGGCTTCTTTTCACTGAGCATAACTTTCTTGAGGGTTATCTGCATGTCGTACATAGTGTGTATCATGACTGCATTCATTTTTTGGCTTGAATAACATTCCATTGTATGTATATACCACAATTTGTCCATTTATACATTGATGGACATTTGGGTTCTTTCCACCTTTTTGGTACTGCAAACAGTACTCCTACACACGAAAGTGTTTGTGTATTTGTTTGTTACCTATTTTCAGTGCTTTAACTCTTTGGGTCGTATGGTAATTCTATGTTTACTTCTATGAGAAACCACCGAATTGTCTTACACAGTGGCTGAGCCATTTTCAATTCCCACTAGTAATGTACAAGACTTCCAATTTCCCCAAATCCTCACCAACATTCATTGTTTTCCTTTTGTTTTTGGTTAATAGCCATTCCAGTGAGTGTGAAGTGATACCTCACTGCCTCATTGTGGTTTTGATTCGCATTTCCATTTCCATCATGACTAAAGATGATGCACATCTTTCCATGTGCTTGTTGACTATTGGTATATCTCCTTTGGATAAACATCTATTCTAATCCTTTGCCATTAATTTTAACTGGATTGCTTGTCTTTTTTTTGTGTTGAGTTGTAAGAATTCTTTAGATGTTCTAGACACCAGACCCTTGATAGATTTATAATCTGCAAATATTTTCTCCCATTCTGTAGGTTGTCTTTTCACTTTCTCGGTCAAGTCCTTTGATGCAATTGAGATGATTATGGTTTTTTTCTTCTTTCTATTAATGTGGTGTTTCACATTGATTGATTTTCTTATGTTGAATCACCTTTGCATTCCTAGGGTAAGTCCCACTTGGTCATGGTGTTTTATCTTTTTAATATGCTATTGGATTCTGGTTGCTAGTATTTTGTTGAGGATTTTTTAAAATTTTTTGAGGATTTTTTAAAAATCCAAAATGTGTTTATTGGGATAGTTTCCCACTCATCTTGATTCGAGGTGCTTTTAGTGTTGCTTCTGTCTGAAAGAGCATATCTTCTGTAAGCCTTGCTTTTCCTCCTATAGACTGGCAAAGGACAGTGGAGCAGGCAATACACAAAACTACTATTTGTGCATGGCCAAAATGATGGTGATTTTGTAGCATCCTGGGCACTTCACATCCCTGAAGTAGGAGTTGGGGCTCCATATCAGGTGCTTTTTATTGTGCTTCTTCTTCTCTTTTGGGAACTGGTGGAGGAAGGTCATTTTGGAGGGATATCTTTTCAGGGGAGGTCATCATCACTAGAAAGCTTGTTGAGGATTTTTGCATCTATATCCATAGGGGATACTAGTCTATGACAAATGTTCTATTTTAAAGAGAAAAAGAAGGGACATCTGGGTGGCTCAGTGGTTGAGCATCTGCCTTCAGCTCAGGTAGTGATCTCAGGATCCTGGGATCGAGTTCTGCATCCGGCTCCCCGAAGGGAGCCTGCTTCTCCCTCTGCCCTTGTCTCTGCCTCTCTGTCTCTCATGAGTAAATAAAATATTTTAAAAAATAAAAAAGAGAAAAATAAAATAAAATAAATGTATCAATGCACTTTACTCAAACAAAATAAGGAAAAGGCAAAAATCACACCACAGCCGTCATAACCTTGAACAGTATTTTGTTACACTGAAAAATATCATTGGCCATACATCTTGTAGGGAAATTTCCCTCAACAAGGATCCTGCTTAATCTATCCAATATACTTAAAAGCAACTAAATCTTAAGCTCATCAAGTCACCTTAGAGATTGGGAAACAGTGCCGCAGAAGTTAAATGATTTGTGGGTGGTGACATTTATAGTAAGGAGGGATTGGTACTTTTATTTTGTCACCATTCGCCAGAAGCACTTTCCATTTCACCACTCTATTCTTTCCTACCAATCTCCAAGATTTCTTTCTTACCAAAAACCCACCACAAAATTTTCCCTTGCTTCTATTGAAAATGATGTTCCTCAATTTAAGCCAATTACTCCCTGCTATCTTCTTTGGTGACACTAGAAAACAGCCAGTCAGTATTTTATCACAAAAACCATTCACATACTTGACGTACAATAAACCCTGTGGCCATGTTCTTTGACATTTTTTTGTTCATATTATTTCCCAAGCCTTTGGGATACTCTGTCCTGGACTGGTATATGTTCTCTACATCTCTCAAGGCTATGAAAGCCAAAGTATGCCATACTGTCCTAATAGAGGGGAATTCACGGGATAAAGCAACTGTTGATTGTGAAGGTGGATGTCATTTTAAAGTTTGAAAAGTGACATAGAAATATGAAACCTATCTGAAATGTTCAAGCTAAAATGTTCAAATTGAGAGTATTGTTGAGAGACAGGGGAGTAAAAATGTGAACAATAATGATTTAATTCACATGTATGAGTCAATTGTATTTAGTAAGTGGGTGGAACTAGAAGTGGGTGGAAATGGGATGATGAAAACTAGGGAGAAAAATCAGCAATAAAAAAGTCAGGGTCAATTCAAAGGTCAAATGAACCATAAGTAAATCAATTGGGATTTATATAAAGTAATTTACACAATGATCTGCCATATATCAGGCTTAATATGACATGCTGCTTCTGATATCCTTATAAAGAGGCTCTGAGGGGCCCAACATTTTAATATTTGTTGGTGGTAATTTCAAGCTCCATAGCTCCAGCTTTTTGACAGTAGCACTCTGATACTATTGTTTTTTGTCCTTTTGAACTTTTCCCATTTTCCCTTGCTTTGGGTGATTCTTTCTCTTTCTTACTTTGATTCCCTGTGGTTAATACAGGTCACTGCCTCCTCCTGTCCAATCCCTTTCACAAGCTCAGCACCCCACTCTGCCACTGTGCTTCCCCAACAGCAGTGACCTATCCAAAGACAGTTGATAGGTCTCTCTCACTTCCCCTTTCAAGACTGCAGGGCAGTGAAAGCCATGTGTACCTCTATTGGTCAATGTATTTGCACTTCTATGGAGTATACTCTTAGAAACGGGAATCACTGGGTCACAGAGAATGAATGTATAGTTAGCCTTAGAAGATACTGCCAAAGAGCTTGCAAAATGTTTGTATGAGTTTATATACTCCCACCAGTGATAAACGACAATTCAAGTTTCTCTTCATCCTCACCAACAGTTGGTATTGTCTTTTTCTTTCATTTTAGCCTTTGGTAGAATTGTAGTGGTATCTTACTGTGGGTGATTGCTGTTATTTGTGTCTTTCTTTTAATTATTTTGAAATAATTTTAGACTAAAAAAATAAATAATTTTAGAGTTAAGAAAAGTTACAGGGCAGCCCTGGTGGTGCAGCGGTTTAGCGCCTGGAGACCCAGGATCAAGTTCCATGTTGGGCTCCCGGCATGGAGCCTGCTTCTCCCTCTGCCTGTGCCTTTGCCCTCTGTGTGTATGTGTGTGTGTGTGTGTGTGTCTATGAATAAATAAATAAGATCTTAAAAAAAAAGAAAAGTTACATAAAATAGTACTAGAAATCAGTATACCCCCTCACCAAGCTTCCCCTGATGTTACCATATTATGTACCCATAGTATAGCTATAGAAACTAGGAAGTGAACATTACATTATTATTAACTAATTTGTAGACCTTATTTGAATTTTGCCAGTTGGCCTACTGCTGACCTTTTTCTGGTCCTGGATCCAATTGTATTTAAGTATCATGTCTCCTTAGTCTTCTCCAATCTATGACAGTTCCTTGATCTTTGTCTTTCATGACTGTGGTAGGTTGAATAATGGCTCCCAAAGATGTCCATGTTCTAATCTCTGGAACCTGTGAATGTTATCATGTATGTCAAAAGGGATTTTGCAGGTGTGATTAAGTTAAGGGTCTTAAGATGAGGTGATCACTCTGCACTAGCCAAGTGGGCCCAATTAATCAATCATAAGGGTCCTCATCAGGGGAAGGCAGGCAGGAGATCAGAATCAGAGTAGGAGATGTAATAACAGAAGAAAAATGATGGAGCAATGCAAGGAGGGGGTCACTAACCAAGGAATGTTGGCAGCCTCTAGAAGCTGAAAAGGCAAGGAAACAGATTTTTCCCTTAGAACCTCCAGAAATAAACAGCCCTACTGACATCTTGACTTTAGATTCTGGCCTCCAGAAATGTAAGAGGATAGATGGATTTTGTTTTAAGCCACTAGTTGGTGGTAATTTGTTATAGCACCAATAAGGAACTAATAAAATAAACTTAACACTTTTGGAGAGTACTAGTTTATAGGATATTCCTAATTTGGGTTTGTCTGATGTTTTCTCATGATTATATTGAGGTTCTGCACTTTCTTTTGCAAGAATACCCCAGAGGTGATGCTGTGTCCTTCTCTGCATCATGTCAGGAGGTACATGATGTCAATGGGCCCTATTATTATTATTTTTTTTTATTAACTTTTATTGGTGTTTAATTTACCAACATACAGAAAAACACCCAGTGCTCATCCCGTCAAGTGTCCACCTCAGTGCCCGTCACCCATTCCCCTCCAACACCCGCCCTCATGCGGAGAAAAGGGAACCCTCTTACACTGTTGGTGGGAATGTGAAATGGGCCCTATTATTAGTGATAGTAGTAACCTTGATCACTTGGATGAGATGGTGTCTGCTAGACTTTTTTCCATTGTAAATTTTTTATTTTGCCCTTTGATAAACCTTTGAAAGGAGATACTTTGAGACTATGCTAAAATCCCGTTTCTCCTTAAACATTTGCCCACTAATTTTAGCATTCATCAATGTATCTTGCATGTAGCAAATATTACTGTGATGTTTGCCTAATAATGGTTATCAATTTCCATTATTCCTTCTACATCTATTAATTGGGATTCTTCTGTAAGAAAGGGCTATCCCCATCCCTGCTGATTTGTTCATTCACTTATTTACTTATATCGAGATGTACCCATATATATTTATTTTTATTCTGTGGGTTATAATCCATTGCTATCATTATTTACTTTGTTGTTCATATAGCCCCAAATTGGCCACTGAGAGCTCCTTCAAGTTGGCTACTCTATAAAAAGATATTTTCCAAGTTTTCTTCTGAAAATTTTTGTTGTTTTACCTTTCACATTTATATCTGCAATCCATATAGAATTCATTTCTGTGTATGGTATGAGGTAAGGGTCAACATACATTTTCCCCTGAATGGATAACCAAGTGATTTGGTACCATCTTTTGAAAACACTATCCTTTCCCCCATTGAACTTCAATGTCATCATTGACATAAATCTGACTGTGTGAAGTTGTTTTTAGGTTCTCCAAACAGTTCCATTGGTATTATTTCTCTATCCTTGTGTCAATACTGCATTATTTTAATAATTTCAGCTAGATATAGATTAATTTCTGGTATTATGTTTTGTTTTCTTTTTCTTCTTCAAGATTGATTTGCCTATTCTTGGCCATTTTTATTTACATATAATTTTTATGATTGGCTTGTCAGTTTCCACAAATGAAAATAACGTGCTGGGATTTGCTTGGGATTATCTTGAATCTAGATCAAATTAGCAAGAACTGACATCGTTACAATATGGAGACTTACAATCCATTTACAATCTACCTATTTATTTAGGTCTTATTTGCTTCCTCTCAAATATGTTTTAGAACTTTCTGCTTAGAGGCCTTGAACAATTTTCCTAGTTTCACTCCTAGGTATTGAATGTTTTCCAATGCTATTATAAATGGTTTTGGTTTTGGTTTTGTTTCATAACCTGCTTTTAGCTTTTAATAAACCCATTTGTGAATGCAGATTTTTTAAAAAGTTTCTTCCCATAATGGCAAATAGAGGAAAATTGACAGAGAAGAGTGATTCATAATTATTAGATGACTCAGAATGTGAATATAATGAGAAAGAAGATAACAGCACTCCAGACTCAAATGATGACAGTGAAATTGTGTAAGTGAAATTTCAGACTATGAGTCTTCAGCTGAAGATCTATAATGTAGATGAATTTTTCAGTCTCAAAAATTGACAACTTAATTAAATATTTCTATAGACAAAAAAAAAAAAAGAAATGACAATACTCAAACCAAAAAAAGACACACACAAAAAGGAATTTCAGTCATTTAAAATGAAGTACTTTATTATGCAGTGTTCTGTGACATGGACCTGAGCCATACCTTTTTACTGAGGTCAAGTGACCTCATTCTATCTATACCATTTATGATGTTTTTGTGCCAAAACTTACTGGATACAAAACTACATGTTATATTAAAATCCTTCCTAAATGATTTAATAAAAGTTACTATGCCCTTATGCTTACTTCTTTTTTAATTTTTTTATTACTTCTTGTTTTTTAAAAAAATTATTTATTTATTCATGAGAGACAGAGAGAGAGAGAGAGAGAGAGGCAGAGACACAAGCAGAGGGAGAAGCAGGCTCCACACAGGGAGCCTGATGTGGGACTCAATCCCAGGACTCCAGGATCACACCCTGGGCCAAAGGCAGGTGCTAAACCACTGAGCAACCCAGGGATCCCCTTATTTCTGTAAATTATTTGTAAGGTAACTTAAAAATGAGAAGACTGAAAAGATCACATTGAATTCAGATGGTAAATGGGATGACTATTTTTGTTGATACACTAAGGATTAAGGTGTTATTAGTTTGCTTGTAATTATATTTCTCCTTAAGGTATATCCCACTGGAGATGTCCAATAAAATTACTATTTTTAAGGATTTTTAAAATAGTTCTATTATTAGATACAAATTTTAGTTGATTTGTTTTGTTAAATTTTATTTTTAAGGATTTTTAATGCATAAAATTTTTATTTTGGACTAAATTTAGGTTTACCAAAAAGTTGCAAAGATAATACAGAGAGCTCTTGTATAACCCTTATACAATTTATTCTATTGTTTACATCTTACATTGCTATGGTGCTTTTGTCATATCTAAGAAACTGTCATTGGCACCTTACAATGAACTGAATTTCACATTTTATTTGAATTTCATCAGCTTTTCCATTCATATCCTCTTTCTGTTCCAAGATTCAATCCAGAGTAATGGTGTAGTTTTTACACTTTCATTTTCAGATTGTTTGTTCTGGTATGTAGAAATACAATTGATTTTTGTATAGTGACCTCATTAACAATGACTTTGTTTTTATCCACTTATCCTCAGAGTTTATCTTATTTTTATTCTAATTTTAAAAATTTATTATTTTATTATTATTTTGATTTTTTTGTGTATAACCAGGCATATCATCTGAAAATAGGGATGGTCTTAATTTTTAACCAACTTTATTGAACTATAATTTACATATAAAATACACCCTTTTATAGTGCACAGTTAATGAGTTTTGACAAATATTTACACCTGTGTTCCTTCTCAGTTGATCTCCACTGCCTAATCTGGCTTCGAGTCATCACTATAGATTAGATTTTTCTAAAGCTTCATATAAATGGAATCCTAGTATGTATTTCGTGTCTGGCTTCTTTCACTTGGCATAGTGATTTTGAGATTCATATATGTTTTAGTTGATTTCTTTTAAAAATATTTTTAAAATATTTAAAGCTTTCGTGAAGTATAATTGAAGTAAACTAAACTGCACATATCTAGAGTATAAAATTTACTCCATTTTGACCTACATACATACTTGTGAGACAATCACCACAATCAAGATAACAAACATTTCCATCAGCCCTGCAGTTTCCTTGTGCCGCTTTGTAATCCATTCCTCCCTCCACCCTCATCCCAGGTCTATACTGGTCTGCTTTGTGTCACTACATCTTAATTTGCATTTTCTATAATTTTATATTAATGGACTCATGAAATATGTACTTGTTTTGGCCTGGATCCTTTCACTCAGCATAATGATTTTGAGATTCATCTATGTTGATGAATATACCAATAATTTATTCCTTTTAATTGATGAGTAGTATTCTGTTATATGAATTTACCACAATTTGTTTTTCCATTCATCAAATGATGAACATTTGGATATTTTCCATTTGGGGGCTTTTACAAATAAAGCTGCCATGAATGTTTGAGTGTACAAGTCTTTGCATAGACATAGGCTTCCATTTTTCTTGGTTAAATACCGAGAAGTGAAATAGCTAGGTTACTTTGTAGGCAACAGTTTACATTTTTAAAGAATTTTCCAAACTGTTTTCCAAATTGGTTGTACCATTTTATATTCCCGTTAGCACTGTATGCTCCAGCTTCTTCACATCCTCACAAACACTTGATGTGGCCAAAATCTTAAACTTTAGCCATCCTACTAGATGAATAGTGATTTTAATTTGCAATTCTTTGATGACTTAATGCTATTAAATATCTTTTAACGTGTTTATTTACTATTCACACGTATTTTTCTGAGGTGTCTGTTCAAATCCTTTGCTCATTTTTAAAATTTTGTTGTCTTCTTACTGACAAGTTGTGTTTATATATTCTTGACACAAGTCCTTTATCTGATTTATGTATTGTGACTATTTTCTCTATGTATGATATGTATGACAATACTATGTATTGTGGCTTCTCTTTTCATTTTCTTAATGCTGTCTTCTGAAGAGCAAAATTTTAAAATTTTGATGAAGACCAATGTATTAATTTTTCTCTTATGGTTTGTGTTTTTGTGTTCCAGGAAGCTCTTGCCTTCCCTAATATTATATGTTCTCCCATTTTTCTCCTAAGGTTTTATAATTTTAGGTTTTATGTTTTGATATATTATCCATTTCAACTTAATTGTTATGTCTAGGGAGAGGTCATAGTAGAGGTTTGGTTTTAGCATTAGGATAGCTGGTAGTTCCAGGACTATTTTTTTAAAAGACCATTTTTTTCTATTGAATTACTTTGGTACCTTTGTCAAAAATAAGTTATATATATAATTTATATATGTTGAATTTATGTATATTATATTTTGTATGTATGGAATATATGTGTGTGTGCTTTTCTATTCACTGATCTGTGTGGGTTTTTTTTAAAAGATTTTATTTATTTATTAATGAGAGACAGAGAGAGAGCACACGGCAGAGACACAGGCAGAGGGAGAAGCAGCCTCCATGCAGGGAGTCTGACGTGGGACTCGATCCCAGGTCTCCAGGATCAGGCCCTGGGCCCTGGGTACTAAACAGCTGAGCCACCTGGGCTGCCCTGATCCGTGTGTTCTTACATCAATACCACGTTGTTTAGATGAGTATTTTTTAATAGTAAGACTTGAAGTCAGGTAGTATAAATACTCCAACACTGTTCTTTTTCAAAATAATTTTTTATATTCTAGGTCCTTAGAATTTTCATATGAATTTTAAAATCATCTTGTCAATTTCTACCAAAAAATCTGATGGGATATTAATTAGGAATGCACTGAATGTATTGATCAATTTGCAGAGAATGGGCATCTTATAAGAACACAATTGATTTTTATATATTTATTTTGTGCCCTGCAATCTTGCCAAACTCACTTATTTTGCAGAATAAGTAGTTCTTTTTTTTCAGGGGAAATAGAAAGTGTGAATATAAACTACTCTGTCAAGACATTTGGCTGTGATCAGGAGTAGGAAAGAGATAGGGGGTGGTTAGCTGAAGGGTGGTGTGAGTTTGAAAGACTTTTTGTTTGGCTATATGGTTTTCTTATCTTTTTGCTTTTGTTTAATTTTACTAATGGGAGAGTTTCAAACATTTTAAAAAGCTAAAAGATCCAATAGAGAGGGAACATTTTAATAATAGAGAACTAAAAAATCATTTGTAACTTAAGGAGTAGTTTTGCTCTTTAAAACACCACACACACACACACACACACACACACCACACACACACACACACTCACATAGACTTCTCTACCTTCTACTTTTCCAGTGAGTTACATCACAATTATTGTTTAAATTGATACTTAAAATTTACATTATCATGACTATGACAATATCTTTCATTGCCGAGCCAAGTAGTATGCTATGACTGTATTTCCTTTTTATCCACATCCCTTTTTCTCCATAGAGTGGGTTTGTCCTTTTTAAAAAATTTGTTGATTTTTCTATTTGCCTACTATCCAGATTCTTTTAACTTCTCTTTCCCCAGGATATTGTTTTTTATATTGTGGAAGACATCTGGGATTATGTTGGTTCTGGGGATTTTTTTTTTTTTTTTGATGGAGACATCTGTCCTGCAGGCTTCCATCTTCTTGCTCCAATTTGGACTGGTTGCCCTCTAGGCTTGCTGCACAGCTCTCATCTTAGTGTTTCCTTTCCTTCCCCTTCTATGATGAATCTCTCACTTCTTGGGTCCCAAATGTTCCTGTCTCCTGGAGCACTTCCTCTAGTCACTTCCTGAGAAAGGGTACATGACAGTTAAGTTTTCTTGCATGTCTACAAATATTCCTTCTATTCCAAATCCTGATTAATAGTTTTGTTGTATATCCAAAATTTTTATTGAAAAAGAATTTTCCCTAGAATTTTAAAAACATTTCCCTGTTAATTTCTAACTTCCATGGTGGCTGTTGAAAATTATGCCATTCTGATTCTTCACTCCTTTGTATGTAAGCTGTTTTTCCTTCTGAAAGCTTCTGCTATCTTCTATTTATTCTCAGTGTTCTGAATTCTCAGGATGCTTTCATAGTCTAGGTCCTTTCTCATTAACTGAGCTGGGCATTTATTGGTTCCTTCCAATCTGGACCTTCATATCTATCCTTCATTCCTGGGAAATTTACACTACTCCTTTTAGAATCTCCTTCTATCCAATTTTCTCTCTTCTCTGTTCCTAGAACTCCTCTTGATTAAATTTTGGCCATCGATATTAAATCTCTAATGTTTCTTTTCTTTTTCTCTGATTTTCCATGACCTTATCTTTTTGCTTTACTTTCTGTGTAAGAGTCTTTATCTTATAACTCTTCCAGCAATTTTTTAAATTCCAGGTATGCTGTTCTTAATTTCTAATAGCTCTTTCTTATTCCTCATTCCTTTTTCTTTTTAAATATCCTATTTCTGCTTATTGCATGAAATATCTTAACTCTATGAGGTTATTAATCACTGTTTCCCAAGTTTCCTGCTCTATAGATTGTATCTGAGGATTTTTTCTCCCTGTCTGTTTTTTCTTTCTTTCATAATAAAGGTTTTCATCAAATGCCTGGTGATGCTCTGTTGTCTATATTTTAAAAATGGAAGTTTTTCTAGAGCTCGCTCACAATAAGACTTACTCACTGTGGGGCTTACTAACTTTCACTATAGATAATTGGGCAGGAACACAGACATTTCAGTGGAAGAGCAACAGTAGTCATTATCAGCAATCCTCATTTTTCATGATTCCTGTATAAACAAATGTCAGTTACCATTAGTCCCCCAACAGCACAGTTCAAATTTCAGTTACCACAGTATATTAACTGTAAGTAATTACATAAAGCAAAACTACAATGCTAGCCTTTTAGCCAACAAGTGACCGTGTAAATAACAGATGTGCATCAAGACTGTGTTACTTCTTTCAAAGTCTATTAGTGACTGATCTACTGTGAATCCGTTATTCAGTTCATGCATAGATGACAAAGTATGTACCGCAGTTGTGTTGCCTCCTTGTTTCACAGTGAGAAACTCACATCATGACATTTACAAAAATGGATAATCAAAAGAGAGAATTGGCTAACAAAGATGAAAATACAGCAGAGAAATGAAAAGTGAAAATGCTGAAAATGAAATTGGGTGTGATTTGAAGATGGCAGCAGCAAAGCAAAGATTGGACAAGACCTAGACCTGCATGAAGCTGTAGTAAGGACAACATTGGACAAGTTCAATTAATGTAAAAAAAAGCCAGGTGAAGTTGCATCAACATCTTTTAGTTTAAATTGCAGTAGGAACAGAAAGCTACTTATGATTAAAATGGAGTGTTTACTTCTACTTTGGATTAAAGACTGAAAAAAAAAAACCCCTAATCAGTTTGGCTAGTGTTTGGGCCAAAGCATTTAAGTTATTGCCAGTTAAGTCTGCTTTAACCATTTCAGAAATTGGCATGAATTGGTTAACATTAATCTATCTGGTGAAGCTAGTAGCACAGATGTGGATACTGACATAAACTCTGCACCCAGATTCCAAATATTATTAAGGCAGGTGGTTATAATGATCATCAACCATTTAATGTTGATGAAACAAGTCTTTTTTGAAAGACAACTCTGTTGATAACTTATATGACAAAAGATGAAGGATCACAAAGGGGCCAGGGGCCATAAAGGAGAGATTCTAGATATGCAGCCAGTAAAACTTAGTGAAGACAAACTTAGAACATAAATGAAGAAAGTGGTTGTGAAAGGATGAAGGTGTCCCAAAGGAAGTGACGCTGGCAAAAAACACTTTGCATTAAAGGAATTCTGCTATGTTTCATAAGATTGAAAGTGCAAAAGACAAAATCTTGGAAGCTGTTCCAAATTTAGAAAAGGTTATGACAATTTCCATGACAAGGCATAGGAGGTGCTGGCCCCACATCGTAAATTATACTATGAAAAGAAGGCAAGCTCTGTTCAAACTACTTCTTGGTAAAACACAACACAACACTCTTTAATTCTCAATGTTCCTAATGTTTTAATTTGCAGTGTACTAAATATAAGTTTTACTATTTCATTATTTCCCTATACATTTATGCCTGACAGAGAGTTCTTAATGTTTTCACAAAACAATTTAAAAATCATGGAATAGGGCAGTCCGGGTGGCTCAGCGGTTTAGTGCCTGCCTTCAGCCCAGGGCCTGATCCTGGAGACCTGGGATTGAGTCCCACGTCAGGCTCCCTGCATGGAGCCTGCTTCTCCCTCTGCCTGTGTCTCTGCCTGCCTCTCTCTCTCTCTGTCTCTCTCTGTCATGAATAAGTAAATAAAATCTTTTAAAAATCATGGAATAGTTATAATTTTTCCAATTGATTATTAGGATTACTTTGCATGGTTATTTTTATGGTCCCTCCCTCCTGTGAAAGAAAGGACTGCCTGCCTGTATCTGTAGATCTCTGGGCTATTCAGTTTCTCTGGAAAGCAGTCCTCCAGTCCCATGCCTGGTGACTATATATCTAGCTGCTAACATGCTTTGAGCTAAGTGACACAAGAGATACAGGGGTGTCACTACTGACAGACTTTTGCTTAATCCCACTGTTTTCAAATGTTGCAGTGCTCTGTGCCTGACATTCCCAAAACCAAAATCTCCCTAGTTAGGTTTCTTCATGGAATAAATCTCCTATCTTCTACCAGGATGGAACAAGAGATTCAAGGTTGTAACTCTTTCTTATACAGGTTTTCAGGCAAACTCCCTTCTTTACAGCTCTACTCCTTTGCCAGCTCAACTGTACTCGTTAACTAGCACTTCCAATTCCTAAGCTTCTCTGGGATTCTGTAGGTGAATTGGCTTGCTTCTCATCAGCACCATCCTTTTCATGGGCTTGGTATTCAGCCTTTTCAGCTCTGCTAATTCCTTTACCTGCTTCCATCTTCTGAAAATGTGTTCACATCTCTTATCCTCTGTAGTCTGTTTTTCTGTTCTTTGTTACCATGGGTTTATACTTAAAAATTTTTTTCTTTACTCCCATTTTGACAGAGTTTAATGAGGGAATAGGTGTTCAATGTGTTATGTTTAACCGGAATAATCTATTGCCGTGGCGATAGTTTATGGTGATCCCAGTCTGCCTTATTGTATAACTTTTTTAGCAGTGCTTGGGTGCTTAGGTTAACAAATCAAGAAAGTAGATCATAGGGTTCACTCAAAATCAAAGTTTTGTCAGACAGATGCAGCAGAAAAAAGTCAGAGGGACAGGAGAATTGGGGGCAGTGGGAAAATGTTGAAATTATGGATCATGTAATAAGAGCTAAATGAGAATGGAAGAAGAGAGTTGACAGACTGGGGGAAAATTAAGGAGTCAAACTGGTGGAGATGCTGACTAGGTCAAAAAAGGAGTCATTGTGAAAATATTTGAATAAGTAACCAAGAAGAAGAGGAACCTGTGGCCATACAGTAGGATGTCTGAATGGGTGGTTGAGGTAGAATAAAGGGCAAAGTTATTGGAATGAGGTATCAAAGAGCTGAGAGGCCAGTTGAATGAGTTGTCCACATGAACGTTGAGGTAATACAGGATAATGAGCAAAGGTTATCATACTTGAAGTCTCTTAGCAAGTGGGCTTTTCCAGAACAACAGAGAACAACCAAAAAGGAAGAGGAGGAGAAAATTCTCTGTCATTTAGATTAGGTTCAACTTCACTGACAGAAAACCCCAAATAACCATGACTTAAACAATACAGTTCATTTTTCTTTCATGTGTTGGGCTCACAGTGTTTCTTCCCATGATGTCTTCAGGGATCAAGGTGACTTCCAACTAAATGTTCAGCAATTTCTACAGCACTTGGCTTCGTAGTTCAAGGTAGTGGTCTAAACCAACCACCACACCTGCATTCTAGAGAACAGGATCAGGAAGTTTTCAAGAAGTGAAAGAGATGGTCAGCTGTCATCAAAAAGATTCCTAAGAGCTGACACTTATCACTCAAGCTTACATCCCCCTGGCCTAAATATTACATACCACTGGCCCCAAGACCATTTCTAGCTGGAAGTGAAACTAGGAAATAGAATATTTTTTCTAGGAACCCATGTGCCCCTCTAAAATTTCTATTATGGTGGAAGAAAAGGAGAATGGGTATAAGGGACAACCAGCAAGCTCTGCCCCAGGCATAGAAATCAGGTATGAGGGGAGAACTGGAATAAGATTTATTAACCAGAGAGGAATATTTCCACTATTAAGTGATGTTCAAAAATATTTTATTTATTTATTCATGAGATAGAGAGAGAGAGAGAGGCAGAGACAGAGACAGAGGGAGAAACAGGCTCCATGCAGGGAGCCTGACATGGGACTTGATCCTAGGTCTCCAGGATCTCGCCCTGGGCTGAAGGCGGTGCTAAACCACTGAGCCACCCAGGCTGCCCTGATGTTCAAAAATAGTCTTAAATTCTTTATGCTTTAGTGTTGCCTTACTTTCCTTAAAAAAAAAAAAATTGAGTAAGTTCTTGGTATTCATTAGCGAAAAAATCAGCAGGAACTCAGAGATATGCTGAATTAAGTAATGGGCCCTTTCAAGTTACCAGGAGGTTTGTCAACTTGCACTCTCTTAAATAATAATAAAGGTTACTGTGGTAGGCTAAAATTGGTCCCACTAAAGATAGCCACCTCTTAATCCCTGGAAACTGTGAATGCCACCGTATATGACCAAGGTCGGGGGAGAGGGGTCTTTACAGATTTGATTAAATTAAGCATCTCAATATGGGGAGATGCCTTGTTCCCATCTTCTTCAACCCACTGGTGAGGTAGGGAGTCCCACTCTAGGGTTCTGGGGATGGTCAAATATATGGCATCCGACACTGGATGGATAAGATGGATAACAGTTTATTAGTCACATGCATTCACATTCCAGGGGAGGAGGACACAACATGCTATGCAGGGCTACACGAGGGTTGCACTTGGGAATAGAGCAAACCCAAAGGATCTGTGAAAGGCAGGCTTTGTAGTTAAAGAATGGTAGGGCATCCCTCAGTTCTAGAGGGAAGATGTGATTGGCTTGTTTAAATAATTTTGCAGGGGTTCAGGGAAGTGAAACCCATCAGGCTGAGGACTGGGCCAGGTGGGCGCAGCTGATCCAGATGATAAGGGGACCAGCTGGGTGAGGCCCTTTCCAGCTGGATGGGAGATATAGCTGGCAAGAGCAAAGCACGGTTAGGATTTTGAGGCCTTATGAGACTCAAGACATCAAAGCAGCACGTAAAATTTTAAGCCTTACACTACAGAAGATTTTTCTGGATTATCCAGGTAAACTCTAAATGTAATCCTGTATATCCTTATAAGAGGGACACAGGGGGAGATAAAACACACAGACAGAAGATAAGGCAATGTGACTACAGAGGCAAAGAATGGACTAAGGGGTAGCCCCAAACCACAGAATGCTGGCAGCCACTAGAAGCTGGAACAGGCGAGGAATAGATTCTCTCCAGAGGGAGTAAAGCCCCGCCAACACCTTAATTTCAGCCCAGTGAAACTGATGTTGGACTTCTGGCCTCCAGAGCTTTGAGAGGATAAATTTCTGTTGTTTTAAAACACAAATTCGTGGTAATTTATTACAGCCATGCTATGGTCTGAATGTCTGCATCCCTCATAGTTCATATGCCGAAATCCTAATGCCCAAAGTGATAGTATACTAGGTGGGACCTTTGGGAGGTGCTTAGGTCATGAGGGTGGAGACCTTATAGATGGAATTAGTGATTTTGTTGTTGTTGTTGTTGTTTAAAGACCCCACAGAACTCCCTTTCCCCTTATACCATGTTAGGGCACAATCAGAAGGAGCTACCTATAAACCAGTGAGGAGGCTTTCACTAGAACCCAACCATACTGGCACTCTGATCTTGGACTTCCAGCCTCAAGAACTGTAAGAAACAAATTTTTATTGTGCATGAGCTGCACATTCTGTAGTGTTTTGTTATAGCAGCCACAGAAAATTAATACAGCTACCAGCCACCGAATGTTGGCTATGTACCCGATATTATGTTAAACCCTTTACATGTAATATCTCATTTAATCCTCACCACACCGCAGAGATAGATACTATTGCCAACCATGTCTTACAGATGGAGAAATCGATGTTTAGAAATGACAAATAACTTGACCAATGTCACACAGCACTCAAGAGTAGATTGACAGTGGTACCCCAAATCTACGTGGTCCTAAAGCCTATGCTCTTAACCACTACCCAACTTTATGATTAGAATATCCAGTGTTCATTTGCTTCGACATGGATGGAACTGGAGGGTATTATGCTGAGTGAAATAAATCAATCGGAGAAGGACAAACATTATATGGTCTCATTCATTTGGGGAATATAAATAATAGTGAAAGTGAATAAAGAGGAAATGAGAAAAAATATGTGGGAAATATCAGAAAGGGAGACAGAACATGGAAGACTCCTAACTCTGGGAAACGAACTAGGGGTGGTGGAAGGGGAAGGGGGCGGGGGGTGGGGTGACTGGGTGGCGGGCACTGAGGTGGGCACTTGACGGGATGAGCACTGGATATTATTCTGTATGTTGGCAAGTTGAACGCCAATAAAAAATAAATTTATTATTTAAAAAAAAAAAAAGAAGGGATCCCTGGGTGGCGCAGCGGTTTGGCGCCTGCCTTTGGCCCGGGGCGCGATCCTGGAGACCCGGGATCGAATCCCACGTCGGGCTCCCGGTGCATGGAGCCTGCTTCTCCCTCTGCCTGTGTCTCTGCTTCTCTCTCTCTCACTGTGTGCCTATCATAAATAAATAAAATTAAAAAAAAAAAAAAAAAGAATATCCAGTGTTAGGATCTTGAGAAAGGCTCCCTGAGAGAATGGGAAATAGGATACAGAAGTTTAGATGGTGAAAGAGAAAGTCAAGGCATAGAAAATACCAGGTGGTGGACAGGAAATTCAAGGTGCATACGCTAACAAAGCAGCTATCAGTTTTTTAATTCACCCATTCTACAAATATTAACTGAGTGTCCATTATGTGCTTGGCAATCTGTTAGATGTTGTAGGGATCGAGGCGATCAAGAACTAAACTCCTTTTTAAACTTTTCTTACCTCTTCTTGTCCAGAAGGAGTCACAAGCAGCTTTCACTGACTGAGACCCTGCCCCACATCTCTGCTGAGAACCAGCTTGACCTTCATTCATTCTAATGCCCAGCCACCCAGCCCTCAAATCACTCAAGATTCCCAGTCAAGGAAGGTCAGAATCAAGGGCAAACCTCTATGAAGGGCTTATTACTCTCCAGCATCTCCTTAATCTAAGAATAATCTCGAGCCTTTCTTAAACTTCCCTTCCACCTGCCAGTCACAAAGGCCTTGCACTATAGTGCTCTTCCAACATTGGAAGGGGGTTTTTTGAACAGAGTTTGCTTGAGAACTCTCTTAAGACCCCAAAAAGACATAGGTACCATTAAGAGGCAGATGCTTGGGATCCCTGAGTGGTGCAGCGGTTTGGCGCCTGCCTTTGGCCCAGGGCGTGATCCTGGAGATCCGGGATCGAATCCCACGTTGGGCTCCCGGTGCATGGAGCCTGCTTCTCCCTCTGCCTATGTCTCTGCCTCTCTCTCTCCTCTCTGTGTGTGACTATCATAAATAAATAAAAATTTAAAAAAAGAGGCAGATGCTTTTCTTCACTGCTTGCCCTGTAACACTGTTTTGTGAGCACCTATACTTCACCTCTTGCTGCTTTTACCCACATATTCATTAGTTTCTGTTGATGAAACCAATCCAGTTAGAATAGATGAATATAGCCATGTGTATGCATGAGCTTAGTTAATTTCCCAGTATGTAGGCTACCTCATGATAAAGCTTCCTTGAATACACTGCATTGCGAAATCAGGAACCACATACAAATTGACCTTTTATCGTTTTAAAGTATCTCCCGAGAGGACTTTTTAAGCATAAATGCAATGAGAGAAGTCACAAAGGAAAAATATAGATCTATGTGACAAAGTTGAAATCGAAAGCTTACCTGTATTAAAAAATAATAAGCATGGACCTTGCTGGTGGGTAAGTAAATTTGTACAACTTTCATGGAGGGTAATCGGGCATTAAAAGCCTTTCAAATGTGCTCTACCATGTCACCAAAGAATCCCACTGCTAAGAATTAACCCAAAGGAAATAAACATGTATGGGCACAAAGGTTTTGCTATGAGGGTATTTATCTGTTTTAATTAAATAGCAAAAGGTTGGAAGCAGTACAAAAGTCAAAAGATAGAGGGCTGATACATTGCTTGATGGAATACAGTGCAGACATTAAAAATCATATTTTAAGGAATATTTAATGTCATAGGAAGTGTTCAGGCTATATTTAGGGAAACAAAGCAGGATATAAGCTGTATGCACAGAATTTTTTAATGAAAATAAGTATATTAATCACTAATTCCACAAATATTTATTGAGGATCTAATATGTGCCAAGCACAGTGGCAGGTTCTGAAGATACAGCAGTAAGCCAAACAGACACAGTCTCTGCCCTCATGGAGGAAAAGAGACTGGAAAGAAATACATCAAAATCCCAATCCATAAAGGCACCTATATCTTGATGGGATTAAGGGTGATTTTAATTTTTTTCTTGATACTTCTCTATATTTTCTGTAATTATATAATGCTTTCATAATCAGAAAAAAAGTTATTTTTAAAAAAATCTTCCTTCAAACTGAAGCCAGCTACTATACCCTTGTGAAGCCTAATAAATAAAAACCTCTCGTATTTAAAGAGCACAGGGTGATGAATGGAAGTGTTGAATCACTGTATTGTACACCTGAAATGAATATAACATTGTATGTGAATTAACTGGAATTAAAATAAAAAAAACAAACAGTAAAGACCTCTTGGCAATTTGGACCACTCCCATGTCTTTTTATTTGGCTCTCACGACAATCTTGTATAGATATGGAGGCAGGCAAACTGTGGAATGAGTCTCGGTGTCCATCAAAAGATGAATGGATAAAGATGGTATATATATACAATGAAATATTACCCAGCCATTAGAAACAACAAATACCCACCATTTGCTTCAATGTGGATGGAACTGGAGGGTATTATGCTGAGTGAAGTAAGTCAATTGGAGAAGGACAAACATTATATGGTCTCATTCATTTGGGGAATATAAAAAATAGTGAAAGGGAGTAAAAGGAGAAAGGAGAGAAAATGAATGGAAAATATCAGTGAGGGTGACAGAACATGAGAGACCCCTAATTCTGGGAAACGAATAAGGGGTGGTGGAAGGGAGGTGGGCGGGCGGTTGGAGTGACTGGGTAACGGGCACTGAGGGGGGCACTTGACAGAATGAGCACTGGGTGATATGCTATATGTTGGCAAATTGAACTCTCTCTCTCTCTCTCTCTCTCTCTCTATATATATATATATATATATATATACACACATATATATACAGGGCAGGGATTACCGTGCCCATTATATGGATAAAGAGACTGAGGCAGAGAAAGCAAATTATTGCTCTGGGAAATAGTGAGTTTGGGTTACAATCATACTTCTCACATCAGGTTTCAGGGCTCTTTTAGCTCTACCCTATTTCTCTAAAGGTGTAAAGGAGAGGGGCTCCTCGGGGCTTCACCCCAAAGTCTTTTACCAACATTTCACTCACTCCCTAGACCTTGTTGTCTTTCCCTCTTTTTTCAAGTGGTTGGATACTATGAAATTCTCAAATAAGAAAGAGGAATTACCAACTCATTAAATCTTCTTGCCTCTCAAAAATTTAGAATCACGGGAGAAGGGGCTGTGGAAAGCATTCCAGCCTCCCGCCCCAAGTCGACAAGATTGCCTGGGGGTACCCATGCTCCTGATCTGCCTTTCTATCTCTCTCTGCCAAGTACAGGTACCCCTTTTCCCCCTCCCACCTCTTTTGGGAATTCTGCTAGGTGACAGTTTGAATGAATGAATTAGACCTAATCCTTTCTAGCTGGTAACAAACTCATGCCCCAATACTAAACTTCCCATGACAGTTGCATTTTGACTAGGAAGTCTAAAGACACCACCCCCAAAGGAACTGTGGGATTTCAAGCAGCACAGCAAGCTGGCAAGAGAGGTATCTGTAGTCAGGAGGGTTTTTTGCTATCTCTGCTAAAGATTTCACAAAATCTAGGTAAGCTCCCTCCTCCTAGTGCATATAAGACTAGCTCCAACCTCTGGGAGCTGGATCCCCTGCACAAGAGGAGAAAGGATCCAGGCCTCTCTTGGCCTATGTCAGGGGTTAGAGAGTGCAGCCAAGCACAATACCCACAATCACTCAGGAGGAATCAAGCGAGCCTGAAGAACAGTGAAAGAATGAGTGGCCAGTGGGATGCTTTCCAATTCTTTCCCCCCCAAAAAATCCAATTCCTATTAATTTGCCTCCTGGCTTCCATCTTCTCTGGCTTCCTCAAGTCAATGGCAAATCTGAGATCTTTGTTGTCAGCCTCTTTGCCTTACTTCTGGTCTCTACTTGAGCTTGCTTCTGCTGCTGCTACTGCTGCTGAGGACCATCCTCCATCCATCAGCACAGCTGGCTCCCTGTTTGCTGCAAGAGAAAATTGGGATTTTGCCGCTCTGGTTCTGCTTCACTGCTTCCCTAATGCATGCAGCTCAACCCTTCACCCACCTCTCTATCCCCATAGCTTCTCTCCAAACCTAAAGCTGCTTCCTGAAGCATCCCTTTTGGAATGAAAGCCACTGAGACTCAGATTTAGACCAGGACTGACTCAACACTGGCTGCAGTGGTCACCCGCTGGGTGTGGTTTTCATGGCATCAGGAGAAATTTCCTAGTCCAGACCTCTTTTGCCCAATTGCCTGTCAAAGCAATGATAATAATAACAACCAATATTTATAAATATACCGACATGTGCCGAGCACTGTGCTAAGCAATTCACATGCATAAATCATTTAATCCTCAAAAGCCTAAGTCATAGGCACCACTATTATCTCCATTGTACCTTTTTTTTTTTTCAGTTCAAGATGGTAGGCTGAGCACAAACATTTAAGTCATCTCCCTCCAGAGACCTCATTAAAATAATAGTACAGAAATTTTAAAATGCATAACCACCACAATAAAGAGAACAGGAGGGGAGCTGTCAGTGGATGAGAAATTTAAATAAATTTCTGAAGTCAGAAAGCATCTGGAGGAGCGCTAACTGATGAAGCAGAGTGGAGCAAACAATCAGTTTTAACTATGTGTGCAAATGCTGCAGCTAAAGAGGCTGCCTGCCTACCTTGCAAACCTTAGCACGGTCTGGCCTCAGAGGCAAGTGTAACAGAGAGTGAGAGTGATAAAGAATAAGCAGTGAAGCCAGCAAAGGGGCTTCACAACTGAAGGTCTGTGCGCAGAAGAGTTGACCCCCAGTCCCTACATGGAAAAAGCCTGGCAGCCAAATATTTACTTGCCAGCCTAAAGACAAAGGGTTTCTCCTTTACAGAAACTGAACAAAGTATCTAGAGAGAATGAGGTCAACTAGTTGGGTTTTAGTGCCTCAGAGTTAGGCTTTCTGCAATCTGGTATTTGGACTCTTCTCCCCCACTTTCGTACTCTCACAGAAGATTCATAACCAGCTTCCCATCCTCCTTAAGCAAAATCTGTCCATTGACAAGTTTTCCTCATACACCCGGCTCCCAGTCACACTTTTTATTGCCCCATTTTAAAGGATAAACAGGAAACTAAGGAGCATTAGACATACAAGGAAAGGTTGGAGAATTAAAGAGAAATCACAAGATAAATGGAACAAGTAGAGTTAATTCAAATAACTAAAGGTAACTTTAAATAAACCCCCAAGAATATAAATAATAGTGAAAGGGAATAGAAGGGAAGGGAGAAGAAATGGGTAGGAAATCAGAAAGGGAGCAGAACATGAAGACTCCTAACTCTGAGAAACAAACTAGGGGTGGTGGAAGGGGAGGAGGGCAGGGGGTGGGGGTGAATGGGTGATGGGCACTGAGGGGGGCACTTGACGAGTTGAGCACTGGGTGTTATTCTGTATGTTGGCAAATTGAACACCAATAAAAAAATAAATTTATTATAAATAAATAAATAAATAAATAAATAAATAAATACAACCCCAAGTAGTATCCATGGAGAAATTTGAAAATGTATTACATTTGTAAAACGAGAATAGAAAGGTATACAAAATAAGAACAAAGGAAACAATTGAGATTTTTTTTTTTTTGCAAATCTTTTCTTTTTTTTAAGTAGGCTCCATACTGGGGAGCCCAACACAGGGCTTAAACTCATAACTCTCAGATACAGACCTGAGCTGAGATCAAAAGTCCCACACTTAACCAATTGAGCCACCCAGGCATTCTGTAAACTTTTCAATGTAGGTAGACCTTTGTATACTGCTCTGATTTTTGAACCATGTGAAAGGTACTACTTATTTTAAATAAGTGAGTTTAGTGTTTTAAAAGGATGAGCACTTGAAAATAAAAAATATATGCTTGGCAAAGCATAGCCATAGAGGGTGCATTTGTTTTCTATTGCTGCATAAAAATTACTAGAAGCTTAGTGGCTGAAAACAACACATATTTATTATTTTATAGTTTCTATAGAGTAGAAGTCCAAGCACAGCATCTGGGTTCCCTGCTCAGGGTCTCATCAGGATGCAATCAAGGTATACCCAAGAGGCTTTCTCATCGAGATCTCAGGGTCCTTTCCAAGCTTGTCAGGTGGTGGGCAGAATTCAGTTCCTTAGAGTTGTAAGAAGACCCTCAGCTCCTAGAAGCTGCCCCTCTCTTTAGACAGTTTATGACATGCTTATTTTCTTCTTCAAGGACAGCAGAAGAATCTATCTGACCTTCTGTCTCTGAGTCCTTTTTTTTCTTTTTATTTTTCATGTTTCTTTTTTTTTAATTAATTTTTATTGGTGTTCAATTACCAACATACAGAAAAACACCCAGTGCTCATCCCGTCAAGTGTCTGCCTCAGTGCCTGTCACCCATTCCCCTCCAACACCCGCCCTCCTCCCCTTACACCACCCCTAGTTCGTTTCCCGAGTTAGGAGACTTTATGTTCTGTCTCCCTTCCTGATACTTCCCAACATTTCTTTTCCCTTCCTTTATATTCCCTTTCACTATTATTTATATTCCCCAAATGAATGAGAACATACACTGTTTGTCCTTCTCTGATTGACTTACTGCACTCAGCATAATACCCTACAGTTCCATCCACGTTGAAGCAAATGGTGGGTATTTCTCGTTTCTAATTGCTGAGTAATATTCCATTGTATACATAAACCACATCTTCTTTATCCATTCATCTTTCGATGGACACCGAGGCTCCTTCCACAGTTTGGCTATTGTGGCCATTGCTGCTAGAAACATTGGGGTGCAGGTGTCCCAGCGTTTCATTGCATCTGAATCTTTGGGGTAAATCCCCAACAGTGCAATTGCTGGGTCGTAGGGCAGGTCTATTTTTAACTCTTTGAGGAACCTCCACACAGTTTTCCAGAGTGGCTGCACCAGTTCACATTCCCACCAACAGTGCAAGAGGGTTCCCTTTTCTCCACATCCTCTCCAACATTTGTGGTTTCCTGCCTTGTTAATTTTCCCCATTCTCACTGGTGTGAGGTGGTATCTCATTGTGGTTTTGATTTGTATTTCCCTGATGGCAAGTGATGCACAGCATTTTCTCATGTGCATGTTGGCCATGTCCATGTCTTCCTCTGTGAGATTTCTCTAAATGTCTTTTGCCCATTTCATGATTGGATTGTTTGTTTCTTTGGTGTTGAGTTTAATAAGTTCTTTATAGATTTTGGAAACTAGCCCTTTATCTGATACGTCATTTGCAAATATCTTCTCCCATTCTGTAGGTTGTCTTTTAGTTTTGTTGACTGTATCCTTTGCTGTGCAAAAGCTTCTTATCTTGATGAAGTCCCAATAGTTCATTTTTGCTTTTGTTTCTTTTGCCTTTGTGGATGTATCTTGCAAGAAGTTACTGTGGCCGAGTTCAAAAAGGGTGTTGCCTGTGTTCTCTTCTATGATTTTGATGGACTCTTGTCTCACATTTAGATCTCTCATCCATTTTGAGTTTACCTTTGTGTATGGTGAAAGAGAGTGGTCCAGTTTCATTCTTCTGCATGTGGATGTCCAATTTTCCCAACACCATTTATTGAAGAGACTGTCTTTCTTCCAGTGGATAGTCTTTCCTCCTTTATCGAATATTAGATGACCATATATTTCAGGGTCCACTTCTGGGTTGTCTATTCTGTTCCATTGATCTATGTGTCTGTTTTTGTGCCAGTACCACACTGTCTTGATGACCACAGCTTTGTAGTACAACCTGAAATCTGGCATTGTGTTGCCCCCAGCTATGGTTTTCTTTTTTAAAATTCCCTTGGCTATTCGGGGTCTTTTCTGATGCCACACAAATCTTAAAATAATTTGTTCTAATTCTCTGAAGAAAGTCCATGGTATTTTGATAGGGATTGCATTAAACGTGTAAATTGCCCTGGGTAACATTGACATTTTCACAATGTTAATTCTGCCAATCCATGAGCATGGAATATTTTTCCATCTCTTTGTGTCTTCCTCAATTTCTTTGAGAAGTGTTCTATAGTTTTTAGGGTATAGATCTTTTACCTCCTCGGTTAGGTTTATTCCTAGGTATCTTATGCTTTTGGGTGCAATTGCAAATGGGATTGACTCCTTAAATTCTCTTTCTTCAATCTCATTGTTAGTGTATAGAAATGCCATTGATTTCTGGGCATTGATTTTGTATCCTGCCACGCTACCAAATTGCTGTATGAGTTCTAGCAATCTTGGGGTGGAGGCTTTTGGGTTTTCTATGTAGAGTATCATGTCATCGGCGAAGAGGGAGAGTTTGACTTCTTCTTTGCCAATTTGAATGCCTTTAATGTCTTTTTGTTGTCTGATTGCCGAGGCGAGGACTTCCAGTACTATGTTGAATAGCAGTGGTGAGAGTGGACATCCCTGTCTTGTTCCTGATCTTAGGGGAAAGGCTCCCAGTGCTTCCCCATTGAGAATGATATTTGCTGTGGGCTTTTCGTAGATGGCTTTTAAGATGTCGAGGAAAGTTCCCTCTATCCCAACACTCTGAAGGGTTTTGATCAGGAATGGATGCTGTATTTTGTCAAATGCTTTCTCTGCATCTAATGAGAGGATCATATGGTTCTTGGATTTTCTCTTGCTGATATGATGAATCACATTGATTGTTTTATGAGTGTTGAACCAGCCTTGTGTCCCGGGGATAAATCCTACTTGGTCATGGGGAATAATTTTCTCAATGTGTTGTTGGATCCTATTGGCTAGTATCTTGTTGAGAATTTTTG
The DNA here is from genome assembly GCF_018345385.1 of Vulpes lagopus. NCBI lineage: Eukaryota > Metazoa > Chordata > Mammalia > Carnivora > Canidae > Vulpes > Vulpes lagopus. Next base: position 80,806,057 of record NC_054848.1, read on the forward strand.
CATCCACGTTCATCAGGGATATTGGTCTGTAATTCTCCTTTTTGGTGGGATCTTTGTCTGGTTTCGGAATTAAGGTGATGCTGGCCTCATAGAACGAATTTGGAAGTACTCCATCTCTTTCTATCTTTCCAAACAGCTTTAGTAGAATAGGTATGATTTCTTCTTTAAACGTTTGATAGAATTCCCCTGGGAAGCCATCTGGCCCTGGACTCTTGTGTCTCGGGAGGTTTTTGATGACTGCTTCAATTTCCTCCCTGGTTATTGGCCTGTTCAGGTTTTCTATTGCTTCCTGCTCCAGTTTTGGTAGTTTGTGGCTTTCCAGGAATGCGTCCATTTCTTCTAGATTGCCTAATTTATTGGCGTATAGCTGTTCATAATATGTTTTTAAAATCGTTTGTATTTCCTTGGTGTTGGTAGTGATCTCTCCTTTCTCATTCATGATTTTATTAATTTGAGTCTTCTCTCTCTTCTTTTTAATAAGGTTGGCTAATGGTTTATCTATCTTATTAATTCTTTCAAAGAACCAACTCCTGGTTCTGTTGATCTGTTCCACAGTTCTTTTGGTCTCGATTTCATTTAGTTCTGCTCGAATTTTAATTAACTGTCTTCTTCTGCTGGGGGTGGGGTCCATTTGTTGCTTTTTCTCTAGCTTCTTTATGTGTAAGGTGAGCTTTTGAATTTGAGTTCTTTCCAGTTTTTGAATGGATGCTTGTATTGCGATGTATTTCCCCCTCAGGACTGCTTTTGCTGCATCCCAAAGATTTTGAACGGTTGTATCTTCATTCTCATTAGTTTCCATGAATCTTTTTAATTCTTCCTTAATTTCCTGGTTAACCTTTTCATCTTTTAGCAGGATGGTCCTTAACCTCCACGTGTTTGTGGTCCTTCCAAACTTCTTGTTGTGATTAAGTTCTAATTTCAAGGCATTATGGTCTGAGAATATACAGGGGACTATCCCAATCTTTTGGTATCGGTTCACACCCGATTTGTGACCCAGTATGTGGTCTATTCTGGAGAAAGTCCCATGTGCACTTGAGAAGAATGTGTATTCAGTTGAGTTTGGATGTAAAGTTCTGTAGATATCTGTGAAATCCATCTGGTCCAGTGTATCATTTAAAGCTCTCGTTTCGGGATCCCTGGGTGGCTCAGCGGTTTGGCGCCTGCCTTTGGCCCAGGGCGCGATCCTGGAGACCCGGGATCGAATCCCACATTGGGCTCCCGGTGCGTGGAGCCTGCTTCTCCGTCCGCCTGTGTCTCTGCCTCTCTCTCTCTCTCTGTGACTATCATAAATAAATAAAAATTTAAAAAATATATAAAGTTCTCGTTTCTTTGGAGATGTTGTGCTTAGAAGACCTATCTAGTATAGAAAGAGCTAGATTGAAGTCACCAAGTATAAGTGTATTATTATCAAAGTATTTCTTCAGTTTGGTTATTAATTGGTTTAAATATTTGGCAGCTCCCACATTTGGGGCATATATATTGAGGATTGTTAAGTCCTCTTGTTGGATAGATCCTTTGAGTATGAGATAGTGTACCTCTTCATCTCTCACTATAGTCTTCGGGGTAAATTTTAATTTATCTGATATGAGGATGGCTACCCCTGCTTTCTTTTGAGGACCATTTGAATGGCAAATGGTTCTCCAACCTTTTATTTTCAGGCTGTAGGTGTCCTTCTGTCTAAAATGAGTCTCTTGTAGACAGCAAAATGATGGGTCCTGCTTTTTTATCCAGTCTGAAACCCTGCGCCTTTTGATGGGGTCATTAAGCCCGTTCACGTTCAGAGTTACTATTGACTGATATGAGTTTAGTGTCATCATATCTATTCAGTCCTTGTTTTTGTGGATTGTTCCACTGAACTTCTTCTTAAAGGGGAATTTTAAGAGTCCCCCTTAAAATTTCTTGCAGAGCTGGTTTGGAGGTTACATATTCTTTCAATTCCTGCCTGTCTTGGAAGCTCTTTATCTCTCCTTCCATTTTGAATGAGAGCCTTGCTGGATAAAGTATTCTTGGTTGCATGTTCTTCTCATTTAGGACCCTGAATATATCCTGCCAGCCCTTTCTGGCCTGCCAGGTCTCTGTGGAGAGGTCTGCTGTTACCCTGTTATTTCCCTTAATCTATCCTCATGGTCTTTTAATTGCCTGTCTCTTTTTTCCTCAGTTTCCCTCTTTGCCATCAACTTGTCTTCTATGTCACTCACTCGTTCTTCCACCTCGTTAACCCTCGTCGTTAGGACTTCTAGCTTGGATTGCATCTCATTTCATTGATTTTTAATTTCTGCCTGATTGGATCTAAATTCTGCAGTCATGAAGTCTCTTGAGTCCTTTATGGTTTTTTCTAGAGCCACCAGTAGCTGTATAATAGTGCTTCTGAACTGGCTTTCTGACATTGAACTGTAATCCAGATTTTGTAACTCTGTGGGAGAGAGGGCTGTTTCTGATTCTTTTTTTTGAGGTGAGGTTTTCCTTCTAGTCATTTTGCTCAGTGCAGAGTGGCCAAAAACAAGTTGTATTGGGAAAAGGAGCAAAAGAGAGAGAAGGAAAGAAAAGAGAAACAGAAAAAAGAGAAAGAAGAAAAAAACGGGGAAAAAGAGAAGAAAAACAGAAAGAAAAAGAAAGGAGAAAAAAAGGGGGTGGGGTGGGGGAAGCAATCAGAAATCAAGAAGAAAGAAAGAAAAAAAAGCACAAAACAAAACAAAAACAAAAACAAAAAAACACGGGGGAGTATCTTCCGATTCTGTATACTTTAAGTCCCTTGACTTCCCCTGGACCTGGTCCGTGTCGCTGGTCTTCTGGGGGAGGGGCCTGCTGTGCTGATTCTCAGGTGTTAGCACTTGGGGGAGCTGCTCTGCCCCTGCCTGGTGCAGGGCTCAGTGGGGGTTGTTCACCCCGTGAGACCCCGGGAGGAAGCCACAGTGGCGGGGGCAGCTCTGGGACCCTGGAGTCAGCTCCCGCAGTAGCTCCGGGGCTCTCCGTCTGCAGGGCCTGGGGGCTCCGGGCGCGGCCGCTGATCTGCTCAGCTCCAGGCAGGAGCGTCCTTGCTGTCCTGGGCCCTCCGGCCTCTGCCTGTCCCGGGGGAGGCCGGATCCTGGGCTGTGTCCCGGCGCCCTGTGCTCCGGGGCCTGCGCTGTTGGATTCGCGCTCCCGCCCCGCAGCCCCCTCCGGGGAGCCGCAGCTCGAGCCCCTCCGAGCTGTTCCCGGAGCCGCGCCGCCCCATCCGCGGAGCTTCTTCCTCCGCCCGAGCCGCCGCCCGCCGCCGCTGAGCTGTTCCCGGAGCCGCGCAGCCCCCTCCGCGGAGCCGCCGCCCGAGCCCCTCCGAGCTGCTCCGGGTCCCGCCGAGCGCTGCAGCCCTTAGGGAGCTCGGCGCATCTCCGGGGCGCAGTTCCTCTGTTACTGCCCCAGGGAGCCCGAGGGCATCCCCGCCTTTCTGGGGATCCTTCTCCAATTCCCCGGGAGGCCTTTCCGCGGGGAAGGTTGGTGCAGCTCCTGCTCCTCCGGGACGGGGCTCTCCTGTCCTGGGGACACTCGCCCCGGCCTCAGCCTGGCTCCTCGCGGGGCCCCTCCCCCTTGGAGGCCTTTTGTTCCTTTATTTCTTTTTTCCCATCTTCCTACCTTGATAGAAGCGCGAACTCTTCTCACTGTAGCGTTCCAGCTGTTCTCTCTTTAAATCTCAGGCCGAATTCGTAGATTTTCAGGATGATTTGAAGGTTTTCTAGGTAATTTGTTGGGGACAGGTGATTTGGAGACCCTACTCTGCCGCCATCTTGCCCCTCCTCCCTTGTTCCTGAGTCCTACACAGGCTTTCAGGAGCTCACCTAATTACATCAGGCCCACCCAGGATAATCTCCCTTTTGATTAAGTAAAAGAAACTGATTTAGTACCTGAATTACATTTGCAAAATCTCATCACCTTTGCCTTGTAACCTAATCATGAGAGAAATACCCATCAACTTCACAGGCCCCACCCAAACTGAAGGAGAGGGCATTATACAGGGCATGTACACCAGGGTGCAGGAGTATTAGGAACCATCTTAGAATTGTGCCTACTACAGAGGATTAGAAAATAAAGATAAGGAAATTTCCCACAATGAAGAGGAACAGATGGAAAGTAAAGGAGGAAAGAAAAACAATAAACATTCAAGAGGCTCAATGTCTAACATAAAAGTATTAGAAAATCCAAAAAGAAGGAAGAGAGAAAATTATCAAAGGATTACTAAAATCAAATCCCCCAAAGCTGATGGAAGACTTGAGTTTTCTAACTGAAACAGCCAACTGAATGTCACACAGAATTAATTTTTTCTTTCTTTTAATTTTTTTTATTATTTACTCATGATAGTCATAGAGAGAGGAGAGAGAGGCAGAGACACAGGCAGAGGGAGAAGCGGGCTCCATGCCAGGAGCCCGACGCGGGACTCGATCCCGGGACTCCGGGATCGCGCCCCGGGCCAAAGGCAGGCGCCAAACCGCTGAGCCACCCAGGGATCCCCCCAGAATTCATTTTTTCAATGCTACAGTTCCCAGCCATGTGTAGGGTTTATATGCTGAATACTATTACATACTGATGAAAGAAAGCACACCTAAGTAAATGGGGAGACATATTGTGTTCATGGACAGGAAGGCTCAACATGGTTTAAAATGCCAATTCTTCCAAGTTGATTGATAGCTTTAACATAATGTCTATCAAAAAGCCAGGTTTTTGTATATATAGACAAGCTTATTCTAAAATTAATATGGAGGTGCCTGGTGGCTCAGTTGGTTAAGCATCTGACTTCAGCTTGAGTCATGATCTCAGGGTCTTGGGATTAAATCCCACATCAGGCTCTGCACTCAGCAGGGAGTCTGCTTCTCCCTCTCCCTCTGCCCCTCCTCCTGCTTGTGTGTGTTCTCTCTTGCTCTCAAGTAAATAAATAAAATCTTTTAAAATATATATATATATTTTATATATATATATTTATATTCCCCAAATATATTCATTGGGGAATATAAAGAAATGGTGGAAGGGAATAAAGGGGAAAGGAGAAAAATGAGTGGGAAATATCAGACAGGGAGACAGAACATGAGAGACTCCTAACTCTGGGAAACGAACTAGGGGGGGGGGTGGAAGGGGAGGTAGGTGGGGGGTGGGGGTGACTGGGTGACAGGCACTCTTAGGTGGGCACTTGACGGGATGAGCACTGAGTGTTATTCTATATGTTGGCAAACTGAACACCAATAAAAAATAAATTTATGAAATAAATTAAATTAAATTAAATTAATATAGAAAAGCAAAGGAGTCTTTATGTTCTGTCTCCCTTTCTGATATTTCCCACACATTTCTTCTCCCTTCCCTTATATTCCCTTTCACTATTACTTATATTCCCCAAATGAATGAGAACATATAATGTTTGTCCTTCTCCGATTGACTTACTTCACTCAGCATAATACCCTCCAGTTCCATCCACGTTGAAGCAAATGGTGGGTATTTGTCATTTCTAATGGCAAAGGAATTAGAAAAGTCAAGAAAATATTTGAAAAAACATGAATTTAGATGAATCACACTGAATGATTTTAAGATTTATATAAAGCTATGTAATTAAGACAATGAGATATTGATAAAGGGATAGCACATAGACCAGTGGGATAGAAGAGAGAGTCCAGAGACCTATAAGAGAGACAGATGTGCAAAAGCAATCGAATGGAAAAAAAACAGAGCCTTTTCAACAAATAATGCTGAAACAGTTATGTTTAAAAAAAAAAAAAAAAAAACTTTGGGAAGCCTGGGTGGCATAGTCAGTTAATCATCCAACTCTTGGTTTCAGATCAGGTCATGATCTCAGGGTCATGAGATTAAGCCTTGTGTGGGGCTCCATGCTCAGCACAGTCCACTTGAGATTCTGTCTTCCTCTCCCTGTGCCCCTCCCCCATGTGTGTTTGATCTCTCCCCCTCTCTTTCTCTCCTTCTTTCTCTCAAATAAACAGATCTTAAAAAGAAAGAAAGAAAGAAAGAAAGAAAGAAAGAAAGAAAGAAAGAGAAAGAAAGAGAGAGAGAAAGAAAGAAAGAAAGAAAGAGCAAACTTTGATCTAAATCTTATACCTTATGTAGAAATGAATTAAAAATGGATAGTAAAGCTAAGACTGTAAAACCTTTAGAAGACATAGGAAAAAATCTTCAAGATCTTGGGTTGGGAGAAGAGTGTTTAGACATGGCTCCAGAAGCTTGATCATAAAAGAAAAAAATTGATAAAGTGGATTTCATCAAAATATAAAACTATATATATATATATATATATATATATATATATATATATAACTTGTGCTCTGTGAGAAACACTGTGAAGAGTATGAAAAGACAACCCCAAAACTGAGAGAAAATATTTGCAAATCATATATCTGACCAAGGATTTGTATCCAGAATATATAAAGAACTCATAATTCAACAATAAATATTGAAACAAGCAAATTTTTGATGGGCAAAAGATTTGAAGTGTCACTTTATAAAAGAACACATCAAATATCTCATAAGCACATTAAAATGATCATTCAGGAAATGAGAAATAAAACTTCAAGCAGTAATGCACCTCTACACAGCCACTAGAAATTTAAAAATACAGAACATGAGAGACTCCTAGCTCTGGGATATGAACAAGGGGTAGTGGAAGGGGAGGTGGGCAGGGGTAACAGGAAGAGGGGGGCGGGCACTGAGGGGGGCATTTGACGGGATGAGCACTGGGTGTTATACTATATGTTGGCAAATCAAACTCCAATAAAAATATACAAAAAAATAAAATAAAATAGACTATCAGTTACCAAATTTTGTAAGGATGTGGAGCAACTAGAACTCTGATTGCTTGCTGGTAGGATTTTAAAATGGGACAAGCACTTGGGAAGACACTATGGCAGTGTCTTATAAAGTTAAACCTAAGCCTACTATGTGATCTAGCCATTCCACTTCTAGAGAGAGAAGAAATCATGTCCACATAAAAATGTGTATACAAGGGCGCCTAGGTAGCTCAGCCGATTAAGCATCCAACTCTTGGTTTTGGCTTGGATCATGATCTTACAGTTGTGGGATCAAGCCCCACATCAGGCTCTGTGCTCAGTGCAGTCTGCTTCAGATTCTCTCTTACTCTCACTCTCTTTCTCTCTCAAATAAATAAATAAAATATTTTTAAAAATCAAAAAATTAAAACGTGTACACAAATGTTCTTAGAAGCTTTGTTTACAATTTTCAAAAATTGGAAATAACTTAAATGCCCAGTAAAAGTGAATAGATAAACAAATTATGGTATAGCCATACCATGGAATACAACTCAGCAATCAAAAGGAATTACCTATTGATTCACACAACAACATGGATGAATCTCACAAATATGCTGTGTATGCTGTGTGAAAGAAGTCATGCAGAAAACTTACTGCATGATTCCAGTTATACAAAATTCTAATCTATAGTGAAAGAAAGCCAGTCAGTGGTTGCCTAGGAATGGGGAAAATAGATTATAGAGGGGGCCTCAGAAACTTTTGGCAGTATTGGATATGTTCTATTCTCATTGTGTTGGTTTCGTGTATATAAACATATGTCAAGACTTAGTAAATTGTGCACTTCCAACATGTGCACTTTATTGTAGGGCACTTATTCTTCAATATAGCTATTTTAAAAGATTATAAAAATCACACTAATTTCATTTAAAAAGTCACACGTGAAAGGAAACGTGTATAATTCCATTATACAAAATTTGATACCATGAAAATGTTCTCATTTATTTAAAAATCAGAAGGAAAACTGAAATTTAGGTCAAAGAAAATGCTTTAATATATAATATTAATACATTTCACTTTATAGTAATAAGCCATAAAATATGATTTTTGATCTTTTTTTTTATGAAGGAAGGGACCACCAACACAAAAGTGCCTAAGGCCCATGACAATGATAACACATCCCTGTCATCAGGGAATTTTATTTACAAAGTCATGATAATATAAACATTGCTTACTGGTTGTCAACTTTTTGAGTCCACCTATGAACAAAGCACAGGAGATGTTATCAGAGTTATAAATGACAATGTCAATGCCATAGACCTTGACAATGTATAAGTAGTTACACAGAAACCAGAGGTAGAAGAGCGGAAAGAGGTGTAGGGCACAGTACAGACTTGGATAGTTCCATTTTATGAAAGTGTGGAGTCAAAAGATGCTGTCTATGGTTGACAGAATAATATATAAGGGTTTGCCTACATTTTTCAATGTTCCAGAGGCAACTAGTACTCTAACTACAATACTATATACCTCTATTGGGAGGCATGGAAACATGGAAGTATGTGCATCATTGAGCACTGCATTCTCAACTATCATAGTAGAAATCCAGTAGATGGATATCTCATTTGATAAATCAAGAAAAGAGGACAGAGGGAGGTCATTTAGAAAAATGGAGCTCAAACATCAGAAGAATTAAAAGAGAAAGGTTAAAAGTGGAGGCTTTGTGGGACTGAAGGTGGGAAAAGTGGAGAAAAGGATTCTGCTCTTTTTTTACTACAAGTTTTTCCGTAGTGTTTGTTTTGCTTTAACCAGGTGTGTGTGTCCCGTTGATCAAAGTCAAATCCAAGTTCTCCCATCCCACAACTTGAGCTAACTTGAGCACCATTTGCATCCTTCCCTGTACTCATCCCAACTTGCAATGACTTGAATTACATGTGTGGTGACTCCCTTAAGGTCCTTCTCCCCATGAGACTGTAAGGTCCATGAGGACAAGAACAGTGTGTCTTTTTCCATGAGTGCATCCCTCATTCCTGGCACAGAACGCAGCCCAGGGATCAGGGTGGTGCCACACATATATCATCTTGAGAACTCTACATTCAAAGTACTCTCCAAGCTTCCTCTCTTGGACCAGCTGGCAGTTGAGATGGAAAATGTCCTGTTGCAGAAAGGCAGGAATAAGGCCGAGGAATAAGAAGAGGGAGGGGCATCAGAGGACAAAGGATCTATAGCCAAATAGTAGTGTGCCCCCCCACTTCCACAAAAAGGGCTCCAAACCTTTCCTAGTGGGGATGTGTGGGGGGGGTGGGAATCCAGTATGTGTTTATTCCTCCAGCACAGAAATCCTCTTAAAAAGAACATCAAAGACTGCCTTGAAGGGGAAAAGAAATTCTAAATAGGCCTGTAGGGAGTGTGAGAAAAGAAGAGCAGAGGGGATCTGAACCTCCAGCCAGCTGGGGAGGTGGCCTCTTCTCCGTTGGCCTGGGCCAGCCAGCGGAGGCTGGTTGATTCAGATGCGGTTGATTCAGTGGTCCGCCTCAGACAGCTCTGAAGAGTCTGAAGACTGCTTGGGGGCTGATCTACGTAGACTATCTTGGGGCCAGAACAGAGAGTCTGGGGCAGGGAGCAGGGAAAGCAGGCTGTTAGGATCTTACAGAGCCACTTCCCTAAGAACCCCACAGGAGTGGGGGGTGGGGGAATGGTTTGGGCAGACCTGCTTACTCCTGATTAGATAAGGAAAGGTGACCTGTGAAGTGTCTGTCTCCTGACCTCGGCACCACACCTGCCCACTGGAAAGTCCCAGGTAGGGAGATTTTGAGGTTCAAACCAGACTGGAATTCCCTTGGCCTGGCCGGGCTTTCCTGGTGAAAATGTTCTTGTCCTGAGGGGAGCAAAAAGAGTGGGAAGAGGCCAATAAAAAATTATGGGTGATGCTTGTAGAGGAGGTGGGCTGAGGGCCAGAGGGTTCATAGGGTGGAGGCCCCTGCTTGGCAGGCCTAGAAACCCGGCACCTGAAATTGTTCCTCCTCCTTTCCAGGGAGGAAACAGTTTCAGGATTTCAGCTTCATCTACGGGGTGCTTGGAACCTCCCTCTGGCCTGATTCCAGGGTCTTGGTGAGTTGTCAAGAGGCACTGCATCACTCAGAATCCTTCTGGAATGAAGAAGGTCCAAGACAGGGGTTATTTGATGCGTCCTGTACTATAGCTGTCTGTCGCTCAGTCTTTGGCAGATTTATTTCAGGGGAAGGAAAGATTGGGAGTTGCAAGGAGAAAAATGAATATTGAGCCCATTTCTCATCAGTAGAAAGGACTTGGAGTGGAAAGTGTGAAAAATGGCCTTCCTGCTCTGGGCACACTTCTGGGGGCCTAGGGCAAAGGCAAGATGTGGTGTTCCTGCTCTTAGGGGGATAGAAAAAGCCAGTAGCAGCGCACAACTTGGGGCCGGGCTGGCAGTGCACACTGTCTTCACTACCACTAGCAATGGCTCGGGGACACAGGTAGTCATGGTCCTTAGAACACAGCTTCCCTGGATTCTTCAGCCCCCAAAGGTCCAGGGAGCAGCAGAGGCTACTTCACCCTAGACAGTGAGGAGTCCTGAGCCGAGGGCCTTGGTATATGCAGGAGAGTCACAGTCAAGCTCCGGTCCTTCCCCAACATCTAACTGGTTTCTTCCCAGCTCCTGCATGTGGCTTGGCTTTCTTTTCTCTGAGATGGTCACCAAATACCCAAAGAGAACATTGCATTTGATACAACCTCGCTCTCCTGTCTCTAGAAGCAGTAGAAAAGTTAAGGACACACTCTGGAGTCAGACGGCCAAAGTTTGCGGCCGGATTCTGCCATTTGTCAGCTCTGCACAGTTTGCTTACCTATTTTGTGCCAGTTTTTCTTCTCTAAAATGAGGGTGACAGTGGTATTTAACTCATGGAGTTGTTGTAAGGATTGAATGAGATAGGTAACGGGCCTGGCACCTGATTCAACTTCACGAATGTTAGCCACTCTTATTTGGAATTGAAAGTCTTTTTCCCCCCTCTTATGCTCCCCTGCTCCTCCTCTCCCCCTAGCAAATTTCTCTATTCTTCTCCAGACATTGGGAGCCTTTTGGGGCTATGTTTCCTTAAAGAAGAGATTGCCCTTTGATCGTTTCCATCTCCTGTAGACCCCAGTCCTGGATAACCATTGCCTATCAGAATCAGAAAGGCCCTTCGTAAATCATCTGATTTATTCTATTCTTTTTGCACATGTCTAAAGTCAGAGCTAGAAAGACAAAGAGGCTTAATACCTGGTAAGGATCTACTATGGGAATTCCTCATCTTCCTAAATACCATCCTTCTATCCTAGGACAGTGGGCATACCCCTGCTAAATGATGAGGTTTGTATACACTCGGAAATGGAGCTACAGTGTAATTGGTCTTGGGGACAGGTCCCTCTGGCCATGAACTTTGCCTGCAGGTCCTCACCCTAAAAGTAGATGAGAAACCAGTCCCCTCATCTTGGCGGAAGCTCAATAAAGGATAATTAAAGGAAGAGCAAAACAAAGCAGTGTGTATCTCGGTGAGGCCTGGAAGGTAGAGGGAACCAGCTGGTTACTCAAGGCAGACTCAGTGTAGACCAGGGGTAGAAGATGAACAGGCTTTTCTGAGCGCTGGAACAAGATTGGGAATAGTTAGCAAATTAACAGTCCCAAATCAGGGAATCCTTGAATCAAGACAGCACTGTATTGTGGGTCTTCACTGTAAGAAAGAGAGTGTACCTGTCCCCTTGGAAGGTCTTTTGGTGTAGAGAAAGGCATATATCATCTTTAGTTATGTATTGATTCACTGAGAAGAGGTTTCCAGCAGATTAGAGGGTGCCATGCCCCTGAGGCTGTGCCCCTAAGAAGGCAGGAAGGAGGCCCAAACTGCTGAGTTTGGTGGCAATTTCCTCACCTTCAGTAAATGAGCAACACCCCAAGGTTGCCTTGCGACTTAGGACTGACCGTCAAATCCTTTCCAAAGCAAATACTAAATAGGATATGGTGAGATTCTAGGTGGGAAACCTTTAGTGACCTTCCATAAATTCTAGTACTGATGTGGATCTCGGTGTATTTGAATGGATAAAGGGAGGGAAGAGGGGAGGAGATAGAAAGAGGAGGTAAGGGGCAGGATATTACACAGGTGTTGGCATGTTAATAGTAGGAAACTAACCTTCCTTCTCTCCAACACTGGTCTTATTGTTGGGGCTCCTTTTCGGTCCCCAGTACACCAGCCCCCGTGGCAGCACTAGATACAACCTGAAACACTGTCTTTTCTAGGCTCTCGTGATGCAATACCTTCTGAGTTGACCCCCTGCCTTGTGCTCCCTTGGTCTGCTTTGCTGACTTCTCATTCTCCGGATGTGTGAGCTGCTCGAGGGTTCAACCCCAAAGCCCCCTCCTTGCAAAATCAATTCATCTAGCTCTATGATTCTAAATAGCGTTAATAAGATGAGCACCTCCTTATTTCTGTGTCTAGCACTCACCCCCCCCTCGAGCTCCAGACTTGTGGCTCTGCCACTTACCATGTGACTTTGACCGAGTTGTTGAACCTTTTCGCCTCCTCTTCCTCTTCTCTAAAGTGGAACAATAATCCTACATGACCTCACAGAGTTGTTTGAGAATTAAATGATCATTGGATCGTATTAATGTGTAAAGCACCTGGGACAGTGCTTGGCACATGGGAAGCATCACTAAAGATTATTTATTTCTTATTATCATTATTATTTCTAACTGCCTACCTGGCAGCTCCTCTTGGGTATCTCATAGGCATCTCAGACATAACAGCCAAAATGGAACTCTTGATTTCTATCCCCAAAATCACTCCTCTCCCACTTTCACTCATCTTTAGTAAATGGCACCACCAATCATCCAGTTGGTCAGGACAAATCTAAGTGTCATCCTTTTGTCATCATTTTACCTTATCTCTTACATCCAACCCTCCAACAGAGTTTGTCAAGCTTCCAAATATAGCCAGAACCTATCCACTTCTCTATTTCTACCACTCCCATCTTAGCCCCAACCAGCATCATCTCTCATGTGGATCCATCCTCCACACAGATGCCAATGATCTATTTAAGGCGGTTATTCAGATCATGTCACTCTCCTGTTTAAAACTGTTTAACAGCTTTCTGTTGGATTTAGGCTAGAATCCAAATCCTCTCATGGCCTGTAAGTCCCTCTGGGATCTGGCCTCTGCCTTGCTCTCCAAACTCATCTCCACATCCACCTGCCTTTTTAGGTTCTTAATTCACCCTAAGCCAGTTCAAGCTTCAGGGCATTTGCACTA